>NC_057824.1:49918891-50561900 GCF_910594005.1 Cervus elaphus
AGTGCTGTATCCCATCCCCTGCACTTCCCTCATCCACTTAGGTATGGACTTCAAGTCGAGTTTCTTTCTAGAAAGAAGAGATGTATGGCCCTCTCCCAGGGCATTGCTTTGTTCCTCAGACATCAGTAGAAAAGGCTCCCCAGTGAGTGGGAAGAGGAAGTCATTCCTCTTTGTCTGGGGTTTGGACCACAGTGTTCTATGGTGATTAATTTCCTCCTGCTGCAGCCTTATTCCCACGTTCCTTTTTGACTGTGTGTTCTCAGCCTCCGAGTTTATTCTGCTAAGGAGCATGGCTCTCTCTTTCCTACTGCAGCTGCCCTCGCTCTCCATTTGACCTCATTCTGGGGGCCTGACTGGCCATGTCATCTACCTTGCCAGTGGCCGCAGCATCAACAGGATGTTATCCTGTGAGGTAGTGTGAAGACAGGAAACAAGACTTTGGGGGTTTTGCAGAGGACGGAGAGAAAGAAGAGTCGAGGGGTATCCTGCGATTAGGTAAGAGGGCTTAGGCTTCAGAAAGGAAATGTGAGTTGGGGGAGTGGACTCCTGGGCAGACTCAGGTTCAGGGAACGGGGCACTGAGTCCACTTGTCATGCGACCAGGATGGATTGAAATCACAGTCTGGGCAAAGTACTGTCCTTGGTGTTGGGGTACAAGGAAGCTCACAAGATACGGTGCCTGATTGTGACAAAGTGACATGTACAGGGCTTAACAAAGAGGACATGGGGTCATATCCACAGATGAGGGGTCAAGAAGACAGGAGACTCAGGTACACATGGAAACCAGAACTGGGCAGGGCTTCAGGTTGGAGAAAGTGGTCGACAGTTTAAAATGGTGCTGAGAATTTGAGAAAGATACTGGAGAAAGAGATCTCAGAGACGACAGTTAACACTGGTAAACCTGAGAAGAACTGGAAGTAGATTTGTGGGTTCGGGGGGGGGTGGGTAGGATGGATCTTTTGTTTCTAGAATATTTGGAATATCTGGGAATTTAGGGATTCCCAGGTGGTGCTAGTGGTAAAGAGCCTACCTGTCAATGCAGGAGACTTAAGGGACGAAGCTTCGATCCCTGGGTCAGGAAGATACCCTGGAGGAGGAAATGGCAACCCACTCCAGTGTTCTTGCCAGGAGAATCCCATGGACAGAGGAGCCTGGTGGGCTACAGTCCATGCGGTTGCAAAGAGTCAGACACAACTGAAGCGACTTAACACGCGTGCACATAGGATAGGGTACTAGGTGTCTGCCTGCCAAAACCACTGGCCAGTGTTCAACTGGGTAGAGTCAGGAATGAGGGCAAGGCCTCGTCCCTGACTTGGGGCTGTGTCAACAGGCCCGTAGCTGACCCTTGCTTCTGTAGGCCATGCCGATATCCCTGTGTGCTCATTCCTATACATGAACTAGGCCAAAAGGAAGCGGAAGGTGACGTTGGGTGGTGGCAGGGCACCCAGACACTACGGTTCCCTCTTCTCTTTTTGCTGCCACTGACCACTGCCTGATGTACAGAGATGTCTGGATGGTCCTGAATACAGCGCTGGCTGGGGGACCCTGCACACTGATTGCCACCCAAATTCCAACAGTGAGCTCAGCTCTATGTAAGGCAGTGACTTACTTCATCCATCAGTGGAACAGGCTTCCCTGAGATGGCTTTCTTTGCTGGTATCCCTTTGTGGTTTGCATTATGGTATCAAATTGACCCTGCCCTGACCATCACTTATAACTATGCAGTCCTCTCTAGCTGAATGTACCGACCTCGGTCCTGGGGCTGTGCTGGGGTGAAAATGAGGTCTGCTACGTAGTCCTAGGGGTGAAAAGGGTCAGCTGAGTGTTTGGATGGCTGGAATTTCTAAGGGAGGATGGTCCGGGTTCCTGGGTTCTTACTTCCCAAAGAAGTAAGTGCTGAGGAGGACTTAAGCTTCCTTCTCGAAGAGGGGCTGAAAGGGGGAAAATAATAGATAGCAGTTGCTCTGTCCCAGGTTAAATTCTCTCACTGGTATTTGCCTTTGGTTTGTTAGGATGTTGAATAAACATGACACTGTAATTCTGGAAGCAGACAGTGTAGGAAGACCGGATTTATTAGAGCACCGTGGGCGGCTTTCTTACTTTAAGGAAGTCTGTCCAACAGTACAGGTACAAGGAAGCAGAGGTAGAATTTCTAGGTGCTTAAATGGAGATGAGGGAGGTGAGTAGGTGGATAGAACTTAGGAGCTAAGATTCCTGTGTTTCAAGACAAGAAGGAAAATGGGAACATATTTGGAGTTTGTAATAGCAGCTGGGGGACTGGATCTCTTTCATACACTTCTCCCTGCCTTCCATCCTCATTTGGGTGGAAGCTAAAATCTGCCCAGGTGCCTTGTATTGCTGCTACTAGTGTATTACTGCTGTTGCTCTTGCTTTACATTTTTATGGGCCCTCATAATTTTAACTGTGCTGGCATATGGGGAAGATCCCCCGGAAGAGGGCATGGCAACCCACTCAAGTATTCTTGCCTAGAGAATCCCATGGACTGAACCTGGCAGGTTACAGTCCATAGGGCTGCAAAGAATCAGACACGACTGAAAAGACAGTACACACGCATGCATCATATACTTACTCAGTAGCCACAGGGAAATTGTTGGAATCAGTAATATGGATAATTACAGTGACATTGGTGACACTACTCAATTGCCGTATGACCCTCTGCCCCAGAGTTCTTTGATGCTTTGGGTTAGAGGACAGGCAGAAATGAATGCAGAAGGTCAAGAAGTCTCGGTCTATTCAGCTTGCTGGTCCCCCATCCTCATAAATAGCCAGACTGTCACTGAATCTGGCAGCATTAGCTCTTTGAAACTCCCAGGATTCCGGATGGGCAGTGGAAGGCCTGCTTCTCAAGCTACAGGCCAGGATTCCAATGGATGTAACTCTCTCTCTAGTTCTAGACAATCTTAAAGAGCCCTCATCCCCATATGCCCCATGTAAGTAGCCCTCTGAATTCTTCCTCAGCTTTGCTCCGAGGCCCTCAGGTCCTTCTCCAGCTCCTTCCTCAAGTATTTAGTCCTCCCCTACTTAAACTAGGGCTTCTCTTGTAGCTCAGTCGGTAAAGAATCTGCCTGTAGTGCAGGAGACCCAGGTTTGATCCCTGGGTTGGGAAGATCCCCTGGAGAAGGAAATGTCAACCCACTCCAGTACCCTGCCTGGAAAATCTCATGTACAGAGGAGCCTGGTGCGCTGCAGTCCATGGGATCACAAAGAGTCGGGCACGACTGAGCAACTAACACTTATTTAAACATGTCACCAGCCACCAAGACAGTACATAGGGTTATGCCTGTCTTTATCCCCACCTAATCCTGCCCTTCTCTGGGGTCCAGCCTCAAAGAAGGAAGAAAACAATTCCTCCATGAAAGTACACTTTTTAGTTTGAGAGGTTGAGTGTGGTAAACCCGGCTCTTTCTCTGTGTTTTCTGAGGAAGTGAGATGTTCACTGAGAGCATACGTTCTTTTTTTTTTTTTTTCAAATTTTATTTTTGGCTGGGCCTTGAGGCATGTGGGAACTTAGTTTCCTGACCAGGGTCACGCCCCTGCAGTGGGAGCGCAGAGTCTTAACCACTGGACTGCTAGGCAAGTCCCAAGAGTATATGTTCTTCATTGCATTCTGACTCATTGGTTAGTTTAACTTATGTACATTAACAAAATTTTACTGGAATACAGTTGCTTTACAATGCTGTGTTAGTTTCGGCAGGACAAGGAAGTAAACCAGCTACATGTGTGCACATATCCTCTCCCTCTCAGACCTTCCTCCCTCCTCTCCAGTCAGAGCGCCTGGCTGGGCTCCCTGCGCTGTACTCAGCTTCCCACGTGCCGTCTGTGTTACACTCGGTAGTGTGTATGTGTCAGTGCGACTCTCCTAATGTCACACCCTTTTCTTCCCCCTAACCTATTTATGTTTATTGCAATGATAGCTTCTTATTTCTTCCAACTTGTTTCAAGTCCCCCATTTATTGTACTTTCTCTTTTTCCTCTTTCCCTGCTTTTCAATAGGTGAATCAAATGTTTTTCAGATTTAAACGTTTTACATTCTATTTTTAGTCTTATATTGGTTTCTTATGTTTACTTACACCTGTTGATTTATCTTATCAATATCTCTCTGTTTCTCCCTGAACCCATAAGAGTACTTTAACATACTCTCACATCTCTTAATCTTACCCAATGCACCACCTCTAGATGTTGATAGTGCCTGAAATTTAGTCAATAGTTTTATGAATGTACTTATTTGTCTTTTCTATTATCCTGTTTTTTTTAATTCTTTTTATTGTAGTGTAATTTATATAAAGTCAAATGCACAGATCTTGAGTATAATTAATTTGGACAAATGCATATACCCATATAACCATCACCCAGTTAAAGATAAAGGGCTTTCCAGAACCCTGTAAGTTTCTCTCATGCCCCCTTCCAGTCAATGCCCTCCACCAGTGCCAACTGCTCTTCTGATTTCTATCACCATAGGTTGATTTATCTCTTCTAGAATTTCTTATTAAAGGAATCATATAGCATGAAACTTTTCTGTGTGGCTTTTTTTCACCAAACCTGATTTTTTTTTTTTTCAGTGAATCATTCATATTGTTGGATTTATCAGTAATTGTTTTCTTTTTATTGCTAAGTGGTATTCAATTGCGTGAATATTCCAGACTTGTTTATCTATTCTTCCACTGGTGGATATTTTTCTTTTTTTAAATTTGGGAATATTATGAATAAGGCTGCTACTGATACAGACGAGTAGGTGATTAAATAGTTAATCCCACTAGGGGATTGTAAGTAGGAAAAATTATAGGAGACCCCTGTAAGTTAGATTAATAATAATAATGATGATGATGATTAATGATTATTCAAGGAAGTAGGTTTGCTTAACCACAAAACCAAGCAGGCCTGGAATTCCCTGGTGGTCCAGTGGTAAAGAGTCCCTCTTTACCAGGGTTAGTTAGTGGCAGCTAACCCTGTGCACTGCAACCAATGAAGCCCACACACTCTAGAGCCTGTGCTTCGCAACAAGAGGAGCCAACGCAATGAGGAACCTGAGCACTGCAACCAGAGAGTAGTCCCCACTCGCTGCAACTAGAGAAAGTCCGTGTGCAGCACCCAAGGCCCAGTGCAGCCAAAAATAAATTTAAAAAAAAGCAAATTTTCATAGCAACAAAACCATGCAACAGAAGCACAAGACATGGCCCCAAATAAAAACAATGGCGGCATGAGCCCCACATGCCCAGTAAGCTCAGTAAGTTAATGATCCTTAGGGCATGTTCTCTGCGCACAGGAAAACAGTAATTTATGGGGATTTTCCTGGGGGCTCAGTGGCTGAGACTCCATGCTCCCAATGCAGGGGGCCTAGATTTGATCCCGGATCAGGGAACTATGAATAGATCCCACATGCCACAACTAAAGACCTTGCATGCCTCAACTAAGACCTGGCACAGCCAAATAAATAAATACTTAAAAGAAAAAACACAATAATTTATGAAAGGTGACATTTCAAAATGAGAGGCGCTCATTGTACTGAGACCTGAAATGATTTTTCCACAGCACCATGAAAGTCCTGGCTGGACCATGTAGAGACAAAAGCACTCCCCTCCCCACCTGGAAGAGGAGTTGATGATGGAAGCATGATGTCTACCCAAGAATAAAGAAGAAAGTGGTTTCTGCTCTTCCACACTTTTCCTTTGATTATAAAACTGTAGCCCACTAAGTTCCCTAGATGGCACCCTCGCACTTGCTCACCTGTAAGCCTCACAAGAGTCCTATTCTAATAAGTCACTTCTTACCTACCACTTTGCCTCTCACTGAATTTTTTTCTGCGTTGAGGGTATGAGGATCAGAGCTCTTCAGAGGCCCCCAGAAACGCCAATTGGCGGTTTCACTATGAACATTCTCGTGTATGTTTTTGTACATACATGAGAATTGCTGGATCATAATCGCCCCAAATGTGTGCTGGAACTTCCTCACTGAACACCCAAACTTCTATAAAAGCCCTCTCAGCCATATGGGTGATGTTAGAGAACTGTTGTTCTTTGGTGGGGAGATGGTAGGAAACTCACATTGCATCATGCTTATGATGTCACTCCTTTTACTTTTACACTTTTATCTACCTAGGGTCTTGGTCACATACCAGATGTCTAATAAACAACTCCAAGCTTCCACAGACCTATTCATCAGACAGTTCAAGTGGCCCAGGACTGTGGCTGTGGCATCCGTCATTGCAATGTGTGTAAGTATAGTCCTTTCCGCCTGTCCTATCCATCCGCAGAACCTGAACCAGTTACTTTCATCTAGAAGGAGAAGGCTGTCCCCTAGACAAACTAATCAGGACCACAGAATAAAAACACAAGTTATCAATATCAGGAATGCAAGAGGTGTCATCAATATATACCTTACAGATATTAAGATAATAATAAGATACTATGAACAAATTTAAGCCAACAAATTACAAATTTTTGATGCAGTTAACAAATTTCTTGAAAGACAAAAAACAATTAAAAATGACCCAAAAAGAAATATACATGATGAATAGTCCTGTATCTATTGTGGGAATTGAATTTGTAGTTAAAACATCTGCCAGGGAGAATACATCATTACCAAGTTGTTTACCCTAGGTACACTGGGTACCTAGGTAATGTACCTAGGTACATTAGGTACAGTGGGTACCTAGGTACATTACCAAGTGGTTTACCCTAGGTACAGTGGTACCCTAGGTACAGGGCTGATGCAACATTCAAACATCAACCAGGATATTGTATATCAAAGTATATTCCACCATATTAAAAACAAATGATCATCTCAACAGAGGCAGAAAAAGCATTTGATGAATCTCAACATCTATTCATGATTCAAAATCTTAGCAAACTATAAATAGAAGGGAATATACTTAAGATAATAGAAGGAATCTACTTAATCATTCTTAATAGTGAAAGACTGAAAGCTTTCCCCAAAGATCAGAAACACAGCAAGGCTGTCTGCTCTCAAAACTTCCCTTCAATGTTGTACTAGAAGTCTTAGCCAGTGCAATAAAGCAAGGGGAAAAAAAGTATACAGTTTGGGAAGGAAGTAATGAAACTTTCTCTTCATGGAAGATACTATTTTATACATAGAAAACCCCAGGAAGCCTACCAAAAGACTCCTAGAATTAATAAATATGTTTAACTCTTGATGTTGTATTTCGGACATCTTGTTATGTGAGAAAAATAAGACCATCATTCTTAAGTCACTGTGTGTGGGGTTTTCTTTAATTTGCAGCTAAACTATTCCTAGACGTATAACATAGTTGGGCATTTTTTTCCTGATGTTTATTTTTATAGTTCTGTTTCTGTAAATTGTCTATTCATACACTGCATATTTTTCTATTGAACTATTTTTTTCATGTTGAGTTGTGACCATCCTTCCTATTTTCTGAATAGTAGTCCTTTGGTTATAATATATGTTGCAAGTACCATATGTGATCAATTCTAAGATGAACATCACATTTCATTGATCAATTCTAAAATCATTTCACATTTGAACATCTCTGAAATTGAGACATTGTCTTGTAAATTATGGTATATCACATTGCAGTCAGCTGGGGGCAGAATCGGCATTGCTGTGATTACAACCTGAGACATATTTGCCAAGAGGGTAGTGAGGCTCATGGTTCAGAGTCCTTCCCTTGCAAAGACCCCTTCTGATGCCCTGGGAGAGGCACTATGCGTCAATGTGTTTTTGTAAAATTTACAACAGTAAAATATTTTAACCTCATTCTGTTAAGGTTCTGTATCTTTCTATTACAACTTCCTCCATGTCAGATGATGTGGGAGTGGTCACAGGCATTTTTTTTTTTTTTAGAGCCTGATAAGGGGAATTTGAGTTGAGGAATATTTAGCTTTGACTTAACATGGTTCTCAGTCATTCCTGTGTATAGTTCAGTTACAGCTAAACGTCTCAGTCTAGGAACAGCTTCCAGGAACACTCCTATGCCACACAGTGCCAACTCGGCATCATGCCCTGAAGAGACGGCCAGCGGTCCCATCACGATATGTGTGCTTCCTCTGACACCCAGCACCGGAAGTATGTGGGCCGTGGAGGAGAAACCAGGTTTGAAATGGCCTTTCCCTTCTTACCTTGAGAAGGTTGATGCCTTGCCACACACTGAATCCACATCCCAGGTGGAAATAAAATAGTCCCAGCTTCACTAGTCTTTTTTATTAGGTGAGTGAAAGCTGGCCCTGGTATTTCTCATCAGACCCCTCCTTATGCCTTATTGGAACTCAGAAACTCCTAAGAAGATTGAGAAAGTGTGGGATGTGGATGTCATGACTGACTGAGACCAATAATAATATATTACATGATAATAATGTGTCACCTATGGCTACTCCAAACTGAAATGAGGTCTTGGATAGGCAACAACAGTGTCTGACATAAACAGCTCCCCCAGGTCTAGACCCCAGGAAACCTGCCCGCAGGAGAGCCTGGATTCGCACGAGAGACACACTTATAGAGAATCACGGTCTCACGTACACCAGCCCTGAGGGTCCAGAGATGGAGCAAGAGAGAGAAGGACAAAAACGAGTTGCAGAGTTGGCAGGACTCTACAATCATCATTGCACCCACACTTCCGGCCCACACTTCCCGAAGTCAGAAAATGATAGCAAATTCCCATCCCTCTGAGCAGTTAGCCCAGAAAACAGTGTTCCCAGAGCCCAGTACTTATCACAACCCAGTTTCTGGTTTTGCCAAAGAAGGAAGCTGAGCTTCAGAGGGAGCTGAAGCCAGGTGAGGAGCAAAGAAGAGAAAAGCGCCTCAGGTTCAGCCTCGTCTGACCACCAGTTGGCCTGCACTGGTTGTCCAACACCTACAACCTATGAACCTAAATTTCATTGGGAGGACTTCCCGGGGGTGCAGTGGGTAAGAATGTGCCTGCCAATGCAGGGGACACGGGTTTGGTCCCTGGTCAGGGAAGATCCTAAATGCTGAGGGCAGCTAAAGCCAGCGCACCACAACTGCTGAGCCCACATTGTTGAGTCCCCAAGTCGCAATTACTGAAGCCCACACCCTGCAACTGATGAAGCCTGTGCACCTAGAGCCTGCGCTCTGCAACAAGAGAAACCACCTCGATGAGAAGCCTGTGCGCTGCAACGAAGAGCAGCCCCTGGTCGCCACGGCTAGAGAAAGCCTGAGTGCAGCAACAAAGACCCAGCGCAATCAAATAAATGAATAGATGTCATTGGAAAATTTCTCCCACCGAGAGTGATTGTTTCCTGAGTGTACAGTCGTGGAGGAAACCCTCATCTGTGTGCTGCCTCCTTCACAAGAGGATGGGGTGTGGGACGTTCCTTTCTTTTTGAAAAATGTGGAAATGTGCGTTAACAAAACCCTCATCATCAGATCTCACTTGAGGGGCCCATCGTCCCCCGCTGTCATGTCTGTTTAAAATATTTTGATTTCCTGTTCCCCATCGACTTCCATGGTCCAGACATTCAACTGCTGCATAAGGTGTGGGTTCTGCAAATGGCGCAACGAGACAAATGCATTACTGTACTTTGTGTGTAGGCATCCTCTGTGCTCGGTTCAAAGGCCGTGGCCTCTTCTTTTCCATGTTTCACGTGACAGAGCATTGCTTTGCTGTAGTTTCTCTCCCAGCCCCACTAATTTCACTTTCAGCAGATCTCTAAATTATATCTTGTAGCTTCAAAGCTTTTGCCTCATTTTAGCATTTAGAAATATGCACCCATTCTTCCTTACTAGCAGGGAAAAGGGGGGAGGACTTTATGTCCAGACTTCATCACAGGCACAAGGGGGTCAATGATTTACAAACAAAAGTTGTTGGGTGGGATTTTAAAAGCTATTTGGGTGCTCTGCTTTTCCTCTTCCTGCTGCTCCAAAAGTGAATATGATGGCTGGTGCTTCAGCAGTCTTCTTGGGACCATGAGAGAAATGTCAAGAGAATTAGAGACCTTGCCCTGACTTCCTTAAGAAACTGAACCAGACACTCTTTGTGAGAAAAGCAAGCCTTTCTTTGCTCACACCACTGAAGTCCTATAGTATCTGTCACTACCAGCCAGAAGCAATTTCTAACTAACACGTATGCTTTTCTTCTGCTGTTGAATTTTCCAGTGTTGGAGTAACTAATGTGTTATTTCTCTGTGTCACATCTGTCTTTGTAGAAGAGGGTTTATCTCTGGTGTTATCTTCCTCTCTACTGTTCCCTAATCATTTCAAAAAGCTTCAGATAAGTTTCTGATAATCTAACACACTTTTAAGATTGGTCCATTTTCCTCTCCTTCATCACAGCCCTTACATGTCATCTTCTCCTTTACTTTCTTTTTTAACCAATCCTAATTTCCCCCTAAAGCAGGACCTTGAATCTTTGTTGCAGCATGTAGGATCTTTTAGTCACAGGTATGTGAACTCCTAGTTGCAGGATCTAGTTCCCTGACCAGGGATTGAACCCAGGCCCCCTGCATTGGGAGTGCAGTCTTTATAGGGACCACCAGGGAAGTCCCTATAATAACTTTAAATGGAGTATAATCTATAAATATATAGAATCATCACACTGTACATCTGAAACTAATGTAACATTTTAAATCAACTAGACTTCAATAAAAATTATTAAAAATTACAAAATAAACACGAGGTGGTGTCTGCAGATGTGTGTGATAGTGGCTCAGACACCAGCTTCAGGTCAGAGCAGCATGAAGCAGGGCAGATGGGATTTCTGCCTGAGACCACCAGACACTAAGTCTAGTGAACTGAGAACTTCTTCCCAGAAGGAGAAGAGACACAAACCACTGATGGGCTTTCTTTCTCTGCCCACAGATCTTCTGCATCGGGGTTTCTTGGCCTGACCGCACCGTCCCTCTGCCGCCAGGGCCCCGCCCTGCCCACAAGTCATCCGGCTCTCTCCCCCAGGGGTTCTCAGGCCTGACCCATCTTCTGCACTGGCCTCTGACCCCAGGAGATGGGGGGGACCTTCTGGCTTCCACCAGCCCCCAGACTTCCACCTATCACCTGAGGAGTCCTGCCCAGACCAGCTATGCCCTGGGAGGCTACCTGGAGGCCATCCTCATCGCCAGAGACCACCAGGGCAGGCCCAAGGCCCATGGTGGGGATCTGTTCCGGGCACAGCTGCTGGGTCCTGACCTGAAGGCAGGCGTCCCCGGAGATGTCACGGATCTGGAGAACGGCACGTACCTGCTGACGCTCCCCCTGCTCTGGGCTGGGCAGGCCCAGGTGCAAGTGCGGCTGATCCACTCCAGCGAGGCAGTCAGGGTTCTGCGGGGGATCTGGAGAGACCAATGGGCCACGGTTGATTTCACGGGCTACTTCCGGGGACCCACGGGATACGAAGAAACTGTGACTTGCAATGTTAACCCCCTGTTAATTGGGGAGGAAGAGGGCACCTGTCACTACAGGGATGAAGATTCAGGTGAGCTCTGGTTCTGTGCTCGACCTCCGACCCTGCCCTGTGACTCACTGGTGGGACATTCAAGTGGACGCTACTGGAATGTGACCACACCACACGAGGAGGCCCTGCTGGCACGGTAGGGGACCCAGTGTCGTCCGGGTGTCTGCCCCAACCCCTGAATCCAGTCCCTGTGGTCATTCTGCCTGAGCCCCTACCCTTATCATTCATCTACTCACGTCTATGAAACAGGTTTCCAAGAACCTACTATATACCAGGTCTGATGCTAAGTGCTGGAAACGTTTATGTAGTGGTTGGCATCCCTGCCTTCTAGGAGTTTTCAGTGAGGGGACTCGGGACCTTTTAAAACATGCACTGGAGTGAGTGCTTCACTGCAGCATGCACTGAGGGTCTAAGGATACGGAAAAGGGCGCCCCATCTGGTGTAGGATCGTCAGAGCAAGTGACCGGTGAGCTGAAGCTTGAAGGAGACCTGCAGACCTCCGGCCACAGAGCAGTGTCCTGGCCCCTCTGCCGTGCTGATGGCCTGCAGGGAAAGATGTCCATTGAAAATTACCAGCAGCTGTGGTCACGGAGTGGGGAGGATGGATGCCAGCTGACTGGGTGAAAGTGGAGCAGAGGGTGCAGCCTAGAAGCCAAGCAAGATCAAAACTGAGAATCGTCCTCGGCCCCAGGGGACGGTTGGGACCATCAAGACTGGGAGTGATGGGGAGGAGACAGTGAAACTGGACTGGCTTCTGCCCCTGGGATCTGAGGCTGGGACTGGGCTAGAGAGACCCCAGAGAGGAAAGAAGCATTTTTAAAGACAGGAGAAGCTGGGCATCTGGTCTCTGGGACAGACAGTAGGGAAAGGGGGCAAAAACAGGGTCCCAGAGGATGGCTGGGGGCAGGGCAGAGGGGGAGGGACACCCACTCTGGAAGCGGAGGGGAACAAGGAGCTGTGGGAGAGGTGGAGGTGGGCAGGTGGGAGGAGGGGTGCAGCTCTGAGGCCCAGGGAGCATGGAGGTTCCCACTGGCTCTATGAGGACAGGAGAGGCGGGTGGGCTTGAAGCACCAGGCAGCTGAGCTGGAGACCCCCGAGGCGCCAGCTCCACCAGACACCCATCGCCAGAGGCTCTCTGCATTGATTAGTGACTTCCCACAGCGTTTAGGATTCCGCACCATGAAACCTGGTTCTTTCCAGACCAAATTTTGTACTCCCTTTGGTCAGATGAAAAGAACCACACATCCTTTTTGCATTGGTCGGCAGGAAATAATCTAAAATTCAATACAGGAGCCAGCTCAGGACGTCTCTTGAGGTAAAGACCAGCTGTCTCTGGAGCGAGACTGCCTGGGCTCAAATTCCTGCTCCACCTGTTTCTATATTCCGGCCTCAATTCGTGGGATCTCTGGCAAGCTACTTAACCTGTCCGCACCTCCAGTCTCTCACTGGTAGAGGGGGACAATGTTAGTACCTCCCCTGTGGAGCTGTGGTGTGGTTCAGATAAGTTACTGTATGCTATGTGCTTAGATCAGGGACAGCACAGCAGGCTCTATCGGCTCCGAGAACCTGCTCTCAGGCGTTTGCTGCTGTTGAGCGGCACCCTCAAAACCGCCTCTGTACCAGACACTGTCCAGGGTCCTGGGGGTCCTGGACAGGAGAGCAGGGCAGCAGGGCCCCGTCCCTCAGGAGCCAACACTGGGCCCATCAAAGATGGGCATTCAACAGACAACCACACACACCTGAGTGTGTAGTGGACATGGATTTGCAACCCCAAGGTCAGATGTTTTCTTTACAACAACCTTTTAAAAAGTATTTATTTATGTATTTGGCTGCGCTGGGTCTTAGTCACAGCCATGTGGGATCATCAGTTGCAGCATGATCAGGAATTGAACCTGAGCCCCCTGCATTGGGAGCAAGGAGGAGTCTTAGCCACTGGGCCACCAGAGAAGACCCCAGGGTACATTTTAAAACAATTCTGCTTTCTGCAAGGATGCAATCCCTGAGGTCATGGAATTCAAAGAACCTGGATGCCTGACCTCCAGCTTCCAGTCCCTCCCCAGACCCCTAACTCGCTGTGTCCCAGGATCCCTGACACTGGACAGATGACCTTTACCCCTGAGAACTTCCTTTCCTCCAAGCACCCCTCCTTCACCTCAGCCCAGGATTCCTTCTCATCACACACTCCCCTCTGCCCACTGGTTTCTCTTCAGGAATGTGACGAACAAGACCCTCCCTCAGGGCATTCCTCCAATCTGGGTGGCCCAGGAGAACAACAGAAGTCTGGGTGAGTGGCCCCGGGGCTGGCGGGAAGGGCAACCCTGATTCAGGGCCGTGGCCTTAGCCTTCTGTGTTCTCACCGATTGTTTTGCTCATGAACGATGGCTTACAGTCCTGTCCCCTCCGCAACCCTGCCACCCTGGGATCCCAGCCCCGAGGCCCTCTGGATTCTACCACCAAAACGTGTGGCACTCACTGTCCTGCTCCGGCCGCTCCTTCTCCACCGCCGACAGCATCCTGGGCTGCCTGGCTGGCCGCGTCGTCCACATGATGGGGGACTCGACGCTCCGGCAGTGGTGGGAGTACCTGCGTGACACCGTGCCGGGTGAGCAGCCGCGAGGGGCCAGGGCAGCACTGGTCTGCTGTCCCTGAGCTCGAGTGCTGCCAGGGGCTTCCTGGCTACCAAGTCTGAGGACCCAGTCCTAGTTCTTGGGCTCCCCGGCCCCCTGGAGCAATTTGTTCCATTGACTTTTCTTTGGGAAACATCTCTTTTCTTTGCGGTGTCTTGTCCCTCTCTGCTTTCTGACCGACCACTCCCACTTGGATTCATCCTGAAGACTGGCCTCAGGTTAGAGATTCTGGTTGCCCAGTTTATGCCCTTTCCCAGTGGAGACCAGGCTCGGACCAGGCCAGGGGGTCCGGAGACCCAGTGTGTTCACTCAGCTGTGTGCTCTGACACATTCTTTGCTCCGAGCAAAGAATGACCGGAAAGGGAGGGGAAAAATGGGGTGACATAGTGTGACGGGAGGCGAGAAAGGAAGGTTTCAGGAGAAAGGCAACCAGCACAGGGAATTACACGCCAGAGAATTAAAAGCAAACTGAATAGGAGTTTGGATGGATAATAGGGAGATCCTTGGCAACCCTGAAAACTTGAGCCGGGGACAGCCCTAGGGCTTGGGGGAGAAGGTTTATGTCCTGGGAAGTGGGGGCTATCGTTAGCATTCCATCCAAGAGGATGGTGCAGGGTCCTGTATTCACCCCTGAGCCTCCTCTCTCGTCCTCCGCGCAGCCCTGAAGCCGGTGGATCTACACGCCATGTACCACACGGGGCCGCTGATGGCCGTGGACACCGCCCGGGCCATAGTGCTTCACTGGCGCGCCCATGGCTGGCCCCTGCGCTCTCTTCGTACCCCTGTGGCTGCCCTGCACTCCGTGGTCCGGGAACTGGGGGGCCTGGCTGGGGGCCCCTACACTGTGGTGGTGCTGAGCCTGGGCGCCCACTTCACCACCTTCCCTCCGTCCATCTTCGTGCAACGATTGGCAGGGGTCCGGGCCGCTGTGGCTGCGCTGCTGGCCCGGGAGCCCCGCACCCTGGTGGTCATCAAACTGGCCAACACTGGCTACAAGTCTGTGTACGGCAGCGACTGGTTCACCCTCCAGGTGAACCGGCTCCTCCGAGCTGCCTTTGCCGACCTCCGTGTGGCCTTTGTGGACGCCTGGGAAATGACCTCCAGCCTGGCCCTGCCCGACAGCATCCACCCGGGGAGGTGCGTCGTCCGAAACGAGGTGGACTTCCTGCTCTCCCACGTCTGCCCCACCTGAGCTCTCCTGCCGGTCCTGGGGCTGTGGATGAAGAAGCTGGTGCGATGATCAAGCCTGGAAGCCCTTCCCCTCAGCTGTAGGTACGTCGTCTCTCACCACCTTCCAATGCATCAGCAGAAGCCTGGCAGTCCTCCAATGCATCTTAAGAGCTTCCGCTCCCACGTGAAAAGCTGCGTGGAGGGGATGAGATTCCGGGGGCAGAACACAACACCTGCTCCATCAGTGAGCATGAGCACTGTGAAGGTCCGTTTTGGGCTCTCTGTTTAGAGCCTCAAGAAGACTTGCAAAGATAGGAGATGGGTTCCATTTCAGTTATCAGCGGCCACCCAAATAGAAAGCCTGACTCTCCATATAAAGACTTTAATAGATTGATTTGTAAAATAAAATATGTCTCCTAAATTGTAAAAAGTAATATATGCTCTTTGTAGAAAAACTGAAAAAGTACCCAAAAATGAACAAGCAAATCTTTGATTGCCATCCAGAGAGTGAACTGATATGCTTAGGTGGGGTAAATGAACAGCCAGAACACAGCCCTGCTTTTTCGTGTGGGGATGTTAGTGCTAATAAAAGATGAACGCTGTTTTCTTTACAGGGGATCCATAGATGATGTGTTGATAACCCTTGTTGCTCCAGTGAACCATACAGCCATTATTTTCTAATAGATATGGATGAAATGTTGAAGAATCAGGTTACAGAAGAATCCCTAGGGTGTGTTGGCTCCTGTTCCCTGCCTAAGTATTAAAGTCTAGGCATTTTATAATATTGGAGAAAAAACAGAGAAATGCAATGGATCCCATATTTTTACAGTCACTAAAAAAATTTTTTTTGGCTACATCACACACAGCATGTGGGATCTTAGTTCCATGAAAGTGAAAGTGAAGTCGCTCAGTCCTGTCCGACTCTTTGTGACCCCATGGACTGTAGCCTACAGGCTCCTCTGTCCCTGGGATTTTCCAGGCAAGAATACTGGAGTGGGTTGCCTTTTCCTTATCCAGATCTTAGTTCTGTGACCAAGGATCAAACCCACATCCCCAGAAGTGGAAGCGCAGAGCCTTAACCACTGGACCATCAGGGAAGTCCCCTACATTCACTAAAATTTCTGCTGTGGAGTCACTCCATCCATATAGCCCCACCGTGAATCCGATTAAGGATGATCAAGGCTTCCTGAGAATCTGCCCTGTAATGAATCAAGGCATTGCCAGTCAGCCAACGAATCCGGGCAAAGCAAATGAAACTGACTACAGAAATATTTATAGACAGTCTCTGTGCACACAGGGTAGCTAGGAGCTTTTCTGCTTGATACATGAATGGTACAGAATCGTATTGCAGCAGGAAATTAAGGAAGAGTTCATGAATCATAAACAGGAATTAATTACATTAGGGAAAATTACATTTCCAAAATTAAGCATTGTTATTGCTGTTTCCTTAGGGACTGTATTTCTGGTCCAATTATTATGTTCCTTCTTTCAGATCATTTTATAAATTCACATATTTTTATTTTCTGTAAAATGAACCTAGTGTGTTATGGAGGCTAGAAAGTAAATAAAGCCTGTATGTGAATCCCCTCAAAAAAGTACTTGGTGAAAAAGCCACATTTCTCAGACTTCCTCACAACTAGGGGTTATGCCATGTGACATACTTCAAGCCAGTGACATTTCTGAGTTGGGCTTCAGGAAAGTGCTCTGACAGGCAGAGAGACTTGGCTGGTGAGACTTTTGCCCTTTTCTCTTTCTCTTCTTGACCTCCTAAGATGCAGTTATGGTACTGGGAGGGAGCAGACACCTTATGACTATAGGAAACAAAGCAACGCTCACCACCCCCCCCCCCCCGCCCCCGACCGCTTCGTGGTGGGTCCCTCAGTCCCACCCCCACCCACTGCAGCTGGCCGGGAGGTGATGTTACTTATATGTGGAATCTAAAAAGATGATACAAATGAACTTGTTTGCAGAACAAAAACAGATTCTCAGGCATAGGAAACAAACTTGTGGTTACCAAAGGGGAAAGACGGAGGAGAGATAAATTAGGAGTTTGGAATTAGCAGACACAAACTACTATATATAAAATAGATAAACAACAGGTCTTACTGTATAGCGCGGGGAACTAAATTCAGTATCTTGTGGGGCTTCCCTGCTGGCTCGGTGGTAAAGAATCTGCCTGCCAATGCAGGAGACGTGGGTTTCATCGTTGATCCAGGAAGACCCCACATGCCATAGAGCAACTAAGCCCGAGTGCCCCAACTATTGAACCTGTTGTGCTCTAGAGCCCGGGGGGGCCGTAACTACCGAGCTTACATGTCGCAACTACTGAAGCCCGAGCGTCTGAGAGCCCGTGCTCTGCAACAAGAGAAGTCACCACGATAAGAAGCCAGCACACCACAACTAGAGAGTAGCCCCCATTTGCCGCAACTAGAGGAAAGTCCGTGCAGCAACAAAGACCCAGCACAACCAGAAATAAATACATACATAATTTTAAAAAAAATCTTGTAATAAAGTATAATGGAAAAGAATCTGAAAAAGTATATATGTATAACTGAATCACTTTGCTGTAGACCAGAAACTAACATAATGTTGTAAACCAACTATACTTCAAGGGAAAAAAAAAAAAGATAAACTGTGATCAATGTTAAATACATAACCAAGTGCATAACAAGTTACAGTGATCAGGTTTGGGGGATCAGGAAAACTTCCCTGAGGTGGTGATATTTGTGTTAAAGTCTGAAGAAGCCACAGGAGTTAGTAACAGGAGAAAGTGGATTAGAGAGGAGAGGAGTTTCAGGTAATGCAAACATCAGACAAGTGCCTTCTGGCAGGAAGCTGCATGAAAGTGTGAAGAACTGGAAGAGCAGCAGGTTGCCTGGACCCAGAGAACAAGGGGAAGGATGGGGAGATGAAGGGAGGGGTGAGGAAGGTGAAATAAGCACGGACACTGAAGGCCATGGCTTTAAAGGTTTGATCTTTCATGTCATAGGAAACCCTTAAAGAGTTTTTTTAGCAGGAGAAGTTGAGGCTCATGCTCAGAACTCTTTGTATTTTGGGATAATTTTTGGTAAACCTAAAACTGCTCTTTAAAGAAGTCTATTAAGGGCCTTCCCTGGTGGCGCAGTGGTAAAGAATCCGCCAACCAATGCAGGAGACATGGGTTCAATCCCTGATCCAGGAAGATCCCACATGCCTCAAAGTGACTAAGCCTGTGCACCACAACTATTGAACCTGTGTTCTAGAGCCCGGGAACCACAATCACTGAAGGCTTCATAGCCTAGAGCCTGTGCTCTGCAACAAAAGAAGCCACAAGAAACCCAAGCACCGCAACTAGAGAGTAGCCCCCACTTGCTGCAACTAGAGAAAAGCCCAGGCAGCAACAAAGACCAAGCACAGCCAAAAAAAAAAAAAAAAAAAAAAAAGCCTATTAAACTGCTTGAATTAAGGAGGAAAAAAAAATGCTAAGATTCCCATTTGCTGCTTCTCCCACACATCCACTCTCCCAACTTTTCCACCTTACACTCCCCAGGAGGCTGATTCCTATGGACCACGTCACCCAGGTGCCCTTGCCCCCTGGCTTCCTCCTGGGACCTGCCAGTGGAAGGCACCTGCTGATCAAGGGGAGAAGACCACCCTCCTCACTGAAGCACCCTGGGTTGCTGTTCTCCTCCACCAACGTCCCTCTCACTATAACTGGGGCTACTTATTCCCCGTTCTGGTAATTGTTCCCTCTCTTTGCTCCTTCAAGCATACGGGCAACAGGGACTCCACCCTTGCCCGTCCAATGTGCTCCACCTTCTCTGCCGGCATCCCATAATCCTTCCCACTCCTTTGGAAATGATCCCTTTTAAACTCCCCTCCAGTCCCTCCATTTGAGAGTGTCATCTGTCTGCTCCCCTGACTGATACAAACGGAAACTAATTTCCCAGAATTTACTAAAGTCACTTTATTTAATTTAAAAAGAGAAATTACTTGATTGCATGGCCCTGTTGAATACCAACTAGGAGAAGTAAGAGAAACATGTAGATGCCTTATAACAAAAGATAAGTACATCAAAGACAAAGAAAACTCTTAAGAACTTTCCAAGTGAGAGCAAGTCATGTACACAGAAATAAGATTAAAATTGTTATCACAGCAGGGACAATGACATAAAGTATTGTATTTAGGTTGGTACAAAAGTAATTGAGGTTTTTGCCTTGTGAAATTTGCCATTTGATATTGGAATACATTCTTAAGTAAACGTGGTTATGTTGTACATCATTTTAATACACATTTCTCACTTTATTTTTTTTTTTTGCTAATGACTAATTACTTGTTGTTTATTTTACATGTATTTTAGACTATGGATATGATGTTAGACAAAAAGCATATTTGAGAGATTTTCTTATTTGAGTTCAAAATGGGTCATAAAACAGTGGAGACATCTCAAAACATCAACAACACATTTGGCTCAGGAACAACACAGTGGTGGTTCAAGAAGTATTGCAAAGGAGACCAGAACCTGGAAGATGAGCAGTGTAGTGGCCGGCCATCGGATGTTGACATTGACCAGTTAGAGCAATCATTGAAGCTGATCCTCTTAAAACTACATGAGAAGTTGGCGAAGAACTCAACATTGACCATTCTATGGTCATTCTGCGTTTGAAGCAAATTGGAAAAGTGGAAAAGCTCAATAAGCGTGTGCCTCATGAGCTGAACAAAAATTTTAAAGATTGTCATTTAGAAGTGTCATCTTCTCTTATTCTGTGCAACAACAATGAACCACTTCTCAATCAGATTGTGACCTGCAATGAAAAGTGGATTTTACATGACAACTGGCGATGACCAGCTCAGTGGCTGGACTGAGAAGAAGCTACAAATCACTGCCCAAAGCTAAACTTGCACCAAAAGAAAAGGTCATGGTCACTGATGGTGGGCTGCTGCCTGTCTGATCCACTATAGCTTTCTAAATCCCAGTGAAACCATTCCATCTGAGAAGTATGCTCAACAAATCGATGAGATGCACTGAACACTGCAACACATGCAGCCGGCATTGGTCAACAGAATGGCCCCAATTCTTCTCCACGACAATGCCTGACCACACGTCGCACACACGTCGCACAACCAACGCTTCAAAAGTTGAACCAACTGGGCTACGAAGTTTAGACTGATCCATCATACTCAACTGACCCCTCACCAACCAATGACCACTTCTTCAAGCATCTTTACGCTACAGGAATAAATCACTTTATTTCTCGTCGGCAAAAATGTGTTGATTTTAATGGTTCCTATTTTGATTAATAAATATGTGTTTGAGCCTAGTTATAATAATTTAAAATTCAAGGTCTGAAATCACAATTACTCTGCAACCAAGCTAATAAAGAATCTTGAACCGGGTGCCCAAAGCCAGCCGTGGGGCACCACTAGGTGGCGCTACTGACACCCGCCGGGAAGCGGTCATTTGGGGCGGGCACCCAAGGGTTCCCTGGAGGTCCCACTGCAGAGGACGCCAGCTCCGCCGGGTGAGAAGAGCATCCTGGGAGCCCCTGTGGGGGTCGTGGGGTTGGGAGTTGGGCCAAAATTTACAATGCCTGTTGAAAAATATAAGCCCAAAATGTAATAAAGTGGCCCTAGATGGTTGTACACTTGCACCCAGCAGATGTAAATAAAGATCACCTCTGGAGGAGGGCACAGCACCAAGGTCTCAAAGAATTCACAAGGATCAAGTTCCAAATAGGATGAAATATAAATTTAAAAAATCATCAAACACAACAACACAAGTGATCATGAGCAAAAGAACTACAGAAACAATTAACTGCAGAGTTAGAGCTTTAAAGGCTGCTAATATTAGTATTATCTGACACTGTTCATAAATCAATAGGTGTAAGGAAATAAGATATTGGAAGTATGATTTAAATTTAAATCATCAATCAATTTAAATCATAAATCATAAATAAATTTAAATCATAAATCAATTTAAATCAATTTAAAACTGACCAGGCAGGTTTGCGGGGTGGGGTGGGGTGGGGGTGGGGGGAAGCACAAATAGAAACTCTTCAAATGTAAAATATAAACATTGAAATAAAATAGTAAATGGATAAGTTACACAGCAAATTAAATACAGTGGGAGATAAAATTGTCAGAAGGCAGCCTGGATGCACAGAGAAGGAAGATACAAAGGAAGAAAAAAAGTCAAATATAAAGGACAAATATAAAATAAAAAGCTATGGTTTTTCTAGTAGTCATGTAGAGATGTTATAATTGGACCATAAAGAAGGTTGAGTGTCAAAGAATTGATGCTTTTGAATTGTGGTGCTGGAGAAGACTCTTGAGAGTCCCTTGGAGAGCGAGGGGATCAAACCAGTCAATTCTAAAGGCAATCAACCCCGAATATTCACTGGAAGGACTGATGCTGAAGCTCCAAAATCTTGGCTGCCTGATGGGAAGAGCTGACTCACTGGAAAAGACCTTCATGCTGGGAAAGATTGAGGGCAGGATGAGGCAGGGGCAGCAGAGAATGAGATGGTTGGATAACATCACTGACTCAATGGCCATGAGTTTGAGCAAATTCCGGGAGATAGTGAAGGGCAGGGAAGCCTGGTGAGCTGCAGTCCATGGGATTGCAAGAGTCAGACACAACTCAGCAACTGAACAACAACAACAAAGGACAGAGTGAAAAAGGCCTGATGTGTCAAATAATACGACCTCAGAAATATGGACTCGAGAAACTGGGAAATAAACAGTATTTGATGAGACAACAGATTTTCTAGTATTGACTCAGGAAGCCCAATAAATTCCAAGCATAATAAGTAAAAAGAAGTCACAGCCAGAAACATTCTAGTTTAATGGTAAAATACCAAAACCAAAGAGGAGGTGTTAATAGTAAGCAAAATAAAAAACCCAGTATCCATAGAAGCACCACAAACAGACAACTAACTTCTCACCAGAACCCAAAAGAAAGTGCAAAGTTATCTTTGAAGTGTTGAGAAAAAAAAACTATGTCAACCTTGAATTATGTACCCAAATAAGCTATTTTCAAGAACATTAGTAAAATAAAGATATTTATAAACAAAATAAGAAATAACAGAAAGAAGCAAGCTCTGAGGTACAAAAGAGAATGGTGAGAAAAAAGAAGCAAGCATACAGGTAAATCAAAAGTAATACTGAGCTTATAAAAGAGTAACATGATGCCTAATTTGTGTGATTGAAAATACCAAGGTAGGAGTCCCAGGTCTAGTTAGGTGAGTAAACACACTCCACCCTGTCTCTCCCCCACTGATAACCACTAAAGCCCTGGACAGAATACATGGAATTATTGGAGGACTCTGAAAAATCAGTTACAGGAGATTGGGAGAGAGAAATCAGAACTCATGGAAAGGTATGGTGGTGAGTTTATGGTTTGGTTTTGTTTTATCCTCCCGTGTCTCTCATCCCAGACTCAGAGCATCCTGAATCCCAGAACTGCACAGCAGACACAGGAAGAAAAACTCCAACAGAAACCCTCCTTTACTGATCAGAGGACTACGACAGACAGACTAGAAGGAAAATCGTGGTTTTATTTGTAATTGCACCCCACCCTGCCCTGGGTTAAGACCCAAAGAAGCACGCTCATGCAGTAGGGGTAACCCAGTCACAGAGCAGTCATGGCCACTGTGAGAAAAACTAGAAGAGGGATAGGTGTTAGCTCTTCTCTAAGTTTTTGGTAGAATTCAGCTGTGAAGCCGTCTGGTCCTGGGCTTTAGCTTGCTGGAAGATTTCTGATTAGTTTAAATTTCTGTGCTTGTGATGGGTCTGTTAAGCTTTTCTATTTCTTCCTGGCTCAGTTTTGGAAAGTTGTACTTTTCTAAGAATTTGTCCATTTCTTCTGACTTGTCCATTTTATTGGCAAATAGTAGCTGATAGTAGTCTCTTATGATCCGTTGTATTTCTGTGTTGTCTGTTGTGATCTCTCTAATTTTGTTGATTTGATTCTTCTCCCTTTGTTTCTTGATGAGTCTGGCTAATGGTTTGTCAATTTTATTTATCTTCTCAAAGAACCAGCTTTTGGCTTTGTTGATTTTTGCTGTGGTCTCTTTTGTTTCTTTTGCATTTATTCCTGCCTTAATTTTTAAGATTTCTTTCCTTCTACTAACCCTGGGGTTCTTCATTTCTTCCATTTCTAGTTGCTTTAGGTGTAGAGTTAGGTTATTTATTTGACTTTTTTCTTGTTTCTTGAGGTAAGCCTGTATTGCTATGAACCTTCCCCTTAGCACTGCTTTTACAGTGTCCCATAGGTTTGGGGTTGTTGTGTGTTCATTTTCATTCGGTTCTATGCATATTTTGATTTCTTTTTTGATTTCTTCTGTGATTTGTTGGTTGTTCAGCAGCGTGTTGTTCAGCCTCCATATGTTGGAATTTTTAATAGTTTTTCTCCTGTAATTGAAATCTAATCTTACTGCATTGTGGTCAGAAAAGATGCTTGGAATGATTTCAATTTTTTTAAATTTACCAGGGCTAGATTTATGGCCCAGGATGTGATCTATCCTGGAGAAGGTTCCGTGTGCACTTGAGAAAAGGGTGAAATTCATTGTTTGGGGGTGAAATGTCCTATAGATATCAATTAGGTCTAACTGGTCTATTGTATCATTTAAAGTTTGTGTTTCCTTGTTAATTTTCTGTTTAGTTGATTTATCCATAGGTGTAAGTGGGTATTAAAGTCTCCCACTATTATTGTGTTATTGTTAATTTCCCCTTTCATACTTGTTAGCATTTGCCTTACATACTGCAGTGCTCCTATATTGGGTGCATATATATTTATAATTGTTATATCTTCTTCTTGGATTGATCCTTTGATCATTATGTAGTGTCCTTCTTTGTCTCTTTTCACAGCCTTTATTTTAAAGTCTATTTAATGAGTGTTGCTACTCCTGCTTTCTTTTGGTCTCTATTTGCATGGAATATCTTTTTCCAGGCCTTCACTTTCAGTCTGTACGTGTCCCTTGTTTTGAGGTGGGTCTCTTGTAGACAACATATATAGGGGTCTTGTTTTTGTATCCACTCAGACAGACTTTGTCTTTTGGTTGGGGCATTCAACCCATTTACATTTAAGGTAATTATTGATAAGTATGATCCCATTGCCATTTACTTTGTTGTTTTGGGTTTGAGTTTATACACCCTTTCTGTGTTTCCTGTCTATAGAAGATCCTTTAGCATTTGTTGAAGAGCTGGTTTGGTGGTGCTGAATTCTCTCAACTTTTGCTTGTCTGTAAAGCTTTTTATTCCTCCTTCATATTTGAATGAGATCCTTGCTGGGTACAGTAATCTGGGCTGTAGGTTTTTCACATTCATCACTTTAAGTATGTCCTGCCATTCCCTTCTGGCCTGAAGAGTTTCTATTGAAAGATCAGCTGTTATCCTTATGGGAATACCCTGTGTGTTATTTGTTGTTTTTCCCTTGCTGCTTTTAATATTTGTTCTTTGTGTTTGATCTTTGTTAATTTAATTAATATGTGCCTTGGGGTGTTTTGCCTTGGGTTTATCCTGTTTGGGACTCTCTGGGTTTCTTGGACTTGGGACTTCCCCATTTTAAGAAGTTTTCAACTATTATCTCCTCAAGTATTTTCTCATGGTCTTTCTTTTTGTCTTCTTCTTCTGGGACTCCTATGATTTGAATGTTGGGGCATTTAACATCATCCCAGAGGTCTCTGAGGTTGTCCTCATTTCTTTTAATTCTTTTTTCTTTTTTCCTCTCTGCTTCATTTATTTCTACCATTCTATCTTCTACCTCACTTATCCTATCTTCCGCCCCCATTATTCTATTGTTGGTTCCCTACAGAGTGTTTTTGATCTCATTTATTGCATTATTCATTATATATTGACTTTTTAAAATTTCTTCTAGGTCTTTGTTAAACCTTTCTTGCATCTTCTCGATCCTTGTCTCCAGGCTATTTATCTGTAACTCCAATTTTCTTTCAAGACTTTGGATCATTTTCATTATCATTATTCAGAATTCTTTACCAGGTAGATTCACTGTATCTTCCTCTTTGGTTTGGTTTGGTGGGCATTTATGCTGTTCCTTTACCTGCTGGGCATTTCTCTGCCTTTTCATCTTATTTATGTTGCTGTGTTTGAGGTGGCCTTTCTGTATTCTTGCAGTTTGTGTTTCCTTTTTTTTTTTTTGGTTGTCAAATGATCCTTTATTTTTCTTTTTCCTTTGCAGTTCTTAACTAGCTGGGCACTCCACTGCACCACTGTTGATATCATCTATGATGTCATGAGGGTGGCGGCCATCAACATTGCAGCCCACAGACTGGGCGGTCCCCAGGATCTCTTTAATGGTTCCAGAAAGTTCTCTAGCTAGAGACCGGTGCCGCATCTGCCGGGCAATGTTGATGATCTCATCAAAAGTGATGTTTCCACTGTGCTTAATGTTTTTCTGCTTCTTTCTGTCCCTTGGTGGTTCCTTGAGGGCTTTGATGATCAGGGCAGAAGCAGAAGGTACCACCTCAATCTGAGCTTGTCTGTTCTGAATGGTCAGTTTCACTGTAATCCTCAGACCCTTCCAATCACCAGTTGCCTTGGCTATGTCATCACCGACCTTTTTTGGAGACAGGCCCAAGGGGCCGATCTTGGGGGCCAGGGCAGACGTGGCACCGACTTCCCCACCGGTGCACCTCAGGTACACGACTTTGATCTCGTTGGGGTCAAACTTAGGGGGCATGGTGGAGGCGGCTGGTGTCGGATGAACCTGAATTCGGGACGACCGAAGAAAGTTGCACCTTCGCCTCCTCCTAGCCGAAAGCCGAAAGCTGTGTTTCCTTTTTATTGTGGAGGTTCCTCACTGTGGGTGGGGTTGGATGGGTGGCTTGTCAAGATTTCCTGGTTAGGGAAGCTTGTGTCAGTGTTCTGTTGCATGGAGCTGAATTCCTTCCCTCTAGAGTGCAATGAAGTGTCCATTTATGATAAATGTATGATCTTTTTAATATGTTGTTGGATTCTGTTTGCTAGAATTTTGTTAAGGATTTTTGCATCTATGTTCATCAGTGATATTGGCCTATAGTTTTCTTTTTTTGTGGCATCTTTGTCAGGTTTTGGAATTAGGGTGATGGTGGCCTCATAGAATGAGTTTGGGAGTTTAGCTTCCTCTGCAATTTTCTGGCCTGTATATTGAAACTCAGGTCTATGTTCCTACTCAAACTCTTCCAGAAAATTGCAGAGGAATGTAAACTTCCAAACTCATTCTGTGAGGCCACCATCACCCTAATACCAAAACCAGACAAAGACACCACAAAAAAAGAAAACCACAGGCCAATATCAGAATCCAACAACATATTAAAAAGATCATACATTATGCATGACCAAGTGGGTTTTATCCCAGGGATGCAAGGATTCTTCAATATCCACAAATCAATCAACATAATACACCACATTAACAAATTGAAAGATAAAAACCATATGATTATCTCAATAGATACAGAGAAAGCCTTTGACAAAATCCAACATCCATTTATGATAAAAACCCTCCAGAAAGCAGGAATAGGAGGAACACACCTCAACATAATAAAAGCTATATATGACAAACCCTCAGCAAACATTATCCTCAATGGTGAAAAATTGAAAGCATTTCCCCTAAAGTCAGGAACAAGACAAGAGTGCCCACTCTCACCACTACTATTCAACATAGCTTTGGAAGTTTTGGCCACAGCAATCAGAGCAGAAAAAGAAATAAAAGGAATCCAGATTGGAAAAGAAGAACTAAAACTCTCATTGTTTGCAGATGACATGATCCTCTACATAGAAAACCCTAAAGACTCCACCATAAAATTACTAGAGCTAATCAATAAATATAGTAAAGTTGCAGGATATAAAATTAACACACAGAAATCCCTTGCATTCCTATACACTAACAATGAGAAAACAGAAAGAGAAATTAAGGAAAAAATTCCATTCACCATTGCAATGAAAAGAATAAAATACTTAGGAATATATCTACATAAAGAAACAAAAGACCTATATATAGAAAACTATAAAACACTGGTGAAAGAAATCAAAGAGGACACACATAGATGGAAGAATATACCATGTTCATGGATTGGAAGAATCAATATAGTGAATATGAGTATACTACCCAAAGCAATCTATAGATTCAATGCAATCCCTATGAAGCTACCAACGGTATTTTTCACAGAACTAGAACAAATAATTTCATAATTTGTATGGAAATACAAAAAACCTCAAATAGTCAAAGCAATCTTGAGAAAGAAGAATGGAACTGGAGGAATCAACCTGCCTGACTTCAGGCTCTACTACAAAGCCACAGTCATCAAGACAGTATGGTACTGGCACAAAGAAATATAGATCAGTGGAACAAAATAGAAAGCCCAGAGATAAATCCACGCACCTATGGACACCTTATCTTTGACAAAGAGGCAAGAATATACAATGAAGAAAAGACAATCTCTTTAACAAGTGGTGCTGGGAAAACTGGTCAACCACTTGTGAAAGAATGAAACTAGAATACTTTCTAACACCATATGCAAAAATAAACTCAAAATGGATTAAAGATCTAAACATAAGACCAGAAACTATAAAACTCCTAGAGGAAAACAGACAAAACACTCTCCGACATAAATCACAGCAAGATCCTCTATGACCCACCTCCCAGAGTATTGGAAATAAAAGCAAAAATAAACAAATGGGACCTAATTAAACTTAAAAGCTTTGGCACAACAAAGGAAACTATAAGCAAGGTAAAAAGACAGCCTTCAGAATGGGAGAAAATAATAGCAAATGAAGCAACTGACAAATAATTAATCTCAAAAATATACAAGCAACTCCTGCAGCTCAATTCCAGAAAAATAAACCACCCAATCAAAAAATGGGCCAAAGAACTACACAGACATTTCTCCAAAGAAGACATACAGATGGCTAACAAACACAAGAAAAGATGCTCAACATCACTCATTATCAGTTCAGTTCAGTTGCTCAGTCGTGTCCGACTCTTTGCGACCCCATGAATCGCAGCATGCCAGGCCTCCCTGTCCATCACAAACTCCCAGAGTCTACCCAAACCCATGCCCATCGAGTTGGTGATGCCATCCAGCCATCTCATCCTCTGTCGTCCCCTTCTCCTCTTGCCGCCAATCCCTCCCAGCATCAAGGTCTTTACCAATGAGTCAACTCTTCGCATGAGGTGGCCAAAGTACTGGAGTTTCAGCTTCAGCATCAGTCCTTCCAATGAACACCCAGGACTGATCTCCTTTAGGATGGACTGGTTGGATCTCCTTGCAGTCCAAGGGACTCTCAAGAGTCTTCTCCAACACCACAGTTCAAAAGCATCAATTTTTTGGCACTCAGCTTTCTTCACAGTCCAACTCTCACATCCATACATGACCACTGGAAAAACCATAGCCTTAACCAGATGGACCTTTGTTGGCAAAGTAATGTCTCTGCTTTTTAATATGCTGTCTAGGTTGGTCATAACTTTCTTTCCAAGGAGTAAGGGTCTTTTAATTTCATGGTTGCAGTCACCATCTGCAGTGATTTTGGAGCCCCAAAAAATAAAGTCTGACACTATTTCCACTGTCTCCCCATCTATTTCCTATGAGGTGATGGGACCAGAAGCCATGATCTTAGTTTTCTGAATGTTAAGCTTTAAGCCAACTTTTTCACTCTCATCTTTCACTTTGCAAATCAAAACCACAATGAGGTACCATTTCACGCCAGTCAGAATGGCTGCTATCCAATAGTCTACAAGCAATAAATGCTGGAGAGGGTGTGGAGAAAAGGGAACCCTCTTACATTGTTGATGGAAATGCAAACTAGTACAGCTGCTATGGAGAAGATTGTGGAGATTCCTTAAAAAAATGGAAATAGAACTGCCATATAACCCAGCAATTCCACTACTGGGCATACACACCAAGGAAACTAGAATTGAAAAAGACACTTGTACCCCAATGTTCATCGCAGCACTGTTTATAATAGTCAGGACATGGAAGCAACCTAGATGTCCATCAGCAGATGAATGGATAAGGAAGATGTGGTACATATACACAATGGACTATCACTCAGCCATTAAAAAGGATACATTTGAATCAGTTCTAATGAGGTGGATGAAACTGGAGCCTATTATACAGAGTGAAGTAAGCCAGAAAGAAAAACACTAATACAGTATAGTAACACATATATATGGAATTTAGAAAGATGGTAATGATAACCCTATATGCAAGACAGCAAAAGAGACACAGATGTATAGAATAGTCTTTGGACTCTGTGGGAGAGGGTGAGGGTGGGATGATTTGGGAAAATGGCATTGAAACATGTATATTATCATATGTGAAATGAATTGCCAGTCCAGGTTCAATGCATGAGACAGGGTGCTCGGGGCTGGTGCACTGGGATGACCCATAGGGATGGGATGGGGAGGGAGGTGGGAGGGGGGGTTCAGGATGGGGAACAAACGTACACCTGTGGCGGATTCATGTCAATGTATGGCAAAACCACTACAATATTGTAAAGTAATTAGCCTCCAATTAAAATAAATAAATGTATATTAAAAAAGAAAAAGAAAAACTAGGAGAGAGAGAGAAAACAACAGCAACAACAACTCTTCTCCCTGACCACAGACACTAAGAAAGGGAGACCTTGTGGTTGAAGGAGCCTGGGAGGAACTCCCTTGCTTTTCTCTCTCCCCTCCCTCTCACTGTTTCCCTGCAAGGCAGATGCAGTCACAGAAAGTGCCTGTAAAAAGTGATGAAGAAGCTAAAACCTGGGCTTTCTATCTTTAAGAGGAAGAAGCTTGAAAGAGGGATTCCATCAGCTGCATATGGAGTCCCATGTTCTCACCTAAGATAAACATCCATGGAACTGATCCTAAAGAACATACTAAAGGCTTTGTGAACTAAACTGTGATGTAGACCCCCACCCCAGTCCCAGGGTGGCTCATGGGCAGTGGAGGGGCAGGGGGTGAAGGAGAGGAAGGGGGTGGGTGCACACACAGGACAAACTCCACAGCCAAGTTTTTGAAAATCGAAATGGCTTTGGAACCACAGCCCACAGCAGGCATGTTGGGACTCTGGGCTGAAGACTCAGGGAAACTCATTGCCTAAACAGCAATCAACGCTCTCCAAAAGATTCTAACAGGACCCAGCACCTCATAGAACAATAGTTACAATGTCCAGGATATAAAGCAAAGTTACTGGAAGTAGAAATAAAGAGAAAAATCTCAACAACCCACAAGGCATGCCCACCTCGATGACACAGATGTTGGAATTGCTAGACAAAGACTTTAACACAGCAATGACAACCTTGCTCTATGAAATAAAGGTGAACAGTCTTGAAATGAATAGAAAGACAGACATTCTCAGCAGGAAATAAAATCCGTAAGAGCCAAATGAAAACATTCAAGCTGGGCGCAGCTGGGAACCACGCAGTTCACCATGGCGGAGCTGCAGCAGCAGCTCCAGGTGCAGGAGGCGGTGGACTCCATGGTGAAGAGTCTGGAGAGGGAAAATATCCGGAAGATGCAGGGCCTTATGTTCCGGTGCAGTGCAGCCTGTTGTGAGGAAAGCCAGGCATCCATGCAGCAAGTGCACCAGTGCATTGAGCGCTGCCATGCACCTCTGGCTCAAGCTCAGGCCCTGGTGACCAGCAAGTTGGAGAAGTTCCAGGACCGCCTGGCCTGGTGCACTATGTATTGCAATGACAAGGCCAAAGGTTCGATAGATGCAGGGAGTAAGGAGTTTCACGTGAAGCGGCAGCTGGAGACCTGCGTGACCAAGTGTGTGGATGACCACATGAACCTCATCCCAACCATGACCAGGAAGATGAAGGAGTCTCTCTCTTCCATGGGGAAATAGCTGTCTGCTAGTGGCCATCAGGGCTGAGGGCAGGAATTGATTTAAAAAGAGGAATGGGGATTTGGGTCTTTTAAGGAGAGTTGATGAATGAGGAAAGTAAGGATGGCAGCAAGTCTAAGGCCTGTGTTTCTTTCCTCTGGTTGCTGGTTCCTGTGTGTTTCAATCCTAGAAAGTGAAATGGAAAAAAAGAACAAAACGGTGCTAAAATTTGGGTCACAGATAGCACAGGAGGTTTGTTGTGAGCCTGAATTTCATGTGGCAAGTACTTCCCCTGCCAATAGGGAGTCTCCCTTGTCCCAAACCAGGGCTCTCCAAGGTACCAGATTCTCTTACTGCACAGATACCAAGAGGCCGGCAGGTTCATGTAACCTGCTTATGGTCTAGTGGAGTATGAAAGGAGGTGTTTCTATTTGTTGCCCATCTGCTGTTTACCAGAAGGATCACTACAACATTTTCCACAAACTAATAAAATCCATGCAGTCACTAATGTCAAAAGGGGCAGGGGACTTCCAGGGGGTTTGTTTTGCTTGTTTTTCTTTTATAGACAAGGGCATGACGTTACGACGTAAAGTTGGGAGAGGCAGTTTGGATAAAAACTTTGAAAGGGTCCATGCAGGTACTCATTTCTCCATCAAGATGTGGATGTGTGTTTCTTAAAATTCTCACACATTACATCATTCAGCCTGGAGACCCTGCAGAAATGTAAGACGCGATATCACACTGGTAAGGGAAGCAAGTGTTCCCTCTCACTGGCAGCCATGGTGGGCCCTGAGGCTGCCTGCAGCAGAGTCAGCCAAGCGACAAGACAATCTTACAGTGATACTCAGCCTTGAAGGGAAACGGGATTTTGACAGTATTATATGCTCATATTCAGGAATGAACAGTGAAAGGGAAACTATTAGCTACTTAAATAAGAGGGTTGTGAAGTACGGGCTTTGGAAAAATCTGTTTTTCATGAGACAGAATGAAAGCCTAAACCCAGTGTTGCTTACTTTGCCTCCTGAAATAACAGAGCTTTGTTGAGACAATCCCCTGGCAACAAAAAAAGTCAAGGGAGGAAAAGTAAGCAACTCAGGGATGAACTGTGGCTCCTTTAGAGCGATAAAGGGACTGCCCTCCATTACCAAATACCACTTTTACCAGGGCCTTTGCTACATGCGTTGTTCTTGCCCCAGTTCTGGCCCCTTATCATTTTGATAAGGACCTTGTCTTTTTACCAACTTACTACTTGAAATGATAATACTGTCTGTTTGCTGTTTCAAGACTGTGATATATTTTCCTAGTGGTTTGGTTTTCAAAATAAATAAGACTTAATTTTCAAAAAAAAAAAGAAAGAAAGAAAACATTCAAGCTGACAAACATGATCTTGCTGGAACAAAAAGTTAACTGGAGGAGTTCAGTAGCAGAATGGAGATAACAGAGGAAAGAGTCAGTAAACTTAAAAATAGATCAAAAGAAACTATCCAACCTGAACAGCCAGGAAAAATAAGATTTATAAAAATGAACAGAGCCTATAGACCTAGGGGAAAATATAAAAAGATCTAACACATGTGTCACTGGAATTCTAGAAGCAGAGGAGAAAGGGATTGATGCAGAAGAAAACACTTGAACAAACAATGGCTGCAAACTTCTCAAATGCTTGAAAGAGATCAATTTAAAGATGTAAGAAGCAAAAAAAAAAAAAAAGATGTAAGAAGCTCGGTGAACTCCAGAGAGGACAAACTCAAAGAAAACCATATCCAGACACATCATAATCAAACCAGAGAAAATTAAAGATAGAGAAATCTTGCAAGTTGCCAGAGAATCACAAAACACTACATACAGGGGACAATGATTCAAATGACCACTGATTTCTCATCAGAAACCGTGGAGGACAGAAGACAGCAGAACTGCATGTTTAAAGTGCTGAATGAAAAGCAGTGTCAACCCAGATTCTACCTCCAGCAAAAAAAATAGATGTTCTGAAATAGAGAAAAACTGAATGGACTCATGGCCAGCAAACCTGCTCTAAAAGACATGCTAAGGGAAGTTCTTCACAGGGAAGAGAAATGAAATCAGAGGAAAACTTGGAACTTCAGGGATCCAGGACCAGTGACAAAAATGGTAATTATCCTGGTGAATAGAAGAGGTGGTTTTCTCCTCTTAAGTTCTTTAAAATATATATGACTATAGAAAGCAAAATTACAACATTGTTGGTGTGATTTTCTGTGATTATAGATACAATACATATGATAATTACCACATAAAGTGAGTGGTAAAGAAAACTCCATGGTTGTGAGGTGTCTTCGTGTCACTTGAAATGATAAAATAATTTTAATTTTAACTAAACTGAAAAATTAAGTACACATATCCTACAGTAACCACTAAAAACTACACAAGTTTTCTTTAATAAATGGTGCTGGGAAGACTGAATATCTACATGCAAAAGAAGGAAGTTTCTGTATGGCGTAATGGAAAACTTGTTAAAAAAAAAAAAAACTTGTAAAAAAAAACTTGTAAAAAAAAAGTGGTGATGGTTGTACAACATTGTGAGTGTAAGAATGCCACTGAATTGTACACTAACAAAGGGTTAAAATATAAAATTTTATGTTGTGTATATTTTATCACAAGTATTAAAACTTAATAATGTAGTATACCAAAACCACAGAACTATACACTGTTCATGAGGCTGATTTTTTTTTTTAATGGGACCAAAAAATCTTAACTACATTTACTGGGAAACGAAGAGTTGTTTTGTTCTTGTTGTTTATTCACCAAGTCATGTCCGACTCTTTTGTGACCCCATGGACTATAGCCCGCCAGGCTCCTCTGTCCATGGGATTTTCCAGGCAAGAATACTGGAGTGGGTTGCCATTTCCTCCTCCAGAGGACCTTCCTGATCCAGGGATCAAACCCGTGTCTCTTGCATCTCCTGCCTTGGCAGGCAGATTCTCTATTGCTGAACCACCAGGGAAGCCGGGAAATGAAGAGACACACTCTTGAATAACTCTGGGATTAAAAAGAAATTAAGAGGGAAATAACAAACCTCTCAGGTAACAGTAATAAGGACAACATGTCACCAAGACCTTGCCCACAATGAGCGTGTATGCAGAGGAAAGTGTCCTGGGTTAAAGGCATTGGTGATCAAAGAAGAAAGATGAGGGATTTCTTTGGCAGTCCAGTGGTTAAGACTCTGCTTCCAGTGCATGGGGCGCAGGTTTGATCCCTGGACAAGGAACTAAGATCCCACATTTGGTGTGTCGAGGCCAAAAAATAAAAAAGGAAAAAGATGAAATAAGTAAAGGATGAGAATACTTTGGGCTCTAGGATGATAATATGTGCTTAATTTTTCAGTTTACTTAAAATTAATATTTTACTATTTTAAGTGACATGAAGACACCTCACAACCATAGAGTTTTCTTTACCAAGTTCACTTTTTGTGGTAATTATCATATATATTAAATCTATAATCATGGAAAATCCCACCAACTATATTATAATTTTGCTTTCAATAGGCATAAAGTGTAGGGGTTTGGCAGAGACTCATGTGTTCCTTAAGATCTAGCTCCCTTTCCTACCAGACACACAGAAGTGTGGGCCTTGAGGTGCATGCTTTCATGTGCTTTAAAAAAAATATTTTCTTGGACACACCCCACGGCATGTGGGATCTTGGTTCCCCAACCAGGGATTACACTTGCACCCGCTGCAGTGCAAGCAGGGAGTCTTAACCACAAAACAGTCAGGGAAGTCCATCATGTATATTTAATGGATAATTTTTAACAGAATACCGAAGAGCTGAAAAAATATTGAAAAATTGAAAAGGTCTATTAAAATTCACATTAAGTTTAAAGATTTTATTTATATCAAAACCAGAATTTATTATAATTTGACATCCTAGCTTTAATGGAAGCAAGCATCAATAAGACACTCAAAACTGACTGAATTCTTTGGCATCCCCTGAAACCCTCAGTCTGAGGTGAGTGCTCCGCCTGCCTCACCCTAATCCTCTTCCCACATCTAAACACATTTCCCAGCCTCTCTACACACAGATTGGGGTCAGGCAACTGATCCCTGGCTGATGCAGTGTGGGAGGAAGTGAAGCATGTAACCTCCACAGGAAGTGATGTCAAACCCCCTCGAGCAGCCCTCCAAACTCTGTCTCCCATCTGCCAGGTGAACAGAGAGGGCATGAAGGGACCTGAGAAGGTGAGACAGAAGGAGCCGGGGTCCCTGAATCACCGATGGGAGCAGAGACGCCCTGGAAGCCTGTGACCAGGAGCGTCCACACTGGACCGTTACAGGACCCAGGACAGAGCACCCACTGTGCTCAGCCAGCAGCATCTTGGGCTGTTTGGTACACAGTCATACGGATTTACCTTACCGCGTGCACGCCGGGTCCAAGAATGAAGAGACACAGTCGCCATTTCTTTAGTAGACTCCAGGTCCCTTTCCTTCCTGCCTGCATTTTCCAGTCCACATTGTGCTCTCATGAAGCAGGGGTTTTCAGCAATAAATAAGACAACAATCGTGAGCACCTCTCTATCTACCACACACTGGCCAATGGTGAATTCAGACTCTGTCATGAAGTTGGGGGGTCCTGGCCAGAAACAGGTGGCTCTCTCAGATGAAGACAGTTGGAAGAGAGCTGAAGAAAGGGATGCTTAGAGAAGAAGGGGGCGGGCAGGGTGTTATTGTTGTTTAGTTGCTAAGCTGTGTTGGACTCTTCTGCGACCACATGGATAGTAGCCCACCAGGCTCCTCTGTCCGTGGGATTTCCCAGGCAAGAATACTGGAGTGGGCTGCTATTTCCTTCTCCTGGCGATCTTCTTGACTCAGGGATCAAATTTGCATCTCCTGCATAAGCAGGCGGCTTCTTCACCACTGAGCCACCTGCGAACGCTGAGAGACAGGGTGGTGGCCCACGGCCAGGCCAGCAAGTCTGCTCTTATAACTGCCGTCCTGGCGGGGCGGAGAAGAGAGAGAGCCGTGGGAGGGGCTACTTCATGGGTCACTCCCAACGTTCAGACATCATCCCTGGACTTCGGAGAAGCCTTTCTTTCCCTTGGTCCTGCTGTTGCTGCCCTCACTCACTCGTCTCTGCAGAAACAAACTCTCTCCCTGCTCCCCCAGGTCTCATCAACTCTCACATGCCTGTGTTGTCTGCAGTTCAGTGTTAACTATTTTCCTCACAATTTCGATTTGCCCTTCAGAGGATCACGCTAGAGCCATTGATGCAGATTTGTGAACCAGGAATGCAATGCAGCCCAGTCGTAACACAAAAGAGTAGACATGGGGACATCTACATGGTTAAGAATCCTCCTGCCAATGCAGGCAACACGGGTTCTATCCCTGGTCCGGGAAGAGCCCACCAGGCATGAGGGAACTAAGCCTGAGTGCCACAAATACTTAGCCCGCGCTCTAGAGCCCGAGGGCAGCAACTACTGAAACCTGAGCACCTTCACGTCCAGAGAAGCCACTGCCATGAGAAGCCTGTGCACCCCAATTAGAGAGCAGCCCCTGCTCGACGCAACTAGAGAAAGGCCTCATGCGGCAAGGAAGAGCCTGTGCACCCTGACAAAGACACAGAGCAGTCACATAACAACAATAATAATTCCAAAAAGAGACGTGGGAGATAGAGATTGAAGCGATGCATCTACAAGCCAAGGAATGCTGAGGACGCTGGAAGAACCAGCAGCTGGAAAAGGCTGGGAAGCATCTTCCTCCCATATGCTGTTGGGAGGCGTATGACACTGCTAACCTTGTGATTGTGGATTCTGGCCCCCAGAATCGTGACAGACACATTTCTGTTGTCTTAAACCAAAACCAGATAAATATGAGGGGCCAGTGACATGCAGTAACACTACGTTTTGTGGGCTGAGATGAAATGTATCTGGGGTCCAGGACCTTGGCTGAGATCCATTTGCCATTTCAGGCCTTGTAAGCAACTCTCACTCAGCTGTTCAGAATGAGTGTTTACTAAAAAGATATTGTAAAGAAAGAAGGAGGGAGTGGGAGAGACGGAGGAAGAAAGGGGGAAGAGGAAGAAAAAGGAGGATTTTTATGTCAATCATAATTCATCAGAAATTTGAATTCTTTGCAATGCACATAAATAAGATCACTTCATGGCTTTTTATCCTAAATTTGCTGACCAACCTGAGGATTGGTGGGGAGACCACGTTGACAGGGATGTGCTTGAGCTGATTGTTAAATTTGGGGGAGTGTTGCAAGCCGGTTGTTAAACACAGCCTTATTAAAAATTAAACAGTACCTGTACAACGTGGCTTAATGCCACTTAAATGGTGAAAATGGTAAATTTTATTTTTAGGTATATTTTACATAGTAAAAAATCTTAAGAAAAAACATGAACTTAAAATTAAATGTGTGCATGTGCTAAGTCCTTCAGTCCTGTCCGACTCTTTGTGACCCCACAGACTGTAGCCCACTGGGCTCCTCTGTCCATGGGATTCTCTAGGTAAGAATACTGGAGTGGGTTGCCATGCCCTCCTACAGGAGATCTTCCTGACCCAGGGATCAAACCCACGTCTCTCAAGTCTCCTGCATTGGCAGGCGGGTTCTTTACCACTAGCGCCACCTGGGAAGACCTACAATTGGATAAATCAAATTAAAAATGAGGGACGGGCATCCCTGCCTCCTTATTTCATCATATGCCACTACTTTCTCTGCTTTCGGGGTTGCTGTGCTACTGCCCCTGCATGGTGGGAAGACCGCACACGGCACGTGCTGCACGTTTCTTCCCGCCTCACTTTCAGTGACTTCACATCGGTAGCTGTATTACCTGCTTAGGCTGCCAGGGCCAAATACCACAGACAGGGTACCTAAAAACGAGAAATTGATTTCTTACAGTTCTGGAGGCTGGGAAGCCCAAGACTCTGATGCTCACAAGGCAGGTTTCACCCTGAGGCCTCTTTCCCTGGGTGTGTAGGCGGCTGCCCTCTTGCCATGTGTTCACATGGCCTCTGAGTGTAGGCGGTGCTCTGGGCTCACTTCTGATGAGGACACTGATCCTATTGGGCCAGGGCCCCCTCCTGGTGACCTCATTCAACCTCCAGTATTTCTTTAGGGCCTTCATTTCCAAATACACACTGAGGGGTTAGGGGCTCAACATATGAATTTGGGGTGGGGGGGGACACAGTCCACACAATAGTTAACTTGACATTCTGGGAGTGTTTACACATGGAAATTGTAAAAACCTACAAATCAGGACACCTTTTCTGAAAACTGGCGAACACTCACCAGCACGCTCCTCTGAGGGGAAGTGCAGACAACAATCCCCTGGTCCCACTCTTGTGATTGTCCTTCACTTCTCCCAGCCCGGGAGCTCAGCAAGGTCAGGGGCCAGCCTTTACTCCCCAGTTCTTTGCCCTCTGTTCTCATGTCCTGGGAGCCTAATCAGCATTTGTCGGTGGATCAGGAGCTGAAACGCACCCTAGTGACGTGAGGAAACCTAGTCACACAAGATGAACCTTGTGAATGTGACAGAGGCAGGAACTGCAGATGCAAGCTCTGGAGCCAACTGTGGGGCAGAGGACTTCCCTTCTCTGAGCTTCTGGTTTCTTATCTACAAAGTGGGGGTAATAACAGTACCTCCCTTGGAGGGGCCCAGTGAGGACAGGATGACACAGAGGGCTCTGCACACGGCCTGGATAGCTGCATGGATTATCACACTGATACCCATCCTTTAAAGATCTCTCCTTTCCATACACATTAGGTCCTCACCAACCACCCCACACCCTGTGCTGGGTGACAAGGACCCAAAGCGCCCTGAGCCACTGTCCCATTAGATCCTCAAGCATCTCCCTGTGTAGCAGGAAGACAATACAGAAAAGGGAAGCGTTGGTTGTTAATACGGCCAGAGGGCTGCTGACCCTTTGTCACTGCATGGGGAAGTGGTCGGGAGCATGGGCTCTGGGTTCAGACCCAACACCACCACCGACATTCACATGCAATGTGACTTCGGTTGAATCTCATAGTCTCACTTGGGGCCCAAGTTTCTTCCCACACAAAATGAGGATCAACATAGACCCTGCCTGCCTCCTGGGGTTAGTGGGAGAGTTAAAAGAAGTTGTTAATTTTGATGAACTCTAATTTTTAAGTATTTTCTTTTATGGGTCATACTTTAGGCTCTGAATATAAGAAATCTTTGCCTAACCCAAGATCTCAGTGACTTTCTCCTGGTTTTTTTTTCTTCAGCAGTATAATTTTAGAACTTTCACTGATATTATTAAAATACTAATATAAAATATTTTTATATTTTAAAATAAAACCTGGATTTGTTTTAATCAGGTATGGTAAGACAAACACACAAATAACTGTTATGAAGAAAGCAGTTTATATTTACAACTCCTTAAAAACAAGATGCCCATCACTCCATGCATGGAAGCACCAGGATCAGTCAGGAAGCAGAGAGAGGAAGGGGGACTCATGAGCAGGAGCCTTTGCTGTATGTTCTTTGAAAAAGACAGGCAAGGGAGAGCAGGGAGATTTAGGATTGGCTGGTTTGAATAGTGTCTGTAGGCTCTGGGGATTAGAGGCTGTCACTGGTAACCTGGTACCTGGCCCTGGAGTGAATAAGGCAGAAGAATATGGGCCTCGTGGAGCGTAAGAGCCAAATGGAGGAAGTGGTGGGGAGTGTGGGCTCTGGACTGGTTGGTTTGCATTTGACAGGCGAGCTCCTGGGCACGTCCGTTGCTCTTCTAAGAACTGGCAGCCTAGGAGGGACAGTCCCTCCCTGGTCACTGAGGACCCAGATGTCAGACCATCAAGAATACAGCGAACAAGAAAACACAGTCAATATGGGTACAAGACGCCCAGTACAGTAAGTGGGAGATGCCATTCCTGCCTGTTTCAACATTAACTTTGTGGGGCCTGGGTCTCTGCTTGTTTCACGCTGTGGGTCTTCTCTTCCCAGCTGGACTCTAGGTCCTGGAGGGCTCACTGCACGCCTGCACCCAACCAGGGCAGGACAAGCCTTCTCTGGGCCCCTTTCCCAGGGAAAACAAGAGGAAATAAAGGGTGCTGATGTCAGCAGAGGCCCGTGGACTGTCTATGGGAGAGAGTAGGGACCAAGACCTTGACCCTCCTCTCTCCTCTGTCCCTGTCCTTCCGAGAACCCCTCGTCATCTTTCTGTGCCTCGTGTGTCCTGCCTCGTCCGGGCCCAGACCACGCTCACATCCCTCCTGCCTATGTTTCCCCAGACCCTGAGAAGTGGACAGCTGAATGGAGTACAATGAATGATCTCCTCTACTCTGGGCTGTGGGAGGAAGGAGAAGTGAGGGAGGGTAACTGGGGGTGCTTGGTTGGGGAGGGGCAATCTGGATAAGAGCCAGGTTCACAAGGCAGACGGACATGAGTGTGGTCCAAGTCCTGTCCTGGAGGAAGCAAGAGCCTTCAAGGTGACCTCTGTGTGGATCTTGAAGATGTTTGGGCTGAACTGATAACAGGAATTCATCTTCTCTTCCCCTGATAGGAATGGGAGAGTTGGGGACTCTCTATGACATTAAGGTCTGTGACTCAGTTTCCCCCAGGGATGAAAGGGATATAAGGATGCATCCACCAAAGAATGTCCTAAAGCTGGAAGTGAGAAAAAGCATGTTTAGGGCTTGAGTCAGATAAAAGGATTCCATGGAGGCGCAGAATCTGTTCTCTCCTGCCTGGAAACACAGGTATGTAGAGATAGCACGGCTGCCTGGCTGGCCGTGAGAGAAGTGTGGAAAAAACTATTAGGACTTGGTGGGGGGAACTGAGAAAAGGAGAAAGGAAGTCAAAACGGTGTCTTCCCACCACTATGGTCCATTCAGTACGCAATGCCAAGCTCATCGTGGAGCTGGTGAGGGTAGCCTCCTTCTCAGCCAGCCCTGGGGGTCACCAAGACCACCAGCCCCCCGTGTCTCACCCCACCCAGCACCAGTCACACCTGGCAGTGTCTCCCTCAGAGATGATCCCAGGGACAGTCACCAGGGTGACCCATGACTGCTCTGACCTTGCTCCTCTCTGTCCAGGGAAGGCCCTGGATGAGCCAGGGGCTCACAGCTGCAGATGGAACCCCCTGAGGAGTGTTATTAACTGCAGCCTCCTGGGGGTCACCTCCCAGAGCTCTGCACTCAAAGGGCGAGGCCCAGAAATTCTGAGGTGTGACCAGGAGGAAGCTTCCAGAGGGAGCAGAAGGCTCTGTGGGCTCAGCAGGACTGGAGCTCAAGGGCTGGTCCCACCGCTCAGAGTCCTGGACACGGGCCTTGGTTCTGCCTGAAGACTGGGAGGGGGAGACACTGCAGGGGAGCCCCGGCCTGGAGGGAGAGGGGCCAGAGCAGGCTGGTGCCCCCGTGTCTGAGGGGGGCTGAGCGTGACCACCAGCGGCTCCCCCCGGCTCCTCCCTGAGGGGCTGGAGCTGGGCGGGGACCCGGGCCCACCTCTCCCTGAAGGAGCCTGAGCTGGTCCTGCTGCCGCCCCTTCCCCTGGGAGGAGAGACACTCAGAGAAGCAGAGACCAGGAGAGACACAGAGGCGGCTAGCCAGGGAGATGTGAGGCGGGAGACAGGAGCTGAGGGGGGGAGGCCCAGCGGGCGCAGGTCAGGACCAGCCCCCAGGGTGAAGACGGGGGCGAGGAGCCCCAGACCATGGCTCCCTCTGCACTGACCACAGGGAAGCCCTTTTGCAACAAAGGAAAAGAAGAAGCCAGGTTGATAAAGGAAGTGCCCGTCACTGTCGGGGTGGGCGGGTTTGGGGAAGGCCCCCACCCTCCTCCGTCCTCTGGAGGAGCCTGGTCCTCACTCCTGGTGCTGAGTGTCCCCCAGGCCCCCACAGGCCTCCCCTCCGGCCTTGAGGGCTCTGCCTGTCCTCTCACCCGGGAGGGGGGCAAGGCCATGGGGCTGCCCCTGCTGCTGCCCCTGCTGCTCCTGGCGTCTCTGCAGGCTGGTGAGTGGCTGGGCGTGTCCTGCTCTGCCAGGGACCCCGGGGAGGGGCTGTGGCTGGGTGTGTGTAGAAGGGTCCCCTGGGGTAGCTGGCCAGGCCTCCCACCCCCAACAAACAGAAGGGGTCCCACAGTGCGGGGTCTCCCAACCTTCCACCCTCCTCCCTGCCCCAAGCCTGGAAAGAGGATCACCCAGGCCAGAGGGCCAGTCCTACCCCCCGTCACACATCCCCCTGCAGGTGAGGGTGCCCGATGGTCTGGGGTCACCTGCTGTGTCTCTCCTGGTGGCTTCAGAGTCTCTCCCTCCCTCCTCTAGGTCACTGGGCACAGAGAAATCCAGAACCTCTCTTTGAGATGAAGCAACCAAGGAATCTCTCAGCCCCCGAGGGTGGCTCCATTCACATCCCCTTCTCCTTCTCTTACCCCGGGAAATTAGCCAAGGATCCCAACGTGAGAATATCCTGGAGATGGAAACACTTCCATGGGGAGTACATCTACAACATGACCCCTCCATTCATCCATGAGAATTTCAAGAACCGGCTCTTCCTGAACTGGACAGAGCGTGAGAAGACCGGCTCCCTCCGGATCTCAGACCTGCGGAGGGAGGACCAGTCTGTGTACTTCTGCCAGGTGGCATTAGACACACTGGCATACGGCAAGCAGCGGTGGCAGTCCATCGAGGGGACCAAACTCACCGTCACCCCCGGTGAGTCCAGCTGTCCTGCCTGAGGCTCTTGGAGGCCACTGATGCCTTGGGCCCCGGGCCTGGCTCAGGCACCCTCTTCCTGACTCCCCTCTCTCAAACTTCTCTTCCTGCCCACCCCCTACTCCTCCCCAGGCCTCCACCAACTTTACCCTTTTCACCTTTATCTTCCCGAACCCAGGACCACCTCCTGTGCCCATCCCCCTCTCTGCCCTCCAGATCCAGCCCCTCCCCCATCCCCAGGCCCCCCCCCCCCCCGCACCCTCTGTGCTTTCAGCTGTCCTTGCTTCCTGCTCCAAGTTGGGCTCCACCCGGCCCCTGCCCGCGCCCCACGTCCTCCAGGTGACTTGACATCTCGGGGTGCGGCTCCTCCCCTTTGCCCTGAGTCCTGTGTGGAGCCCCAGCTGTCACATGTCTGTCCCCCCAGCCATGAGCTCAGCCCGCACACACAGCAGGTGCCGAGGGGCCCCATGTCCCCATCACCTGATTTCCCGTCTCCCCTTCCTTCTCTGCTCTGCCCCCCAAAACATCAGTTCAACCGTCCTTCCCTCATGTCATCTCTTTCCTCGCTTTCCATCTCCTCCCTCCTTCCATCCCCTTTACCTCCTTCCCTCTGTCCCACCCCCCCATGTGGTTCCAGTCACCCTGTCCCCGTGTCCACCCTGACCCTCCCCTCTGTCCTGGTCATGACGAGGCAGCAGGCCAGGCAGCTCCCCTGACTGTGACCTGCATCCGGGCGGGATGCCTTGGCAGCACCGCCCCAGCTGACCTCCCCACACCCTAGGTAACAGTTGGTCCTATTGCCTTCCTCGCACAGCGAAACCTGCCTGACGTGATTTCTGGTGCAGGTGGGGTCTGACCCCAGTTTAACCCCAGAATCTCTTCTCTTAACCATGAGCCTCTCAGCCTTACCTACTGACCTGTCATCGCGTTATCTTGACTATTTTTAACCTAACAATGGATGTGTTGCATTAACAGATCTCCCTCTGTCAATCAATGGGCCATCGGAACTTGAACCTCAATTTGTTTAACCTCACTTTATTTGTCTCCAGAGCAATGGGGGTGGGGTCCTGTCTGACAGTCACAGGCAGTAAGGGGGTTGTTGTCTGTAACGTTTTAGAAAACTAGTGAATGACTAATACAGTTTGCTTTTATAATCACTTGTGCTGGCAATTCTAAACAGTATCCACGAGGGATGATGGCTCTCAGCTGGGAAGGGCACTCTCTCTGACCCTTGGAAAACAACTGCCCCTTCTTGACCACCATGCTGATTTCAAAGCAAACAGTGCCTCGGAATCTGAATTCACCGAGACAGACCCAGATTAATGTTTCCTGTGTCTCCTTCATATATCCTTAAATGACCTTTTCTGAGAGGTTTTTGGCCTCCTTAGATCCCTCTTCTTCCATTTCTAATTCCCTAACTTCCTCTCCATTCTTTGTTTTTATTATTAGTGTGCAACATTATCTTTTGAATGTTTACTTTTTATAACTTAAGTTGTAAAAGTAAAGCATAAGTCTTGACCAAGATGGAGAGTTACATGCACATGTTTATCTCCACTCCCTCTCAAAATCTAATGAATGACAGCGAAGGGAGTTTTTAAGACAAAAACCAGCAACAACAAAACATTTGTGATCTAGGAAGACAAAACCAAAATTGGGGAAGCTGGAAACAGGTGTATGTAACTCACTCAGGAGATCACAGGAGTTTAAGCCAGCAGTGGGGACAACCAGGAGGAAAGCAATTCACACAACAACCCCCCCTACAGGGTCATAAATGTGAACCCCTAATATCCCTGCTGGGAAAGATTGACAGCAGGAGGAGAAGGGGACGACAGAGGATGAGACGGTTGGACAATGTCACCAACTCGATGGACATGAGTCTGAGTAAGCTCTGGGAGTTGGTGATGGACAGGGAAGCCTGGCGTGCTGCGGTCCGTGGGGTCACAAAGAGTTGGACACGACTGAGCAACTGAGCTGAACTGAATATCCCTGAAGGAGGGTATGAAGCAGTCCAGATTATGACTGGAGATTAGCATAAGTTTTATGCTTTTGTTGCTGTCCAGTAACTAAGTCGAGTCTCACTCTTTTCAACCTCGTGAACTGTAGCAAGCCAGATTCCCCCGTCCTCCACTATCTCCCATAGTTTGCTCAGATTCATGTCCATTGAGTCACTCATGCTGTCTAGCCATTTTATCCTCTGCCATCCCTAAATCCTTCTGCCTTCAATCTTTCCCAGCATCAGGGTTTTTTCCAACGAAAAATCAGGGGCCAAAGTATTGGAGCTTCAGCTTCAACATCAGTCCTTCCAATGAATAGTCAGGGTTGATTTCCCTTGGGATTGACTGGTTTGATCTCCTTGCTGTCCAAGGGACTCTCAAGAGTCTTCTCCAACACCACAGTTCAAAAGCGTCAATTGTTCACCTCTCAGCCTACTTTATGATCTAGCTCTCACATCTGTATGTGACTACTGGAAAAATCATAGCTTTGACCATGGGGACCTTTGTCAGCAAAGTGACATCTCTGCTTTTTAATATGCTAAGTTTGTCATAGCTATCCTTTGAAGGAGCAAGGAAGGAAATTTCATTTCATGGCTGCAGTCACCATCCACAGTGATTTCGGAGCCTAAGAAAATAAAATCTATCACTGCTTTCATTTTTTCTCCTTTTGTTTGCCATGAAGTGATGAGACCAGATGCCATGATCTTAGATTTTTTAATACTGAGCTTCAAGCCAGCTTTTTCATTCTTGTCTTTCGTTGGTCCTCATTAAGAGGCTCTTTAATTCCTCTGCGCTTAATGCCATTAGAGTGATATCATCTGCATATCTGAGGTTTTTGATATTTCTCCCAGCAATCTTGATTCCAGCTTGTGCTTCATCCAGCCCGGCATTTCGTATGATGTACTCTGCATAGAAGTTAAATGAGGAGGGTAACAATACATAGCCTGGTCACGCTCCTTTCCAATTTTGAACCAGTCAATTTGTTCCATGTCAGGTTCTAACTGTTGCTTCTTGACCCGCACACAGGTTTCGGAGAGACAGGTGAGGTGGTCTGGAATTCCCATCTCTTTTAAGAATTTTCCACAGTTAGTTGTGATCCACACAGTCAAAGGCTTTAGTGTAGTCAGTGAACCTGAAGAAGCTGTTTTTCTGGAACTCCCTTGCTTTCTTCATGATCTGCCTCCTCAAAGCCCAGCCTGTACATCTGGAAGTTTTAGAATTAGAATTCCATCATTTTCTGTATTTCTGTGTTCCGGAACCTTCTGTCTGGGAATCATCCACTCCTTGAATTTTCACCAGAATTTAACCATTAAACCTTCTGAGCTTGAAATCTCTACAAAAGGTAGTTCTTTAAAACTGGCCTCAATTTCTTCTTTGTCTGCCCATTAAAGTTTACTCTTTTTTAATTCTTTTCAACTTTTGTTTGTCTCAGAAAATCAGACATTTCACAGAGCTTTGTAGATTTCTCAATGATTTTTGGAATGCATGTATGATTTCAACACTCTTTTGACACTGTTAGGTTTGTAAGAGTCTTCTCTGCTTTCTGGTTTGTTTTTCTCTGCCTCCTGCATTGTTTATTCCTTCTGCTGTCCTATTTCCTTAAATATGTATCCAGTCTAGGTTTTCATTACTTTCAAACTGTGAGTGTCCTTAGAGCTGCCTCCTCACTGTTTTTGTTACTCGTTTCTCGGATGCTAATCTTTCATTCATTTAAAACATCTTCACATTTAAAATAATGAAAGTTTATAGAAGCTTTAGTTTTGTAGGGTTTTTAACGTGCATTCCTATCACTTTTATCTGATATGTTAGTAAAGTTAAGTAATTTTTAATTTTAAAAATCTTAGTTGAGGCATGGTATTTACACTTTTATTATTAATTTCTAATAAGAGTGGACATGAATTTGGTCCACACTAACCAGAAGACTTCATTGGAATTTGGGATTTTCTTCCCTTTAGTGGGGTATTAAGTAATTTTTCAATTATCTATTAAAAGAGGTACAATCTATTTGTAGGACTTAGAAATTAAGTTAACCTTAGAAGTGCATTCCAGTATATGTTAGGTACAGACACATACTGTTTGATTCCACTTACAGGAGGTCCCTAGAACAGTCATATTCACAGAATCAGAAAGCAGACTGCTGGGGGCCAGGGGCTGGGGGGAAGGGGAAAAGGGGGACAGAGCTTCAGTTTATGAAGGTGAAAAATTCAGGAGATGGATGGTGGTGAGACTTGTACAATAGTGTGAATGTACTTAATGCCACTGCACTATACAGTTAAATATGGTTAAAATAGTAATTTCCATGTTATGTGTCTTTTACCACAATAAATAATTTTTTATCCTGTGATTTAGTTCACCTGTGGGTAGGTGGTAAAATGAGGTTCTGAGGTCATAGCACTGATCAGTCAGAGTCAGGATTTTAAAGAAGTGAAGAGGATTCAAAGCTTCCAGCATCACCTCTTGTTACTCCGCTCCCTGTGGGAGAGCTTCAGAGACCTGCTCCCCACCCCCACTTTCCCCAAACTAGGGAACAAGATTTGACAGCTTCACCCAGATACCTCCAGCCCATTAGTGAAGAATTTGCATATTTTTCAGCCACCAAAACAACCACCTGGGGTCCTATCACCACCACCACCACAGCTGGCCTCGGGGGCTCAGAGGGCAAAAGGAGTTCCAAGCTGTGGTCCCTGACCATGGAAGCTACAGTCGGGTTGGCACTGGCCAGCGTTGTGCTGCTCAAGATCCCGATCGTGGGACTGGCTGTGTACCTTTGGTGGAAGAGAAGCAAAGGTAAGTGGTCCAGGACTGCTAGCCTCTCCCCAAGATTCCCAGCTCGGTGTTTCTCAGAACATACTGCACCAGAATGACCAGGGGTGCTCCGTTAAAATGCTAGTCCCTGCTGGACCTGAGGTCTGGTTTTGGGAATGTGCGTTTTTAGTGACCTCCTCAGGTGGCATTCGTGTGTTATCAAGTTTGGGACCCACTGTGTTTGTATGCATGGAGGGAGAGGCCAGATCCTGGAAAAGTTTAAGAGAGAAAACAAGTATGACTTGGTGATTGCACTGGTGCAAGGGTGAAGGCATGGGAATAAGTCTCATGTCTCCAACTTGGGCAAATGAGGCCATGGTGAGGCCACCAAGTAAATTCGGGAGCAGAGGAGGTCAAGGACCATGATTGGGAGAGAAGAATGGTTCTTGAGCTTGGGATGGTTTATGTTTGTGTGGCATCTGAGTAGAGATGCCCATCAGAAATTTGGATGTATGCATTTACAGCTGAAAGAGAGTGCAGGGAAAGAGGCATTAACTATTTATGCCACAACAAACTCCAAAACTGATTTGAAATATTTTTGAAAAAATTTGCAACTTGGGAACTTCCCTAGTGGTCCAGTGGTTAAGACTCTGCCTTGCAATGTCGGGGATGCAGGTTTGATCCCCGGTGGGAGAAGTGAGATCCCGTATGCCGCAGAGCAACTAAGCCTGCACGCCGAAATTACTGAAGCCCACGCGCTGCTACACAGTCAGTACGTGACAAGGAAGATCACGCATGACACAACAAAGATCCTGTTTGTCCCAACAAGACGCGGCGCAGCAAAATAAATACATAAATAATTTTCAAAATTTGTAGTGAGCAATGAGCCCTGTCAGACTGTAAAGCTCAGAGCTTGCAAAGCACAGAATTGTGCGTGCCTGCAGCCAACCCTGCTTCACACTCTGGCCTGGTAACCGCTGGCACACGAACACTACCGCTGTGAGCCCGAACTTACCGACCGGTAAAATGGGAGTGAAAACAGTACTTCCCTGGAGGTGTCGTGACAAACAGAAGGCATTTAGAATAGATCCTGCAGCAGAGTAAGCGCTACATGAGCATGAGCAATTACAATTTAGCTACAACAGTTAAAATTACGTCATTCTGGATTATGATAGGTAAACAAATGGAATAAAAGTGAAAAATCAGATACAAGCAGGATAAAAACAGATCCAAATATATGTGGGAATTTAGTAGGTTAAAAGGAAACGTTTCTAATCAAGGGGGAAGAATGAGTAGCTCTGGAATAATGGAGTCACAGCTGAGAGAGAATAATATCAGCTCCCTGCCTCATAATTTGCACCAAAATTGAAGATATAAAGGAGGAAAAAATAACCCTATTGCTAGCAGAAAGCAGGTGAAACTTACTTTACAACCATGGGTTGAAGATGACTGGCCTAAGTATGACAAAATATCCAAAGTCATAACAAAAATATTTATAAATTCAACTACATACAAATTGTTTTATTAATTCTGCAGAGCGAAAACCAGAGTGGTTGTCTCCTGAGAGTGAGGATGAGGGTCAGAGATGAAGAGAAAATGTGACATAGTCACTGTGGAAATGCAAAATGGTATTTGAGGATCAACTCAGATGAGAAACCACAAATGGGTAAAAACATCATTGCACATAGTTATGTCTTCCCCCAGCAGTATTCAAGCCTGCAGGTTTAGAAGCATTTAGGACTTACTGGTTAGAATCTGCGTACAACTGTTAGCACCAAAATCCAGAAGGAAAGGTTAAGATAAATAACACAGAGTTTACCTTTTCCCCTCATATAAAAGAATGTGGAGCCAGAGAGCAGAAGCTGCGTCCATAAGCACCGAGGCTCCTACCTTTCTGTTCACTGTCCTGCATTTCGGCTTCTCACCCAAAGGCCACCTCATGGTTCATTATGGCTGCTAGAATTCCAGCCATTGTTTCTCAGTCCAATCAGGATGAAAGAACAAAAAGACTATTCCCCAACTGTCTGTCCTCCTTTTAAAGAGCCTTTGTGAAGTCCTACCCACAACTTCCCCTTATGTCTTATTCGTGAGATTTAAAAATTTTTTACTTAAATGATGGCTGCTGTCGTTTTTTGGGGGGGTGGGGGGGGGAAGGTTCTTCACTGTGGTCTGCAGGCTTTCTCCTTGTGGCACTGGGGCTTAGCTGCCGCATGCAGCTTGTGGAATTTAGTTACCTGCGCCCCCACCCCAGCCCACCCCCACCACCCAGGGATTGAACCTGTGTCCCTTGCATTGGAAGGCAGATTTTTAACCACTGGACTACTCAGAAAGTCCCTTATGGGTTAGATTCAGTTATACATCCTACATCTGTCTGTTGGGGGGGGCGGCACCCAGTCACTCCAGATAAAATCAAGGTTCTGTAACTGAACAAGGAGAAGTGAGTGGATTTGGGGCAACATACAGTATCCCCTGCCCCGGGGCACAGCCACGATTGGGGACATGTCAGCAAGTGTGGCAGAAGCTCAGGGGGACCCAGGGGGTCAGGGAGCCCGTGAGAGGGCGCAGGTGGAGAGGAGGGGGCTCAGTGGGGGGCTTGGGTAACCTGAGAGGGAGCGGATCGTCAGGACAAGAGTGCAGTGAGGTCACGCACAGGTAGAAACGGATGATCCCGAAGAGAGCCGGAAGGAAAGATAGCTGAGCATAGAAACCCTAGTGTGTGCTGTGTCAGAGTTCTCAGTCCAGTGATTCAAGAAAAGAGGAAAGAAAACGACCCAGGGTGCAACTGAGCGGACCTGTGGTAGTCTGAGCTGAGGGAGGCCAAGACCACCGTGTTCAGAGAGTGACAGGGCTCTGGGTGCGGGAGGAGCTGCTCCCCTGACTGGTGTGGGGGCCGAGGCAGCACAGGTGCGGGCAGCCTCGGGGTGCCGCCGGGCGGGGGGCGGTGTGTCAGCTCTGAGTCCCAGGCCCTTCCCCGGGAGGTTTCAGCTGCTCCCGTCTCTGCAAGGATGGACTCAGAGTGGGACCAGGCAGAGAGGCGGGGAGGAGACAGGCCTCCGTGGACGGCACAGTGACACGCTGTTGGTCCTCCTACAGGTGTGCGGACTGAAGCCAGGACCCCAGCCAGGTGAGCGCTTGTCCTCCAGTATGGGGGGTGCGGTGGGGCGGGGCTATTTTATGAGCAAGAAGTTTCCTCCTGAGAGCAGCACCAGGGAGCCTTTCACAGGCCTCCCCTCCTGGACCTCCACCCACATCCTCCCAAGCCCCCACAGGCCAGGCTCTTCACTTCCTGAGGCTCCCGATCCTTAGAAAGTCAGAGCAATGGACCAGCACTTTCTCTGACTCTGTCCCAGAACATCTCCCTTTGTCTGTCTCTGGCACCTGCCTTTCCTCCTTCCATCCCCAGGTCTCAGCCTTTCCCTCTGTTCATCCTGGTCTGTCTCCCCCTTGAACAGTCCTTCCAGAACACACCCGCCCCCTCCACGCTCTGTCCCCTTTCTTGCTCCTCTAAAGTCTGTCCTCTGCCCTGTGACTCGCGGCCCCCAACCTGGCTCCCTCTCCTCTGGCCCCGGCTCCTCTTCCTTCCCTGACACTCACCCTCCTCACCGCCCACCGCGTTCCTTTCTCATCCTCTCTGCCACGTCCAGGCTTTTCCGTCTCACAGCCCCTCCCTCCTTTCTCGCCTTCCTGACTCTTGACAGTGTCCTCCCGGGACCCCTCCCCGGACGGCGTCTCCTCGGGGACCAAGGCCTGAGCACCGCCCGGGGGACCTGAGGGAAGCTCCCTGGTTCTCACGCTCCAGTTTGGACCCAGGCGCTGCCGCAGAGAGGACAGGCGCCCCCTCCTGCTTCTCCTCCCTGCGCCCCTCAATAAAGCCGCTTCTCTGCAAGAGTCCACCCCAGTCAGCTCTCAGGGACGGGGCTACACTGCAGATGGCCCCTCAACCCCATCCAGGCAGCCTCCTCCTGAGAGCCCCAAACCTCTGCCTTCATGTCCGAGTGTGACCAGGCAGGTCACAGAGTCCCCACCGAGAGAGCGGCCCGAGGCAGGTGGTAGCTCTTTCCCGCCCAGACTCTGACACAGCACTGCCCTCCTGTTCCCACTCAGGGAGTCCTCCCAAAACGCGGAAGAGAATTACGAGAACACCGGGAATAAAGGTAAGTCCTGCCACCAGCATCCCCGCTCTCACCTGGGTCTTCCTTCTTCTCCCCACACCCCCTCCCCACACAGGTGCCCTCAGCATCCTCCTCTCTCCCCTGCCTCACCCACCCTCCCCTGAGACCCTGGTCCTGACCTAGAGATGACCTCACTGCTGGAGCCCCTGCCCATTTCTCTATCTTGGCTGCCTGGTCACCTGACTCTGGGACAATTGGTCTTTTTCCAAAACAACATATAGAACTGGAGCAGGACCATAAAATAAGCAGGTCAGGCTAGGACCTGTAAGGATGAGAGGGAAGTTTGGAGAAGGTGGGGTGGATGGACAGAGGGACCGTGGTATCAGTGGGGCACCAGCTGTGGGATCGTGGCTCTGAGATGGAACCCCTCCCCTCTGCTGTCTCACCCCCTCCCATTTCCTTCTCCCCCAGGATGACGCTGGAGTCCCCAATGCCTCCCTCACTGTCTCCAGCTTGAGCTCACCAACTCAGCAGAGCCTCCCCTCCCCCCTCCCCACTGGGAACCCCAGGAAGAGACCCTATACTCTGTCTTAAAGGCCTAAGGAGTGGGACTGAGTGGGGACCTGCTTCGAGTCAGCTGCGCACAGGGATCTCAGCTCCTCATAATCTCCCCGGCCAGACGCAGACAGCTGAGAGGCCGGCAGGTACGGGGCCACCAAGGACCTGAGAGTCACACAGCCCCCGCCCCAATTCCCTCTTCACCTCCCCAGCCTTTCACCACAAAAATAAAAGGACCTGTACAATCTGCCTGAATGCATCTGCGGAGAAAGCTGACGTCACCTTCAACTTCTGTCCTTCTGGATGTTGAAAAAAATGAACCATGATAGATAGCTCACACCCAGATTCCTCCCCTGGTACTTCTGTTCAGTGACTGCCTCAGGCCAGAGACAAATAAATCCCCAAACACTGGTAATCAATCCGGAACCCAAGGTCCGTCCCCTTAATCTAACCCTTCTACTTTCCTTAGGACAATAACTAGCACGTGTCGTGTTCGTGCTTTACGTGCATGGCCTCATTTCAGCATCATCAGCCACTCTATGTGGCACTGGATGCACCATCTGAGAGAGGATAAGAACCAGAATGGTCACAGTGCTTTTCCCGAGGCCATGTTGCTAGTAAGTGACTGAGGCAGGATGTGAACCCAGACCTGCCCTCTCGATCTCCTTCTCCCAGGACTCAGGCGTCGTCGCCTCCCCAGATCCCTATACTGACAGGTCTCCCACCAGAAGGCACCATGTGCCCCAGCGACATGGAGAAGGAGAGAAAAAAGCCAAAATTTAGAGATGAACCAAACCACATTAACTAGTAACCTGGTTTATTAATATATAAGCTGCACAACTCTAACTTTAGCCAAGTAACCTCACAGCCAATGAACAATCCCATCAATAGACTACTTCATCCAACAAATTAGAATACACATTTTTTCCCATGGTCACATAGAACATTCACCAAGATAGACCACATTCTGGGTCACAAAATACATCCAAACAAATTAATTAATTAATTTATTTTTTCATCCAAACAAATTTAAAAGGATAGAAATCATGCAGTGTCTACTCTCAGACTGCAATGGAATTAAACTAGAAGTTTCAGTAATGGAAAGAACTGGACAATCCAAAATACATATAGATTAAACAGTACACTTCTAAATTCATATAGATCAAAGAAGAAATCTCAAGGTAAATTTTAAAATATTTTTAATTAAATAAAAGTGAAAGGACAACTTGTCAAAATTATCAGATGGAGCAAAAGTAGTGTAGTGCTTAGAAGGAAATTCATGGCACTGAATATGTTTATTAGAAAAGAAGAAAGATATAAAATCCATAATCTAAGATTCACTAGGAATCAGGAAATTTGACTGAACTGAATTTCTTAAGATTCAATCTTAGGAAACTAGAAAAAGCAGGGTAATTTAATTCAAAGTAAACAGAAGAAAAGAATGATAGGTATTAGAGCAGAAATGAATGAAATAAAAAATAAAAAATCAATAGAGAAAATAAACAAAACCAAAAGATCAATAAAGTTGACAAGACTCTAGGCAGACTACTAAGAAAAAAATTAAGAAAAAAGAAAATTACTAAAAATTACTAATACTAGAAGTAAAAGAGGGGCTATCACTACAGATCACATAGACATTAAAGGATAATAAAGGAAACTCCATCTCCACAAATTTGTTAACCTAGATGAAATGGACCAATTCCTTGAAATACACAATCTGCCAAAACTCCAATAAGAAAAAAATAGACAATCTGAATAGGCCGATATCTATTAAAGAAATTGACTTGACAATTAGTTACCTTCCAAAACAAAAAACACCAAGCTCAGATGGGTTCACTGGTAAATTCTTACCAAACATTTAAGTAAGGAGTTATGTCAATTTTCTACAATCTTTTTCAGAGGATAGAAGCAGAGAAAATATTCCCCAACTTGTTCTACGAGAGCAGCATTTCCTAAATACCAAAATAGACAAACATGTTACAAGAAAACTACAGGCCTCATGAAGACATGCATCTGACCAAATCCCACACCCTTTCATGATTAAAAAAAAAAAGCCTCTAAGTAAACTAGAAATAGAATGGAACTTTCTCAATGTGATAAAGAATATCTACCAAAACACCAATACCTAACATTATACTTGGGCTTCCCTGATGGCTCAGCGGTAAACAATTCACAGGAGATGTGAGTTTGATCCCTGGGTCAGGAAAATCTCCTGGAGAAGGAAATGACAACCCACTCCAGTATTCTTGCCTGGGACATCCCATGGACAGAGAAATCTGGTGGACTGCAGTCCATGCAATCACAAAAGAGTTGGACACGACTCAGCAGCCAAACAACAACAACATCATACTTAACGGAGAGAAATCTGAATCTTTCCCACCAAGATCAGGTCCAAGGCAAGGATGTCCTCTCTCACCACTCTGTTTCCACACCATGAAATAGAGGTCCTTGATAATGCAATACTGTAAGAGAAGGAAATAAAAGTTTTCAGATTGGGAAGGATGACATGTTTGCAGATGACATGATTATCTATGCAGAAAATCTGAAAGGCTTGACAAAACAAACAAGAATATCCTAGAACTAATAAATGACTGTAGCAAGCTTACAAGTTATACGTTTAACCTAAAAGTCAATTGCTTTCTTATATACTAACAATGAAAAAACAGAATTTTAGAAAAAAACAAAACAAACATTATCACTGACACTAGCAACCCCCAAAATGAAATACTTAGGTATAAATCTAACAGCATATATACAAGAGCCTTATGAGAAAAATGACAAAACTCTGATGAAGTCAAAGAAATAAATAAATGGAGGAATATTTCATGTTCATGGACAGGAAGAATCAACGTTGCCAATATGTCAGTTCTTCCCAACTTGTTCTACAGATTCAATGCAACCAATCAAAATCAAAGAAAGTTATTTTATAGACATTGACAAACTTATTGTAAAGTTTCTGTGACACAGAGAACAGACTTTGGACACAGTGAGGGAAAAAGAGGGTGGGACAAATTGAGAGAGTAGCATTGAAACATACACATTACCATCTGTAAATCAGATAACCAGTGGGAAGTTGCTCTATAAAACAGGGATCTCAATCCAGTGCTCTGTGACAACCTGGAGCAATGGGATGGGGTAGGGGGGAGGAGGGAGGTTCCAGTGGGAGGGGACATATGTACACTTAAGGCTGATTCATGTTGTATGGTAGAAACCAACATACACTGTGAAGCAATTATCCTCCAATGATAAATTTAAAAAAAATAAAGCTTATATGGAGAGGCAAAAGACCCAGGATAACCAACAATACTGAAGGAGAACAAAGCTGGAGGACTGACCCTACCCACCTTCAAGAGGTATACTAATGAAGATGGTGTGGCATTGGTGAGAGAACTGACAAATAGATCAGTGGAACAGAACGGAGAACCCAGAAATAGGTCCCCATAAATATAGTCTGATCTTTGACAAAGGAGCAAAGGAAACACAATGGAGCAAAGACAGTTTCTTCAGCAAATAGCGCTGGAACAACTGGACAGTCTCAGGAAAGAAAAAAAAAGGCTCTAGACACAGATCTTACACTTTCCACAAAAATTAACTCAGAATGGATTATACCTAAATATAAAATTCCTGGAAGATAACTAGGAAAAAATCTTACTATTTTGGGTATGAAAAGTGAAAGAGTTAGTCACTCAGTCATCTCTGACGCTTTGCAACCCCATGGACTGTAGCCCACCAAGCTTCTCTGTCCTTGGAATTCTCCAGGCAGAAATACTGGGGTGGGTAGCTAGTCCCTTCTCCAGGGGATCTTCCTGACCCAGGGGTCAAACCCAGGTCTCTCTTTACTGTCTGAGCAACCAGGGAAGCCCACTTCAAGTATGGTGAATCCTTTTTAAACACTATCAAAGAAATGATCCATGAAAGAAATAATTGGTAAGCCGGAGTTCATTAAAATTAAAAACCTCTGAGTGGTTCAGTGATAAAGAATCTGCCTGCCAATGCAGGAGACACAGGTTCGATCCCTGGTCTGGGAAGATCCTACAGGCCTCAGAGCAACTGAGCCCGTGCACAACTGCTGAGCCTGTGCTCTAGAGCCCAGGAGTTGAAACTACTGAGCTCAACTACTACTACTAATACTGCCACAACTACTGAAACCCACACACTCTAGAGCTCATGCTCTGCACAAGAGAAGCCACCTCAATGAGAGGCCCAGGCCCTGCAAGTAGAGAGTAGCCCCTGCTTGCTGCAACTAGAGAAAATGGCTGCACAGCAACGAAAACTCAGCACAATAAAAGATAAATCAAAACATAATGACAAGGAAATTATTAACAGAAAATAAGTCACAGACTGGGGTAAATATTTGCAAAAGACACATCCTGATACAGCAACTTTTATCCAAAGTATATGAAGAACTCATATTTCAACAATAAGAAAACAATCCAGATTTTCCTGGTGGCCCAGTGGTTAAGATTCCGTGCTTCCACTGCAGAGGGTGTAGATTCAATCTCTGGTCAGGGAACTAACATCCCACATGCCACGCAAAAGCAATCCAGTTTTTAAAATGGGCCAAATACCTAAATAGACACCTCACCAAAGAAGATATATAGATGGCAAATAAGTATATGAAATGATGTTCCACGTCATATCTTACCAGGGAAATGCAAATTCAAACAACATTTGACACCACTACACATTTATTAGAATGGCCAAAATTCCAAACACTGACAGTACCAAATGCTGGCAAGGGTGTGAAGCAACAGGAACTTTTTCTCACATTGCTGGTGGGAATAGAAATATACAGCTACTATACAGCTACTTGGGAAGACAGTTTGGTGGGTCTTACAAATCTAAATATACTCTTATCATAAGATCCAGTTATTGCACTCCTTGGTATTTATTCAAAGGAGTCGAAAACTTAAGATGACACAAAACCCTGCACACTGATATTAATAGTAGCTTTATTCATAACTGCCACAACTTGGGAAGTAAACTAGAAGTCTTCCAGAAAGTAAATGGGTAAATAAGCTGTAGTACATCCAGACCATGGAATGTTATTCCACAGCTTAAAAAAGTTACCAAGCCATGAAAAAACATGAGAGAACCTTAAAGGTGTATTGCGAAGTGAAGGAAGCCAATCGGAGGCAGCTGTATACTCTTGATTCCAACTTTATGACATTCTGCAAAGGGCAAAAACCATGGAGATAATAAAAAGATCACAGGCTGCTGGGGGCAGGGGTGGTGGTGGGCAGAGATGAAGAGACAGAGCACAGAGGATTTTTAGGGCAGTTCAAATACTCTATATGGTGTTATAATGATGGATGTGTATCCTTATACATTTGTCCAAATTCACAGAATGCACACCACCAAGGTTGAACCTTAGGGTAAACCATAGTCTTTGGATGATTATGACGGTCAATACGGGTTTGGTAAAAAATGTACCATCCTGGTGAGCAACATTGTTAAAGGGCAAGGCTATGCCTGTGTGGGTGCAGGGGGTATATGGGAAATCACTGTACCTCTCTCTCAACATATCGTCAACTGAAAACTGTTCTTTTAAAACGTCTTTTAAAAAACTATCATAGAAATTTTATTAAAGAGTAATATTTGATGATATAAAGATTTCTTTTAAAAAGATCAGTAAAGGAGAACTTCCCTGGTGGTCCAGTGGCTAAGCATCTCCCAATGCTGAGGGCCTGGGTTTGATCCCTGACTAAGGAACGGGATCCCCCATGAAGCAACTGAGACTTCACATGCCACAACTAAAGATCCCACACCCAGCAATGAAGATTAAAGATCCTGCATGCTGCAACTAAGACCCAGAACAGCCAAATAAATAAACATATATTAAAAATAAAAGATCAGTAAGGGAATTCCTTTGTGGTCCAGTGGTTAGAATTCTGAGCTTTCACTCCAGGGGACATGGATTGAGGAACTCAGATCCCCCAAGCTGCACAGTGCGGCCAAAAGAAAAAAAAGAAAGGATTGGTAAAATTTTTAAGTCTGATAAATAGCAGTTTTTTAAAAAGATATTCTTAGTGTGTACTGAAGTATACACTACAAATGCATAGTACTCCAAACACACTAAGTGTGGTATATATGTAAGTACATGCAGTATATATGTACTGAAACGTGTCCAGGTGAAATAATGTTTGGAATTTTCTTCAAAATAACAAATGCTTCCAGATAAAATCTATGCTTCTCAATAAAATCTGATGTCTGGAATTTGCTTTAAAATATTATGAAGGGGAGATATAAATTAGGAATTTAGGATTAACATATACACACTACTATGTATAAAATAGATGACCATCAAGGACTTCCTATATAGCACAGGAAACTATACTCAAAATAACTTGTAAGGAAAAAGAATCTGAAAAAAGAATATATGCACAACTGATCACTTTGCTGTACGCCTGAAACTAACACAATAATGTTTGGTTTACAAGAGACCCACATGAAGCATAAGAATATGGAAAGGCTGGAGTGAAAGAAAGAAAAAACATGTCAGGCAAATTGTAACCAAAGAAATCTGGCTTAACTACAGAAATATAAGGGGAAAAAACAGACTTGAAGAAAAAGGAAATTTCTAGGAATCATGGGTTTACTGTGTAACAGTAAAGATTCATTTACTGAAGATATATTAAAATTCTAAATGAGAATGCATTTAAGTGACTTCCCTGAGGGTCCAGTGGCTAACACTCCAGGCTCCCAATGCAGGAGGCCCAGGTTCAATCCCTGGTCAGGGAACTAGATTCCACATGCCGCAACTAAGATTCCGCATGTCAAAACTAGAGATCAAAGATCCCAAGTGCCACAACCAAGACCTGGCGCAGCCAAATAAATATTTTTAAAAAAATAAAACAGCTATTTTAAACAGAAATACATCAATGATTATTGGGGGGGGGGAGTACAAAGGATCATGAGGCAAGTTCTGGGGATCGTGTAAATGTTTTATATCTTGAGTGCATCTGTGGTTATGCAACTATATGTCTATCAAAATGTACAGTTATGATACTAAAGAGTAAATTTGATTGTATGTAAATTATACCTCAATAAGTCCAAATTTCAAGACAAAAAATATTTAATATCTTTAAATGCACTGATTATTATTAAAGGAATTCTCAGAGACCAAAACTAAATGAAACTAAAAACTCGGAGAGTGATACACTGAAGACTGCTTTCCCTTTGAGAGTATTTGCCAAGCTCAAGGAATCTGAGATTTGGTGTTCAGAAAACTGAAAACAGGCAACAAACCCCCAAGGTCTTTGACAATGGGGTGAATCTACCAGGCAATTATCCACTTGGCATAAAGCCAGAGTCTCAAAGTTCTACATCCTCATACTGTGTGAACTGGAGACCACCACCCCACACTCAAGCAGAGGATTTAAAGAATTTGACTGTCTTGGACCATGATCCAGAGTGAATAGAGAAAACTCTGGATAATTTACACCCTCAAGTCAGCCCTCAGGGAGATGTGCAGCCGAAACTCACAAAACAGCGTGGGCTGAAAAATCTCAAGCTGTGTTAATTTAACATGCTCTAGGGTGTTACTAGCCTAAATTCTTGGCAAAAGCAAGAATTTTCTTTGGAGAAACCCATGATTGGGTGAGATTCTTCTACGCTAATTTGGTAACCTCTAAATTCAACACTAAACTAATAAAAAATCAAGTACCAGATTAATGAGCAAGGGATCTTATTTGAGTCATATTTAAATCAACCATAAGGTTAGTAATAGGGGTAACTAAAACCCGGAGCCACACATGCTTATGACTTAGATCTGTTATCTGTTCTTCACATTCTTTGCAGCCTTCCAGCCCGCTTTTCCATTTGTTACTTTTGGCTGCTTTCCAGTTTCTTCTTTTCATTTTTTGCTCTTGTTATCAGCTTTGACTTGAATTTGTCATTCTAACATTAAACTAACTGCTTTTTAAATTCTATTTTCCCCAGCTTTACTGAGGTATAACTGACAAAACTTGTAAATATTTGAGTTGTACAGTGTGATTTTTTAAGGTGCACATCATGATGGTTTAATATAGGTATACATTGTGAAATGATTACCACAATTAAGCTAATTAACACATTCATCGCCTCTCATAGTCACCTTTTCCCACTATCAGTACACACAGATTCTCTTTTCTCCACAATCTCACCATCACCTGTTATCTCTTATCATTTTGACAACGGCCATCCTAACAGATATGAAGTGATGTATCATTGTGGTCCTGATTTGCATTTCCCTGATGATTAGGGTTTTAAGCACATTTTCATATTCCTGTTGGGCATTTGCATGTCTTCTCTGGGAAAGCATCTATTCATGTCCTTTGCCAATATTTAAATTGAGCTGTTTCTCTGTCATTGAGTCATATTAATTCCTTATACATTTAGATATTAATTGAATGTAATGCGCTTGAATCATCCCCAAACCATCCCCCACTCCACACCACCACCGGCCACAGAAAAACTGTCGTCCACGGAACTGGTCCCTGGTGCCAAAAAAGGTTGGGGACCGCTGGTATAGGGGTCTAATTTTTTCACATGTGGATATCCAGTTTTCCTAACACTATGTGGTAATTCACAAAATTGAGTACTACACATGTGAAAATTAATGAATTACAGCTATCCACAATAAATAATAATTCTCAGGATGAGTGAAAGAAGCAAGTGTAGAAGAGTATTTCAGTATGATTTCATTTTATATAAAGTTTAAAAATATGCAAAAACAACCCCTGTGTGTAAATGCAAATATATATGGTAAGATTACAAAAAATATCATCTAAATGATACACACTCATTTCAAGGTAGTGGTTTCCTCTGAAGGGCCAGGAAAGGGACCGGATTAGAGAAAAACATAAAGAAGGCTTTAGAGTAATTATAATGTATTTTTCTTCAATTGGGTGGTGAAGACAGGTGTTTGTTGCATTATTGTCCTCTGTTAGAGATATTCTTGTAATTATTTCATTTTTAACCAAGAAAAACCTTTTCTATTTAGGTACATAGGAGAAAGAGGAGCCCACAAAGGAGACTGACAAAGAGTGGGCAGTGAGATAAATGGAGAACATCGTGGGGTCCAGGAAGCCAACGGCGCATGCAAGTTTCAAGAAGGAATGTCAAGTGCTGCCAGTGGCCAAGTAAAACAAGCACTAAGTGAACTCTGGATTTGGTAATTATGATGTTCATAAGTAGCACTGGCCAGAGCCCTTTCAATGGTGTGCTCAGGGTAGGAGCCAGTCTGAGCAGGGCAATAAACAGAAACTGATGAATAAATCAGCAAGGATATAAAGTGTTTTGTGGGGGTAGGGAGGGATCACCCCTCTTCTGGAGGTGAGCCTGGGTGCAGATGCAGTTTTCTAAGGTGGCTTGAAGCAGAGACAGCAGGGACAATGGTCTTTGCTTTCTCTGTGAAGCAAGTGCTGCCCCCTTCTGGAAGTGAGGAGAGAATGATGTAGTGTGACTGTGATTGTGCTTTGCACAATCAGTTCAGTTCAGTTCAGTTGCTCAGTCGTGTCCGACTCTGCGACCCCACGGACCGCAGCACGCCAGGCCTCCCTGACCATCACCAACTCCCAGAGTTTACTCAAACTCATGTCCATTGAGTCGGTGATGCCATCCAACCATCTCATCCTCTGTCGTCCCCTTCTCTTCCCACCTTCAATCTTTCCCAGCATCAGGGTCTTTTCAAATGAGTCAGTTCCTCACATCAGGTGGCCAAAGTATTGGAGTTTCAGCTTCAGCATCAGTCCTGGGAGAAGGCATAAAGGATTGCCTTTATTAATAATAAGAAATGTAACAAAACAGGAATTCTCTGGCAGTCCAGTGATTAAGATGGCAATTTCATTGTTGGAGCCCAGGTTTGATCCCTGGTTGGGGAATTAAGATCTCACAAGCCACATGACACAGCCAAAGGGAGAAAAAAAACCAAACAAACAGACTCACAGATACAGAGACAAAAGTAGTGGTTATCAGTGAGGGAGGTGAAGGGGGAAAGGAAAAATAGGGGTATGGGATTAAGAGAACCAAACTACTAAATATAAAATAAATAAGCAACAAGAATGTACTGCACAGCACAGAGAAATACAGCCATTTCAATAACATTAAATGGAGTACAATCTATAAAAATATTGAATCACTATGTTGTATGCCTGAAACTAATATATTACAAATTAACCAGAATTCAATTTTAAAAATTAAAAAATAAAAATAGAACCTAGAAAAACCACACACACACACACCCCCTCAAAAGAAGGGGAACTTGTTATCACCAACTAACCTATTGTGATACGTTGCAACAGAAAAAATGGCCACAAATTCCTTACGGCTCCTTCTATCATGATGAAGAGGCTATTTCCTCATGCCTGAATCTGGGCTGGCGTTATGACATGCTTTGGTCAACAGAATGTGATGTAAGTGTTGTACAGTTTCTCAGCCTAGACCTCATGTGGCCTTGCAGCTCCTGCTCCCAAGGGACACAAGGAGAGGACATTTCCAGAAATAATGACCAACACCAGGTATTACCTAACGCTAAGTGAACAATACAGAGAAAGCACTGCTAGAGTTTAAAATAAGGTTGGCAAATTCAGGGGAGGTTTTCTGTAGGAGATGAGAAAGCTGAGCCTGGGTGTTTGAGATTGGTGCAGAAGAGCGAGAGGATTAGGGCGGTGGGGAGAGAATCAAAGGCCTGTAGGAGAGGTGGATGTGGGTGTCTGGAAGGCAGCAGGCAGCCAGCCAAACTGGAGCAGAGAGTTGTTCTTGGAGAGAACTAGGCAAGAAAGTTTGGATTATTCTGTAGCCAACGTCTGCCACTGATTTGTGAGCAGAGGCAATTAATCATACAGGTCAAGTTTTCCTAAGTTTTCACAAAAAAAGTTGCAAAGAACACTCTGGGCCCAACCCCCTAATATCTTTAGCACTTCCCCCCTCTACTATCAGCCCCCGCCCCCCGACGCCTTCCTCACTGCCTGTCTCTAAGGGTTCATTTCCATCAGTGTTTGTATCCATTCAAGACTCATCTTGTAAAGAACTGAAAACACAGGACAGCTTAGGCAGGAAAGGAGTTGATTAGCCCAGGTGACTGATGAGTTAAGCAGCACATCTGGCTTCCACTGCTCTCTCTGGTCATCTAGTCTGTTTCTCTTCACTGCCCACTTCTGCCCCCTACCGTTCAGCTTCATTTTCAGTCCCTCTTTGGTGGCCCCAGCAGCAGTGGGCTCCTCCAACAAGGAGCCAAGACGACTCATCCTCCCATGTCAGTCTTGCAGGAAAGAACGAGACTTTCCCCTCTAGATCCAGCAAAACCACTAAGATTACTAAGACTTAGTAGGTGACCTGTCCATCCTGGAGACAATCGATATGGCCAAAGGGATGTGTTGCTCTGGGTGACCAGCCCTGAGTCAAGGGCAGGATACCTATGCTCCAGAAAATGATTTGAGGCTGGAACTTTTACCTGTAAAACTTCAGAACACACAGCTCTAAAAAAAAACCATCCCCTCGTTTCTCATCCTCCCATGCAGCCCTGAAGATAGTGGAATTACATACCGTGTATTAGATGTGTCCTCTGATGGCCATGGACACCACTCAGGGTATAGTGCTGCACTGGTGCACACATATAGTGCACACAGCTGGCCCCTCCACATACCAGCAGTCTCATGACAACTGGTGGCCCACGAAATTGGGGATCCGGGCCGCTGTGGCTGCACTGCTGGCCCAGGAGCCCCACACTCTGGTGGTCATCAAACTGGCCAACACAGAATACAAGTCCGTGTGTGGCAGCAACTGGAATGCCCTCCAGGTGAACTGGTTCTTCTGAACTGCCTTTGCTGACCATGTGGCCTTTGTGAACACCTGAGAAATGACCTCCAGCCTGGCCTTCCCCAACAGCAACCACCCAGGGAGGTTCATCATCCACAATGAGGTGGACTTGATCCTTTCCTTCCTCTCCCCAATCTAAACACTTCTGCCCGTGTTGGGGCTGTGTGGACAGAGGGCCCTGGTACTGGGACACAGTTATGAGGAGGACCACAGCCACAAAAGGACTTCTGGAATAAGGGCAGGTACCATCAAGTTCAACCACAATGGCTTTCAACCTAACTGTTGCCCCACTTCAACCCCTTTTCCACTCAGAATAAGAATGATTATTCTAAAACATAAATGAGACTAGGTCAACAACTTGGTCTTCTGTGTCAGTATAAAACCAAAGCTTTTGATCTCAGTACAAAATCAAAACCTCTCACCATGGTCACCAAGGCCCTACAAGATGGTGCTGCCGAACTCTGCAGGCTCATTTTTCACTGCTCTTGCCCCATGCTCTGTAACCCAACCTCAAGGTCTTCTTACTGCTCAAGTAAGTCAGGCTTGCCTTGGGCCTTTGTATCTGTGCCTGGAATGCCCCTCTCCCACATGGCCAGCTTTTTCTCATTCAGTTCTCTCATCAGGCACCACCTCCCAGAGGCTTTTCCTGACCGTCCTCCCACCCCAGCACTCTATCCCCTTCTCACCTCGCCATTTGTTCATATCACTAACCAGAACCTGAAATTATTTGGCTTACTACTATTATTGTTGACCTGTCTCCTTGAGTTTGTCTGATTGCTCACTGCTATATCCCTGAGAGCTCGAGCCATGCTTGAGATACTGCAGGTATGTTAACAAGCATTCGTTGAACAAACGAATGACAACTTAAAGTCACATGACTCCAATGATCTCTCTCTGCCCTGCACCTTCTCACAGCAAACTGCCTTCTCTGAGAAACAGGCAATGTATTGCCAAAGTGTCCCCTTGTTGCTGTTGTTGGATTATATCTGCATAATAATCACTACGGATGCTTCACTTTTAAATCATGTGTGCATGCTCAGTTGTGTCCAACTTCTTGCGACCCATGCACTGTAGCCTGCCAGTCTGCTCTCCATGGAATTTTCCAGGCAAGAATACTGGAGTGGGCTGCCATTTCCTACTCCAGGGGATCCTCCTGACCCAGGGATCCAATCCAAGTCTCCTGCATCCCCTGCACTGGCAGGCGGATTCTTTACCACTGCACCACCTGAGGCACTCACATTTACATTAGGGCAGTATGATTTTCTTTCTTTTAAAAATATCTTTTAATTGGAATATATTTGAAGGGCAGTATGGTTTTCAATGCAGTTTCTACCTTTATTTTGGAAGACTCCCAAGAACATTCTACTGTTTTACTAATGACAGCTGAGAGATGACACAGAGCCGAGGAGTCCTCGGTCCTAGTTTGGTCAGAGAAACAATGATGTAGGTGGCAGCTGGGGCAGAAGCACTCTGTCCTCGCTGGAAGACTGGCCTCCTGAAGAGACCACCCGTGACTACTTTGACACGTCATCTTGTCTCTTGGACGTTCAGTTCCTCGGTTGGGGGGTGGGAGATGGGATCACTGAAAAGGATCCAGTCAAGACTGGGTTTTATCCGTGCACAGAGGGCTCCTCTCCGTCACGAGATCTGGCTGGCTCTGTCTCTGGCGCCGAGGCTTCCCTTATCACCCTAAAAGGGGCTCCGTGACCAGGCACGACCACGTCGGCAGTGCCCAGGACCCGCTTTCGGCTGTGCTTCTGGGCCACTGGGTCTTCACTCAGCGCCTGCCACGAGCCCTCGTCCCCATCACGTTCAAACACATCGCCCACTACCATGATGGTCCCCAGGGCCGTGCCAGCCACCAGCACGCTCACGTCCCGCTGGCCACCGTGGCCGGGTGTGGCCCACACCTCGAGTCCCGGCCCCAACCGCAAAGGCCGCTCCTCACCCAGTCCGTGGGGGAGGTAACGGCCCCCGGGAAGGCAGAAGTCGTGCGAGACCAGCAGGGCCGCCCCGGGAAACAGCCCCAGGTTCCCGATGTGGTCCGAGTGTCCGTGGGTCCCCACCACCAGAGTCACGTCTCCGGGAGCCACTCCCTGACCCTCCAGGGCCCCCAGGAGCGCCTCGCGAGCCCAAGGGCCCGCGGTGTCCACGAGGATGGGGCCCCGAGCCGCCTCCTCTAGGGCGGCCTTCGCCTCGTAAGGCAGGGGCTCTCGGTGGGTGGAGGGCGGGGCCCAGGCCTGGGGCAGGACAAGGGTCACTGAGCCGTCGGCTCGCACGGCGTCGCCGACCCCCTCGGGCTCCGCGTAGCCTTGGAGCAGAACCACCACAGAGTAGGGGTCGCCGGGCACCAGCAGAGGGGTCTCCCCGGGCAGCGGCTCGGTGCGCACTAGACCGCTCATGGCCTGAGAGGGATCAGCTGAGAAGTGGGGCTGTGGGCGACTGTCCTCTCCCTTCAGGTCCCCACACTCGCTAGGCCTCCGCCGAATGGTACCTTCCAAATCTCAGTTCCTACCCCCCTCACACGCTTAAGTTGGCATCGCCCAATTGAATTTCGGCGCGAATCCGCCCGTCCCTCAGCGTCTTCGGCCACCGCCCCGCTCGCGTGTCAGGTTCTCAACCGCAACCCCGGGGGTGTCGTAGTTATTTCCTTCTCTCTAACCGGAGCCGCTGTCCACCTTGGACCTAGCTTTAGCGCCTCTCTTAAGACTTGCCTCACTTCGAAGGAAGAAGTGACACTGGAAAAGCGAGAGGGAATTTGTCTTCCGCGAGCTCCCGTAACCCAAATATGGCGGCCCCGCGCAGGAAATTTCATTCCGGCGCGTTTTCAGGCATGCGCAGACCGGGGCTACACAGACCCCACCCCCAGCCTGAAACCGGTCTCAGCCCGCCGATCCCTGCCAACCTCCTAGGCTGCAAAATTACAAAGCACCATTAACTTCCTACAGGCCGGCGGCCGACGGCCCTCTTCACCGGACGCTGCTGTTTATCGGGCAGCTATGATGCGTGCACGGCAGTTGTTTGAAATTTGGGGTCCAACTGATATTAAAAAAAAAGTTTACTAGCGTTATAGAAAATTTGGCACCTTTGATGTTACATGGTCGTCTCTCGGTGAAATTACTACGAAGTAGACCAAAGTGTCTACCCCATCTAACTTCATCTAACTTATCAGTGTTGCCCTGTCCCCATCCAGTGTCCCCTTCCCGTTCACAGATTGGTGGCATGTAGCCTCCTAGATGCCAGCGGTGTGTATAGGTTGTTCAGAATGTCCATTCTGTCTTCTCTGTTTTAAGAGTCTAAAAACAGACCTTCAAGGGGCAAAGGGACTTTGCCAGGGTCCACTGCTCCTATGCCCAGCTGACCTCTGGGTCCAGTGGGCAGTAGTGGAGATATTCAAATAACAATACGGTCACCACACACACCTGAGAAGGGGCCAAATGGCATTTAGAGGACTCATCTGCTGGGGCCGGGCTTCTATCTACTGCTTCCACCTTTCTCTCCATAGCCAGGCAATGCTACACCACCAGGATCCTGCCTGAGACCAGATGGGAGAGAAGAGCTACAAGCTGTAAGGTGGGGTCACTCACACATACACACACTCTTAAAGCTGTGGGACAAGGAGAGCTCAGACTTCAGAGGGTTCTCCATGACCCCTGTCCCTCCTGGGGGCTCAAAGGCAAGGGTCAAAGATCCTCTGGGTCATGCTGGGAGTGGACCGGTGTGTTAGTCATCTCCTCCTCTTCCTCCTCCTCCTCCTGATCTTGCTCCTCCTCTTCAGTCTTCTCTTGCCCATCTGTGATCTTCTCCTTTCCAGTCCAAGTTTCCTGTAGACATGCTAGATTGGGAAATAAAAAGTAACTTAGATATTAGTCCTGGGGGACAGAAAGGTTGTAGCCTGGCAAGAAAGGGGCCAGCTCCCACGCTTACCAGTTTCAGAAGCTGGAAGCACATGACCTTCACAGAGAAAATGCTGTAGGGGCTGCTCCTGATGGTGGAAGTACCAGTCTCCCACGACATCTTCAAACTCCTCCAGCATGGTCTCACACTGGTCAAGTGGAAGGGTCAGAAGGGTACCTGCTCTGCTGTTCTGTGCAGACCCTCCCTGCGCTTCATTCCCTGTCTCCCCACCGTACTCTGGACAGGCAGGGAGCCAGGCAGGTGAACTTGGGTTATTAGATTTGTGGTCCTCTTTCATTCAACAAACATTTATTGACATCTACCCTGCCAAGTAAGTTATTAAACTCCAAGTCTTAGTTCCTTGCCTGTAAAATGGAAAGTGGTAATAGAATCTACCATATCAGGTTGTTGTGAGGGTAAAATGAGGCAGCAGCTGGAAAGTATGTGGCCCCAAACTGGGCACACAGTAGGTACTCAATAAAAGCAGTATATATTCTTAGCCTCCATTATTACTTCTGGATATGCTCCTGGGCCCATGTCAGTCAATGGCAGAGTCCCTGCTTTGCTCAAAGATGGACCTCCCTAGGATCTAGCTCCCCTCTCAGGTTCCCTTCTCACCTCCCTGGGCAATGCAGTATTCTATCCTACCTGCTTCTTGAGGAACGTGACCTCCACGCTGGGCTCGTCCCACAACTCCAGAGGGATCCCCAGATCCACCTTCACCCCCTTCTGCACCAGGCCTTTCAGCGTCGCCATGGTCTGACTCTGCCCCTGAAAGATGGGAATTTGAGCTCAGTCCAGTCCTCTGCCCCACCTCCACCCCTTTTTGCCAGATCCACTTTGTCATCTACTGGAGATTCTGGTGAGTGCCACAGGGATGAGGCGAGTCTACCATGGGGAGGGGACACTTCAGAGCTGGGAGGAGATGGGCAGACTTCGTGAGGACCTCAGGGGAGATAGGCTGTAGTTTCTGAAAGGTGGGATCCTGCCCTAGAGAAGAGTCTGACCTTGGCGTATCTCAATGAGCCCTTGCGCTCAGCGTGAACACTGTAATCCAGGATCCGCTCACATAAATTCTCCAAGGCCTCTTCCAGCCTTGTCTCTCTGTGGGAAGAGGGGAAACAAAGACTCCCTGGATGCTGTGGGTGCTCCCAGGGCTCCTCGGAGGACTGGAAGGTGGAGGAACATCGAGAAGGACTCACGAAACGCTGTAAGGGATGTGTCTCTTCCTCTTGCCTGTGTCCAGCACCTGCCCCAGCTCCAGCACCTCTCGAGATCGGCCAGTACGACTCAGCTCTTCCTGTAGCTCCAGGCTCAGGAGTTTACATACTAGATGTCCAAGGGGATGTGAAAAATAAACAAACATACCAGCAACTCATTCCATAGATGGCAGCAGAGCCACAGTGGTTATGGGTGCAGGCCCTGGGGCCAGACTGGCAAGGCTGGAATCCTGACTCAGCCACATAGTAGCTGGGTGACAATCCTGCTGGGTCTTTGTTTCTTCACCTCTAAAATGAAGTGCCTCCATGACAGGGCTGTGGTGAGGATTAAATCAGTCTGTGTACAGCCCCTAGAATAGTGCCTGGAAGGTGGTGAGCACGGCAGAAGGGTTTGTTGTTTCCTGGAGTTATTTATTTAACTCCTTCTGGATACACAATAGCAATACAGAGAGCAACAGACCCGTGATCCCCATCCACAGGACACTGCTAGTGTCACTGGGGACAGATAAAAAGACGATGACAATATTTTGTAATGGACCCTACACTGGGGCGGGGCGGGGGCGGGGGGAAGGAGATAAAACCAAGAGACTTAATCTCACTAGGAAATGCAAAATTCCTTCAATGGTCATTCATTGACTTCCTACTAGCCTGTGATTCCCTCAAAGATGAGCATTGTGTCTCTTCCACCACTGTCTTCCCAGTACCCATGGGTCCCAAGAAAAGGAGTGGCCTATACAGAAGTGCCAAGCAAACTCACCACAGGGGCAAGTAACAAAAGTGTCTCACATATGCCTATGGCACGATGCTAGGACCAGGGAGACATAGGTGCTCTCCTTCCCTCCAATGCAGTGAGAGGTGACAGATAAGGAAGGAGGCTTCCAAAGGTGGTGACACTTAAACTGGACGTTGAAGAACCAAGTACAGAAGAGTGAGGATCATTCCCGGCAAAGGACAAAAACAAAGTGCAATGGCAGAGGAGCAGGGGGAGCAGGCGGGTTCAGTGACCCCTGAGACGGTCAGTGTGGCTGCAGCGTGGGCACGTTGGGGATGGGAGGTAGGGCATGGAAATGTAAGAAAGATGGAGGCTGGTAAGAAAGAAAGAGACTTGAAAGATGTGCCAAAAACGTTGAGTCTAATCACAGCAGGAGGCCTGAAGAGGTGTTAAAGCAGGAGGGACTCAACTGAGTCTGTGTTTAGAAAGACTGACAGGTGTATCGGGTTAAGAGGGAGAACACAAAAGAAAGGAAAGGAAAGGAGCGGTTATGACCATGTCATGAAGAACACTGATACTGAAATGCAAGGTGGAGTAAGGCAAAGGGGAATAGAATCCAGGAAGAAATTAAAGCCAGGAAGGCAACAAACTAGGGAATCAATGCGCTCGATGGCTCAGCTCTGAAGTGCCCCCTCCCAGTTGGTCCCACAGATGCAGCTACAGAAGATGCTGCTCGCTGAAAACTCCACACAGTGCACACCCTCTTCAAAGCCTCACAGTTATGGGGACCCTCTCCCAGTTGTTTGGCCACCTCTCTCTTTTATGAGCTTCAAAGCCTGATTTATTGACTCTCAAACCCTCGCAGGAGGGCGTAGGACCTATAATTTGGGAGCGTCTCTACTAGGGTGGAGCAGAGGATATCTACACGGTAATGAGCCTGACAGCCCACTCCTGCAGGCTCTTCAGATTTAGCTCTGGTCGTATGGGGGAAAACACACGCACACACAGAGAGAAGATGCTGACTGGAGTGGGCGATCGGGCCGATAGTCTCTGAACTACAATTCCCACAAGCCACTGGGGCCCAAACCAGCAAAAAAAAAAAAAAAAAAGCAGGCCCACTTCTGGATGTCTCATGGGAATTGCAGTGCCATAGTTTGGGGGTAGCGCTACGCATTCCCTCTGTTGGCCCCATTCGAATTCCACCAGGCTCCATCAGAACCTCACTCAGGTCCTCAAGGAGGTCGAGTGACCCACCCATCACGTTCCATTTGGTCTGGCCCAGACGAAGGAGGTAGGGCAGAAGGATGCGAATAGGGGCTACTCCCTTTAGATACCTTCGCATTTGCTGGGCAAGCGTTCTGTGTCATCGTCCTCCTCCTTCGGCGTCCCAGCCCAAGCACCGTACACAGTCAAAATGAAAAGCAACGTTCCCAACCGCACAGGTCCCATGACCAAGTGCCGTCCACAGCTAACCATCCCTCACTTTCAAACCAACTTCGAGCAGGCAGCGGGCCCTTTAAATCCCCAGGCGGTCGGCGGCAACTTTAATCCAACCTGGCCTGGGAGGCGCACGCGCAGTGCCGCCTCGAAAGAGGGCGGGGCCTCGCTGCGCTCTGGGCTTCCCCACCTGGTTTTGTGGCGCCTCCCGAAGGTCCTGGCCGCCGGATAGTGAAAGAATAAACTGAAGTAATTACAGCAAGAGAGTGTGCTCCTTACACGCATGCACAGAGACACCATTTTTATATCATTTCAGGCTGTGAGACTAGGGAGCTCACTCCGGCTCGGGGAAGGGGCAAGGGACCCGCTCTCGGTCTCTGCCAGGACCTGCTCCCGGAGGGGGCGGGGCCAATATGGCGCCGAGCGCCGGGTGAGCGGCGCTTTGGCGGCGGTGAGAGGGTTTTCCTGCGCTGGGCGTTCGGCTGGCGGGGGCGGGTCTGAGTGGTACCTGGGACTAGACTCTTTGAAGGGCCCGTGTGGGGACCCAGAGGAGGACGGTTGGTTGTGTCCGTGTGCGTGGGGACCCTGTGTTTGCACTGGAGGGATGTTGGGGGATGAAGTGGGCTCTCTACGCTTTCTTTCGCGCTGTACCCATTGCCTGGAGACCCTTCGACCCGCTTCCCTGCTGGGGAATGCTACACGGGATCTAGATCAAGTTAGTCTCCTGTGAAGCCTCCTTGCCGCTTCCACTGACCTGAGGTTTCCTGAGGCCGTGCCTGTTTTGTGAGCCTTTACACTGGCAGCGGGTACCGCGGGCTATTGAAGGATTAGGAGCTCGCCAGGGAACTGGGACACGACCGCCTCCTCTTTACTCGGCTCCAGGTCCAGAGTATGTGTTGAATAAATGTGTCCTCTGCAGATAAGATTTATAGAAGTGGGGGAGGAGACCTGGGATGGGTTGAGAAGAACGAAATTGTTTTTCCCTCTCCTCTTCCCGCCCCTCCATCAGGCCCACACCTGCCCCTCACCACCTTGCAGTCGGTCCTAAACACTTTTGACATTAGACTTCCTAATGCCAGCTTCAAGTGAACCACTTTCCTTTTGGCCACAAAGTAGATTCCAAGCTTGGGCCTATGTCTTGTTCGATAATAGTGGTACCGAGTCCTTAGTGAGTTTCTAATCTCTAAGCCTTACAACTTACTCATATATTCAGCAGATATTTGTTGAGTATCTAATCTGTGTGGGGACTCTGCATACATCAGTGAACATAACAAAGCTCTCCGTCCACCCAGAGAAGGGAAGGGGCGATGTGGTGAGAAGCATAAGAAGTAATACAGTATGTATCAGCAGACGTTAAATTCCATGGGAATTAAAAAAAGCAAAGTGGGGGTGGGGTGCATTATTAAACAGGATAATGGGAATAGGCAGCCTGGGGACATCTAGGGAAGAGCATTCCAGGCAGAGGGACAGAGCAAAGACCACAAAGCAAGAACATGCCTGGCATCTTGGAACAGCAAGGAGGACCGTGGGGCTGGATCATAGTGGAAGAAGGAAGGAAAGGTCAGAGACTTGATGGGGAGAGAGCAAATCATGAGGGACCTCGTAGACCGAAATAAGGATTTTGTATTTACATTGTGGCACACTGGGAGACAGTACAGGGTTTTGACCAGATAAATGACCCAATCTCATTTATATTTTGACAGAATCATTCTGGCTGCTATGTTGGGAATAGATGTAGGGAGCAAGGATGGAAGCAGGAAGACCTTGTCAGGAGGCTCTTAAGGTTCCCGGGGGATGGATAATGGTGAGCTGGCCACACAGTGGGAGCAGAGGGATCAAGTCAGATCACCTGATGGGTTTGCAGTGAGGGCTTATGTGATGAAAGAGCGTCTGGATTAATGGCGTTGCTATGAAGATGGGGAAAGCTGAGGCTGGAGCAGGTGGGGAGGGGGATGTCAGGAGTTGAGTTTAGAAGAAATTTTAAGTAGCCAATTAAATATACAAGTCTGGAGTTGGGAAGAAAGCTCTGGATGGGGGATATAAATTTACCATCCTTAGCCTGTATGCAATACTGAAGGCTGTGAGAATGGTTGAGGTCACCAAGGGAATATGTATAGCTCATAGCTATACGAGGACCAAATGCAGGGCATTCCAGCATCAGGCAGATGAGAAGAGGAAGAACCAGCCAAAGGCAATGTAAAGAGGGGCCAGTGAAGTAGGAGGAAAACCAACACCAGGAGTCACAATCCTGACTGGGGTAGGTTCAAGAGAAAGAGAGGAGTTGGGGAGGGGCGGGACGAGAACCTCTACAGTAACAGGTAGGAAGACAGAGCACGTGGGTGCCAACGATGCTCAGCAGGTGGACATAGTGATGGGAACCTGGGGAGGTCTCTTCTGATGGCCAAAAATCAGGGAGGAGAAGAGATGACAGGTGAGATGGAACCTGAGTCCACTGAGCTCTGACCATCAGCAGCATCAAGGGCCCATCTGAAGTTTGTGGCCATGAATTTAAAGTGCAAATTGGTCAAAATGGCTTGTGTATTTTCTCATCACATTCAGTGGTAGGGGCACATAGGCTCAGACAGGACGAGTTGTATTTAACCAATATTTTATATTTGTCAAGTATGAATAATGATGCAAGAAGGGACAAGAGACATGAAGGTAGGCACGTCAACCACCGGAGGAAAAAAAGACACTTTGCACATTTTACAGAGAAGAAACCCAAAGCCGGGAGCATTTAAGTAGCTTGCCCAGACAACACTTCTAAGTAGTGCTGGAGCTGGGATTTAAACAGAACTGAGATCGTTCCACTGTGCCTGGCGTAGAAGCAGAGCTCAATAAATTGCATCCAGTTGGGTCCAAGTCCTACCTCCTGTTCAGTGAGTGCCGCTCATGTGAGGATGGACAGAAGACATCCCCCAGCTCCTCCCCCTCACACTCCACCGTTCTCCCCTCGGGGCGGCCTGTCCTGACAGATAGCCCCTCTTTAGGTCTCACTCTCAGGTTCCTGTCACCCCCCTCCCCAGGGTCTCCATCTCTCCCTCTCCGCCCCGGGGCATCATCCTTCCGGGGAGGGGAGGAGGGGCTCCAGGATGGCTGAGGAGAAGAAGCTGAAGCTGAGCAACACCGTGCTGCCCTCGGAGTCCATGAAGGTGGTGGCCGAGTCCATGGGCATCGCTCAGATTCAGGAGGAGACCTGCCAGCTGCTGACGGACGAGGTCAGCTACCGCATCAAGGAGATCGCGCAGGTACCCTGGTCTTCCTGCACTGCACAGAGACTGTGCCCAGGCCACCTTCCCCAGGGTCTCGGGCTGACATCTGTCCTCCCACCCCCCACCCAGGATGCCTTGAAGTTCATGCACATGGGGAAGCGGCAGAAACTAACCACCAGTGACATTGACTACGCTCTGAAGCTAAAGAACGTCGAGGTGACAGGGACGCACAGGACGTAGGGGCTGGGTGCCGAGACCTGCCAGTCGCTGCACTGACCTCCGCCCAGCCTGCGCGGGCTCCCTTCTCATCCAGGGTCTCTCTCTCCCTCCTGTTGTAGCCACTGTATGGCTTCCACGCTCAGGAATTCATTCCTTTCCGTTTTGCCTCTGGTGGCGGCCGGGAGCTTTACTTCTACGAGGAGAAGGAGGTTGACCTGAGCGACATCATCAATACCCCTCTGCCCCGGGTGCCCCTGGACGTCTGCCTCAAAGGTCGGGGGAGGGGAGAACAGGGCAGGGAGGAGGGAAAGGGCCCTGTGTGGGTGTGAGGAAGGGCACTAGTGAAGGAGCCCTCCTCCTGAGACCCCTAGTGGGGAACACGAAGGAGAACCCACATCCCTTCGTGTGGAGTGACTTCCTGGTGTCGCCACCCCGTGGTTCACCTGGACACCTTTCTTCCTCGCAGCTCACTGGTTGAGCATCGAAGGCTGCCAGCCGGCGATTCCAGAGAACCCACCCCCAGGTAACCTCCATGCCCAGCGCCCACCCTTTCCCCTCCTCCCTCCACATCTCCTTCCCTGACTGCTTTCCTTTCCCACCAGCTCCCAAGGAGCAGCAGAAGGCTGAGGCCACAGAACCCCTGAAGTCAGCCAAGCCAGGTCAGGAGGAAGACGGCCCCTTGAAAGGCAAAGGTCAGGGGGCAGCTCCAGCTGACGGCAAAGGTCAGTACCGCTGGGCCAGGCCTCTTGCCCCAAAGCCAGATGGTCATGTGGGTGAGGTGGGTGAGGTCAGGGCAGAGGGCGTGAGCTCTGGCCAGAGCCCCAGAAAGGGCCAAGAAGCCGGTCTCCCTGGGTAGGGGAGGTGAGGCTAGAGGTTTGCCTGGTGCCCAGGCCTCCTCAGGAGCTTTCCTGCCTAAACCTGGCTCCCCTACTCACACAGGGAAAGAGAAGAAGGCGCCACCCCTGCTGGAGGGGGCGCCTCTGCGACTGAAGCCCCGAAGCATCCACGAGCTGTCAGTGGAGCAGCAGCTGTACTACAAGGAGATCACTGAGGCCTGCGTGGGCTCCTGCGAGGCCAAGAGAGCGGTGAGGCCCCGCTGCACCCTGCCTTCCCTCCTCCTCGGCCCGGGGTCGCCCCGCTTCACTTGCTCCCCTCCCTCCCACAGGAGGCTCTGCAGAGCATCGCCACGGACCCGGGTCTCTACCAAATGCTGCCACGCTTCAGCACGTTCATCTCCGAGGGGGTGAGAGGCCACGGGAGGGCGGGGTGGGGTTCCCGGACCGGCGGACCGGGGGACCGGCGGACCGGCTGGCCGGCGGGTGGGAGGCAGGGGTGGCTCATGGAGGGTTCCCGCTGCCCATCCCTGCTCCCTCCCCACCCCAGGTGCGAGTGAACGTGGTGCAGAACAACCTGGCCCTGCTCATCTACCTGATGCGCATGGTGAAGGCACTGATGGACAACCCTACTCTGTACCTAGAGAAATACGTGAGTGGACCTGTCGGCCCACCCCTCGTCCAGGCTCGGGGACCGTCTGTCACAGTGAGCTGACGCGGGCTTCTCCTGCAGGTGCACGAGCTGATTCCGGCTGTGATGACCTGCATCGTCAGCAGGCAGCTGTGCCTACGGCCAGACGTGGACAATCACTGGGCGCTCCGGGACTTCGCTGCCCGCCTGGTGGCCCAGATCTGCAAGCACTTCAGCACAACCACAAACAACATCCAGTCCCGCATCACCAAGACCTTCACCAAGGTGAGCCCTTTCCATCACTAGCTGGGTTGTCACGGGAACAGTGAGCACCACGCCCAAGCCAGTGTGGCTTCAGGAAGTGACACTGAAAACCAGCGACAGAGAGGGGCGGACTGGACCTGGGCCAAATCCAGTGTCTTTTTCTAACTGTGTGATTCCACTTTAAAGTTCAAAAACAAAAACTAATCTCTGCGGGACTTCCCTGGTGGCCCAGTGGTTAAGACTCTGTGCTTCCAATGCAGAGGGTGAGGGTTCGATCCCTGGTCAGGGAACTAAGATCCCACATGCTGCACAGTGCTGCCAAAGAATTAAAACAAACTAATCTCTGACAGAGGTCAGAATAGCAGCTACTATCAGGAAGAGAGGGTGGTCGGGAAAGAGCTCTTGTGTCTTAATGACTTATAAGGAAATGTGTGTATGAGACTCGAGTCCTTACCAGTTAGCTTTTCACACCCCTTCATTTGGGTTTATTTTCCATCCCCTTACAGAGTTGGGTGGACGAGAAGACCCCGTGGACAACGCGCTACGGCTCCATCGCAGGCCTGGCAGAGCTGGGACACGATGTTAGGCCCTGGGAGGGGAGCACTGGGAAGGGGAGGGATTGGGAGGTCAGAGTGGAAAACAGCCTCCCGACCTGGGAGACCCTGTGGTGACCCCTGGACCCCGGCTTCTCCCTTCCTTTTCCTATAGGTGATTAAGACACTGATTCTGCCTCGGCTGCAGCAGGAGGGGGAGCGGATCCGAGGGGTTCTGGATGGCCCAGTGCTGAGCAACATTGACCGCATCGGGGCTGACCATGTGCAGAGCCTCCTCCTGGTGACAGAGCCCCTCCCTCCCCCTTCTTCCCACTGATGCCCCCTCTGCCCCCGCCACACACACACACACACACACACACACGACAGTGTTTAGCAAAGCATAGAGCGTCTTCCATTCACTTATCCCGTCTTCACCTCATATGCAGAGCACACCTCAGAGTCCAGTATTGTTACATAGCTGGAAAGACCAAGGCACTGAGTAAGAAATAAGGAGTGTGACGCAGCCTGTGACTTTCAAGCCTGACCTGCCCCTGATGCTTCTGCAAGGCACATGCCCTATGGACCAGCTGGCCCTTAGATGTGACCAGTGTGATCATGCAGTGAGCTGTCCGCTCAACCAGCTGGTGCCTGTGCTCTCTACAAGGAAAAACCACCGCATTCCTTACACATTGATAAGCCAGCGAGTGCAGCCTGGCCTCTGGCAGGCACACACTGAAACAATGGATGACCTCCGTCACCCCTTCCCCATCCCGATTCTCAGCGTCCCGGCCCTCCCTCGACCTGGCGGTTCTTTGCCTTGTCTCTGCAGAAACACTGTGCCCCTGTCCTGGCAAAGCTGCGCCCGCCACCCGACAATCAGGACGCCTACCGGGCAGAATTTGGGTCCCTGGGGCCCCTCCTCTGCTCCCACGTGGTCAAGGCCCGGGCTCAGGCCGCCCTGCAGGCTCAGCAGGTCAACAGGACCACCCTGACCATCACTCAGGTCACCGCAGGGCAGGGAAGAAGGGGGATCGAGTGCAGAGAAGGGGAGGGTGAAGGGAAAAAACTCGGGGTGTGGTCCCATCCCAGTGGGGCTCGCAGACACTGCACGCCGGGGTGCGCACCCTGACTTCTGTGAAACACGGGACCCCAAGTCAGCCGTCGTGGGGGAGCTGGTGAACGCAGATGGTGACGTTTTCTTCCTGCTGCTGCTTTCTACAGCCCCGGCCCACGCTGACCCTCTCACAGGCCCCCCAGCCTGGCCCCCGGACCCCCGGCTTGCTGAAGGTCCCCGGCTCCATCGCATTGCCCGTCCAGACGCTGGTGTCTGCGCGAGCTGCCGCCCCGCCACAGCCATCCCCGCCACCAACCAAGTTCATCGTCATGTCCTCGTCCTCCACCGCCTCATCCACCCAGCAGGTACCCCACGTGGTCCCAGGGATGCTGGGGCCTGTGTCACATCTCACTGTGTGGTGGGAGCCTGGGAGGCATCCCCCAGCCTGGGGTGTGGGGTGGGTGCAGGCCAGCAGCACTGCCTTCCTTCCGGCCCAGGTCCTGTCCCTCAGCACCTCGGCCCCGGGCTCCGGCTCCACCACGACCTCTCCCGTCACCACCACCGTCCCCAGCGTGCAGCCCATCGTCAAGCTGGTCTCCACCGCCACCACCACGCCCCCTAGCACCGCCCCCTCGGGTCCGGGCAGCGTCCAGAAATACATCGTGGTCTCTCTGCCACCCACTGGGGAGGGCAAAGGAGGCCCCACATCCCATCCTTCTCCTGCCCCTACCCCATCCTCAGCCCCCTCCCCGCTTGGGGGCAGTGCCCTCTGTGGGGGGAAACCGGAAGCTGGGGAGAGCCCCCCTCCTGCTCCAGGGACTCCAAAGGCTAATGGCTCGCAGCCCCCCGGGGCTGGCTCCCCTCCGCCCGCACCCTGATGCTGACCCTCTCCCTGGATTCTCCCTCTCTCTCCCACACACACAGACACACACATACTGGGTGGAAGGGGGTAGTAGCCAGCTTCCCCCATGTGACTTTCTCTTTAGATATTGTACAGCCAGTTGCTCAGAATAAAAGTTTGATTTTTAAGTTGTGATCCACCTCAGTCCTCCCTGGGTCAGGTCCCACAGGAGGGTCTAACTTGTCGAGCTCACTGGTCTCGAGGACTCAGGACTCTTCTAGCCCCAGGCCAGGACACTAGGAGAGAAAACACTGTCCTTCTGCGATGCCCTGACTGCCACCTCTGCCTCCCATGCCCTCGTTTGGGAGCTTCAGATCCGAATGACGTAAGCGTCGCTGTGGCTTAGGTGTCGCACCCACTTGTGTGGGCTGGCGCTGCCGCAGGGTCTGAACGCCAGCCTGAGAAAGCGGACCTGGAGGCCGGAGCACGTGTGCCGGGGAAGCTCGAAGGAGAGGCTGGCAGGGCCCAGCCCCAGGGGAGCCGAGGCGGAGGGGCCTTGGCCGGGAGGCCCAGGAAGGCCCGGGACGTCCATCTGTGAAGAGCAGAGGCAGGGAGGGGTGCTGAAGGCCCCAAGAGGAGGGAGGGCAAGAGAGCCAAGGGGCCAGGAAGCTGACTACACAGACCCCCTGCGTGAGAAGGCACGGGTCAGGGCTGGTGGTGGAGGGAGGGGCAGGGCCTTGGAGAATCAGCAGCTGGTACCTGGAAGAGGCCTGAGAGCTGAGAGCCTCCTTGCACCCGAGGCAGGTCCCAGTGAAGGGCTCCCTCCGCCAGTTCTGCCTTCTGCTCTGGGCTGCTCAGCTCCTGAGACAGGCTGGAGTAGGGAGAGGAAAGGGCTGGGGTCAGCCCCTGCCCCACAGCTCCCACCCCAGCGCTGTCTGTTGTCCTGAGAAGCTAGTGAGACTGCCCACAGGCCTGCAGTGCACACGCGCTCACCTGACCACCCCTCGAGGCAGGGGAAGGTGCAGCCTGACGTTGAGAGCCTGGCTGCAAGGGAGAAGGGAGCAGTCAGTCCCGGGAAGGCTGCATCCCATCTTCATTAATGTCACCACCAAACCTGCGCACAAGCGCCCCCCACCCCCTTCCCCAACTCCAGAGGCTCTCCCCTGGATTCTGAGGCTGCTGGCGGCACCTGGGGTGAAAAGAGCAGGCATCTGGGCCTTGTCTCCTACCCTCCACAGCTGGACCAGGCTGGGCTACCCTCACTCACCTCTTTGGGGGCAGGTCACAACGTAACTTCAAATAAACCTGGAGCCTGTGTGAGAGGGTACAATGCTGTTACTCAGGCCCCATCCCACTGGCAGGCCCCTATGTGCGGCTGTGGCTTTTGCCTCAAGACAGAGAAGAGCTGAGATCCACCCAACTCCACGAGCCACGCCAGGCACGGAGCTGGGTCTGCCTGTGGGCAGGGTGCCTATTCTAACTTGGAGCCAATGTCAGCACCACCACCACTCCTGAGAGTCAACCTGGGAATTACACATATACATACAAATATACGTGTACACACACATACGTACATACATTGGCTTGGGCTCCAGAAAAATTCTAGAACAGGGAAATGGTCTCACCTGCCTGAGCCTCGGTCCCACTGCACAGAGGGAAAGAGCCGGAAGGGGAGCGGGGAGGGGAGGTCATCTGAGAGTTGGTACCTCATCACAGTCAGCTGAGACCAGAGAAGAAGGGAGGTGAGTTTGGTCTCCTTACACCTGAATGGCCTCCCTCCCCCTCAAGATACAGAATGTGCTAGGCCAGCCCGGTCCTGACCTCACCCTGAGGGGGCTGCAGACGGAGGATCCGATGAGATTCAAACTCATCCAGGTACACTGAGCTGTGAAAGGAGACCTCATCCACCCGAATTCCCGGCCCATAGCCTGGAAAGAGAGAAAGACCCCCTCTGCTGACCTGTATTTTGGGAGGGGGTGGGGATCCGTCTAACCTCTCCAGATGAAACCTGGGACAAAGACCTCTACCTAGAAGAAAAAGACCCGCTTTCTCCTTACCTCTCAGTTCGGACTTCCCCACACAAAACTCCTCGGTCAAGCCGATGCGCATCTCTGTCAGAGGAAAGAGTATCAGAAGAAGCCATCATGCCACCATACCACCATACCCGCCACCAAGGAGCCATTCCTACACCCGAACCCGGCCCAGCCCACACGCTGCTCACCTGAGCCGCTGGGCAGAAAGCTCTTGAGCCGGATCTCTCCCTGCACATCCACCTTGAGCAGCGAGCCCTGAGAGCAGCGGGAGGTCAATACCCAGCGATTCCCACATGCCACCATCCTCAGCCGCAGGGCTGGGGGCCCAAACTTACATTAGAGGCTATCAGTACGGATAATCTCTCGACTACGTCCAAAAACACTTCGTTCTTTTGACTCTAAGGAAAGAAAGGGGGTCTCGTGGTTGGAGGTTGGTCAGTCTGTCTCCTAATGTGGACAGGCAGAAAGGACAGAACAGTGGAGGCTGGGGCCCCAGGATGGGGGCACAGGGCTAAGAAAAGGGATCCTCCATATCTAGAGAAGGGGAAAAGATATGCCGGGATCTTGGACTCTGGGGGCTCAAAAACCAGAGGATGTGAACCCATCAGCCCCTCCCTCACCTGGTCAGAGCGGCTGGACAGGACAGGCCGGCTGGCTGCACTGCTGGGGGCCACTTTGCTCTGTTGTGTCTCGGCCCCAAACTGAAAGCACCCAAATCAATCAATCCTCACGACTGATGCTTCCCACTAACCCTCCTCAATCCTGGCCTCCTCTGTCCCCGGACTGACCAAGCCAACGCTGCTGAGATCAAAGAGGCTGAAGGGTTTGCTGACCACAGCCTCTGTCTGGATGAAGTTCCTCAGCACCTCCGTGGATGTGGTCTGTACGTAGCCATAGTCCTAGGGGCAGAAGAAGGACACTTTTTGGGTAGTCGGTTGGGGGAAGGGGTGAAAATGAATGCTGTATCTTCAGGGAACCGGGGACAGGGAGGAACCTCACCAGCACTTCATCCAGGAGTTCGTAGACCAGAGCCACGTTGCGAGAGATGGTCGCCTCCCCTAGGGAGCCACAGTAGTCACCCAGGAGAGTGGCCAGCCTGCGAAAACCCAGACAGAGGGTGCATAACAACTCCTCTCTGACACCCTGACCCCTGCGCCCGGGTGGTCAGCCCTGCCCTCCTCACCGGGAGAGCAGCTCCAGGAGGCTGAAGGGAGAAATGTTTTCTGAAGTAGTGGCCACCAAGTAGAGACCGCTGTGTCTGATGTGAATGAAGTGCCGGTCATCGTGGTGCTGAGGCAGAGGCAAGGAGAAAAGCGTGAGGAAGAGAGCTGCAGTGATTCCCGGCCATGAGACTGAGGCTGCCATCCTGATTTCCCTACTTACTAGCAGCGTGATTTTAGGCCACATACGAAACCTCCCCAAGGCCCAGCTTCCTAACGTGTAAATGAAGTTAATAACAGTACCTACTCCAAAGTGGCTGAGAATGAGACGTGTGAAGAGCTGTGCCTAACTCGGTTAGCGATCAGTAAACCGCCATTAATATTATTTAGAGGAATGTACCCCACCCCCCCCACCCCCAGTATCTCTTACAGAAAGTCCCGGGAGGAGGCGCCTCCCAACCCCAGACCACCAACCGCATACCCACCACCCCACCCCCACTCCCGCCAGTGGTTACCATGACAACCGGAGACTCGTCTCCAGGCAGTCCCGTCAGCTTCCGGTAGAAGAGCTCGGCCACATCCCGGCCGCCGCTGTCTCCGCGGACTGACCGAGTGGAAGGAAAGCTAAGGATATGGCGACACTCGCTGGCACTGGGGCCCTAGTCCCACTCAGCCCTTCTCCCCCCGCCCCTCTGGCCAAGGATACAGTCCTTGTAGATGAGCGGGTCCCCCTTGGAGGACAGAATGAAGAACTGGGAAATCATGGCCGTTCTGGAGAATAGACTAGGAGACAGAAAACGTTGGGCCTGCCCCGCCCTGCGGCCCTGGAACAAAAGGACGCGAGAAGGCTGGCCCTTTAAGAGCGATTCTCCTCCGACCGCGGGAAACCCGGCGCGTGCCCCGCCTTGCCCAGCTTTTCCCTCTAAACACCCGCGCCTCTTCCCCGTCACTCAGCCAAGGTTCGCCCGCTGATTGGCCGAGGCTGGGGCCCGCGGCAAGCGGGAGGGGCGAAGGGCATCCTCTCCGATTGGCCCTCACGCAGCGGCGCTGGTCACGTGGGGGGCGACGTTTCGCGCCAATTTCGGTTGGTCGGCCGCAGTCCGCCGCGCGGACGTTTTTTTGCTGACCGGGGAGTGAGAGCTCAGAGCCCGCCAATCGCTGCTGTACGGTCCTCGGCAGCAATGGCACTTAAGGACTACGTGCTCGAGAAAGGTGAGGGAATGCGAGTGTAGGAGGGGCGTTCTGCGCGGGAAGCTTGCTGGGCGACACCTGTTGGTGTGGGCTGGAGTCCTGGGGGACCGGGCTCTTGGCGCGCGAGGCCGGAGGCAGGGTAAGGAAGTGGTGGAGTGGAGGCGCACGGTTTCTGGGATGCGCACGGGCCGCCGAGGCCGGGGGAGAGCTGGTGATCGTGTCCAGGAAAGGAGTCGTGGAGGGGGGCGGTGCGGACACCCGAGCTGGAAGCTCCAGAGGGAAGGGTCGCGCTAGGGACAGAGCAGGCCCTCAGAGGCCTATCTAACCAGCAACCCCCAGTCCCGCTTTTCTCCGCGCGCGCTTAGGTACTCCCAGCGCCCCAAGACGCGCCGAAGCCCGGGGTGGGGCGGGCGGTCCCGGGCCGCTGCGCGCCGCGATTGGGCCGCGTTAGGTCCACCTCCTAGCGGAAGTGGAGGCGGGCGGAAGTTGCGCGACGCTGCTGGAGGGAGTGTCGTGTGTAAACAGTGTCCTTCCGCGCGGTGGCCTCGGAGAGGGCGACCGAGGGTGGGGGCGTGCCTGGAATTGGAGGGGTTTCTGCGGAGGCCGATGGATGAAGTGGTGGGGTGGGGCAGGGTGGCCCTCGACGAGCGGGCCAATCGCCGGACGGGCTCCCTCCTCGGGCGGAGGAATCCCGGGCTGTGAGGCGGCGGCATCTGGGCCCATGTGCTTCTTTGTTTACTAAGAGCGGAAGCAGTGGCGGGAGAGGGGGTGGGGCGGAGGACTGGCCTGGTGGCGGAGATCCCCGGGAGAGCAGCAATTTAAGGGACCGAAAGAAAGGGGGAATAAAGCACGTAGAAGGAAAGCTGAGAACCGTGAGACTTGAGTATGCTGCCGGGTGTGGGAGGCCCTCAGAAAAGGGTACTGAGATTTCTAATTAAGGCAGAGAGTGGAATTCCCCTGGGGGGGAGCGTATTGGGTAATACTCTAAACTGCCAGGGGCCACTTATTCTTCCTTAGGTAAAAACAGACTTGCGAAAAGGAGTTTTGCTCTGTTGGGGAGAATTACGTAGGCCTATTTGAATGTTCATTTAATTTGTTTAGAGATTTCACTTTAAATAGAAGTAAGTTTTTTAGATCTCTATCAGGGATTTGTAGTAAGGTATATGAAGAAAAGTCCATCTTTACGACTTTATTCTTTCCTTGCAGAAAAAGTGAAGAAGTTCCTACAAGAGTTTTACCAGGATGAAGAATCTGGCAAGAAGCAGTTCAAGTATGGGAACCAGTTGGTGAGTCTGAAGTTAGGTAGATGGAGTGGGGTGGTGACTTGAGCTCTAAGGCCTGGCTTATTTTAGCAGGTATGTTTTTCTGGGAGTGATGAGTTTAGCACCACACCTGATACTTGTGTATCACTGTGTGCTGTGTCTGTGCTCAGTCTAATTCTTTGCGACCCCGTGACTGTAGCCTACCAAGCTCCTCTGTCCATGGAATTTTCCAGGCAAGAATACTGGAGCTGGTTGCCATTTCCTTCCCCAGGGAATCTTCCTGACCCAGGGATTAAACGCATGTCTCTTGTGTCTCCTGCACTGGCAGGCGAATCCTTTGCCACTGTGCCACCTGGGAGAAAGCAATGTGAGACTCAACAGGACTCAGTTTCAGCTCCTTCAATCCCTGAAAAGACCTTAATTATTGCGAACGTAGTGATACACACCTTTCTCCCCTGTGGAGCCTGGATCCTGCGTGCTGAGCTTGTAGTGACCAATTTTTGCTTGTGAACACAGGTGAGATAAACTTGGCTCCACTGCTTTCTCTTCCTCACCCCAGGTTCGACTGGCTCATCGGGAGCAAGTGGCCATGTACATAGACCTAGATGACATTGCTGAGGATGACCCTGAGCTGGTGGACTCAATTTGTGAGAACACCAAGCGCTATGCCAGGCTCTTTGCTGATGCTGTTCAAGAGCTGCTGCCTCAATACAAGGAGAGGGAGGTGAGAAAAATGCAGGGCACACAACTTAGGTTTGTGTCGAAAAACTTCCTGGGTACTAATGCTGTCCAAGCTGACCCAAAGGGGTCAGTGGTTTCTACCTGGCACTCTTAACGTTCTCTCCTTTCACCATTCTGCCACTCAACTTTTCCTGTTTTCCTTCCTTTTCTTTTAGGTAGTAAATAAAGATGTCCTGGATGTTTACATTGAGCACCGGCTAATGATGGAGCAGCGGAGCCGTGACCCGGGGGCAGCCCGAAGCCCTCAAAACCAGTACCCTCCTGAGCTCATGCGCAGATTGTGAGTGGCCACGGTGGGGACATGCGCAGGGTTCAGGTCCCCAGACTCTTGGTAATGACCACTTTCTCCCTTAGTGAGCTGTATTTTCAAGGCCCCAGCAGTAACAAGCCTCGTGTGATCCGGGAAGTACGGGCTGACTCTGTGGGGAAACTAGTAACAGTGCGTGGAATTGTCACTCGTGTCTCTGAAGTCAAACCAAGGATGGTGGTGGCCACTTACACTTGCGACCAGTGCGGGGCGGAAACCTACCAGCCGGTATGTATGAAGCAGAGAACGGGAACACTTAACTCTGTGAGAATGAATTTTGTCTACTGATGTTTATCTGATGTCTTTTCTGTTTACTGTAAAACACGCCTGTATGGTCACTTTTCGGTATGGAGTGGTCTTTCCATCCAGTCTGTTTTCTTTGTGTCTGTCAATGTCTATCTAGCATGGCTTAAGACATTCTCGAAAGTGCCATGGTCTCTGCTGAAGGAGAGGCGTGATTCCAGTGACTGAGGGGCTCCTTTCCTTATGACTTCTTTGGTGCTTCCTTTTTCACTCTAGATCCAATCTCCTACTTTCATGCCTCTGATCATGTGCCCGAGTCAGGAGTGCCAGACCAACCGCTCAGGAGGCCGACTGTACCTCCAGACTCGTGGCTCCAAATTCATCAAATTCCAGGAGATGAAGATGCAGGAACATGTGAGTTTGGGGTATGAGGGCCAGGGCCCAGGGAAGTTGGAGGTGGGGAGTTCACTCAACTTCAGTAGTCACTCGTGAAATAGAGGGAAGAAAGTAGAACAGAGAGGAGCTGAGGCAGAGAAGTTGCAGAGAGTAGGAGGCAGGCTTCTCTGGAACTTTCTGACTGAGCTGGGATATGGTAAAGGAGAGCTCAGGTTCCCTCTGTCGGTTTATATGGGGCCAAGTAGGCCAGGGAGTGGCAGAGTGGTGTGCGCGGGAGGGGAGGTTGTTAGCCCTCCGGCCTCAAGCGCCCTTCTCCCCCAGAGCGACCAAGTGCCAGTGGGAAACATCCCTCGCAGCATCACGGTGCTGGTAGAAGGAGAGAACACAAGGATCGCCCAGCCTGGGGACCATGTCAGCGTTACCGGCATCTTCCTGCCGATCCTGCGCGCTGGGTTCCGACAGATGGTCCAGGTGAGAAAGGGAGTTTAAGAGGAGGAGCAAGTGGTGATCCCTTCTTCCTCATCCCTCCCTTTTATGGGCCCTGCAGAAAAGTGTCAATAGCAGAACAGAACCAGAGGGTTTGTCAGGAACTCCAGAGGGAATCGTGTGGGTGGGCAGGTAGAGAACTTCATTCACGCCCTGGTGGTTTCCTGCCCAAGGGTTTACTCTCAGAAACTTACCTGGAAGCCCATCGGATTGTGAAAATGAGTAAGAGTGAGGAGGATGAGTCTGCGGCCGGAGAGCTGAGCAGGGAGGAGCTGAGGCAAATCGCAGGTGAGGGGTCGGCGGGAAGATAAATGTGAGTTTATCCCAAGCACTTCTTTCCCCTGGAAAATACTCTTGAGTCTTTGCTTTCCCACAGAGGAGGATTTCTATGAAAAGTTGGCGGCCTCCATCGCCCCAGAGATATACGGGCACGAAGATGTGAAGAAGGCATTGCTGCTCCTGCTGGTGGGAGGGGTGGACCAGTCTCCTCGAGGCATGAAAATCAGGGGTGAGTGGAGGCATCGGGGAAGAAAGGATGCTGGATCAGGGTCCCATCGGTCACAGAATAAAAGCCGGCATCTTGATTTCATGGGCACAGGGTGGGATTAGACACAGGGCAGGCAGACCTCAATAGTCCTTTTCTCTGTGTGCAGACAACTTGCATCGAAGGAACAGTCACTCAGGGGCTTCCTTCCCTTCCTCCAGGCAACATCAACATCTGCCTGATGGGGGACCCTGGTGTGGCCAAGTCTCAGCTCCTGTCTTACATTGACCGCCTGGCTCCCCGCAGTGAGTATCAGATCCTGGGAGAGGCAACCTGAGGACAGGGAGGACCGCCAGGCGTCCGTTGTGGGAGGGTCAGGGACTGAAGATGGGTGTTGATGTTGTCACCCCCAGACCTGCCACAGCCTCAGGATGGCCCGGCTTAGGTCCGTAGAGCAGTTCAGCACAGGCCTCGCCTCACCGGCCCCGTTCCCTCTGCCCTGCTGTGGCTCCCTCGTTCTCCCTCTTCCTAAACACGCCTGTGCGTGTCTACCTTCCTGAACCTTCTATGCAGGCCAGTACACTACAGGCCGTGGCTCCTCCGGGGTGGGCCTCACGGCAGCTGTGCTAAGAGACTCTGTGAGTGGCGAGCTGACCTTGGAGGGCGGGGCCCTGGTGCTAGCCGACCAGGGAGTGTGCTGCATTGACGAGTTTGACAAGATGGCAGAGGCCGACCGCACGGCCATCCATGAGGTCATGGAGCAGCAGACCATCTCCATCGCCAAGGCGGGCATTCTCACGACGCTCAATGCCCGCTGCTCCATCCTGGCTGCCGCCAACCCTGCCTACGGCCGCTACAACCCTCGCCGCAGCCTGGAGCAAAATATACAGCTTCCTGCAGCATTGCTTTCCCGATTTGACCTCCTCTGGCTGATCCAGGACCGGCCCGACCGAGACAATGACCTGAGGTGACTGCAGCTCTGCACGCGGGGAGACACCCCCTGTAGCCCTCTCTGTGCGGGGAGGAGAGACTGGGAAACCCCTCACTGTCTCCTTAGGGAAACGCCAGAACCTTCCCCTTAAACGCAGGGCTCGCTCCACAGTTCTCAGAAGGGGTCAGGGCTGAAGTGCCGATGATCCTTGATGACCCGGCTGTGGGGTGGAGCGCTGAGGGGGCACGAGATCCAGCGCTCCTGTTGCCTACCTCCCCCCTCCCCCCCAGGTTGGCCCAGCACATCACCTACGTGCACCAGCACAGCCGGCAGCCCCCCGCCCAGTTTGAGCCTTTGGACATGAAACTGATGAGGTAGGACAGCCAGACAGGGCTGTACACTCCCCTGGGCGCCACGGGAGGCAGTGTCCTGGCCTCTGTGCTTCTCTTAAAAAGCTTTCATCCCTCCCCCCTCCTCTGGTGTCCTGGGTCTGGGAACAGGGAGTCTTGGTTTCCCTGGGCAGGCCGTAGGAAACCACAGCGGAGAAACCTGCCTTCACACACCTCCACCTGCCTGTCTGAGGGTTATTAACAGGTGCAGATTTTGGCAAAGCTGGCTTCTGCTGCATGGGTATCTGACAGCATTGCCTTCTCTGAGGCTGTCCAAGGACTCCTAGGGATTCCTACTGCTGTTTTTCCCTTTTAGCTGTTCTCATGAACTAACAAAACCCATCTCTTACAGACAGGTGGATTTGTCTCAATTGTGCAAAGGCCGTTTTTCTTTTAAGAAAAAAGTTGGGGATAACTTGAAATGCTGCATTTGGAGAAATCCAGCAGTAATACTTAAGCTTAATCATCCACCAATTGTTGTTTCCTACTTTAAAAAGTGTCCTCCCTTCCAGTTTTTTTACTCCAGTTTTCCAACTCAATGCAGAATAAACACACTCTCCACCTCTCCTGCCTTCCCACAGGCGGTACATAGCTATGTGCCGGGAGAAGCAGCCCGCGGTGCCAGAGTCTCTGGCCGACTACATCACGGCGGCGTATGTGGAGATGAGGCGAGAGGCTTGGGCCAGTAAGGACGCCACCTACACTTCGGCCCGGACTCTGCTGGCTATCCTGCGCCTGTCCACCGCTCTGGTGAGTGCCAGTCTGTGTGCTGGAGGATCGTCCGTTTGGGCTCTGCTGGGGCCTGCCCTCCTGTCTTTGCGCTGCCGCCTGCCTCCTGCTCAGGCCCTGCCGGGGCTAAAGTGCTGACAGTGCAGATAGTGGTCCTCGTGTGCTACCGCACTGTGGGTACTTGCTGCTCCGGCAGGGCACGCCCAGCGTCCCAGGAGAGAGGCTGCTCCCTGTTTCTCAGATCTTGCTGAGGGGCGGGTGGGTTAACCTCGCTCCGGTGTCGGGAACTTTCATTTCTACCGTCATGCCTTGGACAATCGTCCTGGGGGCTCCAAAGTGCTGTTCGTGCAGGTAGTGTGATCACCTGACCTACTGCTGAGCCAGCACTTCCCGAGCCCCAGGGACACTACCCCTCTGCCAGTCACCTTCTCGGCTGAGCGCCCCAAGCTCCATCTGTCATGGTGGGGAGCCCAGTGGATTCAGAAGGGTCTGGTCTCCCTCACAGGACAGCTGAACGCCGGGACTGGCCAGTGTTGAGAGGCGGAGACTTGGGCAATTGCTGGACGCTGCCCCGGGCATTGCACTTGTCTCGGTCTGACAGTGCCGGCCCCACGCTGCGGATGCCTGGTGGGCGGGGAGGGGCCGCTACTCCTTTGTGAGTAGGAACGCTGAGGTGCCCAGCCTTAAAGCTGGAGCAGGGTGGGGGCCTCCCTGACTTGGTTCCATCCCCCTCCTCCTGTGCCCATCTCTCCCTACCTTCCCCTTAGGCACGTCTGCGAATGGTGGACACTGTGGAGAAGGAAGATGTGAATGAAGCCATACGGCTGATGGAGATGTCCAAGGACTCACTGCTGGGTGACAAGGGGCAGACAGCTAGGTGAGTAGCTTAGCAGAGGGTGGCAGGAGGCACCTTGACCCTCTTTAGCAGGAAACCTATCCTGCGGCTTCTGCACCCCTGGGTCTGCGGTGCTGGCCTCAAAGTTCTAACCCTGACCACACACCACACTCGTCCATCCAGGACCCAGAGACCAGCAGATGTGATATTTGCCACGGTCCGTGAGTTGGTCTCAGAGGGCCAGAGTGTCCGGTTTTCCGAGGCAGAGCAGCGCTGCATCTCTCGTGGCTTCACACCTGCTCAGTTCCAGGCGGCCCTGGATGAGTATGAGGAGCTCAACGTCTGGCAGGTCAACACTGCCCGGACACGGATCACTTTTGTGTGAGTCCAGTCACTTGGACACTGGATCTGCTCTGCATATTGTCCTGCCCGGCTTCCTTTGATGGTCTGACAATGCTCTTGAGGGGAAATGAAGGTCCCCTTTTTTGCCCAAGCTGCACTTGTTTTACTCATTCTTTTTCCTAATAAAGTGTGTGTCCATTTGCTGCTTCTGTTCAAACAGGATTTTGAGTTTTCTGGATTCTAGTCTTTTCCCTTTATGCTTACCTTAGTCCAGCCATTCAATAAATCGGAGGGGACTTCCTGCTCTGCCTGCCAAGGCGCCAACACAGGACCACAGTGGGCTCTCCCACCCCCCTCCAGTTGTCAGTCTAACGTATAGACAGTACTTCTGCCCCCTGGGCAGGTTTCTCATCTTCATGAGCGCTGGCTGCTGCAGTAACACAAACGCCTCCCCCTCAGCCACCCACAGTGCCCACAGGAGAGAACAGAGCCACTAGAAGGGGTGCTGAGGGGCTGCTCCCCTTTTATTAGTGACAGGTTCCTCTCAAGGGAGTGTAGCACCCCTTCCCTTGACAGCTGTCTGACCCCTGTACGTCAGCCCTTCAAGTACCCTCTTGTCAGAAAAAGAGCCCCCGCATCCGCCTGCCGATGCCTTGCCGGTCATAGAGAACATTGAACTTGTTCACGAACTGGTTCATGGTGTTGCAGGTCTTGGTGATGGTGCCAAGGTAGGCCATGAGCCCCACGTCATTGCATTGCTGTGAGGGAACAGAAAAAAGCAGTTCCCCGGCAGCTCTGGGTCTCCCACCATGTGCCCAGACACAGAAGCCCGTCGTGTCCTACAGGCACAGGGCAGCGTGAGCCCCACCTCCCCATCCTGGGCTTTGCACTCACATCGTAAAAGTCTGTCTTGAACTTGTCTGTGCTGAGCACCGGGAGGCAGTGACACAGAGCATAGGCTTCCCGTAGGATCTCATGGTTAAAGGGGACCTCTCCTGAAGGCACAAGAAGCTGCATTAATGTGGAAGCTGTCACTCCCCCGGAGGGAGAGGAAAGCACCTCAGGACCCAGGGAGACCCCCGTCCTACCTGCCTCGGAGGCCTTGACGTACTCCAAGATGAGCTTGACGCGGCTGTGCAGCATCTTGATGGCGCTGTGCTGGGCGATCAGGTGCTCGGCCACTGGGGGGTCAGGCCGAGAGTGAGAAGGGGCGGCCACACCGTCCCCCCACTTCTAAGGAAGCCCCCGCAGCCACCCTTACCAGTGGAGTTCTCTCCACTGCCTGTTGCGGTCATTCGGGCCACGTGGTCCACACCAATGCGTTCCGCTTCCTCTGTGGCCAGAGTGTAGGTCAGCTCAGCAAAGAGCATGGTGGCCTGTGGGGCACACAGGGTCAAAAGCAGGAAACCCATGGGCGGGCGGCAGGGGCTGAAGGGCTGGGCATTACCTACCTCTCCATTGATTATATCTATGACTGACTCAAAAACGCTGACAGGAAGCTGCGAAGAAGAGACGAGAGAACAACTCTTTAAACGTCAGACACCTGAACCTATTTAAGCACAAAAACTGGACTTGGCCCTTTCACATTCCATTTCCTCAGCTAATCTTCCCAAGGACCTACTGAAGCGAAACTCATTTCCATTTTTACATGTGCGGAAAATGCAGTTTAAAGGTTAAGTGACTAAAATCTCACAGATGGTAAACTGCAAAAAGGAGAGTCAACAGAGATGTCTTACAGTAAAAGCAGGGGCATAGCAACAGGCAGGACAAAGTGGGCACCAGGTCACTATACTCACATCTGTGTGCTTGGTCATAGGGTTCAACTTAAGAAACAGAGGGCTCTCAATTATCTCGCACACCTGGAAGAAGGGAGGATGCACACGCGTGTCAGGGTCCATCTCATTCTCTCATCCCCGCCCCAGTATGTACCTGTGTGAACGTGTATACCTGCTTATGGACGTGGATGTCGGAAGGGTCAGGCGGCCCCCCTGTGGTATACCAACCCAGAAACTCCAGCTCCTTGAATACCTGTTTAACTGGAGAGAAAGGGGCCAGGACACACAGTATATCTCTAAATCATCCTTCCTTAATTTGAAACTCCTGGTGTGTTTTTACCAGCTTCTCCCCTTCCCATCCTGGCTCCACATGGAACAACTGATCTCTTCTTTTCTCACTCCTTGTTTTCTTTGAAGGGAATAACCCGTATGTGTTCCTTTTGTAAAGTCTCTTCAGCTACTCTCCATTATTCCTCTGATCTGGTCCCATTTCTCTGTTTATTTTTTTTTCCCCAACCCTCTCCATCTTCCCCATTCTTTTATTCCCCACTCCCACTTTTCTCCCCCACGTCTCTTCCCCTCTCACACTGCTCCTCCTTGGTGTAATAATATTCCTTGTCAATGATAATCTTCTCTTCCACGGTGTGGGACAGCAGTTCAAAGGAGTTCATCACCTCAATATTTCGGCCCTCCTGCTTCCCAATCAGAGCCCCAATCACTGGAGGAGAAAAGGACACATGAGAGGTGAGGGTAGGGAATCCTCAAGGACTTCCCTGGTGGCTCAGAATCTGCCTGCAATGCAGGAGACCTGGGTTCAATCCCTGGGTAAGGAAGATTCTCCTGGAGAAGGGAATGGCAACCCACTCCAGCATTCTTGCCTGGAGAATTCCAAGGACAGAGGAGCCTGGCAGGGTACAGTCCATGGAGTCACAAGGAGTCGGACAAGACTGAGCGACTAACACTTAAAGGAATCCTCAAACTTCTCTAATAATAGCCTGAGGGTCTGAGGTCATGTGAACCAAGTACTACAGAAATGATTTGCGGAGGAGGAATTGGCTTCAGCAAAGGAAGGAGAAAGGACCACTATTTGGGGGGAGGAGGCTGGAGAATGACGCTGAACACTCACCCTGCATAGGCCGCCCCTCCTGCGAGCGCATGCGAATCCAATGGTCTGAGATGTTGAGAATGACGAGGGGATGAAGAGCGACTGAAACGCTGCCAGTCACTCCGGAGGCCATCACGCTGGGGACGACTAAGGAGGGGTAAGACGCGGTGAGAGTCCAGGCCCCACGTTCCTCCCGGCAGCCGGGAAAGGGAGACGGCAGAGTCGGGCCATCCATCCCTCCCGCAAGTTAACCCAGGGAGCTCGCTGCCGACTCGCCATCCCCGACTGCTCCCGGGACTCTAGGAAGGCCTCGACGGGCCCGCCAGGAAGTCTCCAGAAGCCGCCCCCGCACGGCCCGTTACCTGCAGCATCCACCTCCATCCCGCTGCTCCCTCCGGTCCCGTTCGCCGCTGCCGCCGTCGCCGCCATTTCCCCCGCGCCCGCCAGCGTCGGCCCCGCCCCCTCCCTGCCGGCTTCCGTAGGCAGCGGCGCATGCGCATTGTCGCCGAGGCGCGTGCCTGCTGGGATCCTGGGCCACGCCGGGCGGTTCCTACTTGGCCTTTCGGGGACGGCTCGGGCGGGCCCGGAGCAGGGAGATCCGACAGCTGTTTGGTACCCCCTTTTCGCCTGCAACTGACCGTGAACAAATTACCTAACCCCACCCTGATCGTCCTCTTCAGTAAAACTGGGATAACGCCGCCTAGTTCCTAAGGCAGAATGAATGAAACGTCATTTTGCTGCGCTCGGAATAAAACCCAAATCCCTAATCACGGCCTGCAGGGCCCTGCAAGATTCGGACCCTGCCGATCAGCTGGCCATGGCCTCTACTTTGCTGCCCCTTGGTTCCCGTGCTTTAGCCACACTGGCCCTCATGTCTGTTCCCTTCACACGCCTCACTCACGCCCACCTAAGGGCCCTCTGTCGCCTTCATCACTGTAACACAGGTGACCAAATCCATACGTGACACAGGGGCACCTAAGTGATATTTGAGTGAATACTTTGCAATGGAGCCTGGTCTTGAGTGACTCTGTCTACACGGCTTATCTTTCCTCTTTCTGTTAACACCCCCAGCGTTTTCTAACCCCCCGCAACTTCCCTCTACCTTCCATCTCCATCAGTTTTGCCAAACTTAACTTTGGCAAACCTGGCCAACTCCAGCCCTCTCCCCACCCCTGCACCCAAGCAACTTGGGTACACTGCCTTTACCCCATCTCCCATCTCATTGCCTCTACAACCTAGCTGGCTCTTTCAGTGTGTGTCTGCATTGCACCCAAAGTGTTACCTCCTACAGAGCAGGTGTGAATTCGCTTCAGTCCTGTCTGACTCTTTGTGACCCTATGGATTGTAGCCAACCAGGCTTCTCTGTCCATGGGATTTCCCAGGCAAGAATACTGGAGTGGGTTGCCATTTCCTTCTCCAAGCGATCTTCCCGACCCAGGGATTGAACCTGGGTCTTCTGCATTGCAGGCAGAAGCACTTTACCATCTGAAGCATAAGTGAAGCCCAGAGAACAGGTAGAGACCTCTATCTTGACCGTATGGAGTCTACTGGTGCCCAGAACCAGCAGATCCCAGGAGATGTTTTTTGATGATAAGGGTGACTTCTGTGAATTAAGTAATCCCTCCTAAACAGCTCCTAACCACTGTTTTTAGTTTTATAGTTATCTGAACAATGTTTCGAAAGCATTTAAAACAATAAAAAGACAGGAATTCTGTAAAGATTGAAATAGCAATGCAAAGTAGCAAATTTAACAGCAGAATCATCTTTTTTTTTCCCCCAGCCTTCAGTCCAGCTAAGAAGCCTTATACTCCAGAGCAACTGTCTACTATTTAAAAGAGGTATATATTTCTGACCTCATTTTTCCTAAGCATCAGTCAGTCGTGTCCAACTCTTTGAGACCCCATGGACTATATAGCCTGCCAGGCTCCTCTGGTCATGTAATTCTTTAGGCAAGAATACTGGAGTGGATTGCCATTTCCTTCTCCAAGGGATATTCCCAACCCAGGGATCAAACCTGGGTCTCCCACATTGCAGGTATAGATTTTTTACCATCTGAGCCACAAGAAAAGCCCAGAGAACAGGTAGAGACCTCTATCTTGACCCTGTGGAGCCTACTGGTGCCCAGAACCAGCAGATCCCAGGAGATTTTTTGTGATAAGGGTGACTTCTGTGAATTAAGCAATCACTCCTAAATGGAGCCTGGATGAAGAGAAGTTAAAAGGCCAGCAGCCCTCAAAGGAAGGGACCTGAGAAATCCTGCAGGGAGAGAGGTCTTCTGGCCAAAGGGAAGATAAGAAAGAGTCTCTCTCATTCTTACCCCCAGTGAGTGACAAATCTCCTAGTCAACTGAGAGGGTTATGGAAGAACTTCACTTCTCTACACATACCTCATTTAGGAAAAATGAGGTCAGAAATATGTATCTCTTTTAAATAGTAGGCAGCTACTCAGGAGTATAAGGTTTCTCAGATGGACTGAAGGCTGAAAAAAAAAAAAAAGAGAGATTATACTGGTGTTAAAGTTGCTGGTTTGCATTGCTATTTCAGTCTTCACAGAATTCCTGTCTTTTTGTTGTTTCAAATGCTTTTGAAACATTGTTCAGATAACTATAAAACTAAAAACAGTAGTTATTGTGAAATTTAAAGATGACTTTGAAATTGAATGAGTTGCTTTGGAAAAGTATATGCTAAAGAAGTAGGGTGAGGAGTAGGGACTCCCCTTGTGATCCAGTGGTTGTGTCTCTGCACTCCCAATGCAGGGGGCCTGGGTTTGATCCCTGGTCAGGATCTCTCCCACACACCGCAACTAAGATCCGCAGCAGCCAAATAAACAAAAAGAGGCAAGCAGCCTCCCCAAGAGACAGCAGCTTATCACAAGCTTGCCTATTTTTTCCTTTTTTGTAAAAAGGGCCTCCCTGATGGTCCAGTGGTTAAGAATCTGCCTTGCAATGCAAGGGACATTGCTTCGGTCCCTGATCCAGGAAGATCTCACACGCTGCGGGGCAACTAAGCCGGTGCACCACCACTACCGAGTCAGTGTGCGGCAACTCCTGACACTCATGCGCCTGGAGCCTGTGGAGGAGAACCCACTGCAGTGAGAAGCCTGCGCGCTGCAGCGAAGAGTAGCCCCCACTGGCAGCAGCTAGAGAAAGCCCAAATGCAGCGACAAATAGCCACCATGACCAAAAAATTAAATAAATAAATCTTTGTTTAAAAAAAATTTTTTTTAAGTGCATTGAATTAGAGAAAAAAAATAAAACACCTCAAAACCCCAGGGTAAAGCAACCATCCCCTGGTTCTTTTTCTCCCAACAAAACTAAACATAATGTATTACTTGGTTGTTTTGTTAACTTTTCCTTCCACAGAGTGGCGGTGACTGGGCTGGTTGGGAAGACAGCAGACGGTCTGCTCAGAGAGCCTGCAAAGAAAAGATTCTCAGGGACAGCTTGGGGACCACAGTTAATATTGCATTGCATTTATGAAAGCTGCTAAGAGAGTACATCTTAAAAGTTCTCATCACAAGAAAAAGTAACTACAGATGGTGATGGATGTCACACTCCAGTAACTGTGAATTCTCCTTTTCACCAATTACCCCTTCTTTCCAGACCTTTTGTTCAGAAGAGTCAGGTGTGAGCAACAAGGCATTTTTAAAAACTTACAAAGACCCATAACTCCCTCCACCTTGGCACATGTTTTTGTTCCCTATTCTTGCTGTAATAAATGACCACAGACTTTATGACTTAAAACATCACACACTTATTCTGGCGGTCAGAAGTCTGAAATAGTTTCCATTGATCTGAGACCAAAGTGTCTGTATGGTCACATTCCTTCTAGGGGAGAATCCCTTTTGATGTCTTTTCCAGCTTCTAGAACTGCATTCCTTGCATTTCTTGTTTCATGGCCTCTTCCTCAACTTCAAATCCAGTATTTTAGCAGTATCTTCAAACGTCTCTCGTTGTCTCATTACCACTTTGCCCTCTACAGTACTCTCTCTACCTCCCTCTTATAAGGACACTTGGGATGACCTTCAGGGCCCACTGGGATAATCTCCCCATCTGAAGATTCTTAATCATATCTGCAGAATCCCTTTTGCCATGTTCACAGGTGCTAAGGATTAGGACCCAGAAATCTGGGGGGCCACTGTTCAGCCTGCCGCAGCATGTATGAGCCTCTGGAGGGGAGCTGGAGAGAGCAGTGCCCTCAATCAAGTGACCTGGAACCACATCAAGCCAACAAGAGCTCCTGACGGTTGGGCCAGAATGAAGCTGGAATTCCCTAGGCTTCCTTTTGACCGGGTTGCACTCAGAGAAGTCTACTGGCCAGGCTGGCCTGGGGTAGTGATTAAGGGAAAGAAAAGAAGTGTCAGGCCAACAAATGGTCAGGGCAGAAACTTAATTTTTCAAAATAAGTCTAAAGAGCTCTCCATCCCTTTCATCCTGATCATTACCCGAGAGAGGGCTGACCAAGTGGCGACGGCCACAGTCAGTGGCCAGGCTGCCTTACTAAGCTAAGGTGTGTGGACCAGCAGGAGGTGAAGCAAAGCCAGGCATTTAGGGTACACTCTGACACTGAGGGCCCCATCGACCCATGACTTTGCTTCAGGTGGTTTCTCCCAAGGCGGTAGCTGCCACTTTTTCATCTAAAACCCTTCTTGGGCCAGGCTGACTACATTTTGAAATAGATCATTTCTATTTGACTAGTGAGGCCTTTTAGACTCTTTCTGTCTAGTTAACTCAGGTTGGAGTTGCGTCACCCCAGATTGGGGGTTTCAGCAGGTGGCGCTGTTGCAGGGAGTGGCTGCTTCCTCACGGTCCCAGCTCTGAGATGCCTCCTGCCGTCAGATTCTGCGTGCTGTCTGGGGCCTTTCATCACTCTCCTTCCCCTACTTCACACGAGTTAGTCAGAGTGAGCATGAGTGCTCAGTTGTGTCTGACTCTTTGCGACCCCATAGGATGGTTAACCCACCAGGCTCCTCTGTCCATGGGATTTCCCAAGGCAAGAATACTGGAGTGGGTTGCCATTCCCTCCTCCAGGGGATCTACCCAACCCAGGAATCGAACCCGCATCTCCTGTGTCTCCTGCATTGCAGGTGGATTCTTTCACCACTGAGCCACCTGCAAGTGAGTCTGAAGAGGCTAAGTTACATGTGTGGTGAAGCACTGCATCTTAGCACTAACACCTCCCTAAGGCCAGGAACTTCCAATCACTGAGCAAGAAGCGCTCACAGCTGGGATGCCCCAGAGCTGCTGCCGCCGTGGGCTGCGTGGTGTAAAGGGGTGACCCAGAGGGATCAGCACTGAGGTATCGACCAAAAGACAAGGAGTAAGGGCCCTCTCTGATTCCAGGGGTGCAGAGAATGCGATCACCCTGCAAAATCTTAGGGCACTGAGTAGAAAGGTGAATAAAGAACCAAGAATTGCACATCAATTTCCAGTAACTGCTAAAAACTAACGGGGATGCCCCTCGAATTCAGCCTAGGGTTCAGGTGCATCCCCTAAGAATGCTCACACCCAGAGAGCTGGAATAGAAGGACATCCAGATGTCCTGTCTGTCCCTCTCCATAGCTCCAAGCCTGCTTCCTCCCACTGTCCAGAATGCCCAAGTACTTAGAGGCCTGTCTCAGTCCTCTGGGGTCCTATATTGCGATGTTGGACAAGAGGGGCCAAGTGATGGGAAGAAATTGGCCTGGTGGCGATGGTCATCCAGAGCCAGGGTGGAGTGTGGTCCTTGCTCCTGGGCTGGCCTTGGGGCTGGCAAAAGGTTTTGCCCTCGAAGCAGCAGCTTTCACAGGCCAGCTCTTTCCACAGTGTGTTACTTCATAAATGCAACTCCCAGACAAATAAGTTAAGAAAATTTTCTGCATTCTGGGAGACAAGCTGCCCTGGAGCAGTAAAGATGGGGCAGCTTCCTTGTTAATTGTCCCTTAGGGGGGACTTCCCTAGTGGTCCAGTGGCTAAGACTGGACACTCCCAACACAGGCAGCCCAGGTTCAACCCCTGGTCCAGGAACTAGATTCCACATGCCGCAACTAAAGATTCCATATGCCCCAACTGAGACCTGGCACAGTCAAATAAGTACATAAATAAAAATAAAATATTAAAAAGAAAGAGAACTGGCTCTCTTCACACACTCTTTGGGAAGATTTCTGTTTTTACCCCCCACCCCGACCCTTCCACCCTAAACCAAGTCCTGACATCCTTCTCTGAAGACAGCTATTGTCTGACATGAGACCCACATAAGGCCACCAATACTCTTCCTTCTATTGACCTCTGAGAAGGCTTACTATTTTTTTAATGAAATTAATGTTTTTACTGCTTCATCAAGGATATTCTTAAATGAAACCAGATTTTTTTTGAAACTGGATTTTTTTAAAAGCTATGAGCATATAGCAATGAAGAATATAACAGTTCAGTTTTGTGCCACTACCTGAATTTATGCTAAAGCGTTAGCAGTTTCACATTTTCATAGCATCACTTCAAATGTCAATACCATGAAAAAAAACAAAAACAATCTGTCTTATGAAAACAGTTTTGATCTCCCAGACCACCTGGTCTCAGGGACCCACACAGGTTCACAGAACATTGAAAACGGCTCAAAATCAGCTATTTCAATAATAAGATAATAGTACCAACATCACACAAGAAGATTAGAGATTTTAGATGAAACAGATAAATTCGTAGAAAGAACTTAACAAACCCAATATGATTCAAGAAGAAATAAAAAATATGAATAGTCTTATAGGGACTTCCCTGGCAGTCCAGTGGTTAGGACTCTGAGCTTCCACGGCAGGAGACACTGGTTTGATCCCTGGTTGAGGAGATCCTACATGCCGCCTGCTATGGCCAAAAAAGAAAGAAAAAGGGAAAAAAAAGAATAGTCTTACAATCTTAAAAAATTCAATCAAGAATTTAAAAAGTCCTTCCATAAAGAAATTCTAGGCCCAGATGACTTCAAAGATGAATTCTTATGGAAGTCTCTTCTGAGATAGAGAACAAAATAGATACAATTCTGCTCTAATCTGTTTGAAAAGCCACAGCTGCATCTTTAGAACAAATTAACTGTTTCATCACGTTTGCATCTGGCATCCACTTCTTAATGGTCATTCCCTTGGCCCCGGGGTGACGGGAGGGGACAGGGGAGGGCTGGGGAGGGGAGAGGGACCCAAGCTCCAGCTAGATCAGGAGTCCCCTACTTGGAGCCAGAGCCGAGGCAGGCGATTGAGCCTGTGGCAGCTGTGCCTACCAAAGCTTACATTTTTTTACTCTATTATTTTTTCTTTTCTTTTAGATAAAAGCTATATGGAAGTTTAAATGTTTTCTTCTCCATCTTGATGAACTGCCTTGGGAATCTTCTCTGTGATTCAAGGCATTTCAGAGTCCACAGACTCAAAAACAATTAATAGTAGGGCTTTTGAGAATTTGCTGGGAATTAACCAGACGGCTGGATTCTGGGGCAAACACCAAAAAAGTGAACTGCAAATTGACTTCTGGGGTCCACAGTAATAGGGTTGATTGTGTCGACGGTGCTGGGACTCTAAGAGCTGTTTCCTGAGGACTGTCAGTAGGTGAGGGCTTTCCAAGTGGCACTAGTGGTATAGAACCCGCCTGTCGATGCAGGAGAGGGAAGAGACGCGGTTCAATCTCTGGGTTGGGAAGATCCAACCTACTTCGGTATTCTTGCGTGGAGACTCACATGGATAGAGGAGCCTGGCAGGCTACAGTCACAAAGAGTCAGACGTGACTTAATAACAGCACCACCACCATATTTTACTGGAATTGGTTAGATTACTGTCTTTAGACTGAAGTTGCCAGAGAGTAAGTTCGGTTGTACTGAAGAGCTGAATGGGTGCGCTACAAATATTGAAGGCAGTGAAAACTGAGATCAAATGCGAGGCAAGGCCACAGGGGAATCAAGAAGATCACAAGATTTCATTTTGTTTATAATCTGAAGGATTTGATTCTGACACTTCCAGGATTCCTCCTGGAAGGGAATAAACGTGAGTGAACCACGAAGCCTCGCCCCTCATTCCCTCAAGCGTTTCATTTATTTCACGCTTCCTTCACATGGATGGGGCTTCACCAGTTTTCTTCGGATCTGGGTGGATCTGGATCGGTAACTTTCCCGTCTTTTCTGCTTGTATCACTTGTGCAGGTTTTTGTCCTCACGTGAACTCTGATGGGCCAGAAGGTTTTCTTCAGATTTCAGTCATTTAAAGGAGGCACTTTTACATGAACTTGGTCTGTTTGGAAGCATAAACTTGATTTGGAAACTTCAAATATGGGCGAGTTTTCTATATCGAATCCTTCAGATATCCTTCTGTTGGCCGCGGGTCAGCTGGGGACTCGGATCGCTTGGATCCAGGGCGTTAGGCTTGGCCCTCGGAGGCCCCACGGGAGACCACACAGGCTCATAGCGGGCACCCGCTGGGCACCCTGCGCCCCGCCTTCCGCTCCCCAGCCGGGCAGGCGCGCCGCGGACCAGGTGCGCGGCGGCGCCCTCCCGGCCTGACCAGCAGGGGGCGCGAAGGGCGGGGACTGCAGGCCCGCCGTGTCGCTTCAGCCCTGGGGCCCCCGCGCCCAGTCAGCAAACCACCGAGAGGCGAAGACCTCCCATTTTCCTAGAGGGAACAAAAGGACGTGGGTGCGGGGGGAACCCAGGATGGTGGAGGGGGTGACTAAGACCGACCCGGAAGCGAAACGGAGGGAACTTCCGTTCTTTGTTCTGTCCCCGGTGTGTGGGTCCGTGACAGTGTCCAACGGGGCCTGTTTGGTGTCCGGTCCCCTAAATCTACCGTCCCTGCCCCCAGGGTGAGTCCGGCCGCCCCCAGGGCTCGAGGTGGGACGGAGGCAGTGATCGCCGGAGAAGGGGTGGTGTCCCTGCCGCCGCGGCCCGCGGGGTCCCCAGGACCACCCGGAGCAGGGTGCCGGGGGGGAGCCGGTACCAACTCTGCTTTCCCCGGCACCCCGCCCCTCACGGCCGGCCCTGCGTCGGGGGAGGAAAGGGGCTCGGTTCTGGTTCTGCGACAGCGCCCGGCTCCAGCCTTTCAAAGTTCCAGTATAGCTGGAGAGGCGTCCCTCTCTTTAAAAACGGCCGATGACAGCGACCCTAACTTGGTCCTTCCCGGAGACGTTTTCATATGATGTTAACAGTTATCCCGGCGGGAGGGAGGGTTTAATCAACCTAGATCGGCCCAGAGAATGAGGGGTTCTAGGAAGTGTGCGCAGTTAGAACCATTCAGATGACAGAAGAATCCCCCTGGCGCCCAGTAAATCGAGTCTTTTCCGGAGAGGTGTACCACTGGGTCACATTTCCAGCTGTATTAGGTGCCTGATTTGATTCGCTTTTCAACTGGGATTGAACATAGACCCGGTGTTCCCTTTCTGAAACTCATGGAGAGGAGAAGCAGGATCCTGAACTTGAAATCTGTGGGGCACTTAGAGGAACTAAACGTATTTATCATCCCCAAGAAGAGAAATTGTGGAGAGTGGGCATCATCTGGTTTCGCATGTTTGGTGGAGAATCCTGCGGAAGGAGAAGGTTGTATCACCGAAGCTCCATAGGACACTAGGACTCTGAGAGGTGAAAGTCCAAGGGGTGGATTTTTTTTCAGTTAAGCATCCAAAGCCCTTTCTGATGGCTTACCTGTACAGCAGTGGGATAGACTCCCTGAAGTAGCTGAGAGTGTCTAGTAGCAAGTTAGCTGCCAGAACCTTAGGAACTTGAGGTGTTTCTTGTCTTGGGTTGAAACGGAGAAGCGTGATTTCATTTCCAGCTCTAAAGGTGCAACACAAATACCAGCTGTGGTCTTAATCAGTATTTGTTAGCACACATCCTTCGTCTTTTCCTCTTAACTCCAAGTATCTAGATTAGAAGTGAAGTTTACAAAACATTTGAAATTCCTTTTTCTTTTCCTTAGTCCTACAGCATTGATATCAACTAAAGTCTGAACTCCCAGGGATTTGAACAGAGGCTGCCAAGTTCCCAATAATTGCTAGTCTGGCCTTCTAGAGACTAACTCCAGAGAAGGAAGGAAAGAGTCCGGCAGGTAAAGCTTTCCATGACGTGCTCTCACTGCCCGGTCGTCTCTCCCAGTCCCCAGGAGCACCGCAGGGAGTTGGATGGGCAGTGGCGCAGGGGGAGGACCCTGCCTGGACCTGAAGCTCTAAGGGCACAATGGAGGTTTTTCTTCCTGTGAGAAACATTGTTCTGTGATCCAGACACTGGGGACTTGTTCTCAACAGTGTGCCTTTGAGCTCCAGCTTTGGTTAACCCAGCTGTGAGGAGGGAGTGCTACTTCTTTCTCTGGAGTCTGAGCCTCTGACTTTCCTTTCTAAGGAGAGTTTAGACTGAGAGTGGATTTATTGGGAGTGTCTGCTTATAACCAGTCCTGGAGATTGTCAAGTTGGGCAATAGGAAGAAGAAGATGGCTGACTCTGAGAAAAAGCTGAAGGGCCCCAGCTAGGAGGGTGATGATAGCAAGAGGGTGTGTCACATTGATTGTCAGTGGGCCTGGCTCATGCCTGGTTCATTGCTTTTCACTATATAATGGCATTGTGGTGGGCCTTCTACAGCCCCTTGCTGCCCAAAGACTAGAGTTCTCTGAACTCTGAGTGACTCTCGCGGTCCTTCTCCTTTTATATCTTACATGAGTGCAGCGGTCACTCTTGATTTTTATACTCCTTTCAGGAGTACCCTGCAATGTACTTGGCACTCAACAGATGCTTGTTATATGAGTAGATGAATAAAGAGAGGGAGGCGGACAAAATCCAGGGGTTTTCCCCTAGGTTCTTGCGTAAGTGTCAGGCTGCTCTGGCGACTGCTGCACTCTTCTCAACTTGTTGATTCTTGAGGACAGACTTGTACTGGAGATTCAAATCTTAGTCTAGGTACTAACTTGACATTCACTGTTGTTCACTGGAGCAACAGAGAACAGATCCCTTTTGATTGCCGTGGCAGCCAGGGAGCAGGGACCTTAGTAGGGATAAAAACAGAGTAATAAATGATATTAGGCTTCTTAAAAAGCATTGGTTCTTGCTTCAGGGACTTACATTCTGATCCAAGGAAATCTGCTATGAGAGAAGGGAGATGAAAAAGCAGGCTGGCTGCTACTTCTCAGGGCGAGGAGACACAGCAACTGGGGACTAGTTCTGGGGACTAGTCTCCCAGAACCTGGCGAATATGTCCACCCACACCGTGTGATGAGACTATATAAGGACCGCACAAAGGGCCCAAATCTGTTAATAACATCCCACCGCCGACTGACACTGAAAACAGAAAATGTCTTAGGGAGAAAGGGAGGAAGAATTTATCTTTTTTCTGGCCATGCTGCATGGTTTACAGGATCTCTGTTCCCCGACTAGAAATTGAACCTGGGCCACGGCCGTGAAAGCACTGAATCCCAATCACTGGACCACTGGGGAACTCCCAGATTTATCTTAATAGATCTGAGCTACCTGTCCTAGTTCTGTGAGACAGGGTTTTTAAAATGAGTCAGAGAACTTCTGGAAGTTCTGGAAGTATTCTGTAATATCTGTTATTTGGGGGCTGTTTCTTGGCCCCTTTTCCTCTAAAAAGAGCATCTACGTTTACTATAATAGCTCGAAACGTACCACGGTAAAATTTTTTTTTTCTTTTTAGTAGAAGAAAAATGTTTAATGAGGATTAAAAAAAAAATCCCGGTATATGTTAGTTTATCCATTATTAAGTATACTTAAAACTTGATATTATACTTATACATTTTGCCACCTGTAACACTTTTTCATTGTCCTTCATTTGAGTAATTGCTTAGTATTTAACTTTGTTAATGGCATCATTTGGCACCTGTCTTCTCCATTTTTGTTGTTAGAAATACCACCCAGTGTGAGTTGGGGAGCCTAAAGTGGGATGTTGTACAGGAACTTGGGTGTTTGACCCAAAAGACTAGTCCCAGTTACTGCATTTGCTCTTGCTGTTTGGTACTAACTGAAATGCTAGTTCCCCTCTTCCATATGCAGGAGGGTTTTTAAAAATTATCTTTGAACCTTGAAATTTTGTTTCTGCAGTGCTTCCACCTTCTCATACAAAACCTGCTTCCTGGTGACTCTGCAAATAGGAGACCAGAGATCCGAGCTTCTAGCACAACCCATGGAAACTCAGGCTGATCGGGTATCTCAGGAACCTCAGGCCTTGCTTGAGAGCGGTAAGGAATTCATTCTTTTATTCACTTACTCAGCAGATACCCATTGAAATCGCTCATTCACCAGGTGCCGGGCTAACTGCTGGAGTCCTGACTGGAGAGGACATAGTCCTTGCCTTTCACTAACTCCCAGCCTAGTGGGGAAGGCTGGCTGAAGCCATTCATTAAGTACAGCTTGATAGGCTTTATAGCTGAGACATTTTTTTAAGGGCTGTGGGTGCCTCATGCAGCGTTTAGAAACCTGTGACAACCACCAAACTCCATTTTCCAGGTGCCTTATAACAGCCAGTGGCAGAGCCCTGGTGTGTGCTCTTCTGGAGCATGTGCTTAGGGGAGCTCTGGGGAGTTATTTTGCAGATCCCAGGCAAAAGGGGTAGATGGAAGAGGAAGGGCGTGAAAAGTATTTGTATTTTGTTCTCACAGACTGTGCCACTGACTTTGGAGCCAATTTGTGTCCAAGGAAGTATTATTCCCATGCTTATCAGGAAAACTCATTTAAAAACATTTTTATCTGCATGATTCTACAGAATCTAGTATCTCCAGAGATTTAGTCTCTCAGGGACCAATATGTTAACTTAAGAATTACAGGGAAAGATACATAATCAAGCACAGAACTTAGAGTGTGTAGATTTGATCTGGGGATCGAGAAGAGAAGAGAAGAATCATGGGCATTATGACTCCCTTCAGAGTTGGAGTGAAGCTAGTTTTCCTCTGGGTAAGGAGCCCAAGAGATTGAGTTGAAAGGTGGAGAATGATGGAGGAGGCACGAACAAGGTAGCTGGTGCCTCCTGGGGCAGGCCAGAGGGCCAGGGTCGGCGGGGCTGCGGGCGGCTCTGCTCCGGCCACGGGGCCCACGCCGGCCGTGAGCACCTCTTGGAGCAGCAGAGGGGGCGAACTTAGAGATGTAGGAGTGGGGGGTACTAGGTCGTCCCAGGACCCGGGAGTTTCTGTAACGGGTAGAGAGGCTTGAGTGCAGATTGACTCTCTCATGGACCCTCTCGTCCTCAGCCCTTCCTTCCTCAAAAGGCCCCGAATTTCCTGACAAGGACAGTCTGGGGGATGAGATGCTGGCACCTGCACTCCTAAAGGCCAAGGCCCAGGTGAGCCATGCTTTATCCTTCTTTCCCTTCCCACTTTGCAGGAATCTCTTGTGCAGCAACATCCCATTCCATGCTTCCCCCGTCAGGACCGCGGGACTCCCCCGCAGAATCATGGACTCCACTTAGTCTCAGCCTCTCCTCTGTTTTCCTCCACCCTGACCGCCATTTCCACTTCCCCAATATTGGGAAGTGTTCTTCAACCCCATCCCGAATTAGCTTTTGGCTCCACCAGCCTCATCCCTGAGCCAGAAATTGCACGTGAGAACATGTCGTTTCAGGAGCTGGTGACCTTTGAGGACGTGGCTGTGTACTTCATCCGGAAGGAGTGGAAGCGTCTGGAGCCTGCCCAGAGGGACCTCTACAGGGACGTGATGCTGGAGAATTACGGCAATGTGTTCTCGCTGGGTAGGAACGATGCTTCCTCAGTGAAACTCCCTCTTGGCCTTCCTTTGCCTCCTTCTTTGCTAGTAACAGTTGAGTCACTGAAAAGCATCATCTAAGGACTGACTTCCTCTCAGAAAGTTCTGACAGTAATAGTGACTCCCATTTGTAGTCTGTAGTTCCTTAGGCATGTTTACAGTCTCTCCTTCAGTTCTCACACTGTCGCAGCTGTTGAGGCAGCCAGAATTATCCTCATTTTATAGGTGAGGAAGGAGAGGTCATATTGCTAGTGACTGGCAGGACCCGCCCTGGCCTTTAAAGTCTCAATCTGTTACTTTTCCTCATGTTATTCTTAGGACTTAACATTAACATATAACCTAGAGATTTTCTGAAAAGATTCACACACTGGGATCCCTGAACATGTGAGGCACTGCTTTGTGGCCACGTGAAGATTCTGGAACTCTGTCAGGCTCCTCCCCTTCTCTGTTGGACTTCCTCTAGGGACCTGTAGCTTTGTGGATGGACCTCGGGTAACTGCTGCCCTTGTAGAAATTTTACCTTGTGTCAGGAAGCAGTTAGCTTCTTAACCTTTAAGCCTGTGACTGTTCCTTCCTTCCCCCTCACCCACTGTCAGGACGGTTTCCTGGGCAAGGCCAGGGTCTTCCCCACTCCCACGTGAGGCCTCCCCCTGCGTGTCTTCTCTGTCCCCTGCAGGTCCTGGGTCTGGGACTGAGCTCTGGGCCACTTGGTACGAACAGGATAAACCTTGTCCTGTCTTTCCCCATGAGCAGGAATCCCTTTTCTGAATTTTGACGTGATCTCTGGGCTGGAGTGAGAGGAATTGCCGAGGGGCCTGGATTGGAAGGGAACTGAGAGCAGAGAGGTCCTGAGAGGTACCTGTTCGGGGGAGGGAGGAACAGCTCTTTTTGTCCCTAACACTCACTGCCCTGCCTTGACTCCTTCAATTACTGACAGACTAAACATGCTAACCATCTGGACCCCTTCCACTCGTCCTCTATGCCTGAAGTTCCCTTAGAAACCCCAGAGCGCTGAGAATGGCAAAGTCAAACATAGAAACTGTTTACAAATCCGCTCAGTTAGCACAGTGTTCTAGGCCCAGGCCAGAGGTGGACTGACCTTTGTCTCTTGCCTGTTCCCATGGACTTGGTGAAGGTGACGTGACTGCAAACCAGAGTGTCCTGTTCCCCTGGGGCTGCAGGGCTGCACCCTTGTTGTGGCTTCCTCATCTGCTGCTGCTTCTCCACACCTGGCTGTGTCTTCCTGTGGGAGACAGACTGGCCCGTGTTGCGTTTCTTGTGCCCACTCCTCTTCATCCTCTCCCTGGCCCAGCTGTCACCGTCTCCCAGGTTATCTTGAGCCTCTGACCTCTAGGACTTTGTCACTTCATTTAATAGTATGTCCTGCCTCTCCTGTTTTTTGGTTCTCTGCCTCTGCCTGATCCAGTTTTCTCTTCACTTCCAGCTTATTTATGGATTTTCCTGCTTTTCTTCTTCCCTGTTTCTTTGGCCCAGTTCTCTTATTCTGCCTCAGCTGCATACAGCCTGGGCAGGCCTTTTTGCACATTGATAAGTGGCATGTGCTTTTAGCCTGTGAACATGATGTGATTAGCCTGTCTCTGGTTTTGAGTCTTTTTTCCACAAGGAACAAATGATATTTGTGTTTTATATTGTGCCAGATGGTGAGACCAGAACTGAGCCTGATTCTGAAATTTCTGAAGATACAGGATCACACGGGGTGCTCTTGGGAAGATTCCAGAAGGATATTTCTCAGGGTCTTAAGTTTGAAGAAGCCTATGAACAAGAAGTCAGTCTGAAGAGGCAGCTGGGGAGCTCCTCTGGAGAGAGACTGAATAGGAAGATGCAGGATTTTGGTCAAGTGACAGCTGAGGAGAAGCGAGCCCCCACGGGAGGGAGAAGTGAGAAATGCAGCGATCTGAGGAACAGCTTCACTGTGAGTTCCAACCTCATTTCCCATCAGAGACTCCCTGTGGGAGACAGACCCCATAAGTGTGATGAATGTAGCAAGAGCTTTAATCGAACTTCAGACCTTATTCAGCATCAGAGAATCCACACTGGGGAGAAACCCTATGAATGTAGCGAGTGTGGGAAGGCCTTCAGCCAGAGCTCACACCTCATTCAGCATCAGAGGATCCACACTGGGGAGAAGCCTTACGAGTGTAACGACTGCGGGAAGACCTTCAGCTGCAGCTCCGCTCTCATTCTCCACCGGAGGATCCACACGGGAGAGAAGCCCTATGAATGTAACGAGTGCGGGAAAGCCTTCAGCTGGAGCTCCACCCTCACTCACCACCAGAGGATCCACACTGGAGAGAAGCCATACGCTTGTAACGAGTGTGGGAAAGCCTTCAGCAGGAGCTCCACCCTCATTCACCACCAGAGGATCCACACTGGAGAGAAGCCCTATGAATGCAGCGAGTGTGGGAAGGCCTTCAGCCAGAGCTCACACCTCTATCAGCACCAGAGGATCCACACTGGGGAGAAGCCCTATGAATGTATGGAATGTGGAGGGAAGTTTACCTATAGCTCAGGCCTCATTCAGCATCAGAGAATCCACACAGGGGAGAATCCCTATGAATGTAGTGAGTGTGGGAAAGCCTTTAGGTACAGCTCCGCTCTGGTTCGCCACCAGAGAATTCACACTGGAGAGAAGCCTTTGAATGTAATGGGAGTGAGCAAAAGTTCCCTCCAAGTGACTGCTGAAGTAAGGATCAGAGAGTCTACGTGAGAGAGAGTCACACGCCGGTTTTCCTCACTTCCTGAGTCTCCAGAGCTCCTGCCTTACTCCCCGAGTATGAACTTAGGATGTGTCCCTTCACCTTAGAGAATGGGGCCTGTTGCTCAAATCATCCTGGCCCAGTGGTTAGCAACCTAGTCAGTTTCCCCAGGAATGATTCCAGCCTTGAAGAGCTAGGCTGCCAGCCGCAGACAGAGTGCTGGGAGCAGAGGAAGCTCTGGGACCAGTCTCCTTCCATTTGGGAGGGGAGTTTGCACTATACCATTTTTCTCACACCAGAAGAGCCTTTCCACAGTGGGGATGGAAGCACAGTAGGAATAAAATTGCAGGGGTTCCTCTAGTTGGAGTCGGCATAGTCAGCACAGAAGAAAGTGGAAGGAACGTCTGGGTTGTGAAAGGGAAAATGGAGGCTGCATTTCAAAGCCACTGCTTCTAATCCAGCTTTAAATTTTGATGAGGAATTTCTTCCTTTTGATAAGGAATGTGCTATTTTGTTTCCTGACTTCATTAATTATGGAAATCTGGTGCTGAGGGATTTGTTATTTCGTTGGGCAGGTGTGGGTGAAGACCCTGAGAGAGGTTTTCTGTAGTGACCGTGTATCCTCCAGAGCTCTTGGAGCAGCAAGACCAAACCTCCACGCATTTGGTGGAGAACTCGCTCATCCCTTTTATGACAGGACTAATTGGGAAGCCCAGCTCCTTCGTGAGTGTAACCTGAGGGGAAGGATCCAAAGCCTTTAGCACTAGCCTCCATTTTCCTTCCCTCCTCTTCCTCCGGCCACTCCTGTGATGGAAAGTGATTTAAGCTAAACCCCTAGCTACCAAGGATGCTTTTAAGGAGCTCACTCAGCCAGCTTGCCCCGCCCTCAGACCTGTGACCTATGACCTCTGGCCCCAGCTGCTAGACCTCTCCCGACCCCACCTCTGACTTCAGCAGCCAAGTGTGAACGCAGAGAGCAAAGCCCTGAGGAAGAAGCTCGGGCCTGAGCCTAGCGGAGGGCTCCTTGCTGGGTTAGGATGGAGCTCCCCAAGTTTTCCCAGCAAAAGGGATGTGACCTTTCATTCTGTTTTCCCAATCCTGCTCATCTGTAGCATAAATGAAATGCACTATTAAACAGAATAGTTTTTCAGAAGGATGGCTTGAGTGTGTCTTCTTGCAGGGGCCAAGTTTATTTCAGTTTAAACAAGAAACATCAGTGACTATGAATGGACTCTTTAAAAGTTAATCTTTAAAACTTTACAAACGACCATTTCTCCTCTAATCTCAAACCTGGAACCTCTGCCCTTCGACTGCATCCTGCCCTCTGCACACAGCGCATGCAGGCTGTCTCACTGACGCGGCCGCTTACACATCCATGCCTGCCTTTAGGGTTTTATGTCTGCACGTCCTTCTGTGTGGTGCAGTACTTAACACCAGCGACCAGGACTGGAAAGGCGTTTCTGGGTATGGGGTCCTTGACAGGAGCCTACTTAGATGCTGGGTCACAATGGACAACCGAGGAAGTTCCCTGGCGGTCCAGTGGTTGGGACTCGGTTCTCTCACTGTCTGGGTGCAAGGTTTGATCCCTGGTTGGGGAACTAAGATCCTGCAAGCCATACCACACAGCCCAAAACAAAACAATAGGTATACTGAGATTTCTTGATTTGGCTTTTGGGCGGGGGGCAGTTATAGTCATGAAGAAGGCTGAGATGGAGAAGATGAGGAAATGTCTGGAACTCTAGCCTCTGAAAAATTCTGGATCATACACTGTGATTGGCCATGTAATGTGTTTTTAATTTTTTAAAACTCATCATTTTTGGCTCTTCTTTGACGCCCACCACAGACTTGAGGGTGACTTTGTTTCTCCATGTGCAGACCATGAGCCATCACAGCAGGGTCACTAGGCTTCTTGCTAGTCACGCAGGTGTTGGCGTTTGAGTCAGACCCATGAAGTATAATTCCCGAGGGTAGAGCTTCTAAACATTTACGCTGAGAACTGGTCATGAAATGGAGAACATTTCTAGGAGATAAACGTGAGCGAGGCCTTACTAGGTTCTGCGTGGTAAAGGGGAGGAAGTGGCAGGCAGGAGGTGCCTGGCTTCTCCTGTGCAGGTGCAGTCGTGAAGCTCTGGGAAAGACGCCTGAGCATGTGGAACTGCTGGGTGATGGCCCATCACTGCATGGGAGGGCTCAGTCCCTTCTCTGCCCAGGCGCTGACCGCCTCTACCCTGCAAAGACCATGACCGTCACTCCTCAGAGCTCAGGGGGACCTGAGACTCAACAGGGCCACTGTGTGAAAAATACATTAAAAAAATACCTTTGCAATAGCTATAACGTTTGACTCACTCGAGTGTCCTAATGATTCATCCCTTTCTCCTGATTCCTCTTTTCTGTCCCTAACTGGGCATTCCTCAGTGTTCAGTCATGGTATCGGTGGTCTCTTTCTATGCCTATGCCGTTACCCCAGGAACCCATTTACTCCGATGACCTCAACTGTTAGCTTCAATTAATTTTTACATCTGCACAACTGGTCCTGATCTCTCCCAAGCTCCAGTCTCTGGTCTCATCAGGTGGTGGGGCATTTACCTTTGGGCCTTTTGAAAGTTTCAAATTGTTTCTTTCAAACCAGATACATTCCCCGCCCCCCCCCCCCCCCCATAAACTGCCCTCTCTCAGAATTTCTACAAACCGCTCAAGGTCAAAAGGTCTGAGGTGGACTTCTCTGGTGTTCCCGTGGTTAAGAATCCGTCTGCCAATGCAGGGGAGACGGGTTCAGTCCCTGGGAACTAAGATACCACATACCACAGGGAAACTAAGCCTGTGCTCCCCAACTACTGAGCTCTCACCCTATAACCCATGCTCTGCAACAAGAGAAACCACTTCCCTGAGAAGCCTGTGCGCCAGGAAGCTAGAGAGCAGCCCATGCTCACCTCCACGAAAGCCTAAGAGTAGAAACAAAGACCCAGTGCAACCAAAAATTAAATAAAAAATTTTTAAAAGAGTAATTAGTCTCATCCTCCTACATCTGACCAGCATCAGTCAGATGCTGAGCAGGAAAGTCCTGAGCAGGAAAGATGGATTGCTGTCACGGGGGAAGGTTTTAGAATTGAGGTCATGGAGGTGGGGGGGGGGGGGATTTCCAAGTGAAGGTCTTAGTAGAAGCAGACACGTGGCATATACTCTTCCTGACCCTTTCCCAACTGGTTTTTGTATGGCCACCTGGGGATTTATAGCTAAGGAGCAGGGAGGGGGTCAGTGGATGGGAACTTCCTAAGGGGAAGCTTTAGGGGTCAGAGGGGTTTGGCTAAACTGACTTAGGATTCTTGATGGAGAAAGGGCAGGGTGGTTTGGACATCTCCCTGGGGTGATGGTGTGGGATGACTAGATATTAAGGGGGTTCAGATGTGAAGGATGCGGGACTCGCTAAAACTAGATTTTACAAGGAAGAGCACAGAGGGGGCCCAAGAAAAGGTTTGGAAGTCTGTTTGCTCAAGCAAAAAGTCTGTCACATCAAATAGCAGGATGGTAATGAGCCCCAAACACACCCTCTGTTCACTCCCGTGAGGTTCCTGCATCCTGCTCCAGCTCCCTACCTTCAGCCAATGAGAATTAGAATCCAGGAGGGCCTTGGAAAGCATCTTCAACCTCGGCTTGGTGCAGACACTGTGGACAGTATCCCGGGGCAGCAGGCTCTCCAGCCTCCGTGGTGCTGTGTGCAGGGATGGGAGGCTGGCTGCTGCCCCAGGCAAAATCGCTGGACCTTAAGTTGTGCTGAGTACGCTCCTGCTTTCCACCCTTGGCTCTGCCTTCTCACCTGTGAGTGATTCACAAGGACATTATCAGTCATAACAAAAGTAACAAAGCAATTTCATCCCTGATGCTTCCTGCCCACCCTAAGTTACACCTGTTCTTTGAGCTCCAACTGAAATAACTCTGAGAGAATATTCTGTGTTCAGTTTCCAAGTAGGAGAAAAGCCTGGTTTTACCTGAACATGACAGCTGGCAGGAGTGTGAACGGAAAAGAACATCTTAGCAAACTGTTCCTGATTAAAAGATTGTCTTTAAAAGCTCCCCAAAGACTTTTTCTTTTTTGTTTTTCAAGGAGATCAAACCAGTCCATCCTAAAGGAAATGAGCCCTGAATATTCATTGGAAGAACTGATGCTGAAGCTGAAGCTCCAATACTTTGGCCGCCGGATGTGAAGAACAAATTCATTGGAAAAGACCCTGATGCTGGCGAAGACTGAAAGCAAAAGGAGAAGAGGGCAGCAAAGGATGAGATGGTTAGATAGTATCACTGACTGGATGGACATGAATTTGAGCAAACTCCGGGTGACAGTGAAGGACAGGGAAGCCTGGCGTGCTGCAGTCCATGGGGTCGCAGTCAGACATGATTTAGTGACTGAACAACAAATTGTTTATAGAGTTTAAGTTTATTTTTCCACTTTAAAAAAGCAGTCAGGTGCATTATTTTAAATATGTTAATAATGAAGAACTGAAGGGGTTTTTTTAATGAATAAAAATTCCCATGGACTATCACCTATACACACAGATAAATATGGTCACCAGCGTGGTTTCTTGGGAATGACAGAGACTCTCAGCACGTTCCTCCACAAGCATGGTTTCCCTCGCGTATCCCTTACTTTGGCTGCTGACGCCAACTTCCCTGTCAAGCCCCGGACCTGGGCGTCGTCCTGGCTGCTCGCCTTTTCCTCCCCACATCCGCTCCCTCCACGTCTCCAGCCCATCCTGTCTGGCCCATTCCGGGGGTGCTTCCGCAGCGGCCGAGGCCGTCTCCAACTTGTTCCCGACTTTGGCACCAGCTTTAACAGCCGGTCTCTTTGCTCCCAAAGTCTCCTCCAGCCCATTGGTCCTGCCTGTGCCGGAGTCATCTCTCCTAAATGCTGATTGGATGATGGCAGCTCCAAGCTTTCATTCTTCCTCTTGACACGGGGCTTCTCACTTCCCGGCCCTTCCCACTCTCCCGACGCTCCTCCCCTCCAGCACACGGGGGCAATGCAGAACGGCAGTGCCCGGATGGCATTTAATGCCTTGGGCCTTTGCACATGCTAATGGCCTTCCCCCGCATCCACTCACCTCCTCCTCCGTAACCTTCCCCTAGTCTGTGGAGCCTTCCCAGGGCCTGGTGGACGCCACCTTCCATCCCCACCAGGTCCACCATTTCCTCCAGCTGCCTCTGCACCTTGTACGCACGCTCATGATTGTGCTCATCTTTCCTCCTCTGTCTTCTACTTATTTGTTCAAACCTCTGTCGCCTTCACTCTGGTGGGGTTTTTCCTACATTTTCACACTTTGCTACCACAAATAAGTATGGCGTTCATAATCAGAAAAAATATACACCAAGAAAAAGGGGAAATAAAGGTAGTAAGGAGTACCAGCCATGACGTAGGCACTGTGCATCAGGCATTGTTCTAAGCGCTTTACCCGATAACTCATTTAATCTCTGTAGCCAGCCTGCGCGAGGTGGGTACTATTACTGCCCCGTTTTTATTCCCTTTTCTTCAGGAAAGAAGAAAGGAAGGAGAGGAGGGAGGGGAGTTCTCCAGGCACAATACACTGCGCAGGGAGACTCAGAGACACTCATTACCGTCTCCCCAGATCTCCTGCCACTGATCCTTGAAGCTCTTCGCCAACAACTTAGTGAGTGCCGTGGGGGATACAGAGATGAACCACCCAGGGCTTCTGCACTAAGGGGGCGCTAGCCTAATGGGAGCCAGAGTGAGACCCCAGGAGAGGTCAGTAACTATCATGACAGGGTATCTTTACTGACCATCTATGCGCCAGCATGGACAGGAAAGTCAGCATTATCTTCACACGATCATATGTGCTGTTAGTCATATTAACACCCCTCTTACAGATGAGAACCTGATACACGATAGAGATAGTAAGCAGTGGCACAGGCGTTCAAACCCAGGCAGTCTGGCTCTAGAGCTCGGGCTCTTCATTACACCGCAGTGCTGTCTCTGCAAATGAAATGGGGAATCACAGGAAGCCAGCCAGCTGGTGTCCACGTGGACAGAGCACGTGGCTAGCACAAAAAGCTTCAGTGAGCAAATGGCATTAAAGCTGAATTGAGAACAGGGGTCAGTAAATACAGGCAACTGTTCCTTTTTTAGTGTTACAAGGGTGTGATTCCTCCTTTCCTCAAGACTCCATCATGTTCCCCTGGATACCACCCCAGACCATCTCAACATTACAGTCACCGTCACCATCATGCCCACGTGCGGGACCTTCTGTGCTCTGTGGCATTCTGTGTGTGGGACAACACTTAGGCTGGGGGCAGGCAGACATCATCAAGACAAAACTGTCCAGAACTGTGAAATACCACCCAGTCTGCCTTACCACAGTGTGGACTCCAGACGAAAAGTTCCAATGAAAAGGAAGTTCAGGTGGTCTCTTTGGCAGGAAGAGACTGATGCATCATCAGACTCATGGAGTAGCAAGTGACCCCCAAAAAATTGCTCATAAAGCTACTTATGTTACCTGTCTTGTACCCTGAATTAAACATCTAAGTTCTCAGAAATTTGTATCTGCTCTAATTACACCATAGAAACACCAAACTTCCCCAGCTGAACGTACTCTGGGATAACCCCACTCCATTTTCTTGACGTCTCACACCTGTTCGGGGACTGTCACTCTGTCCTGTCAGATTTCACCACTGACTCCACAACCCGCCATCAGAGGCCTCTCCGCTCCCCAGGACCCCCCAGCCCCTTCCCCATGAGCTTGCCACTGACTCCCACCACCGTGTCTTTGCTGGTACCGTTCAGTTTGCAGTGTCCTGCCCTCCTTTCCAGGTCGCTGAATTCCCAGTATGTTCACACCGGGGGGGAAAGCACTCCAAGCGCGAGGACAGCAGCTGCAAAGGGCTCTTGCAGAGGGCTGTGTTTGCCACATTCTCAGAACAGTGAGGGGCGCTGCTGTCTAGGAAGGGTGGTGCTCTGAAAATCGACTATCAGATGGGAGGGGGTTTTTTCACACAAGAGTTCTTGGTCCTCGATTCCAGTTGAAATGAACAGAAAATTTCCCTAGATATTACAGGCAAGGATTAACTGCTGGTGTGAATCTTTTCCTCTTTTCACATCTGAGTCCCTGGCCTGGCACATCTTCTACTAAGCAGCAGCCTACGTGGGCATCCACTGGTCTCCACGGCGTGAATCCTCCATTGCTCCACCAAGGCTGGCCACTTGGCAAAGCCTTTGTTCATTTGCTTGAGCTTGTTTTTTAAAAACTTTATTGAGAAGTAATTCATCACCATATCCAGTGGTCTTTAGTATCCAGAGTTGTGTAACCAGTCATCACAATTTGACATATCATCCTAAAAAGAAATCCTGCACCCTTTAGCAGTCACTCCTCACTTCCCCCCAACTCCCCCAGCCCTAGACAACTACCAGTCTACTGTCTCCATGGACTTGCCTATTCTAGACATTTCATGTTAACTGGTATCATAATCGTACAATATGTGGCTTTTCATGTCTAAGTTTCTTTCACTCAGTATAATGATGTCATTTCACCTATGTATGTTGCAGTGTGAATCTATACATCATCCATTTTATGGCTAAATAATATTCTATTCTATGGATAACCCCATTTTTTTTTTCTTTCACCCACTGATGGAAACATTTGGGCTTTTTCTTATTTTTGGCTATTATGAATAATGTTGCTTTGAACATTCATGTACAAGTTTTTGTGTGGATATGTTTACATTTCTCTTGGGTACGTATTGAGGGTAGGAATTTCAGTCAAATGCTATATTTAATGAGGAAATGCCAGACTGGCTTCCAAAGTGGTTGTTGCATTTTACATTCTCACTGGCAGGGTATAAACTTCTGACTTCTCTGCATCCTCAACAACACTTGATGTTATCTTTTCTATTACAGCCATCCTAGCTGGTATGATGTGGCTTCATCGTGGTTTTGATTTGCCTTTTTCTCATGGCTACCTTGAGCACCTTTCCTTTCCATCAACTTATTGTCCACAGGTTTATCTTTGTCCTTTGCCTGTCTTCAATTGGTTGTCTTTTTATTACTCAGATGTAAATATATTCAATGTAAAAGTGCCTTATCACACATACACGATTTGTAAAAATGTTCTACAGTCCTGTGGGTGGTCCTTTCACTTTGAAAGAGTCCTTTGAAGCACTTTGAAGATGTCCTGTCTTTCTCCTTTGCTCCCTTATGCTTTTGGTATCTGTAGTAGGTTGGACAGAGAGGTGGAGGTTTGCTGCTCACACATACTGGGAGTAGGATGCCGGATAAGATGCCCAGATACTCTAACCCCAAGCCTAATTTCAGACATTGAATAGTTTTTTCAGTGTAAGGATGTTCCAAATACACTGTTTACCTGGAATCCAAATGTGCTTTTATTTGCTAAACCTGGCAGCCCGGCCAGGGGTCCTGTGTATGTGCATATGAATGTGTGTCTGTGCGACGCACGAGCAGACGCTCACAAGCATCTTCAAACCAAGCTGGCCTCACAGTCCCCGGGACAGCGACCCCCCAGCCCACCGGGGTCCTCAGCCGCTCTCCTGGACCCGAGCAGGCACTGGCCTCCTAACTGTGGGAGGTGGGCACCGGGGCTGAGCAGAGCTCAGGGAGACCAGTGGTCTTCCCGTCTCTGAAGGTCCCCAGCAGACCTGAGCACTGGTTGCCGACATCATTACCGGCTCAATACTGCATCCATTACTGACTCTCCCTCCTCTCTCTCTCCTGCCTCCTCGCGTCCCCTAGATAAATCTTTCTGCCCCCAGGCCCTTTTCTTGGGCTCTGTTTTAGGGGAAATCCAAACTGACAGCTGGTACTGGAAGTGGCCCTAGAAACTGAGTCCTCAGGATAGGATTCTGGAACAGGTGGTTAAAAAAAAAAGAGACTGGTGATAAACTCCGTGGTGGTAACCGCTGGCATCCTACCCCGCGGCAGTCACTACCATTCACTTGTTCTGATGAGAGATGAAGTGCAGGTACCGGGGGAGCATGTTTAGGCCGTGGTTCTGGGACCCGCATGTTACTGGGACGGGAGCGGTTCTATATAAGCGCTGCAGAGTGTCCTTCTCTCAAGCTTTGAAGAAAGAAAACAATAGACTGGGGTCAGCCAACTATCTATTGAGGGCACGCTGTGACAGCCAGGAGTCCTCCGGGTGATGTTTAAGGGTGCACCTTCTACAGAGCAGGCAGGCTGCTCTGAAAATCAGGTGCAGGATTTAGTTGTCAGGGCGGCAGAGCAGCAAAGGTGGCTAAATGAAAAGCCTCCCCTAGTCACTGAGGCCAAGATTCCAGGCCCTGATTGGGGTCCTAGTATCCGAGACATTTTGGTAGCAGTGCTTTATCACCTGGAACCCTAAATTCCCTTCAGCCCTCTGGCCTAACAAAAGCACCTCCCTTCCCCCTTGATGCAGGAGAAGAGCCTCATTTTGCCTGAAGACCATGCAAAGATCCCACCTGACTCAGGTGCCTCTCAAGATTAAAGCCCATTCTCAAAATCTGTCCCCATCTTCCCCAATACATACAGACTGCAATATTGTGATTGATGACAAACATGAATGTAGTCACCAGACAATCTGAGCAGGCCTATAAGTTACACGGTGTGTAAGCAGGAGCCACATCCCCACGTCCTTTACCTTTGCTGAACTGATGTCTCTCTGCTCACACCTATGGCTTCATTTCCCTTTGATGTGGTGGGAGAAACAAGTAGGGTTTCTGTCTCACAGAGGGTTCAGCTCAGGATTTTGATGTGTGAACCAAAAATGTGCTGATTCACACGGCCCTGCTCAGGAGTGGCCCTAAAGGCTAGAGAGGGGAAAACTGGTGGGCAGAGCTGTGAGCCGTGTACTGAACACCAACTTTTCATGGAAGGAGAAAGTGTCTCCTGGGCTGTGGCTTAGCTAGACAACGGGTCTGCAAAGAATAAGGCTGAAAATCTGAGACAAAGAGATCAGAGGAAGATTTCAGCTGATGGACTCACGGGAGCTGAAGAAGTGTTTGGACCTTTGTCTCACATCAACGCCCATCAGAAAGTACCACTGCAGAGTCAGGACAGACCTGGGGTCCAGGCCCTTCTCACCAGAGGATGAGATGCAAGTCTCTGGACTTAGCAGGTTCCTACTGTCCCTGATCTGGACCAGGAGCTCCAGTGGGGGCTGGAAAGACACCCAGCTGCCATCTAATCACTAAATTCTGTGGGCCTCCATGAGGATCTGTTCATATCCCAGCACTGCTGAATCTTTTTCAGTAATGACTCCCCCACCTCCCGCCCTAACATATTTGGCTGGTGCAGGGGCTGATTACCTGTAGTTTAATCTGATTCCAGGATGGCACATGAGGCAGTTTCCTGCGATCAGAACTGGTACTAGACATGACACTTTCTTGCTGTCCTCAATTCTGGCATGTCAGGTTTGCATGACCGATAGGGCTGCAGCAGCAAAGAGAGATTTCAGTGACTACCAATAAGAAATGGAAAAAAACTTCACAAAGGTAAGCAACCGATAGGAGGAAAGAGTGAAGTCAGGTTTCCAAGTACCAGGAGGACCAACTGGCCAAAAGCCACACCTGAAACCAAAGAGTCTGCAGTCAGAGGGAAAAGACAAGGTCGATTTAAGGTAAAATCATACTCTGGATTACTGGCTTCTGGAACTAGAAGAAAGTGTCTCAAGGAGTCAAGATTTTCAGACTTTGGCAGACAGAGTACACAAGACCAAAAAGCATGTGAGGCTGACAGAATGTTCCCAAAGACCAAAAAAAAAAGAAAAAAAAGTGTTCCGTATGTAGGAAACGCACAATGAAGACCAAGCTGCAGCTGCTCTACACACCTGGCCACAGTTTCCTAACACATTCGCAAGTACTCAAAAGTTTCATTTACCCCAAATCCAAATATTCCAAAAGCAAAACCAGTAGGAAGCTTCCTCTTTCTAGAATAGGGTTTGATTAACAATTTTTTTTTAAACAATAACAGTCCTGAGGCATTACAAGAACTTTTAAGTTTATTCTGAATCAGATTAAACTGTGTTCAACATGGCTCATTTCTTTACAAGTCATAATCTTGAGTATATCCTAAAACAGCTAAACAGTTCTAATGCTTCTTCTTTAATTATACTGGACACAAAGCAGTGTAACTATACAGAAGGCAATGCCGGCATGGTGTACGGGACGTGAAGTGTGGTGAGGGGACCCTGCCCCGGTGACTTGGTAGGCAGGTGAGGAACCCACCCTGTCCCTGCCTGAGCTCTCACTCCATCCCCTTAACATTGAGTCAAACAAACAAAATCTACTCCATAGTTAACTCTGCAATTATTGGGCTGTCTCTAACATTCACGTTCTAAAGTTAGAAAAACAAAAACCACCAAGAGATCGTACCCGACAGTTAAGACCCTTCTCCCTCTGCAGTGTGGACTTTCTGATGTTTGGAAAGATTGGACTTACTACAGAAGGTTTTCCCACAATCACTACACCAATAGGGCTTTTCCCCAGTATGGATTCTATGGTGCTTATTAAAATTGGAGCTGTGGTTGAAGGCTTTCCCACACTCCTTGCACTTATACGGCTTCTCTCCAGTATGGAGTCTCTGGTGAGAACTAAGACCCGCGTGCTGACTAAAGCTCTTCCCACACTCATTACACTGATAGGGCTTCTCCCCGGTGTGTATTCGGTAGTGGCGAATGAGGCTGCCTTTGCCACTGAAGGCTTTGCCACAATCTTTACACTGGTAAGGGGCCTCTTCAGTGTGCATTCGCTGGTGCTTAAGGAGGTCTGAGCTCTGACCGAAGGCCTTCCCACACTTACAGTCATAGGGCCGGTCCACCAGGTGTGTCCTGTAGTGAAGGGTCAGGTTGGAGCTGTGGCTGAAAGCCTTCCCACATTTGGTGCACACATACGGTTTCTCCCCCGTGTGTGTTCTCCGGTGTTTAGTGAGGTTGGAGCTATTACTAAAGGCCTTCCCACACTCAGCACATATGTAACGTCTCTCTCCTGGGGCAGGTTTAGTCACTACTTCTCTACCTTTAGCAGAACCTTTGTCTTGGAGAGGGCTTTTTGTTCCTCTCTCCTTTTCTGGATTTACCCACTGCCTTTCTAACCTGGCCTCACATTTATCGGCGATAATCATGGGAAGTGTATCCCTTCTGAATCCTTCTGCATGAGATTCTTCAGAACTTCCCTCCTTATCTGTTGATTCCTCATTCTGGGTCTTCGACTTACGATCTGAAACAGTAAGCAGGATAAGGACATGTCAGTTGCTTCCTATCATGAGGAAAAAAACCATTAAATGAGAAAGAACCATCAGGTAACACTGATGGATTCTCAGGGGTAACCAAATACCACTCTATAAAGTCACAGTATCACGTTTAAGACAAACAGGGCATTATCAGATCTAGTTTACAATGCCAGACTTTCACGCAAGCCCCTACCAGAAGCTATCATGGTATGAGGAGTACACAGCGTTGTCTGCCAGGAGAACTTCATGTATAGAGGGAAATGAGGCAACACTTCAGGCAAAACTAAGCATACTGAGACAGCAGCAAAGCAGCTGGGTGATGCTCAGGCAGAAAGAAACAAAGAAAGATTGTGGAAGCGTCAAAGTTGGTAACAGAAAATAAAAAGGATAATTAAGGGCAAGGAGGCTAGTGGCCAACTCACAAATTCTGCATTCTCATAGAAGCTGAATGTATTTAATAGCAATAAAAGAGAATGTTTGGTCCATTTATAATCATTCTAATCCCAGATCCTTAGTAATCTGAATGACAGTACTTAACTCCTATGAGGGTTTAACTCTCCTCATTTGAACTATCAATACATGTGTTCTGTCCTTCTCTCAGTTATAAAGCAACTGTTGAAATCTGACTGAAGTCGTTAAGCTTTTTTAGACCGTTTCACTAGGCAGTCATACCTCTGAAAAGTCCACCTAACCATCCACACACAGAAAAGGAGAAAAAGAGAAATCCACACTGAAAACTGGTAATAGCAGGGCCACCAAGTCATGAACAAATGAACCAGCACAATCTCTTATCAGTTCATTCAACCTGCCCTCGCCTCCGTGAACAGTCCCCTTATCAAACTTCAGCTCTGCCTTCAAGAGTGTATCATTTGTTCCCACGCCAAGACTGAGACACACCTGAGGGAAGAAACGAACTCATTCTGCCTTGTCAGCTCAGGGGACTGCCTGACAATCAGGAATTAGGGTGACTGTTTCCTTCACCACAAAGGCCTGGGGCACCAAGCAGGGGCCTGAGAGATGGTCCTACCTCGAACCTTCCTCAGCGCTGGAGTGAACTTCTCCTCTTCACCAGTCTCTTGGATGTAGAGGGGCCCCCAAGACTCGTATCTGTGACTGGTCTCCACAGACTCTAGCTGCGGGCTGCTCAGGGACTCCTCTGCCGTTCCTGAGGGTGACATCTTCTCCCACGACCGTTTCTGCTCACGGGGAGGTGGGGAAGCCTAGAGACAATTACAAAAGGCTGGGTCTGTGCACAGCTCACTTTAAGAACCAGAATGAAAAAAAATCTCAGAACAGCTATGTAGAACCTCTAGGAAAGAGAACTTCCATTCCATTCAACTCCCAAGGGTAATCCCTGAACTCCACACAGGATAACAGAAAACCAGCAGGAAAGAGAGCCTAAGTCAGTGGAAGGTCCTGTCAGCCGCTCTCAGTGTGTGGACACACCCACCCCTGCCTGACCCGCTGGGCTCTCAATCTCGCAGGAGAGGAGGGCGCCCCGGTCTACCTGTGGTGCCGGCTCATCCAGCTCCCGCTCCAGATCCTCCAGGAGAGTGACGGCCTCTTCGGCGCTCTCAGGGCAGTGCTCCTGAACCCAGGCCTGGAGCTCCTGGGGCAGGATGGTCAGGAACTGCTCGAGCACCAGCAGCTCCAGGATCTGCTCCTTGGTGTGGATCTCGGGCCGCAGCCACTCGCAGCAGAGCACCCGGAGCTGGCTGAGTGCCTCCCGGGGGCCAGGGGTGTCGTGGTACCCAAACTGCCTGAAGCGCTGGCGGAATATCTCCATGGGAAGGCGCTTCCCTTTCTCTTCCTCCTCCTCAATCTTCACAATCACAGGCCCCTGCTCCTGTGGAGGCCTGGGGCCCAGAACCGTGGCCATGCCCAGCACCTTCATCTCGGAGGCGCTCTAGAAACAGCTGTCACTACAGACAGGATTCCGTGGGGCAGGAATGTTGGTTCCTGTGGATTTCTGGTTCTTGAGGGCTACACGTTAAACCTATGAAAATAGGATTACCATAAAATTATCAAAAGAAAAAGTATGCTATTTGGTCTTTAAGAAACTGTGGAACTTATAGCCACTAAAAAATGCCATATAGAAACATGTATATTATCTAGGGTGAAACAGATCACCAGCCCAGGTTGGATGCATGAGACAAGTGCTCGGGCCTGGTACACTGGGAAGACCCAGAGGGAGCGGGTAGAGAGGGAGGTGGGAGGGGGCATTGGGATGGGGAACACATGTAAATCCATGGCTAATTCAAGTCAACGTATGACAAAAACCACTACAATATTGTAAAGTAATCAGCCTCCAACTAATAAAAATAAATGAAAAAAAAAAAAAGCCATATAACAATGACTATCAAAAATCTTTCTAGAGTCAGCTCAGGATATCCTATTTTGATCTGATTTTGTCTTCATCCTCTGAAAGAGTGCTCTGTGGCTCAATTCCACTTCTGCATAGCTAGCTGAAGAAAATGAAAACACTAATTCAAAAATATACATGGGCCTTCCCTGGTGGCTCAGTTGGTAAAGAATCTGAATGCAATGCAGGGGATCCAGGTTCAATCCCTGGGTGGGGAATATCCCCTGGAGAAGTGGCAACCCACTCCAGTCTTCTTGCCTGGGAAATCCCATGGACAGAGGAGCCTGTGGGTGGGTTACAGTCCATGAGGTCACAAAGAGCTGGACACAACTTAGCGACTAAACCACTCAATATTCATACCAACATTATTTACAACTGCCAAGATATGGAAGCATCCTAAGTGACCATCAACAGATGAGCAGCTAGAAAGGGGTGTGTGTGCAAATACTATTCAGCCATACAAAAGACTGGAACCATCTGCAAAACATGGATAGATGGACTCAGAGGGTATTATGCTTAGTGCAACAAGTCAGAGAGAGAAAAACAAATATTGTACATTGTCACTTACATGTGAACTCTAAACAATAAAACCAGTGAATGTAACAAAAAAGAAACAGACTCACAGATATAAAGAACAAACTAGTGATTACCAGTAGGGGACAGAGAAAGGGGGAGATGGGAAAGTAATAAGTGAACAGACAACAGAATCACCCTATTATTAAGTATACTCTGAAAGAAAACTACCTAAGTTAATTAATCTTACATGCTTATGACTGGCCTTCCTGATGAGCATGTTTTCAAACTCTGAGCAGCATCTTCCCTGTCACATAGGTGTTCCTATACTGGATTCTGAGTAAGGAAAATTACAGGAGTCTCAATAAAGAGCCAAAGACATAAAAATCTATGTGGGTGTTCATTACATGAAGTTACACTGACAACAACAGTAGAGACCACACAAAGGATGTACGAATGGCTTACAAAAGCTGAAGATGAGGGAACAGGAGTTGTAGATAATCTAGATCTAAGGCATTTAGTAAACTGAGTGTGCTCATTTTTTTTTAACCTCAACATAATCAGCCATAGGCATACATACATCCCTTCCCTTTTAAACCTCCCTCCCCACCCCACTCCTCTAGGTTGATACAGAGCCCCTGTTTGAGTTTCCTGAGCCAGACAGCAAAGTATGCTCATTTCTCACATGCATGTCAACCTCCATGGATCTGGCTTGACTGCACCTGAAATATCTTGCACACACACACATAATATACACATAATCACAATGAAGGAAAAAGGGAAAAACACTAACTGATCTTTCTGGGACAAAGAATTATGAACGATTTCAATTTTTAAAAGTCTTTTTCATTTTCTAAATTTTCTTTAGTGGATATTACGTTTCTAACTAGAAAAATCATAAAATCTTTAAAGGATCATAAGCAGTTTTTAACAAACCAAGATAGATTTTACTTCTAATGCCCAAATTCTAGGGCCTTCAAAAAAAAAAAAAAAAAAAACCCAGGAAAACAAAAAAGCACGAATTCCAGCCCATGCAGAACCTTCCAACAAAGGTACATGTTACAGCTTTTATATCAGGTATTTAGTTTCACATATTCGATAAATATGTATTTAAAACATGTATTTTATATGGCTCTTCCCCTTTATTTTTGTGATCAATTTGGGTAATTAAAAACACAGGAAATAGGGTTCTAAGAATGAAACCTCAATATGCAATCTTGCTTTTATGAGAAAGCTGATAATTATCAGCTGCTAATTAGTTCAGAATTCTAGGGATGAGAGCTGGACTCTCCGCTACGGTACCCCAACTCCGAAGCATCGCACGAGGTACCACTGTTCCCGCAGTGGACCAGAGTCAGCACTGAACGCTCCTCTATGCTGTCCTCTGCACTCACCATGCCACTGAGGCTCCCAAGATGAGGATTACTTGAAAACTGAGCCAGGGGAAGCACTGCCATCTTGTCTCTAACACTCAAGAACAACTCTGTTAACTTAACTATTACAGAATTTCCTACTTTGTCCAGAAGAGGGCACCCCAAGAAGAGCGGGACTCTCCATTGGGCTGCTCAGCTTCTGGGATTCAGCCTGGGAAACTCAGACACTAGTGGTTATAACTAACGCGGCATAGGAGGCACTAAACAGGGCGTGTCCTACATGGGATCCAGACCTTAGCAAATCCAGACACAGATGCCACTACATCACACCACTGTCTTTGCAAAACACACAGAGTCATACTTTAGGAAAAAAGTTTCCCTAGATGAGTACCGTCAGTAGTAACTGAGCCCAGTAGCTCAGTGATTTATTCCAGCACACCAGTTTTGCAGTGCCCACAATTCAAATTCATGCCTCAGTAAGGCCACCAACATGTGGGGGGCTGGGCGCCTGGGGCCTTCTTCCTAATTGCACTCACTCTCCTTGATACCATCCGGTTGCATGGCTTTAATTACCATCTATTTATTCACACTTGCCAATTTATCTCCAGCCTGGACCTCTCTTCCGAGCGCCAGACTCTTACAACCAACTACCCACTTGACCTTGCCACCAGCATATCCAGTGGCTTCCTAAACTTAACGTGTCCAAAACTGCACTTCCCATCATTCCTCCAAAGCTGCTCATCTCAGTGAAGGGCAATTTTACTGTTCCGTTTTCTGGAACAAAAAACCCTGGTCACCCCTGACTCTTCCTTCACATTCTACACACAATTCAGGAGCAAATCTTGTTATCTCTACACACAAGAGATTCAGAATTCAACCACATCTCACTTCCTCCAACACTGCTGTCCCAGTCCATCATCTTGCCTTTTTTCTTTTTTCTGCCCCACTACACAGCATGCAGGCTCTTAGTTCCTTCATCAGGGACCAAACTCACGCCCCCTTCAGTGGAAGCACCGAGTCCTAACCGCTGGACCACCAAGGAAGTCTCGGTTGTCTGTAAAATATTATACAAGTCAGATCACATCACTCCTCTGTTCACACCTTTCAAGGCTTTGTGTCTCATACGGAGTAAAAGCCAAAATCATCACAAGGCCAAAAACAAGGCCTCAAGGATTTCAGTCTCTGTTGCCTCCGGATTTCCCTGTCCTTTGTCTCTTCTCTTTCTTCCACCTGTCAGACTGGTAAAGAATTTTTTTTTTTTTTAATCTGATAATGGTTTATTTCCACCCCTACGCTGTCAAAGCCAGTATTTGGTCTTGACCAAACATCTGGTCATGCTGAGTTTGTCTAAAGGTTCATTTAGGGATGCCCTCCAGATCTTGGCTTCTCAATTTTTCTCAATAAAGAGTTTATAAAATAAAAAAGCATGTGAATAGAAAACAGAGGTTTCATTACTCACATTGTCTTCAACCACAATGAACTATCTTCTTTAAGCTCTCTAGACTGTTTAGCACAAAAGGGCCAAAGAGCAAAAGTTCATAGTCTACAAGCAGAGGTGTTTGTTCTGTTCCGAGTTTTTTCCCCTCCTTTAGGCCAATTTCCCAAAGCTTATATGCCCCCCCAAAAGTGCCCCAAATCCCATTCTAGAAGATCAGGCATAAATGAACCAAGTTATTATTATAAATTCTAACAATTATATGGGATTTACCTGCTTTTTTTTCCTACTTTTTTTTTGCCCTACAACTTTTTAAATGTTACTCTTCTGTAACTGAAAACTCCTACCCAGGCAAATCTGCTAATTTTGAGGCACAGATTTCTACTGTTGGATAGTTTTGTTAGATTTTCTTTAAACAGCACCAAATTCTGCATCACTTTTTCTCTTCTTTCTTCACTTAGTTCTCTCCTAGTTCAAAACTTACTCTCTCCGGAGTAGTCTTCCAACACCTGAAAACAGTTCTTTTGCTTAACTCTTCAACACCTGAAAACAGTTGTCTTGCTTAACTCTTTTTTTTTTTTTTTTTTTTTTGCTTAACTCTTTTCACAACTCTTTCAACTGCTCCTTTTATAACAGGGGTTTCTAAGTACCTCACTCACCCGATCACCTTTCTCTAGACAAACTGTAAGTAAACGGCCCTCATAAAATGGGTTTCTAAACTTGAGCAGATTCCTGTTACGTACTTTCTAACCTGAACAATGCCCAACGAACTAGTCCCTCCCTATTTCAGACAATACACAAAACTTCCGAGGCTCAGTTTCTCACACGAGGCTCCCGACCCTCAGGCGAATTCTTGAATTTGGACCGCCTACTTAGGGCCCGGGAAATAAGAGAAAACATCCCCGTTCTAGCTGACTGGCGACTGGGCTGACCGAACGCAGAAAAAAACTGCTTTGTAACGCGAAAGAGACCAACTTTCACTTGTTAAACCCGGGGGTGGGGGTAGGAGCGGAAATGCTTTCAGGAGAGCAAAGGCCTCCGCCATCTGGGCCTGGGTAGGGACAGAGGCCTCCTCAAACCTCCCCCCAGGACCGGTCTGGGGAGTCCCCAGAGGCCACAGCTGCCTAATCCACTCGTCCCTCCCCGCACCCTTTCGGCGGAAACTCCCTCTTCCGCCCGCCACGCGAACCGTGGACCAGGAGGCTCACCGTGAGTCAGAGCCGCTCGGGCCGCTGGGACACCTCAGCGCGCACCGCGGCCGGCGCAGCCGGAAGTACGTCATAGCTCCGCCCGCGGAGAGCTGCGAGGGGCCGCAGCAGCCCCTCTAGGAAATCGGGAGGTCTTTTCTGCATCTCGGTGTCTCGGGTGCGCCGGTGGTCCCTGCCCCGCAGCGATTGGTGGAGAGAAGCCCCCGCAACGTGAACAGCCGGGGACCTAGTCTGCACTCCTTTTTTTGTTTTTTGCTTTTTTTAACTAAGAAAGGGCCGACTAGAGGAAGTCTTGGCGGTGTCCCCGCCGCTTCCCGCCGGGCCAGGGGGAGTCGTGGGCTCGGCGCGGTGACCTCGGTCCCTCTCCTGGACTTGAGGCCGGTTCTCCTGTGATCCTCAGGCCGGTCACTGCGTGGGAACTCGGTCCCCGTTTATGGACATGGAGTTCCACACTTAGCCCTCTAAGCCCGAGATTCAGTTATCTCTCTCCCGGCGGCATCCACCTGAAGTAGCTGTGCCCTTGGGCCTCTGGGTTCTAAGCTTCCTGGACAGAGATCTCTGATGTCATCTTCTAGGTGCAGCTGATGTTGCAGCACTTGGTACAGAGGTCCTTGCCTACCTTATCGACCCCCTCCTCCCAGCCCCGCTGTTGCTCAATTGCAATTAGGGACTAACTGTAGATTAGGGATTGGTCCTTCAAAAAGCACACATGTTGGGACTTCCATGGTGGCTTAGTGGTAAAGAATCCGCCTGTCAATGTAGGAAACACAGGTTCTATCCCTGATTAGGACGATCCCGCATACTGCGGAGCAACTGAGCCTATGCACCACAACTATTGATGCTGTGCTCCATAAGAGAAGCAACCGCAATGAAAACCCTGCACAACTAGGGAGGAGCCCCTGCTCTCAGCAACTAGAGAAAAGACCACACAGCAAATAATGTTAACCAGTGTGGTTGGTGGTTCGCTGGGATGTGACATCTGCATTTCAGAATTGTTTTGGCTTCCAAGAACTTCATCCTCTTCCAATGAATTCATTCAACAATCACATAGGAAGAAACTTATGGAGAGTTCTACTTGCAAAAAGTTCAATTAAACATTTGCTTTCCTGTAATTTCATCTCATTGATCCTAGTCTTTTTGTTTCTTTTAAACTGTGCCACAAGCCTTGTGGACTCTTAGTTCCCCAATCACTGATGGAACCCAGGCCCTCAGCAGTGAAACCACCAATTCTTGACCACTGAACTATTAGGGAATTCCCATGTTGATCCTAGTCTTGCCTGAGCTTTTCCTCTCACAAAATGCATGTAGTAGTTCTTGTCAGCCCCTTCAAAATTTTTGGAAACTGCCACATGATTGTCCCAAAGATCAGCTGCAAGTTTCACAATCTTGTCTGAAAGTTTGTTTCTGAATCTTGCAATGTAAAGTGTAACATGACCCTCTGAGGGCCCTGGTTTCTTATTTAAACAAATCTCCATACTCTGCCATATTCTCCCCCTTAACTCTCTACATTACTGTTTTCTTTTTTTTGGAAAGATTATTTGGTTTGAAAAGAAAAAGGCGGGGGGGGGGGGAGCAGGGTCCGTTCCCTTTGTAGCAGAAATCTGGAAAGCGAAATGCTACGCTGGTTACTGTAAGTCTACCCTCCCTCCTCTGTTTTGGACAGGGTGGTTGTGGTTCTCTACAAAAGAGCTGCTTTCAGGATTTTTGTCCCTTATGTTTCACTCACTTATCTTTACTGCTATCACTATGTTTTGCCAGTAGAGGGTGATCAAACCTTGATTTCTCTTAAAACAAGGCAAGCTCCTTGCCCATCACAGCTCTAAAACTTCCTTCCCCCCCACCCCCTGGAGTCCACCTGTACAGCCTGTTGCAAAGTTGCAAAGACATTCATTCAGCTAAAGAAAATGAAAAGAGAATCAAGGTTATGCAGTTAGACAACCCCATAGCTTAGACCTGAAACACTGTACTAATGAACCTTGGGGGACTTGAAGATGCAATTTAATTACCAGGAAAAGGGGAGTAATAACAACCTCCTCTGACAACTTTAAAGCGCCTGGATCACAGGAGAGTGAGCTAGCTTTGTAATTAGCTGTACCAGCACTAAGGACAATTTAAACTTCAAAACTCTGGGCTACAATATTTTTCTCACCTCCTGTGTTTTAATGTTGGCCTCCCACGCCCCACCGCCATGGATGTGGCTCGGCCCATTGCAGATCCTTTTTTGTTATCCTACCTTCTCTGGAGAAAGCCACCTGTCTTCTTAACAAGAGAAGGTAGTTCCCTGCCAAGACTTTTTACAAGAGCAGGTTGCCAGCTCATTGCCTTGTCGTGGAAGAACCCAGAAAAAAATGGCATTATCTCTGAGTAGATGAAGATCACAAAGGGCATGTGGACCAACCCTCCCACTTGCAAAATCCCTTCCTGCCCAGGACCCCACGTGTCACAGCTGACCTGATTTGCTGCAGCAACCTGCTCTGGCTGACTTGGCAACAAGGCTCCTTCTCCCAGGAACTTCCACTAGGATCACTCCTTCTGGTTGTGCAACTTGGGCCCTACAAAACCCGGGGGGCCACCATTCATCTCATCAGGGAGTTGTACAGTTTGTTTTTTAATATTTATTTGGCTGTGCTGGCTCTTAGTTGTAGCATGTGGGATCTAGTTCCCTGACCAGGGATGGAAGCTTTGCCCCCTGCATTGGGAGGGTGGAAGTCTTAGCCACTGGACCACCAGGGAAGTCCCTGGAGTTGTGCGGTTATCACAAGGCAGCCAAGTGTCTTGAGGAAGAGGTGCCTTTTCTAATTTGCCTCTGCCAGGACAATCAGAGGTTGAGGCTGGGCAGAGCTGGTTTTATGTATCTGCCTTACTCATTGCAGAACCTATTATTCCTGACATCCAGCACGTGGTCTGACAATGTTTACTGAAAGGGATTTAAATCTATTTCCTGGAGTCGTGCAGAACAGACTGAATCCCTCTTCTGACATGACAGGGCTTTAGGTACTTGAGGGTAGAGATCAAGTCCTTATGCCTTTTTTCCTCACCAAACAAAACCCTTCATTGCACACCAGAGGTGGTTTTGTTTTTCCCTCCTATGGTTGATGTCTTTTAAAATGCGAGTCCAGAACCACATGCAGGGTGCACAGTGGCCGGTAACTCAGGTAGAGGAAGACTCAGACCAGCACTTCCCGTGTTCAGGCGTCTGGAGTGGAGGCTGTGCTGAAGACACCTGAGACTTGGGAGGCGGCGGTGGCGACTACTGATGAACAGACACGCAAAGTTTGGAAAGGCCTCTTAAACCTGTATCAGCAATGTCCATTATTCCAGGGCCAATACTGGTCCTTTAGGACACCTTTAGGATATGGAAACTGAAGCTCAGGGGAAAATAGAACACTCTGCACTTCTCTCTGGTTTCTAGAGTGAAAAAAATTAAATGAGACAAAGCAAAATAAAAGTTTCTAATAAGCAAGGTTATTAGAAGTCATAGTTTAAAGATCTAAACTATCAGTTTTACATGCTATTCTTACCATTAGGATAGTTTCCTAAGATTCATAAAGTGGTCAAAGATTATTTAATGGTTTCATTTTGTGAGAAAATTATGTTTTAGGAGATCGTTAAAAAGCATCTTTATTCTGTGGTTTTTCATTCTGTTGCCCTCTTAGAAGCTACCTAAGCTCCTGAGAAATTACTTAGGACATGTCATTTGGGTGAGGGTTGTTTCTGGGTCGCAGTACGTGTGAAATACATTTGACTTTGAAATTATACTTCTATTTCTTTATCCAAAATGTACATTTTATGCAACCAAGGACAACAAAACACAAACATCACAACTATTGCCACCTAGAGATGATAATTTATTGTTTTACCAAGGTTGGAAGAGAACACAAAGAAAATATTTATTACAAATCCCCACCATCTCCTTCGCCGACCTCACTACTCTAACATTTCTCTGTCAGACAGCACCGGCCTCCCAAAATGGACCATTGACTATAAGTGCATATCAGTTTCATTTTCCTGCTATTTCTCATGATTGAAACTTTTAGCTCTTGGTCAAGGTTTCAAAAGACTTTTCAATGGAGGAGTTTCCTAGCTTTGACAACAACAAAAAAACCACTTTCCCTCTAAGATCCCATTACTTACCGAAAGAAGCCTTTCCAGAAATGTTAATGAGGATTTTAAATAAACAAGTTCACTTAAAAAATCATTTACTGAACATCTACCAAGCACCTGGACTCTTCAAAGACCAAATGAAAAGGCCAGGCTTGAACAGCAGTAACTTAACTCTGGGGGTGTACAAAGACAAGTGAGTTTCTTCTTTTGGTCTAATTGATTCTAAAGGAAGAAACCAGGAACTGACAAAACAGGAAAGGTTTATTTTATCCAGTCTACAGATAAACAAGACAATGCCTGAGTTAGTTCTCTATTATAGATTTAGGCTTATCGTGTTGACCTGGGTGTAATAATCTCTATTTAACTAAAAGCTAATAAAAATACATATGTTCATTTTAAAATAATTGCGAATTTTGCCTGCATATCCCACCCTTTGCCCCTAAACTCACAAATTTTCCTGTATCATCACAACCCGTTTCCTCCCACCCACCCCCCTCACATATCTGTTTTCACAGAACCCCTACAACCAGAAGCATCTCTAATATGCTTTGTCCTTGCTCGGGCGGGGCAGTGGGCAAGTACTGGTCCACAACTCATGGCCGGTCTCTCTCCTCTCCCTCCCCCAGGCTCCCCTGTTACTCTTAAGCAGCTGGAGTCTGGCTTCCGCAACCCTCCTCCCTACTCTCCTTCATGGCGCATCTGACCTTGTTGGGAGACTAACCAAAAACAACTTGGGGGCACCTGTGGCTGCCCAGTCCGTTCCCTGGACCAAAGGAACTTGAAACCCACATCTGATGCTAGAGTGAAATCCCAGTTTCAGCATCACCTTTCAATACCTCACAAACTTACTCTTTGCATCTTAACACACTCAGCCTGACTGCTTAATGAGTGCTTGCTGAAGGGAGAAAATTTAATTTAGGACCAATTAACTTTGCTGATTGCTGTGCAATTTGAAGTGAGTCATGATTCTTTAGTAAATGGAGGTGAGAAATTCAACAATTAAAAGAAAAACCTGTTAAATAACAGACCATTGTTCAGAAGTCAATCTAATGTCCACTCTTTACCTTCCACAGTTTCAGAATAAGAGAAGAACATGAGGTTTGTGGTAACCACTATTAAACAGAACCAGACAATATGAAACTAAGTTCTCATGTTAAGACATTCTTATGTGATGTCTAAAATATTTCCCAAACTTGTTTGACCTGCAGAATCGGAGATGGCTTACCTCCCTATAACTTCAAGTTTGTTTTTACAAAGCTCTGAAAAGTAAAAGATAATTTCAGTTTTAGATATAATAAAAAATTAATTTGAATAGCAAAATAAGTAACTACTTTTCAATGTACAGTAGTGTGTCCATCCCAGGAATGAAACCCAAATGTTAGAGAAACTTTTTAAACAATGCTTTCTATTATATTCTCCAGCAGTAGCTGAAATGAAAATCTACTCTAACTTCTACAAAAACATCTATTTATACCACTTACTTTCCTTTTCTCTGATTCTACATTTTGCTTTGCAATCTGCAGACCTGCATTTGGTTTCCCAGTTCAGGCACCATGGCCCCCTCATCACTATTTCTGAGCAACTGCACAGAGTGGGACCACAAACACATGGCTTCTCTGGCAGGTATTGCTGTCACTGTCTGATTACGTGTTAATTCTGTTACACCAATTTACACGATGATTCTTCCATGACGGTGGTAGGATGAACCTGGTTAGCTAGCTTTAGATGAATACGTAGGACAACCAGACCCTGCAATAAAAGGTGATCAACTCTAGGATAAAGAGAAAAAAGTTCTTTCTCAGCTGTGAATCTTCTCAAGCCCTCTCTAATCATCACAAGCCAGGGGAGGTGAGTGGGATCAGGGGAGGTATAGAGGGAACACTGCAATGCCAGGGCCTGGATGCACCTGTGTCTATTTTCCAGGGAAAAGTCCATCTTCGTGTTTTCCTACCCCATGTTTTCTCAACACAGAGATGAAAGAGTTAGTGGGGGAAGCAGGATGATGCTTTACACCATTGGTCCAGGTCAAGATAGTAAGTGGTCCCCCTAGCCTTCCCAGTCCACTCCCTACTCTCAATTCATGGAGCAGACCTTCTTCCGCCCCCGACAAGCTCAGAGAACCCATTCTCCTTGCTTGAATCGGTGATCTGACAGCTAAGCGTCGAGTTCCTGGCTGTGGAACCTGCAGGTGTCTATAGCGAACTGTTCCATTTTAGTTCCCTATTCACCTGTCCCTCCTAACGAAATCTACTCATTCCTAAGCTCTTGACTTGATAAGCACCAAACTATGCAGTGTGTTTTTTTTTTCCCTCTCCTCAGTTCTGTGAATTGACTTTTTGTCTATGTCAATTTCACTACTCACTCCAAAACACTGCTCTTTTGGAGTGATGTGTTCTGTCAAATAGATTAAAATAAAAATACATTATCTGGCACAGGGTGTATACAGAGTAACAGGGGCTGGAGGTACAAAACACAGACACTGACATTACGATCATACAAAATATATAGAAGTACCCAACATTAACAATTTTTGTCAGAAATTGTACATTTTGCTATTTCTTTAGCATTTCCCCTTTTTTTCCTTCTGTGGATCCTCTGCAGTTAAGATTGAGCTTTCTCCACAGTGTTTCTGAAATTCATTACACGACTGGAACATACTGAAGGAATTCCTTTTCTGTCCAAAGCAATGAGTGCTATACATGGAAAGTTTTCCTCACATATAATATTAACAATGTTTATTTACAGTGAGCTTTCTGATGCTAAGAGCTGAAATGTGATTAAAGGCTTTGCCATATTTATCACATTTAAGAGGTTCCTTCCTGGAATGAATTTTCTGATGCCAGGTAAGATGCGAATTCTTACCTCTCAAAAGGGTCAACCTGTCTGTACATCTTTAGCACAGTTTCACTTTAAAATACTAAGTGCCCTAACATATCAAGATGCCTTATACATCTGCAGTCTTAGGCTTTAGCCTTGCCTGCCAGGATGAAGCAGAAATAAATGCCCTGCAACCTGAAGAATTTTACTTCTCTTCCTGGCAAGGTTAAGGTATATTTTTAAAAACCTCTCAAAAATGTCCACTGGGTCAGCTAGCATGCCACCAATTAACTAGAGCCCTTGAACTGTTAACAGACTTCAGCCAGTCGAGGACTTTCAATCCCAAGCGCTACTTTAGATGTTGTCAGCCTTTTGGACCATGACCCAATTACTGAGCAGCTGATCAATGGATGCAATGCGAATAGTTTTAATAAACAGCAGTAGCCTGTTTTCTTCAGAAATGATGTCTTCAAACAGCTATTTCAAGGAGTCCATCTGCAGAAGACCTGGAACAATCCCCACAGCTGTCCCACAGTCTGTACAATATCCCAGGAAAATGGGAATTACATATGGGGGAACAGGTTATAATTTCCACAAAAAGAAATGATGGTAGAATTATGTTGGCATGGAGTTGTGGCTCAAAAAGGCCAATGTGGACCCAGCCATCGTTCTTTGACTCTTCAGAACAGGTGGCGCTTTGATCAGTGTCTTGAGTTAAGCACCTCACTGCTTTCAGTAGCTCCCTGGCAGCGGACGTCTTTGCTCAAACGCACCAAGTTTTCTACTTGACCATCCTTGTCTTACTCTGAAGAAAATTCCTCAAAGCAGTTTCTTCTACCTTCCCTTTTCTATCAAAAGGTAGTCAGGTTTGCCCTTCTGGAGTATCACTCCTTTTCTTAATCTGGTTGGATAGACTACTCTGGTCACCAGCTGACCTCGGTGAAACTCCCCCAAGCAACACTGATGCAGCTGCTTAGGAGCTGCAGGGAGGCTGGGGGCGGGTCCAAGTTACAGAGGCCAGAGGATTAGTGCTGCCTGGCCTGGAGTTGAGGCTACAGCTGCCCCACCTCCATGGCTCCCCATGAAGCTGACCCTGTCTCACAAGCTTGGGCTGTTGGTTGACGAACAAGTGACGGATGAGTTTTAGTTCTTGACGGAAAATCTCAAACTCTACGTGGCAGGGGGGTGGGGAGTCTCCTATCAGGAGGCTAGTCTTCAGGTGTGTTCTTAGTCTGTTTCTAAGTTCCTGCATGAGCAGTCACCCCCACCTGAAGCCCTGAGGACTTCCTATGTAGCCCACGCTGCTTGGGGCTCGTGTGTGTGTATCCAGAAATGGTCTGTTATGAGCTTCTAGAAGGGAGTGCAACCTCCTGCACAGATGGTGGGAAAGATCAAAGCTTCACAGCCTCACCCGTCTTTAGTGACGAGAAACAGAAAAGACACCGTGCAGAATGACTGCGACATACCCACCTACATTTCAGTAGGCTGGTGAGTTTCTCGGAGCAACAGACATGTTTAGTAACTGCCAGATAATGGTGTCAAATGCTTTTTCAGTTTCTGGAAGGGGTGGGGGAAAAGTGTTCCTTTTTCTGAAAAGCAACAGAAATCACATCTTCTGAACTTTATTGTTTAACGTTCCACATGATTCAGAAAGTGCTCCAATCATCACGGTGTCCAGCAGTTGACTGACAGATTCTGGTGAACATCTTTGCCATAAACGGATGTCCAACAATAGCCTAAGTGTCTTTTGTAAGATGATGACAACAAAGTCACTTCTGACATTCCCTGGTACTCGCTCTCTGATCTGGGTCTAGATAAGAGTCTATGCCGGTGGTGGACTGACACGTTTGTTTTATCTTCAAGACAAAAACAAACATGAGACTCTGGAGCTCTAGCAATGCCCTTGGCCCTGAGGGTCTCACAAGCTGGCCTGGGCTACTGTATTTCAGGTCCTCCTGACTCACGGGCCCTGTGGTGAATGTCAAAGCCCTGCTAGAAGTCAGGCCTAAGGAGCACTTCTTACATGTTCAGCACTGCGTCTAGGACTGTCCAGGATATAAATATAAATATATCCCTGACAGGAGAAGCGTCTCTTCTGGGGAGTGATGGAAACTTTCACACATGGAACAAGGAAGGATCACAGACAGTATGCAATCAAGTGCTCACTCATGGAGAGATGTGCTGAGGAGTGCGACAGCGCTTTAGGAACTCAGGGATCTCACAAAGGGAGAGAAGTTTTGAATCACAGTTGCCATTTCAGCAGGATTTGTCTCAGTGAGGAGGACAGACCACCTACCTTTGGGACTGCTGCCTGGTGCACGTGTACTCTCCCTTTCAGGAAGAGACTGAAATCTTTGGTTTGATATGGATGAGCGCAGTCCTAGATTTCTACAGCTTTGGTAGGCTACCATTACCCGGACAGAACTTACCATATCTATGTAATTAGTTTGAGCAGCAGGTCTCCATGTAGTTTGTTCGAACTGTCCCTCTTTTTTGAGAAATAATGTTCAGCAAGATGTTGGCCAAGTAGGGTTTGCCTGTGGCAAGCAGGTTTTGGACATCGGTGTCGTTTTCACAGACACGATCTCAGTCTTTCAATTATATGGTGTGGCTGTGGAGAGTCCAAGAGTGCCTTAGAGGTACCCTCATTACTGAAAGCCTTGCTGTTTTCCCGTGTGTGTGCTTCTATCCTGTGTAGAAGTAGCATGTGGATTACATCCTAAGTTGAGCATTTCCCTACAGGGGCTTTGGAAGAACTACCGGCCCACGGACTACACAAAGGCAGAACACTGCTGATGTAGCTGGAACGATCCTTGAGTGTGATTTTCTTTATAACCTGTTTAGGCTTTTTTTTTTCTGCTCCATGGGCACAAATCTCTGAAATCATTTTAGAAACGAAAGGGGGAAATGGCTTGACAAACGCTTTACACACAGCTTTTCAGGAATGCTCCGAACGCGTCGAGGGAGGCCGGGCTGTACTCTGAGGCTCGCTCTCTGGTGTGGATTCTGTGATGCAGAGTGAGGGTCGAGCTCCGGGTGAAGGCTTTGCCACACTTCGTGCACTTATAGGGCTTTTCTCGGGTGTGAATTCTCCGGTGCAAAATAAGGTATGAGTTTCGGTTGAAAGCTTTTCCGCACTCACTACATTCGTAGGGTTTTTCCCCCGTGTGGATTCTCTGATGCTTAGTGAGGTCTGAGCTCTGGCTGAAGGCCTTCCCACACTCGTTACATTCATAGGGTTTCTCCCCAGAGTGGATTCGCTGATGCAGAATGAGATTTGAACTGTGACTGAAGGCTTTGCCACACTCGTTACATTCATGAGGCTTCTCTCCTGTGTGGATGCGCTGATGCAGGACGAGGTTTGAGTTAAGACTGAAGGCTTTCCCACACTCACTACATTCATAGGGCTTCTCTCCAGTGTGGATTATTTTATGGCGAATAAGGCTTGAACTCCGTGTGAAGCATTTTCCACATTCATCACATCTGTGGGACTTGGTTCCCGTGGGAACTTCCTCGGTGGTGGTGAAGTTGGAGCTCAGACTGAAGCTTCTTCCCAGACCCTTCCCCTTCTCCCTCGGGCCTCGCTCTCCTGTGCTGGGTTTTTTCTCCTTGACTGTAGCTGGCCCCGAGTCTCTCTTTTCTTTTCCAGCTTTCTCCTCAGGGTTTCTCTGCTGCCTTTCTACCACTCTGCCCTGCTGTTCACGCTTTTCTCCGACATCTTTCTGGAATTTTCCTGCGGTCTCCCCACGTGATGCTGAGTCTTCTGCACTTTCAGCCTTTGAGGTGGACTCCTCAGTCTCATTCCTGTTTTCACAACCTGACACAATAAATAGAAAATACAAATAGCACCTTCCTCTTTTGAATATATGGTTTACTCAAGTGACACTTTCCCAGGAAGCCTCTACATACCTGCAAAATGACCTCACAGTACAAATTGTAGACAAAATAGTAGAAAAAGGGAAAAAACACAGGGATAACAGGGAGAACTGGGAAATGTGAGGGCAGGCAAAGAGTGGGAAGGACAATGCAGGGAGTGTGCAGAAGCTGGGAACAAGCAGAAGGAACAGACCAGGCGAGAAAAGAAGGGAAGGGGTGAGGCATTAAAGAACATAAGAGGTCACAACACATGGTTCTATAATTGGTCACCCAATAATTAATTTGAAAGAATCAATACACGTTAAAAAAAAAGTTTCAGTTTTAATTTATGAAATATATTTTGAAGTATTTATGAAATTAAAAAGAATCTGGCAGGTGACGTGGACCTTCAGACACATGAAACGGTTTCTCTCCACCAGGGAGAAGAGAGGTGACGTGCTCAAGTAACAGGGCTGAGGGAGAGAGGCTGGTTGTGGCATCAGTAAATGTAACTGAAACTTTCACTGACAGATGATTGAGAATTACTAAGAACAAAGAAAGTGAACACAAGTCTGGAAATGGCTAACAAAGGATGTAATTTAAGAAAACAAGATTTTACAAATGCAGAGCTGATTTGTGGTTTTAGCAACCTGCAAAAACTGGAATATATTTTTATTGCAGACTGCTATATTCTGTGTGCCACTCTATTTTTTAAGTACAGACTAAAAACTGTTCAGTACAAAAACACTATTTTATATGTTTACATTTGTCTACGGGAAAAAACCAAACAAACCCAAATCTATTCTTCATTTATTTGGCCTTAAGAAACCTTTCCAAGTGGGTGTGCACTACCTCAACACAACCACTGAAGGAGCTGAATATCTAGACCCTGACTTAGTGATGAAACTGCCATAAACAGTGACCCGATCATAAGGAAAGTGAAACTGGTCCATTCTTTTGAATTCCAAGCCTAGGTCCTTGATGATCTGGATGGTTCCCTATGTTGTAAGTTAGCAACAGATGGGTACTACCCAGCTCACAAACACAGATCAGTATTTTGGCTTAATTTTCACCTCATCCAAAGAGCAAGTATTAAGAATCGAACCCCAGCTAATCCTATGGTTCAAAACAAAACTTGAAGTTTCTGTAGTTAACATCCTCTCTTCCTAGTTTCCCTTCATTCACATTCCCCTAGCTCTCCCCAGGCAGAAGTCTCAGGAAGTGGGCTTTCTCTGTGACAGGACTGATCTGACAGTTTCCTACAGTGAAGTCTCCCAGGGGTTGAGACCTAACAGAGACAAATGAGATTGTCAGCTGCGTCACCTTGTCTTATCCAGTTGATGCCTCTGAGAACTTCTTTGTTCTTACTACACACTCAGGAGCCAGAGCTCTTCACAGAAGATCACCATTAGGTTTGGAACCTAGGAAACCTGACCCTGAGGGAGGGACAGGCATAAGGTCATGGAATTATACAGTTTTGGTGGAGCAGTGCTCATAGGACGCGAGACTGAAAACCCGTGGAAGGACACCTGGTGGGCTCAGAACAACTCCCAGGTTAGGATGAGACTGACGGTCAGTGCCCACCTGGCCATCTACACTGAAAAACAGACACTCCCCAACCCCGACAAAAGCACCTCAGTTGTAACCACAGGGAATGAAGCAGAATCCTCGCTGGTGACGGAGTAGTTGAAGAGGTAGGGAATCAAAACACAAGAGTTGCTTCTGCTTTCAAAAGACTCCCTAGAGGTAAAACTACCTAGACCTAGGAAATCCACGTGAGGTCAGGAAGTCCCAGTGCCAGGCTTTGGGATGAAATAAACAGTGTTCTCCTTCTCCATCTGGTCTGAACAAACGGGCTCGGTAGTCTAACACATCAAAGACCCCACAGCTACTGGAAAAAGAGGTAATACACTCTTATCACAAGTAATCCTGCACCCGTCTTACCCTGGGAAATCACGTTCCCATAATTCTCCTGCCTGGCGTCCCTATTGAGATTCCTCCGAGCCAGGTTCTGACATCCCCATTCCTCCAGGATGAGGGACACGGCCATGTCCTCGATCTTCACCATTGCCTGAAATAACACGAGATCCCCACACTCAGTTCCCCCAAAGCCCAGGGACAGTCCCACTGCCCGAACCTGCAGTCAGGGACGGAGGTGACTGCAGACCTACAGGATGCTGGGAAGAAAAGGCGGCCGCGCCGGGTTCCAATGGACCCCGGGGAGTGGGGCTACTCTGTGGGCCCGGGCTTCAGCAGCCAGCGTCTTGGGAGAAGACAGCCAGGAGAGCCCCAGCAAGAGGCAGACGGCAGGGACTCAAGAGGGCAGAGGGGCCCACAGCTCACCTGGGAATCTGCCGAGAACAATGCAGATGCCATCGCCTGGTCTCTGGGAGCCCCCTCAGGATGAGGGGCAGGAACGTGGGTGGCAGGGAGAGCTGAAGGAGGAGAAAGGAGCTGTGAGTGAAGCCAGCTCTGCTCTGGGTCCCCCTCAAAGAAGGGCCCAGGGCACCCTCTTCCCTGCACTAGTGTGCCTGATGTTCAACGAGGAACTGCAGACTGACAATTACAGAGACTGTAAGAAGGCCGGCGTGAGCTGTGTCTTCCCAGGACTTCTGTTCTTGGGCAGGGGGAACAAGGAGTCACAGAGGGTGAAACAGGCCCGAAGAGGGTAACGACTTGCCTGACGTCCCCTGTTGAGAGGGCAGAGCCAGAACCAGAACCAGGTTCCTGTCCTCAGCTACAGAAGTGGGTGACACTCAGCTCTTGAGTCAAGGACTTCAGATTTCCATCCAGTTGTGAAAAATTAAGTTTTAAAAATCTCTAGCAGTAATGCCTTGAAACAGAGAAGGAAGGGGCTCTTCTTATTTTTAAGTTTCTGCCAATTTTTGTCCCTCTACTTTTCTCCTTCACTTGACCAGTTTTTGGATAAAACACACACAGGGTCTGAGTGCTGATGAGATATTTCCAAGTGTATGACGGCATGGGTTGATACTCCTCTAATAAAAGACATACTCAACACAGGATCACACTAACTGCAATGCGTCAGAAAAACTGGAAAATTCTTAGGAGACTGCAAAATCAAAACCTTCCCTTGCCAAGTAATGTTAGATTTGGAAATGTTACTGGTAAACAGATGATGTTACTGTATTCCAAAGATATTAGAAAAACGATTCTGAAACAGAATTACTAAAAGCTAGAGCAAAGTGTCCAAAAAAATCAAGTACCTAGCACTCCAACCTTATAAGAGTGAGGAAATGCTATGGAAGATGATCAGCACAAAGAGGAAACTAAGAATAAGTGCATATTTACTATGTAACAACTATATATTCCAGGATTTCTAGAACTATTACTCCGGTAATCTGAAGCCCTAATCTGGCATTTAAAACCATGAATATCCTTTTCCATTTCCTAATTTCAACCCCTACGAGGAAATAATGGGATGGGGTGGACAGTGGTGGACTAAACTTCACAGCATACTGGATGGTTCACGTGGGTTTCTCCAGCTTATGAATGCTGGCTGTCCTCCAGAACGCAATGCTTCCTTCAGCTCTATACGCCCACCCTAAACGTCACTACAAGCATACACACTGGGTAAGGACTGTGCATTTATCAGCTCTTGAACAATCATTCTTTTAGCATGTTATCATTATTTACTGATAGTCTATGTACCTACTTTGATTTTAAAACTGGATAAAATACATTAATATTTCCCTCAAAGGAAAAAAAACTCATTTCTATTTATATGACTCTGAAATGATTTTTTTTGCCTCACGTTCCTCAACCAAAAACATTTTTTCCTTCCTTTTCCCATTCTTTGGAATTTCTGAAAGTAACCTAGAAAAAGAGTGCTGTTATACAGTATTTATACATTTTAAAGAAAATGAATTTATTTATTCTGGGGCTGTGCTGCGTGGCATGGAGGATCGTTTCCCTCACCACACACTGAACCCATGCCCCCTGCAGTGGAAACACGGAGTCTTAACCCCTGGACCACCAGGGAAGTCCCAAATAAAATCAATTTAAAAATGATCTTTTTACAGATAATTTATGACATACCAACTGCTGAATATATATCATCTCCTCAGGACTTTCCTGTTAAAAAAAGGTCTGCTAGACATCCAGAATGCTAACAATTCAACAAACAATATAATGTCCACCCAAGTTTATTATGCACATACCACTTACCTCCTCAGTGACACTCTTTAACTCATGAAATTGGTCTGTAGGCTGTTTCCTCTGATGTGTAGTAGTAATGACAACAGAAACAAGCATGCCTCTCTCCTACAGGCACCAACACCACAGACACATCTGATCGGTGCGTCCCTGCTTCACACCCCACGTGAAACCTGGCTTCTTACCTCGAGGTTGTAACAGACGGGGTTTCCGAGATGAATGTTTGAAATGGGACTGGGTGGGCTCATGAGGAAGGTCAAAGCTCGAGGACTCCTGCACTGGATCCAGAGGCACCATCCCCCTTGCGAGCATCTCAGGCCCATGAACTTGACCTGGGACCTGAGGACAAACGGGTTGGGCTTGTGGGTAAATTACTTTTTAAACAGGAATTTAGACAAACACAAAGACAGTAATATGCCAGTGGCTGGGCGAGGGCCAGGGCCAGAGTACTTTTTTAACAGCCAAGTGGAGCAGGATCGAAGTACCACAAAGACTATAAACACGAGCTTTAAATCAAACTCTCTCTCCGCTCTGGTGTCAGAGTCCACGTGCTGCTCACACGTCCCAGGCGTCACCTGGCCTCACCTGCTGCCCTGACAAATCCAGCTCCAGATCCTCCAGCAGGGTCACAGCCTCCTCCCCGCTGTCGGGCCGGTACTCCTGCAGCCAGGCCTGGAGCTCCCGGGGCAGGATGGAGAGGAACTGCTCGAGCACCAGCAGCTCCAGGATCTGCTCCTTGGTGTGGATCTCGGGCCGCAGCCACTGGTGGCAGAGCTCCTTCAGTCGACTCAGGGCCTCTCGAGGCCCGAACGTGTTCTGGTAACAGAAGTGCCTGAAGCGCTGGCGGAAGATCTCCGGGTCGGGCGGGGGAGACTCCTGGAGGCTGGCGTCCTGCCCCCACATGTGCTCCTCCTCATCCTCCTCTTCCACCTTCACTATCACGATACCGTCCTTCTCCTGGGCAGCCTGGGGGGACAGACCTGTGGCTTCCCTCGACTCAGCAGTCATCATTCAGGCTCAGGGACCTGACTCGATCCCAACAGGGTCTGTGCTCGTGTGCGCCCCTTTCTGTCCTGTGAGATGTCTGGTATCCGTTTCTGTACTATTCCTGAAGAGTTAAAAAAAAAAAAAATTACTGGTACCTTTATGAAACAAACCTTTTTAAAAACAAAACAAAACAAAAGTGATACTCTGCCGTTAATACTTCATACAAGGCTACACATTCAAGCATTAAAAACGCCTCTGGGGGGAAAAAAAAGGCTTCTGAATAGTAAAGGAAAAAAAAGCCCCCAGTACCAACTGTTCCACTGTCACTTTATAGATACTGAGGTTTTGGAAGCAAACCCCCAACTGGCGAATTCTACCCTCAGGGTGTCTGCTGGAGTCCAAGCACCTTCCTTCCAGGGGGAAGGCAGGTTATGACGTCAAGTGTTTACACACTCAGCCTGGGAGAGCTGAGAAAGGGTGCCGGGCGGGGGCTCGCAGTGGCACGTGTACGCGCTCCCGGCAGAACCCGGGGCACCCTTTTTTCGCGCTCCCGGCAGGACCCGGGGCACCCTCTCACAGATGACGCGACTGCGGCGTGGTGACCTCAGCCGCGCGCTCAGGAGCGAGAGGCCGCCTGCCTAGTGGAGCCGACACTCAGGCCAGATCTGAAGGCTCGGACTTGTGACCCCCATTCAGCTACTTCTATGACTTTTGCGGGTGCCTTGGTCAGTACAAAATGATCCACTTTGAATAAGGAAAATGTCAGAGTGCCTATTTCTATTTTAAAAGTGAGAGAAAATAGACCACATTTAATGTACAAATGGATACTAACAAGCTCACTTGGTCTAAACGCTGAACATGTTCACAAGAGACAGTATCGGGGGGTGATGCAGGGGCAAAATGGGTCAAACGACACAAACTTCCTGTTATAAAATAAGTCAGTCCTGGGGATGGAGTCACAGCGTGGTGACTCCAGTTAATACTGTGCTGCATGTTTGAAAGCTGCTGCAAGAAGTTCTTAAAAATTCTCTTCAAATGAAAAAAATGTAACTATGGTGACAGATGTTATCTGGACTTACTGGGATCACTTGGCAATATACAGAAACACTGAATCATTATGTATCTTGAAACTAACCTTATGCTATATATCAACTACATCTTAGAAAAGAAAAAGCAGCTTTAGAGATTCTTGCAGAGAAACTACAAGAAGGGGAGACACTAGGAAGGCAAACACACACAAACAAGAAAATGGCATGGCGGAAGCTTCTGTCTACAGCAATTTTTAACTCAGCCAGGTTAGAAGGTGAAAACCAATGTGGATCTAAATGTAACAAGAAGTCAACCAACAAGTGAAAAAGTTAAAAAAAAAAAAAAAAAGAAAGAAAAAAGTATGAGGAAGGAACTATTAGTTGGTTGTTACATAATTTTAACCACTAAAACTGATACTTAGCATCCTTGAAACTCCTTACTGTCTACACATTTTAAAAACTTGGAAATATTCCCTAATTTGTTTAAGAACTTCCAAATGAGGATTTTTAGTGGGTCTTAAGCCTGTTTGTTAAAATTATAAAACATCTTTTGATTAGTTTGTAAGAAGAGGTGATATAAAGGCATGGAAAAATGGAGATGTAGAAGGTGAATTTCAAAGAACAAAAACTGAAGAGGGTTGGTGGACAGGAGCAATCACGAGTTACTAAGCAGACGCAAAAATGTATTTCTTTCATCTCAATTGACAAACCTTTGTGAGGCATCGTTTTCACCTCTACAGCCATCAAAATTAAGCATCAAGTTCAATTGAGTTTTAGAGACAGCATCCGTCTGTATCAAAATGAGATAAGCCAATAGTTTTATTAAACTAACAAAACATTTTTAATTACATGACTTTCACTAAAAAATTATTAGCAATTTTGGTGGAAAACAGATCATGTACATTTAAAGCACAAAATTATTTTAGAAAAGAACAACTTACTGTATTTTTTTTTAATTATACAAAATGCTGGTATAATAATATATGTATGTAACTTTTGTAAACAGTTTTTACGGACAGGATTGTGTGACTGGAAAAGTTTGGACATGACTGTTCTAAACAAAGATTATGATTTTAATCTGAGGCTTATAACAGGATTCATTTTTTCTTTCTTTGGTCCCTAATAAAAAACAGAAATTGTTCTTAAAATAGCAGCTTATAATTACAATAAAGAACATTACATTCAAAAAGGCTCTCTGCATAAATATAAAAAGAATGTGGGAATTAAGTCATTTCTCCAATACTTTAAACTGGTAAAAGTCCTGTTGTAAACCATCTTCTAAAAAGCAAGAGAATTCCAGAAGAACATCTACTTCTGCTTCACTGACTCTGCTAAAGCCTTTGACTGTGTGGATCACAACAAACTGTGGAAAATTTTTAAAGAGATGGGAATACCAGACCACCTTACCTGCCTTCTGAGAAATCTGTACACAGGCCAAGAAGCAACAGTTAGAACTGGACATGGAACAACAGACTGGTTCCAAATTGGGAAAGGAGTACATCAGGGCTGTATATTGTCACCCTGCTTATTTAACTTCTATGCAGAGTACATCATGAAAAACAGGGCTGGATGAAGCACAAGCTGGAATCAAAATTGCCGGGAGAAATATCAACAACCTCAGATACGCAGATGACATCACCCTTATGGCACAAAGTGAAGAGGAACTAAAGAGCCTCTTGATGAAAGTGAGAGAGAGAGAAAAAGCCAGTTTAAAAACTCAACATTCAGAAAACTAAGACCATGACATCCAGTCCCATCACTTCAGGGCAAGTAGATGGGTAAACAATGGACTGATGCTGAAGCTGAAACTCCAATACTCTGGCCACCTGATGCGAAGAACTGACTCATTTGAAAAGACCTTGATGCTGGGAAAGATTGAAGGTGGGAGGAGAAGGGGACAACAGAGGACGAGATGGTTGGATGGCATCACCAACTCAATGGACATGAGTCTGAGCAAGCTCCAGGAGTTGGTGATGGACAGGGAAGCCTGATGTGCTGCAGTCCATGGGGTCACAAAAGTCAGACATGACTGAGCAACTGAACTGAACTGACCCATTCCTTCAGACTTGTTTTGCACTCCACGCCCTTGCTGGGGAAATATATTTTGTTTTTCAACTTCAGAGCAACTTTACCTAGAAAGTCCTTGGTTACAAGTATTCAATTTCCTAAGCATTTCTGAAGATTTATCATACGCAAGGGCTTCCCAGGTGGCACTGTGGTAAAGAATCTGCCTGCCAATGCAGGAGATTCGGGTTCGATCCCTGGGTCAGGAAGATCCCTCAGAAAAGGAAATGGCAACACACTCCAAAATTTTTGCCTGGGAAATCCTATGGACAGAGGAGCTTGGAGGGCTACAGTCCACAAGGTCGCAAGAGTCAGACATGACTTAGTGACGAAAACAACACAAATACACATGGTGTCACCCTAGGCTGAGGGGAATAAAAAGATGAGAAGCGTGATTCCAGTTTTTACACAAATCATTAGAGTACAGAGCAGATGTTCCAACAGTTCTAAGGAGGTTTCAACGTGAGTGCTGGGGCAGCCCCGAGGCAGCTTCCAGGAAACGGCCCCCATGGAGCTGGAGCATCAGAAGAGCCAGGACCTGAACAAGAGGCAGCAAGCAGGGAGTCCAAGAGAGCACTCTTTTGGCTGGCTTTCTCCCAGCTGGGAGGCTAAATAACTCCTGTAAGGCTTGGTCTCTTTCATTTCATTCGGAAAAGTGGGAAAAAAGAGTATCTTTTCCAGCTATGCCAGAACCGTCTTCCACCATCCCAATATCCAGGTTCCACATCTCCTGCCGACACTAGTGCTTCATCCCCACCCAGTTTGTCTTGCTTCCATTTCTCCCCATTCCAACACGAATAACATACCAAGGTCAACGAAGTATTGCCAAAGTCTGCTGCTGGTCACTCCCGCCTTCCCCTCAGTTACTCTCCGTGAATCCTTAATATCTACTGACTTAGCGTTCAAACAACACACTCCGCTGGACTTTCCACTTCCATTACTTTTCTCTTAGTAGTAGTGATCCCTTCTATTTCAGCCTATTCTGCCCATTAACGTTCCTGTTAACATAACACCCATTAACTTGGGGTGTGACTTTGCATCTTTACTCCTTTGCTAGGACAAATCTCCCACCTTTATCAACCTCAACTGGTCAAATTTCACTCACCTTCAAGATGTTTCCTGACATTCCAAATTAAAGACGATATCTTCCTCCTTTGAACACTGTTGGGACTTTCTCTGTCAGGCATGTCTACTCTCCTTGTATTACCATTACCTGAGTTTCTATCACCACCTCCCAACTAAACATTAAGCCCCTCGAGGACAAGGACTCTTGTTCACTTTTCTTCCAAAGAACTGAGCAGACCTTAATTCTGTTAAATTGGAGAGAAGAAATAAGAACAACTATTTCAGCTCCCCTTGTCATCTTACTGCCTTCAGTGGCAACTAGGGATCAGCTGGTCCATGAACATCTCATTCACTCAGACTGAGAACTTCATCTCTGATTCCTTTCCCCTTACGTAAGTACATTCATCTCCAAGCACCAGGGAGATGCAATTCTTTGTTCACACTTATTTTTGTATCTAGTTCTGTGAAGAATGGCTTCCTCTCTTTGGTTCCCTACCTTCATTTTCCTCCTCTCCTTCACAATTCGTCTCCAACCTTGCTCTCAAGATTCTTCTTCCTAAAACTGCATAGAGCCTTGCAATCCAACACTCCCCAGCACGTGGTCCCAGCGTCCCCATCAAGCTTCATTTCCCATCAATTTCTTCCCCTCCCCTGCATGAACCTTATCCATCCAGCAAAATGACTCTACTCCGTATTTCCTAAATGTCTTATACTTTGACTGTCATCCCTTTCTCACATCATAATGCCTGGGATTTCCCTCCCAGTCTTCACTGCCTTTTCAAATCCTCCTTATCCTTCAGAGCTAAGCTGAAATGCCACTTGCCCCTCATCTGTTCAATTCAAGAAGCCTCTAGTAGGCATAATAGTAAGAACCAATGTTAACTCTGGTCTATGTACCAGGCATTTCACACTACACTCTTAGAAGGTAGGTACAATTGTGGTCACAATGTATAACAATGAAACTAAGGTTGATAGATGTTAAGGAACACTCATGGTCACAGAGCAATTAAATGGTTAAGTCAGGATTTGAAATGAGTTCTGTGAGACTCAGTTCAGGTTCCAACCATCACACCAAACTCACTTAAGCAATGGGACAAACCCTGTTATAGTCAAAGCAGCACAAGCTGGAACACCTGAATTCCAGTCTCCTCGGATGAGTAAGTTACTGTCCCTGGGTGAGTTATTGAACCTCTCCTACAGCCAGTATCTTTATTTGTCAAACAGGGGGAGGGTAGGATCAGAGGAGCAGACAACTATCTCTGGGGTCCCTTTGAGTGTAAACCATTCTGACACACTATCCGATACAGATAAGATTACCCCCCCGTAACTGGTTCTCACCAAAGGTAAATACAAAAGATTTTCTTACAAAAAAGGCTTGGAGTTACAAGCTCACTTTATTTCAGAGGCTATTTTCTAAACAGGCCAGTTATCTTTTCCAGGGTATAGTCGACATTTTAAACTGCCCCCTCCCCCATTTTTGAGAAGCACTCTGAAATGTTTTAAAACAGGAAAAAGCTACCTTTAAAAGATAACTAGGAAAAAAAGAAAAAAAAGATAACTAGGTATCCTGAGAATTCCAAAAGAATACTGATACTCAGAATAAAAAGGAAAGATTTAACGTAACACTCATCTGTATTTAGATACAGTATAAAGTTAGCAAAAATTTAAAAGCTTAGATCAAGCAGAGAATCAGCAAAAACCTAAGGTATTGATTAGTGAGCCTCCCTGTTTGTATTTTAAGATTGGTGAAAACAGCCTGAAATAATGAACAAGAATCATGCATATTAATTCAGAGACAATACAAACTTGGAGAAACATTCTGGGGCAAATTATCATCATGGTTCCCTAAGAAATAATGCTATTTCTCCACATGTGGCTGGCAAATACAGTAACAGGGCTTTGTTGACTGGTCACAATGAATCCTCCACAATTCAATTCAACAAGTATTTATTGACCACCTCCAATCCGCCTAGCAATGGCCTGTACAATAAATGCTTTCTTTGGTCTCAGGCCATGTAACAGCCGCTCTCTATAATGAAAGTATCTTATTGTCTACTGGAGGCACTGTAGGAAGGGGAGGGCAGGGGGCAGTGTCAGGCTGAACTGTAGCTGAATTTTTCAATTACAATGACTAAAGCAAATAATCTCAAAGTTGGAGGGGCCTTTGGAAAAAACCTAATCTGATGGATGACAGAACTCCGAGTTGGCAGAAGTGTCCTGTCTTATCCAAGGTCACTCAGTTAATCAGTCTCCTAATGGTCCCGTGCAATTGCCACAAATTCCTTTCACTCTTCACCCTTCCAAGTCAGGCAGAGTAACTACTACCCAGAAATAAAAAAGGCACCTAATCTTCCGGACGGCTCGTTTTCAAAAGCCTTCGAAATATGCCCTAAAGCTGAGAGAGTGGGACGTACGTATTATCTCTCTTAGACCAGAATCACTTCTCCATCCACTCAGACTAGGCTTCATACGCTCTTTAATCACCGCTTGGGGGACAGGGTGAGGAGAAGCAGGTGATCTGGAAACACGTTCTCGGCATCTTGAAACGTGTCCGTTTCTCATTTTCACCTGAGATCTTTCAAGGACCCCGAAAATTAAAAAAACAAACAAACAAAAAAACCTCTCACTGGAATAAAAAGCAAATGGCGACTAAAGCCTAGGGAAGGAAAAATAACCAACAGGGGTCGGTTCGCTAGCGACCCGGTTCTCAAAAACATCAAGCGAAGACGACGACGTTGCAGGTGAGGGCCCGAAAGGGGCCCGCAGACAACCGTTCCCCCGGGTCTCCCAGGACCTCCTGCCAAGGTCCGAGGCCCTATCCCTGCCTGGGCCCCCGATGGGGCGGAGTCAGCTACCCCGGGGGACGGCGCTGCCTACGGCCCGGCCTGAGGAGGGGACAGGGGCACGGACTCGCTGCTCGCGACGCCCGGGTCGCCAGGAGAGGACCCCGGGTTCGCAGCTGCAGAGCCCACCCCCACGCACACACCCCTGCGGCCCCGCCCGCTCCCTCAGAGGCCGGCCCCAAATCTCACCGTGAGCCCCGGGAGCGGCTGGGGGCGCTGGGCGAGAAAAGGGAGTTGACTCTGGGGCTCAGGCCGGCCGAAGGGCGCCGCGCTCAGCTCCAGGCCCTCCTGACGCCTCGACACAGACACAATGAGTCACAAAGGCCGGAAGTGTGTCAGCACCTCGCCTTCCGGGACTGCGCCGCGCTTCCGGGTCCTCTCTAGGAGGGCGGGAGGATTCGACATCTCGGTTTCCCCAATGCTGGACATGTCTACTGCCCTGCACTGGTGCAGCCTCCCGCTTTGGGGGTCCCCTCCCGCAGTCTGTGCGCCCCCAAGTTAGGGCTGGGGACGAAAGGATTGTGTCTTTTCGAGATACAAACAGACTGTCCAACTCTGACACCAGTCCATCTGATAATTCGATTTCTCCTTTTTCACCTCGGGCAGTCCTTGTAGTAATTAGAGTTATTATCAAGCAATAATACTGAGTAATTGTATGTTTGTGGCAGAGGAGCTGAAAGAACGATGTACACAGAGGAGATCAAAGTTAAGCCATGGGTGGCTCAGTTTCACAAAACTATGTTGGTAGTTCCTCTCCAGCCCTGAAGGTGTCTGCCAATTGAGTGGGTGGTATTTTCAAATACTTGGCTTGTGAATAAAGAACGTCTTTCTATGCCCAAGCTAGTCATAAGGTTCTATGTTCTGCTCATGTGATATATGCTATTATAGCAATTTAAAAGACGTTTTCAGAATAATAACAGGCACTTTTGCCTTCAAGGTGCTTTCACAACCTACAACAATTATGGCCTTCACCTGGCAAGATAAGACAGAAGTAATACTCTACCTGCTGAGCAAGAGCACCCACAGACTTTAATGATTGTGACTTTGCTCTATATTCCAAGGCAAGTTCTGGGGAGAGACTGAACTTAGTAGTTTGGCTGTATGACTCCTATAGTTTGAAGAGTACTTTGAAAAAATATTTGAAAACTAAAAGTCAATTACAGTATTGTTAAATGAAAAGTGCAAAATGGAGAAAAGTAATCACTTATAATCCTTCCACCCTAACCCAATTATGATGGGTTTATCTCTTTCCTATCTGTTTTTGTATATATGTGTGTGTGTATGTGCTAAGTTGCTCCAGTCATATCCAACTCTTTTTGACCCTGTGGACTGTAGCCCACCAGGCTCTTCTGTCCATGAGATTCTCCAGGCAAGAATACTAGAGTGGGTTTTCATGCCCTCCTTCAGGGGATCTTCCCAACCCAGGAATGGAACCAGTGTCTCTTACATCTCCTGCATTAGCAGATGAGTTCCTTACCACTAGCACCACATGGGAAGCCCTTCCCTATGTATATATTTTTATTTATTATTTTAAATATGGTTCAAAATTATAGATTGTATTGGATAGGTGGCTGATATGTTTGAAGTACCTGCTACATTCATATTGTGTGACCACTTTTTGGACCAAATTGATGGGATCAGGTTTGGGCACTTTTTGGAAGCACAGTTTATATGCTGACCACTGGGATTACAGAGGTGGTCTGGTCTGAGAGCTCTGAAGAATGGAACAGTAGGGAAGTAAAGCATCTAGATCTCCTTTCTTGGGGAGTTCAGATGTGAGGCAATCAGAAAACCGGGGCCAGGCAGAAATCAATCAGCAGAAGGCATTAGGTGACAGAAGCCATGAAGCTGTGGGTGTCATGGGTTAGCAGTGGTTTCAGGGCTTATGCACCACATGGCAGACTGCGCAGAGGGGAGCCCGCCCCCCACTACTGAGAACCCCCAGCATGAGCAGGTGGCCGTCTGAACAGCCTGCAGGCCCCGGTTCTGTGCGGTGCTCGACTTTGCTGCAGACGGTATTGTTTCCTATCTCCCCATTTCCCTGTGTGTCCTTACAATAAAGTCCTAGCCAATAAAAGAGACTTACTTGGTTCCTTGTCACCTAGAAAAGCCAGATGTGGTTGATGTGAAATTATGTGTACTACTTTAAAAAGCTTAATTATCATATCACTGACATTTAAAATTTTGCTACACAGAATGGATAAGCGTCATTTTAATAGCTAAATAGTTCATTCCTATATTTCTAGACATGCTGAATACTTTGAAAGTTTTGCTAGGTTAAGAAATATTTAAATGAAGATTTTTGTGCAAATGTCTTTTGGATTGTTTAATTAGTACAGATTCTGACAGGTGAATTAATATTTATATGTACACATACATACATATACATAAAAAACATCATTTATAATTGCCAAGATATGGAAGCTATCTAAGTGTCCATCAACAGGTGAACGGGTTAAGAAGATGTGGTTTGTGTGTGTGTGTGTGTGTGTGTGTGTAGATATACAAAATAGGAAAATACTCAGCCATAAAAAAGAATGGAATTTTTCCATCTGCAACCACATGAATGGACTTGGAGAGTATTATGCGAAGTAAAATAAATTGGACAGAGGAATACAAATACTGTATGATATTTGTATGTGGAATTAAAAAAATACAACATTTATATGTGGAATCTAAAAAATACAACAAACTGGGGAATGTAACATGAAAGAAACAAACTCACAAAGAACACACTAGTGGTCACAGTGGGGATAGGGAAGGAGAGAGGGAATGCAGTGGTGGGGAGTAAAAGGTACAAACTATTATGTATAAAATAAGCTACAACCGAGGGAATATAGCCAATACTCCATAACTATAAATGGAGTAGACCCTTTAAAAATCATGCATCACTATAGATCTGTAACTTATATCGATGATATACTTCAATAAAAAATATATGTATAACCATATTTCTTCCCCAGAGAGGCTTCATTCTTACCTTCGTGCTGCAGCAAAGTTATTTACACCAGAAGGGTGACAAATGTCCTTCCATTGACCTTGCTTAATTTACTGAGTCACATCAGCATTATGGCAGAACTTATTTATTCATAGCCATTGATCATGATATATTATGTATCAGGGATTATGCTTGTTTGGAGGATATGATAGTGACATTGCACTGGTATTCTAGAAGTTTGCAGCCTGGTGGGGACATTAAACCAACGTATGAGTCACCGAAATACAAAGTGAAGTGGTGCGCATATCCAGAGCTGCAGAAATACACTTCTCTGCCTGATTGCGGGTTTCCCAGAGCAGAATTAAGCCTTCTGTGCGGTGCCTCTTTCCAAGGTAACTCTCTGGTGGTAGAAAAAAGGATGGTCTCTGTCAGGCACAGGGAACTCTACTCAATACTCTGTTATGACCTGTAAGGGAATAGAACCTAAAAAAGAGCGGATGTATGTATATGTGTAACTGATTCATTTTGCTGTGGAAACTAACAACTATACTCAAATAAAAAATTAATTAAAAAAAAAGGAAAAGGGGGTGTCTAAGCCTGCTCCATGGTCAGCAGTGATGCACGCAGCTTCTCTTCCTGTTGCCCCTAAGTCCCACACTTTTATGCTATTGAACATCGATTTCTCTTTATGCATGTCCAGCCACCCCACCCCCAAGTGCCCACAGGGGCCAGGCTAGCCAATGGCTGGGATATATGTGACTGTTACCTGAGCCTGAAGTGAGACTGTGGGGAGTTGCCCATGTGTTGAGCACACTCTCTGGCCAAGGGAAGCATTCACCCTTCAGGCTATTGCTGCCAAGCTGGGTGTGGACTCAGAATTTCCAGAGAGGCTAATTCTTCCAAGGAGAAAAGAGAAATGGGATATTTAGCTGAAGTTTCTCAATTTTTACACAGTGCCTCCTCCCCCACCCCCTGCAAGTTGCCTTTGATGTAACTCCAAACCTACAGGTAATAGAACACAAGGTACCGGACATGTCTGAGTTGGGCTAGAAACTGGAAAGCAGCCAAATGAATCCAGAGCTTCCTCTAAACATCTGTGTAGTTTAAAAAGGAAAATGAAAAAAATAAAATAAAATAAAAAGGAAAATGATCATCACTGCCGCAAAGAGCTTGCAGGGTAAGGAAACAAAGTGTGGATGTATAAACACACCCAGGCGGCACGGGGTGACTGGTCATGGGGAGAACTGTCATTCATGGCCACCTGATCCTTACAGCTGCTGGTTCCAGGAGTCATTTTTTCTAATATTTATTTTTATTTCTTTATTTACTTATTTATTTGGGGCTGTGCTGGGTCATCATTGCTACAATATGGGCCTTCTCTAGTTGTGGCAAGCAGGGGCTACTCTTTGCTGTGGTCCACCAGCTCTAGGTGCAGGCTTCATTAGTTATGGTGTGGGGCTCAGTAGTTGAGGCTCTCAGGCTCTAGGGCACAGGCTCAGCAGTTGGGGAGCACGGGCTTAGTTGCTCTGAAGCATGTGGGATCTTCCCCAGCCAGAGACTGAACCCATGTTCCCTGCATTGGCAGGTGACTTCTTAACCACTGGACTACCAGGGAAGTCCATCCAGGAGTCACATTCTAACGATTATTAACAGGCTCTGAATGTTGAGAAAGAAGAGACTATAGACGGTTAATTAGAATTTTTGTAGGAAAGGAGGTGAGGTCTTATAAGGAGCAATTTGTCAGGAAGGTGGAGAAAGATCTTAATGTAGGTTGGTTAAAGGAACAGTGGCAGGGGACTTCCCTGGTGATCCAGTGGTTAAGACTCCATGCTTCCACTGCAGAGGGCCAGGGTTTGATCCCTGATTGGGGAACTAAGATACTGCATGCCACACAGTGTGGCCAATTTTTTTTTTTTTAAAGGCAGGCAGAACTCAGGTGTATTAAAGGCAAAGAAAAAGACAAACAGACAAACAAACTCAAAACATACAAGCAAAACTCCCACATCTGCCCCCAGCCCCCACCCCAAACCAGTAGTAGTTTAGGCAGGAGATGAAGAGAGATCCAGCAGGGAGGAAAAACTAACTTCTAAATGAGACTTGGTAAGAATGTTTGTACATGCATAAAGGCAACTGTACTTTGCAAGCTGTAAAAACAAAGTTGCACATTAGTTGTCAGAAAAAGTAGTCACTGAAGGATGGATTGGTGAGAAGAGGGGGAGACAGGATTTGACAGGGAGGGGAAAGAGTAGGAGGTGAGGCTGGTCAGGTGCAGAGTTGGGTGCTGGGGCTGGGCTAAGGTGGGTGGGAGCAGAGCCAAGAAGTTCCAACCGACTTCACAGGTCAAAGCAATTTGGACGGAGCAGGGCAGCTGGACTTAAGGGACAGAGGTGGAGGGAGAAAGGGGAGGCAGCTGGGAGTGATGCTTATTGGGTGGGTTTGGTGTTTGGGGTTAAAAAGGGAAGATAAAGAATTGGGAAGAAGGAGCTGGGACCGTTCTTGGAACTCAGGTCATGGCTTCTGGTAGACACCCACAGTTTTAATGCAGGGAGATAAGGCAGAGAGGAAGCAGGGACAAATTAACTTGAAGGAAACTTCAGCAGTCCCATAACATCTTCCCTCACTACCATTTCGCTGGTGGTACAAGAGTGCGTGATCCACACAGTCAAAGGTTTTGGCGTAGTCCATAAAACAGAAATAGATGTTTTTCTGGAACTCTTGCTTTTTCGATGATCCAACGGATATTGGCAATTTAACTCTGGTTCCTCAGTCTTTTCTAAATCCAGCTTGAACATCTGGAAATTCGCAGTTCACGTACTATTGAAGCCTGGCTTGGAGAATTTTGAGCATTACTGTACTAGCGTGTGAGATGAGTGCAATTGTGCGGTAGTTTAAGCATTCTTTGGCATTGCCTTTCTTTGAGACTGGAATGAAAACTGACCTTTCCCAGTCCTGTGGCCACTGCTGAGTTTTCCAAATTTGCTGCCATATTGAGTGCAGCACTTTCACAGCATCATCTTTCAGGATTTGAAACAGCTCGACTGGAATTCCATCACCCCCACTAGCTTTGTTCGTAGTGATGCTTCCTAAGGCCCACTTGACTTTGCATTTATTGACTATGCCAAAGCCTTTGTGTGGATTACAACAAACTGTGGAAACCTCTTCAAGAGATAGGAATACCAGACCACCTGACCTGCCTCCTGAGAAATCTGTGTGCAGGTCAAGAAGCAACAGTTAGAACTGGATGTGGAACAACAGACTGGTTCCAAATTGGGAAAGGAGTATGTCAAGGCTGTATGTTGTCACCCTGCTTATTTAATTTATATGCAGAGTACATCACGCAAAATGCCAGGCTGGATGAAGCACAAGCTGGAATCAAGATTGCCAGGAGAAATACCAATAACCTCAGATATGCAGATGACACCACCCTTATGGCAGAAAGCGAAGAAGAACTGAAGAGCCTCTTGATGAAAGTGAAAGAGGAGAGCAGAAAAGTTGGCTTAAAACTCAACATTCAGAAAACTAAGATCATGGCATCTGGTCGCATCACTTCATGGCAAATAGATGGGGAAACAGTGGAAACAGTGACAGACTTTATTTTCCTGGGCTCCAAAATCACTGCAGGTGGTGAATGCAGCCATGAAATTAAAGACACTTGCTCCTTGGAAGAAAAGGCATCACCAACCTAGACAGCATATTAAAAAGCAGAGACATTACTTTGCCACCAAAGGTTCATCTAGTCAAATCTATGATTATACCAGTAGTCATGTATGGATGTGAGAGTTGGGCTATAAAGAAAGCTGAGCGCCGAAGAACTGATGCTTTTGAACTGTGGTGGTAGAGAAGACTCTTGAGAGTCCCTTGGACAGCAAGGAGATCCAACCAGTCCATCCTAAAGGAAATTAGTCCTGAATATTCATTGGAAGGGCTGATGCTGAAGCTGAAACTCCAATACTTTGGCCACCTGTTGAGAATAACTGACTTATTGAAAAAGACCCTGATGCTGGGAAAGATTGAAGGCAGGAGGAGAAGGGGACAGCAGAAGATGAGATGGTTGGATGATATCACTGACTTGATGCACTTGAGTTTGAGTAAGCTCTGGGAGTTGGCGATGGACAGGGAGGCCTGGCGTGCTGCAGTTCATGGGGTCGCAAAGAGTTGGACATGACTGAGCAACTGAACTGAACTGAACTGAACAAGAGTGTGTATGTTACATGTGGCTTCATATGACTGGTCCACATAAAGCTTCATCTGGTGCCCAGGGAACACCCCACTGGTGGTACCCATGGACAGACCCCATGGTCTGGGCACAGTGCCCTGCAGCTCTCCCGGGAGCCACCTGGAAGGCCGTTACATATAGGAACAAGCTCTCTGCACGCCTTGCTTAACAGCCAAGTGGGAGGCAGAGGCAGAGTAGAAAAGGTGTATCATCTGCAGTCACTGGGCTGCTGCCTCTCATTGCATGTGTGGTTTCGTGTCAGCTCCTCATCTGTAAAACAGGGATGATGTTGATCACAGCTTCCCACCTCTGTGCTGTCTGGAAGGTCATGTGAAATGGGGAAATGACAATGCTTTGCTGACTGCAAAGTACCTTCTGGTGCTAAACATCACCATTCCTTGAGTGCTGAAAACTGCATTTCTTCCCACTTTGAAAAGCCCAAGATGATTTATTTGGTGTGGGTATGAATTACAGGGGAAAAAGTTAGCACTGTTTTGTTTTTTTTTTAGTTAGCACTGTTTTGAGAATTTTCCCCAAATTCGCCATATTCACTCTCAAAGGAATGACAAGCTACAGGGGTTATTGTCAGCCACCTGTTGCTCTGGGTAAGCCATGAGAAAATCACCATGCGAAAAGAATAAAAGCAAAATATAGCAATACAACATAACCCAAATAAAAGTACATCGGGTTGATCAGTTGAGGTTGTCATGCCCTGCTAAGCTAAGGAAAAACATACTGTGGACCTTGGAACGCTCAGTCAGCACAAGTTCAGAACACTGCTTGTGCACACACCAAGATGTTTTCCCAAGGCATATGTGGACATATGACCTCCACCTAGGTGATAGCCCTTGTATAAGAAAATAACAGATAGTTTAAAGTAATCAATAAAATGGGAGAGGTGTCCAGGGACACAGGAGGCTGACTTCATGTAGCACAACAGATCCTTTCTGCTTGCCAAGACACTAAATAAAAGTGATGTGGCTCTGAGGAACAGGGCTCTAGACCCAAGAGGTCTTGAGACCCCTGTTTCCATCTTTAAAACTTTAATCCTGTCTCGTTTCTTTTTCCCAAACTGTGCATCAACCACTTTCGATCCCTACCCGCTGTGCTGGCCGCAGCAAGTGGCGCCCAACATGGGGCTCGAAAGTGAAGGATCACCAAGAGCGAACCTGCACCTTTGTTTCAGTTCAGTTCAGTCGCTGAGTCGTGTCCAACTCTTTGCGACCCCATGGACTGCAGCATGCCAGGCCTCCCTGTCCATCACCGACTCCTGGAGTTTATTCAAACTCATGTCCATTGAGTTGGTGATGCCATCCAACCATCTCGTCCTCTGTTGTCCCCTTCTCCTGCCTTCAATCTTTCCCAGCATCAGGGTCTTTTCCGATAAGTCAGTTCTTCGCATCAGGTGGCCAAAGTATTTCAGCTTCAGAATCAGCCCTTCCAATGAATATTCAGGACTGATTTTCTTTAGTATGGACTGGTTGGATCTCCTTGCAGTCCAAGGGACTCTCAAGAGTCTTCTCCAACACCACAGTTCAAAAGCATCAATTCTTCGGTGCTCAGCTTTCTTTGTAGTCCAACTCTCACATCCATACATGACTACTAAAAACACCATAACTTTGACTAGATGAACCTTTGTTGGCAAAGCAATGTCTCTGCTTTTTAATATGCTAAGTTGGTGATGGCTTTTCTTCCAAGGAGCAAGTGTCTTTTAATTTCATGTCTGCAGTCACCATCTGCAGTGATTTTGGAGCCCAAAAAAATCGCCGAGAGCAAAACTGCAACTTTGGGGAGGACGAATTTCCTTTAGCTCCTCTTCCTCCCTCTCCTGTCTTAACCGATGGAGTGACTCAAGCTTTTCCTTCCTTGCCACAGACAACAGGTCTGTCACCCCTCCAGAAAAGTATTTGGTGGGCTCAACAGGAGGGTGACTTGGAGGCTATGATTATGATATTTCCAATGACTATACGGGAACGAGTAGCTCCTGGGAAAGATCCTAATAATCCTAATGGGGTGTATGAGGCTGTATGCAAATAGATTCCCTTCAAAACACTAAAGGAACTTAAGCAAGCTGTTCAAAATTATGGAGTAAATTCTCCTTTTACCTTGGAAATAGTGTAGGGACTAGCTGAGGGTTCCCATTTGATTATGGTGGCTCATGACCAAGCCGGACAGATCCCCATCTCTTTAGATCAATTGGTATGCAGTGGAAATTGGGGGAGAACTCAAGATCAAGTGCTTATGGAAGATCAGGCTATAGAACAGGTGAGGCAATACTGCATAAAAGCCTGGGAGAAAGTAGAAGTTAAACGACAGGCTTTCTTTACTTTAAGAGAAGACCTCACCTCCCCGGAGGAGAGACAATCCTTGCTGGGACACCTTATCAGTCTACCCCTGTCATCAGAGCCAACTAGAACACTCTCTGGTTTAAAGTTTAGCTATGAAACTATGACTACAGAAAAGAGAGATGACATTTTTGACACTGAATGGCCATGATACTGTTTAGACTTCGGGTAAAAACTGGTTAAAATAAAATCTTTTTTGAAGTTGAAAAACTGGTTCTTCTTGCATGCACAATTAAAAAAAAAAGTTGCCTTGTTAAAATACTTTTTTGGAGCTCCAATTCTGCCTGAGAAACAAAAACAGACCTGGGAAAAAACCTAAAGTTAACTCTTATCATGTCCTTGGGATACAAAACCCACTCTATCTGGGACTCCAGCCATAAACAAATTGGTAGAACTCAAACCAAGAAGAAAAGAAGGGGCAAAGAGACATTTTAAATATCAAACAGAAAAGTATGAGATCTCTGTCTATATGTCTGTCTAAATTGATGTGTGTCTCAGTGTGTGTCTTCGTCCTTGGACAAAATTGCTAAAGGCTGATTGGCCAATGAGCTCTATTTAATTGACCTAAAGAGAAGGAAGTGCTTATGAATCAAACAATTCTAAATTCAAAAAATTAAACTAAAATGCATTTCAGGCTTCTGTGAACTGGGAAATATTCACTATTGAATTGATACCTGGTATTAATGTTTATTTATTGACTTTGTGAAGATATTTTTTCAAATGACATAGCTTTGGGTGAGTTATATTTACTAATCTACAAAATGATATAAAGTACAGTTCATGGTTGCTGAAAGTAGGATGTGTGTTTTTAATAAAAAAGGTATAAGGAATGGAATTACATTCTATTAAAGAAAAGGGAAGTACATCTGAACTTACAGGTGGCTGTTTTCTGAATGGGCAAATAGAGTGATGAATACAGAAGCATAAAAAAGGTTTGTGGCAAGTGGAAGAGAGTTTGTGCATGATACAAGTTTCTTAAGACATTAAACTGCCTTTGAAATCTTTTATTGTTACTTTGACTAAGTGAATAACTATTGTTTCACAATGAATATAAGCTGGTACCAATCTGGAATTTGATTTTCTCTTCCTGTTAAAAAACAAAGTTTTCTTGAAATATGGCTTTTGAAAACAGACTATGTAAATTTGTCTTTAAGTGATTCATATTTGCTTTTAAAATCTTTTGTTACTTTGATAAAATCAATGAGTGTTATTTCACAGTGACCTATGGAAACTCTGGCACACATAGACAAAGCTTATTCTGCTTCTAGAAAACTAACCCCTCATCAGAAAATTTGAAATGGATAAACAATGGCTATAAACCAAACAGTCAGGGATATGGGAAGTCCAAGACGGCTGCTTGGCTTTTCCCTGCTCCCTGACAAACCTCTTTTATTTGACACGGTAAAGCCTTTCCTGGCTGTAGGGTTAATATCTCACGATGGAAAAAAATGGTTAAAATATATTTTCTGCAATCTCCAGTGATCAGGAAACCCACTTTGCTGGACAGGTTGTACAGACACTGGCAAAAATTTCATGAGCTTCTTGGAGATTATTACCTTCATGGACGTCCTTTGTCATCAGGCAAGGACCTCTTGGCTATATGAGATTGAACAGACTGCTAAATATGACTACAATTTTCATGACCTTTTGTCTGACATATTACTGGCTCCTAGTCTTTGTTTTCAGATATTAAAAAAACTCCTCAAGTCACTGATGGTTTAAAACAATTTAGTGATTTATACTTGTGGGTAAAATTAAAACATTTTTCTTTTCTCTCTGTCTCGTCCCTCCAGAAGTTGGAGACATTTGGGTTCTGAAGAGCCTTGCTGCTGCTGCTGCTAAGTCACTTCAGTCGTGTCTGACTCTGTGGGACCCCATAGACGGCAGCCCACCAGGCTCCCCCGTCCCTGGGATTCTCCAGGCAAGAATACTGGAGTGGGTTGCCATTTCCTTCTCCAATGCATGAAAGTGAAAAATGAAAGTGAATCGCTTAGTTGTGTCCGACTCTTCGCGACCCCATGGACTGCAGCCTACCAGGCTCCTCCATCCATGGGATTTTCCAGGCAAGAGTACTGGAGTGGGGTGCCATTGCCTTCTCCATCTGAACAGCCTTATCAAGGTCCAAAAAAGACTGTCTCCAGACATAGACAAAAATCTCAGCATATACTGGGGAGCCCAAACTCATATAGATGAGGAGACTAACAACAGTCCTCAGATGCATGGGAAAAACCCTCCAAGAACTAATGAAGAAAGAAGTTGCAAGATCAACATATCTTCTGCTACAAAAACATAAAGGGGGATATGCAGGGGTTAACAGTCAGCCACCTGCTGCTCTGGGTAAGCCATGAGAAAATCACCATAGGAAAAGAATAAAAACAAAATACAGCAATACAACATAACCCAAATAAAAGTACATCGGGTTGATCAGTTGAGGTTGTCATGCCCTGCTAAGCTAAGGAAAAACATAGTGTGGACCTTGGAACGCTCGGTCAGCGCAAGTTCAGAACACTGCTTGTGCACACACCAAGATGTTTTCCCAAGGCATATGTGGACATATGACCTCCACCTAGGTGATAGCCCTTGTATAAGAAAATAACAGATAGTTTAAAGTAATCAATAAAATGGGAGAGGTGTCCAGGGACACAGGAGGCTGACTTCATGTAGCACAACAGATCCTTTCTGCTTGCCAAGACACTAAATAAAAGTGATGTGGCTCTGAGGAACAGGGCGCCTGACCCAAGAGGTCTTGAGTCCCCGGGTCCCATCTTTAAAACTTTAATTCTGTCTCTAGTTTCTTTTTGCCAAACTGTGTGTCGACCACTTTCGATCCCTATGATCCCTACCTACTGTGCTGGCCGGGCCAGAGAACAACCAGATGGCACTGACTCCCTCCCTGTGCAAACAACTCTCACCCAGCCGAGTAAACAGGCCTCCCTGGGTAAGGCGCAGAGGCGCCGCTCCTGTGGGAAGCAGCCCAGAAACCAGGAGCCCGTGCCTCGGGGTCTGGACTTGGGTTCTGCTTTCAGTCGCCCGCTCCCCCTCCCGCCCCCAGGGCAACGGGGTCACCTGTCTTGGCTCCTGTCTTGATGTAAACAGGGCTGGGGGCCCCGGTGGTTTGAGTGCGGCCAGGCCCCAGCTCTCACTCCTCCCGTGTAAATACATACATCACAAAGAATCTTTGTAACCATCCAGGGGAAGGGAGCCTGACTCAGGAAGGGGGTGGGGATGGAGATGCCGGGAGAAGGGAGGTGGCGGAGAGGTGAGGCCCATCCACGCTGAGCTATGTGGTGCAGAGGCCGCTTTGCCCAGTGTCTGACCGAGGGCGCTGCAGCAGAAACCAAGGAGGGTGGGAGGGGGGCTGGGTGAAAGGGGGGTGGAGCGGACCTGATGTCCTCAGCCCTGACACCTTCCCTACTGTAGAATTTCACGTGTGTAAGAAAAAGAACCAAGGCCTCCTCTTCCTGCAGTGCAAGGTCGAAGAAAGAATATCAGTGGAGAGTTGAGAAAATAAATTGTATTCCCGCCTCCACCTTTTAGTCAGCTGTGTGCCTTTGGGATGGTGCCTTAACCTCTCTGAGTCTCCTTGTCTAGATAAATTGGAACTATACTCTCTGCCATTAAGCTCTCTTGATGTGATGGGAATTTTAGGAAGTAATCCACACGACTACCCAATGAGGTAGGGAATGATTATCTTCATTTTAGAGACAGAGGAATTGAGGCCCAGCAAGTAGACCTGATTTACCCCCAACATGCTCATTAAGAATCGGGAGGCTGGGACTGACATATACACAAGCCTATATATAAAACAGATAACTAACAAGAACCTACTGTAGACCACAGGGAACTCTACTTAATACTCTGTACTGACCCACACGGAGGAGAATCTAAGAGTGCATACACGTATTACTGATTCATTTTGCTATACAGCAGAAATTAACAAGACATTGTAAACCAACATATTCCAATAGAAATTGATTTAAAAAAAAAGGAGTGGCAGAAGAAGCTCTTTTCCCTGCCAAACCCCCATTCTGCCCCTGCAATGGAGGATTTCTTTCCTTGCCAATTTGAAAACCGAGATTAGAAAGTTCTGGCTTACTGAAAACCACCTTTCTTGCTGGAGACAGAGGTTCTGACTCATAAGCTCTGCCTCAGGGCCCCCACCTCCCCCAGCCATCTCCTCTCCTCTCCCTGCACTCCTGTATCACCTTGGGTAAAATCCAGGGACGGAGAACAATCAACGGCTTGTTCCACCCAGGGTAGAACTTGGCAGGAACCCCTGGAATTGCTGTCACCACCTTTCCCACTCCAGGGTAATTCATAAGTGTCTGCATTTCCATGGCATGAGGGGGAGAGAGAGAGAGAGAGAGAGAGAGAGAACCGGTAACCCTCTACCTACAAAAACCAGCACTGGGAGCATTCTAGGGGGAGGAGGAAGAAAGGTTCAGAGGCCTTTGACAATAAACTCCCGACCACGATGTTCCAGGACCGGGATGGACAAACTTCTGCCACTGGACCAAATGTGGCTTGCCACTTTTTGGTAGAGTTAGCAATCTAAAAATTTTATGGCTTTTACTTATTTTTCAAAAAAATTTTGTTGGAGTATAGTTGCTCTGCAATGTTGTGTTAGTTTCAAGTGCTCAGGAAAGTGATTCAGTTATACATATATTCATTCTTTTTCAGATTCTTTTCCCATATAGGTTATCACAGAATGTTGAGTAGAGTTCCTTGTGCTATATAGTAGGTTCTTGTTGGTTGTCTATTTTATGTACAGAATTTTATGTTTCTCAATGGTTGGGGAAAAAAATCAAAAGAAGGATTATTGTCCATGATGTGAAGTTATATTAAATTCAAATTTCAGTGTCCATAAATCAGGTGATTTTGGAAGGAAACCACGCTTCTTCGTTTACAGAGTTGCTTTTGCACTATGAGGGCAGAGTTGAATAGTTGTGACATCAACCATGCAGCCTGCAAAGCCGAAAATATTTGCTGTCTGGCCCTTTAGAGAAGTTTGTGATCTCCTGTCCTAGGAAAAACCACGTGTCTGCGACAGAGACTTGTGGGGAGGGTCTCATCACTGGTGAGTAGACATTTATTTAACCCTTGGTTTCTGTACAGCACCCACGCCTCAGCTGTTCCCGGTGGCCTCAGTCCAGCTGGGTCCAGTTGGTAGCCGAGGGGTGCGGGCTCTCAGACCCACCGGTGGATGAGAGTGGCCTTGCCCTTCACCCTCCACCCTTCAAGGGTCAAGTCCTTTCCTCCCCCAGCATGCGGAGTACCAGCAGCCAGGCTTGGGTGCCTCAGGAGGGAGGCTGCAGGATTTTTCCCTGGAGAAACTGACCAAGAGATGCGATCTCGATGCTGACCGTGGGAGTCGAGTTCCCACCAGATCTTCTAAGGGGCGCTCAAGGTGGACGAGGCCTGCCCACACCCAGAGCCAACGAGGCCTGTGAGTGGACCACTGGGATATGTGAGGAAAGCCCCATCTTTAGGTCTGGTGAGGTCGAGAACTTCGGGGTTGATCACGGAAGAGACAGGACCAAGATGAGACAGGATCACAGAACAGGCTTTACTGGGTAAGGCTTGGTCATGACTGCTTGAAAAGGACCTTATAGACAGCTGAAGGCCTAGCAGGAGAACTTCCAGGAACAGTTGCGGCATCTGGAACCCAGAGAGGGAACAGGGCGAGGGAACTTCCAGGAGAGAGGGGAATCGCAGAAGGGAATTGCGTGTCTTGGTGATGTCACTCAGGAGTCCAGTGGGGAGTTTCTGGGTAGAGAACCCTGAAGGGCAGCAGCAGGTTTGGGGGTTTTACTGCCCTGGGGTTTGTCTCATCTACTGGGAGCTGATGGTGATGCCCTTTGGCAAAGCAGGCAGGTTCAGGTGGCTAAATAGATCCTTCTTTGGGCTATATTTAAAGCAATGGGACTTGTGAGGATTTGTGTTAAGGTGGGCTTGGAGGCTCCTGTGAAGAAGCAAAACACACCAAGGCCATCTCCAGCTCATGAAATAACTGTGGCTACAACAAGAGAAAGACCGAGAAACCATGACGATGCAGGGGGCAGAAGAAAACAGTGAACAGAAACCTGCTGTTAACAACCTCAGAAATGCAGGGTCCTCTACAAATGGAACACTCAGGAAACACAAGAAGTATCTTTGGGATGGGAAATACTGGAGCAAAAACGAAACATTCAATAGAAGGGAAGGTTAAGGAAATATGACAGCAAACAGAACAGAAAAGACAAACACATTTTCAAAAAGGAGTGAAAAACATGAAAATTAGAATCTCAACCCAGGAGTTCCCACATCTGAATTTTAGGAGTTTGGGGAGGCAAGAACAGAGAAAATGAAGTGGGGGAAATTATGAGTAAGACAATTTAAGGTAATTTCTCAGAAATGGAGGACATGCACAGCCCACTGAATGCTCAGCAAAATGAATGTGAAAGAAACAAAATCAACACATGGATGAGAAAATTTTGAACCTAAAGATTACCAGAAATCAAAAAGAGGTCTCATGTAAAGGATGAAGAATCAGAATGCTCCTGGGTGGCTTAATAGCAATATTGGAATTTAGGAAACAATATTCCAAATTGTTTCCAAACTAGAATTTTACACCTAAACTACAAAAAGTTATTTTTAAAGAGGACCAAAAAGACACTTTTAGATAACCAAGGTCTCAAAATATTTACTCCAACAAGCACGTTATCTCAGAATGCTTATAGAAGAATATGCTTCACCCAAAGAAGGAGCTTTGTCAATCCTAAAGGAAATCAGTCCTGAATATTCATTGGAAGGACTGATGCTGAAGCTGAAACTCCGATACTTTTGCCACCTGATGCAAAGAACAGAGTTATTGGAAAAGACCCTGATGCTGGGAAAGATTGAAGGCAGGAGGAGGAGGGGATGACAGAAGATGAGATGGTTGGTTGGCATCACCGACTCGATGGACGTGAGTTTGAGTAAGCTCTGGGAGTTGGTGATGGACAGGGAAGCCTGGTGTGCTGCAGTCCATGGGGTCCCAAAGAGTCAGACACGACCGAAGCAACTTAGTACGTACGCAAAGGAGGAGTAATCAGGAGAGAACTAGGACCCAGAAGCAGAAAACCCAACTGATGGGAGGGGACGGGATTAAGGGCTTCCCAGGGGGCTGCAGAAAGGAGATCCCAGGATGACAGCAGGGCAGGAGCTGAGAAGCAGCCTTTCTGGGGCAGGAAGCAAGAGTTTCAGAATTTTTCTAAAGAGTCAAACATATGTCTGTATTCAGGTGAGAAATAGAACTGTTTTCAAAATCTAAAGAAGAGATTTTAGCCCCAATGGAAAAAGACTTCTTTGCATTTCTTAAATTTTTTTTCCTGTTGCTGTTTAGCAGTTTTCAACAATCAAGTCCTTCTATTTTTCTACATTGTTTGTCATTTGTGCATCTATGCAATAATATGAAGACAGAATTTTAGGTCAAGAATATTCCAGCATCTCTGACTATGTCCGGAATGTGAGATACTACTCTGTCATTCTAAACACTTCAGTCTTCCTCTTTTATATTATGCAGCGACATTCCCCGTAATGAACAGGGCCCATGGATTTTCCAGGCAGTTTGGGGCCTGTTCTAAAATGGGGCACAGAGCCTTGTGCTTCTCAGCCAGCTGTTCTGAAGTTGTGATTAGTCATTTGTCCCATCTGCCGTTGTTAAGAACTTTAAACAGCTCTTCATCCGAAAGATGGCCGGATTTCGGGTATGGCCGAAAATACGCGCCTATATCTGGAGGATTTTAGTGAAGAGAGCCTGAGCTTTGAACCTGAAATTACTTGCCTCTCCCACTCCATAGCTGATGAATTTTGGCAACTGTTCTGAGTTTTAAAAATGATCCTATCGTGGCTGCAAAGCATCTGGTACCATGCATGTTTCCTTGGAGATGCTTAACGCCTAGTGGCTGTGACAGGTGTTAATGTTTTGCAGTTTCCATGGTGCTTTCATCTGTCTTTTCTCACTGAATCTTCAATGAGGTGGGAAGGCAAGTTTGACGTCTCTACTTAAAAACAGATAAAACTGACACTCGGCACAGCCTAGTCCTCCCGATGGACCCCTTGGGGGCAGAGCCTTTCTGGTCTCTGGGCAATGCTATAGCACAGATAGAGCCATTGGGAAGGGAACTTACTTGAAAGAGCAACCATTCCTGCCTTAGTTTTGCTTTCATTCCTACCCGTCCAACAGAAGGATCACGTGGTCAAGAACAGACCGTAATTACAGACCTGCATCCAGAAAGAGGGTGTTTTCACGTTCCAGTGGGACCAGGAGAGATAAGTGATGGCAGGACAGAGCAGATCCAGGAAATAATGTTTTTCTATCCATTGCCTCAAAGAAAACTGGAAAACAAGTGTGTATGAATCCCTTCACTCTTGTCAATACGTTTATTCCATAGATGGGGTAAGAAATATCAGGGCAGTCTACAGTAAGGACAAAACTGCAAGCAAAGGATAGAATTTAAAAAATGGCATTCTTGGCACAATCTTTCCCATTCGTCATTTTAAAGACATGTTGTGGTTGTTTAGTTGCTAAATGGTGTTTGACTCTTTTGCGACCCCATGGACTGTAGCCCACCAGGTTCCTCTGTCCATGGGATTTCCCAAGCAAGAATGCTGGAGATGGTTGCCATTTCCTCCAGGGAATCTTCCTGACCCAGGGATTGAACTCATCTCCTGCTTGGCAGACAGATTCTTTACCACTGAGCCACAAGGGAAGCCCCTTTAAAGACAAAGTTTGATGAAAATGTTTACTTAGTTACATTCGAAGAGGAACTTGAAGCCTGCATAGAAATAAAAACATTATCCTTTGCTTGGGGCTTTGTCCTTCTAATTACTGCAGACTGCTCTGATATTTTTTGTCCCATCTATGTGCAAGGTTGCCAGGAGAAATATCAATAACCTCAGATACGCAGATGACACCACCCTTATGGCAGAAAGTGAAGAAGAACTGAAGAGCCTCTTGATGAAAGTGAAAGAGGAGAGTGAAAAACCTGGCTTAAAACTCAACATTCACTTTCGGCTTTCGGCTAGGAGGAGGCGAAGGTGCAACTTTCTTTGGTCGTCCCGAATCCGGGTTCATCCGACACCAGCCGCCTCCACCATGCCGCCTAAGTTTGACCCCAACGAGATCAAAGTAGTGTACCTGAGGTGCACCGGTGGGGAAGTCGGTGCCACGTCTGCCCTGGCCCCCAAGATCGGCCCGTTGGGCCTGTCTCCAAAAAAGGTCGGTGATGACATAGCCAAGGCAACTGGTGATTGGAAGGGTCTGAGGATTACAGTGAAACTGACCATTCAGAACAGACAAGCCCAGATTGAGGTGGTACCTTCTGCTTCTGCCCTGATCATCAAAGCCCTCAAGGAACCACCAAGGGACAGAAAGAAGCAGAAAAACATTAAGCACAGTGGAAACATCACTTTTGATGAGATCGTCAACATTGCCCGGCAGATGCGGCACCGGTCTCTAGCTAGAGAACTTTCTGGAACCATTAAAGAGATCCTGGGGACTGCCCAGTCTGCGGGCTGCAATGTTGATGGCCGCCACCCTCATGACATCATAGATGATATCAACAGTGGTGCAGTGGAGTGCCCAGCTAGTTAAGAACTGCAAAGGAAAAAGAAAAATAAAGGATCATTTGACAACCAAAAAAAAAAAAAAACAACTCAACATTCAAAAAACGAAGATCATGACATCCGGTTCCATCACTTCATGGCAAATAGATGGGGAAACGATGGAAACAGTGACAGACTTTATTTTCTTGGGCTCCAAAATCACTGCAGATGGTCACTGCAGCCATAAAATTAAAAGACACTTGCTCCTTGGAAGCAAAGCTATGACCAACTTAGACAGCATATTAAAAAGCAGAGACATTGCCGACAAAGGTCCATCTAGTCAAAGCTATGGTTTTTCCAGTAGTCATGTATGGATGTGAGACTTGGACCATAAAGAAAGCTGAGTGGCAAAGAATTGATGCTTTTGAACTGTAGTGTTGGAGAAGACTCTTGAGATCCCTTGGCCTGCCAGGAGATCAAACCAGTCAGCCCTAAAGGAAAATAGTCCTGAACATTCATTGGAAGGACTGATGCTGAAGCTGAAACTCCAATACTTTGGCCACCTGATGTGAAGAACTGACTCACTGGAAAAGACCCTGATGTTGGGAAAGACTGAAGGCAGGAGGAGAAGGGAGTGACAGAGGATGAGGCAGTTGGATGGCATCACCAACTCGATGGACATGAGTTTCAGCAAGCTCTGGGAGTTGGTGATGGACAGGGAAGCCTGGTGTACTGTAGACCATGGGGTCACAAAGAGTCGACGCGACTCAGCGACTGAACTGAACTGACTGATGTAGTAAATGTAGTTTTTCTTTTTAAGCAAGCTTCAAGTTCCTCTTCAAACATAAGTAAATAAATATTTGTACTAAACCATGTCTTTAAAGTGGTGAATGGGAAGGATTGTGCCAAGAATGCCATTTTAACGTAAAAGGCAAGTGATGAAAGATAGGGACCTGTGGCAAGGACATAAAGTGGGAGCTTGTGCACCCTTGTGAAAGGGTCTAAGATGGCATAATTTAACGGGAAACAGTGATGGGCAGGAAAAGACAGCGAGCGCATAGTTCCCTGAGACTGTGAGAAAGAGCTGCCTCAGCAAATGTGTCCTTCAGCCTTAACTCTTAGTTGCTACATAATCCACAGGGAGGGTGGATTCCGGGGGTGGGGTTGCATGGTGGAGGGAGAAGAGGGGAGGAGGCAGGGTGCATCCAGCTGTTGCACATACAGAACATCTGGAAACTGAACCCTTGTAACCTGAGAACGACCTGATTTTTGTATACTTTGATTTCATCCATACCGCATCTTCTCCCCTACATGCTTGCCCAATTTCTGATACTTGTTCATCTCTGCAACAGAACCACAACTATCATCCGTCATATCCCTCTCCTGAGAAATTCAGCAAAATGTAGCTTAAGAGGTTACAAAGGGACCAGAGGGGAACAGTGAGCCGATAGTCTGTTTAGCTAGACTATGTGTTTCTGGACTGTGAATTTGCTTATGTGCACTTGGTAAACAGTGGAACTATTAATATATTAGTATAAGGTGAAGCCCTATTGTTTCATATACAAGTTTTCTCAGCATGTTATTGCTTTGAGTTGCTAAAGCACCAGCACCTGCAAACAAAGCACTCTGACGAAGTTGAACTCAGCAAACTATGGGACAACCAGGAACAGTGCACGTCCCTTCCTCCCTCCTGTTAGCTCCCGTGGCCACATGCTTTAGTTTGTAAGGCTTATGTACACTTGTCCCTATCTTTGTGTATCTGCCCGTGTCACCCTAACTCTATAGCCTCAGTCTTTCCTCACAGCCCTTCCATCAGGCTACCCTTCCCTTTTATTTAAAAAATTTCCCCTCGTTTGACTGAGATATAATTATCAATAGTATTATATTAGTTTCAGGTGTACAACATAATGATTTGATATATGTACATACTGTGAAGTTACCACAGTTTAATTAACACCCGTCACCTCACAGTTAATTTTGTTTTCTTGCGATGCAAACTTTTAAGACCCACTCTCCTAGCAATTTTCAAATATACAATACAGTATTAACTATAGTCACCATGCTATCTATTATATCCCCAGAATTTGTTACCTTATAACCCAAAGTTTGTACCTTTGGACCATTTTCACTATTTTTAGAAATCTCTAGAACAGGGATTTGTGGCCACACATTCTTTAATCTCCACTACCCATCGCAGAATAAACATTTACCAGAATGGTGTTGAAATATTTACCAGTCTCTCTCCATTCTCCCCACCCTTCCACCTTTGTGCTTTTGCACCAGCTCTATCTGGAATGTTCTTGGCTGGAAGGGCATTTCCACAGCTCCTCCTTTGAATACCACCCCATCTGCAAAGTCCTTCGGGTTTGACCTCTGCCCTCAAGCTCTGTATCTCTCCATCTCTGGGTTATGATCTCACATTGTATCAACAACACGTCAGTTCCCGTGCTAGGAGCGTCCCAGGTCGAGAAAGGCAAGATTCTAGCCTGATTTTTATTTCCCCTATACTCTGGTAGGGCTGATTAAATGTATGTGGAAAAAAAGAACACGGAAAGTCGAGGGATCCAGCGTGCGTTCTTTGGTTCAACAACCCAACTTTCCACAAGGTCTTTTCAAAACGAGCTTCTATGGGCAGTGCCAAGGACTTAAGAGCAGGCGGCGTCGGCCTGAACTCTGCAACTAGGCTGGCTCCAAGGAGGCTTGAATGAGGGGCTCACAGCGCGGATCTCCCTCTCCCCCACGCAGTCTTTGTAAGTTATTGCCATATTGCCACCTATGGGCACAAAAAGAGCCCAAGACCCAAAACGCCGGAGAGGAGGGAAGATGTGGCGACTGCGACTGGCCGCCGGGGCTTCTTGGGCCCCACAGGCCGACACTGGCCCTGCGGGACCGGAAAACCCACGCCTTCGTCCTCCCGGGGCAGGGTTACCGCGCCTCACACGCTCGCCCACAGACGAGTGCAAGGAGAACTGACCCCCTGGGGCTGCCGTCGACTTCGAAACACAAAGGCCGGAAGTACGTCGGCGTCAGCCTGGCCGGGCGCCCTCTCTAGGACCCTGGAGGCCCCACAGCTCAGTGGTTCTCCAGACCCGAAGCTGGTGGGCGGAGGGATCTGACCTGGCGACACCCAAGGCGTGTACCCCACTGCAGGGGCGGCAAAGTGGCTCGCAGGAACACATTTGCAAATCGGAAGCAGAGTTTACGTGTGGAAGACAAACTCCACTTAAATGTATCCCGGCTTGTTTCAGCTAAGGGCTTGGAGCGCAGAGGATTATCACCCTAGCTCCCCCAAGGACGAGGATAAACAGGCCTGCAGAAAGCAGATCAGGGCTCAGGGTCTCTCAGTGACCGAATGGGTCAGAACGCGGACTTGTACGTGTCGCAATGGTTGGTGCACTTTCCGCTGCCCGGGTCTGCCTCTTAACAGAAATGAATCCTATGAAAAGCTTACTGCTTTCAAAAGGGTAGGAAACTTGGAACAGTTTCAAAGCTGATCAGACGGAGTGTGTGAGAACTCAGAGAAGACATCTTATACCCACTAGGATGGCTACTATAAACCACCCCCACACACGAAACAACAAATGTTAGCAAGCATGTGGAGAAATTGGAACCCTTGTGCGTGGCTGGTGTGCCTTTGTGCAGTGGTGCAGCCCCTTCGGAAGACTGTATACACTAACAACAAAATACCTGAAAAGAAAGATAAAACAGTCACATTCACGATAGCATCAAAACCGGCAAAATATTAGGGATAAATCTATTGAAGAGATGAAAGATCTGTACGCTGAAAACTATAAGGCTGATGAAAGAAACTTAAGTCACAAATAAATGGAAAGATACCCTGTGCTCATGAACTGGGAGAATTAACATTAAAATGTCCATATCACACAAAAAACATCTATTGAATCAATGCATTCCTTACCAAGATTCCAAGAGGCATTTTTCACAGAAATAGAAAAAACAGTCCTACAAAGATATAGAATCCAATGGAACAGAATCAAGAGCCCACAGATAAATCCACACCGAGACAGGTCAATTGATCTTCAACAAGGTTGCCAGGAAGGCACAATGGGAACAGGAGTCTCCCCAGTAAAAGGTGCTGGGAAACTGAATTTCCACCTGCAGAAGAATGAAACTGGACCCCTGCCATACACCACTCACAAAACAATAACTCGAAATGGTTTAAAGACAAATATAAGACCCGAAACCATAAACCTAATGAAGAAAACACAAGACAACACTGGTGTTGGCAATGATTTTTTGAGGATGATACCAAAACACAAGCAACAAAAACAAAAATAAGTGGGACTGAATTAAATGAAAGAACTTCTGCTCAGGGGGAAAAGGAGTCTACAAAATGAAAAGGCAACTTATGGAATGGGAGAAAAGTATTTGTAAGAAACTCATACAACTTAACAGCAAAAAAACCTAGTAACCTGTTTACTGTATATTGGACAGAGGACCTGAATAGATATTTTCCTAAGGAAGACAGACAAATCACCAACAGGCACATGAAGAGATGCTCAGCATCACTAATCGTCAGGAAAATGCAGATCAAAACCACAGTGAGATATCACCTCGCATTTGTTATAATGGCTATTATATAAAAGACAAGAGATAACAAATGCTGGTGAGGATGCAGAGAAAAGGTAACCCTGGTACACTGTTGGTGTGTTAGTCACTCAGTCGTGTCCTACTCTCTGGGACCCCATGGACTGTAGCACTCCAGGCTCCTGTGTCCGTGGGATTTCCCAGGCAGGAATGCTGCAGTAGGTAGCCATTTCCTTTTCTAGGGGATCTTCCTGATCCAGGGATCGAACCTGTGTCTCCTGCATTGCAGGCAGATGCTTTACTGTTTGAGCCACTGGAGAAGCTGTAAATTGGTGTGGTGACTATGTAGAGCAGTGTGGAGGTTTTTTAAAAAAATTAAAACTACAATATGATCCAACAATCCCACTTCTGGGTAGATATCCAGAGGAAATGAAATCGGGGTCTTAAAGAGACACCTGCATTCCTGTTCATCGCCAAATTATTTGCAATAGTCAAGATGTGGAAGTAACCTAAGTGTCCACTTAGGGATGAATGGATAAAAAAGATTGACATGTATCTTCTTCTAAGACATGGGATTATTCAGCCATGAGAAAGGACACCCTGCTATTTTTGACAATACAGATGAACCTTGAGGATATTATGCTAAGTGAAATAAGTCAGGCAGGAAGTTTCTGGATTCAACAGCCAGTTCTGGATTAAGCGAAGCTTTTCTGTTGTCCTCAGGTTCACTCATGTTGAGTAAGGATTTCCTTCCTTTTTAAAGTTGAATAATATTCCACTGGGTAAATCACATTTTGTTCATCTGTTCATCCTGCGATGGACATTTGGGTTATTTCCACCTCGTCTTTAAGAGGGAAATGACATGATCTTACTGTGTGGTCAGAGCACTGAGGATGATGGGAAAGGAGGCAGACTTGGGAGGACTGTGAGTACCCGAGGGAGGTGCAGCAAGACAGATGCAGTCTGCGGGGAGGAAAGGGCTGGAGTCAGAGCAGTCTGGCTTCGGTGACATCCTTTCATCTGAAAGGGAGGGGGCAGGAACCCAGGGTCTTAGTTTGGGAAGTTGGGAGGAGACTCCCAGAGAAGAAGGAGCAGAAGGAGGAGGAGAGGAGGATGGTGAAGAGAAGTGGTTTTGCTTTTCTTTAGGGATGGGGTGGAGCAGGGAAGACAGTGCTAGAATTGGGACTCAAGATTCTGAGAGATCGTCAGGACATCCAGGGGGCAATGCCTGAGGATAGGAGCGAAAATGGAGTAAGGTGACCCCGGAATTATAAAAGGGACCAACAGACACAGTGGAAGAGAAATGTCCTCCTTTCTCCTCTCAGGCAGAACTCTCTGCCAAGCCCTGCAGGCTCTTAAAGTTGCTGGAACGTCTCCCAGCCCCTTAGCTGGACACATAGTGCCCTCTGGTGGCCATTACGTGCAGCTGCAGCTGAGCCTGGACCCTAGGGCGGAAATGGCCTTCTGGCATCCTGAAAGCTGCAGTTGTGGCCCATTAGCCTAAGAAGGAACTCCAACCCTCATGATGGATCTTAAGATCCTGCACATAAGGACTGGGTACTCAAAGGTCCAGAGAAGCTAACAGCCCCCTCGACCCGTGCCGTGAGCCTAGGAGGCACTGTGGGACAGCAGAGGAGAAACAGGAGACCAGTAATGGGAGGTTCACACCTAACTTAGAGGAGTCGGATGCTTTTGGTGTAAATGTTGTTGTTTATTTGAAAGCATTCACATAGAGGGAGCCTCATCCCTGCAGTCCCTGGAGGGTGGCAAGGCCCACATCGTGGTTACATCATCTTTCTCCGCCAGGCCCCTTCCACAGCCCGGCTCTTTCTGGAGAAGTAACCCTGCCTCCCGATCACACCTTTCTTCGAGGCCTGGGATTTAACACTGAGCTGGCTGGGCCTCTTACGAGTATCAGGAATCTGAGCAGAGTTCCCAGGAGCTCTGGTTCCCTTCCTTCCTCTTCCTCCATTAGGAAAAGTGCTGTGTCCATCCTGATCTCTGGTATGTGAGTTTTGAGGTGCCCAGAGCTGGCCCCATGGCCTGGGGATTCGGAGGAGAAGAAAGAAGGGGAAGAAGGCAGCACAACAGAACCCAGGGAGGTGGTCTCGACTGAGCTTTGCTCATGAATCCCGAGCGCTCTCCCCGTCCCGTCAGGCAAAACATCTAACCACGATCTTTTTCCTGATGGTGAGGGGCCTCCCATGGCTTTGACTAAACTGGCCTGGTTCTCAGAGGTCGGGGTCTCCCGCTGAGTTCTCTGCACAGATGCAGCCCAAGCAGCCATTCCTCCTTCCTCTCCTCCTTCCGCTCTCCTGGGACCCAGCATCCTCTGCCCCTTTGCCTCCAGCCACACGGGCACAGACCCGCGCTCGGAGCTCAGGCTTCCGATCTTGTCAGAGGGTTTGCAGGCTGGGTCAGGGCAGGTAAGGGGAGGAAACTAAAAGGAAATAGCCTTGGTATGTCTGATGGTGACTCATGAGGTCTGATTGGCTGGAACTGCAAGTTCTAGCCTTGTTCAGCCAAATGGAAAAGGGCATTAGCAGAGAAAGTATTTCAGCCCTATATCCAGTTGGTGTCTCCTGCCTAACTTGGAGCATGCCATCCCTTCACTCCAGTGGGTGAGCTAGCCCCAGAAGAGTCCTCCAGAGAGGGGTGAAGTACTTATGGACTGAGAAACTGTTGAGAAGGAGATAGTTTGTGGCAACGAGCCCCTCCTGGGGTGGGACATCCTCAGCTGCACTTGACGATAGTCCCACCTTGCTGGAGAATCCGTCGGTGGGTCTTTGCTGGGTGGGCAGGAGGTGGCCATGGCAGGACCACACTTGGCTCTCTGGACCCCTCCTTCCTCCCTGCAGTGCCCAATCTCTGCCGATGGTCCTGCCCCGCCCTCGGGTTGCTTCCCTTTGTCAGGATCTTGCCGCCCTCACACCTCAGCTGTCTCACACCCAACTGGTCACGAACAGTCTTTTGCCTCTTCTTGGTAAGCTGTCTTAGGCTTCCCCTGAAATCCGAACCCCTCCTGGAAGTTTCTCTGGGTTTATCAGCAGCTCTGTGCCCTCTTCTTGTCCCCAGGCCTGGCCAGGACTCAGGTCTTCTGAGGTTTTCGCCTCCTCGTCCAGCCCGGCCCATCTCTCCTGCTGTGGGTGGGCCGGGTCGCACATGCCAATTGGCCTCAGCCCTGGCCTGTTCAGGCTGGACCCTGGGTCTCCTCCTTGATCTAAATATTTCTTCCTGTCACATGTTAGGCTTTGTTCCAGTCTCATAATGTGTTGCAGTATCAATTGCTACATTTTTTCCCTTTTGACTATTTGGATTTTCTTTGTAGCCCTCCTATTGGTCAGACTGGGCTTTTTTTTTTTCTTTTTTGCACTGGAGAGATGGGTGGGGAGGTGTGATATCACAGAATGAAAAAACCACTTCTTGGCAAGCTGATTTTTAAATTAGATCAAAGTATTAAAAAAAAAAAGGAGTATGGCCTTTAATTTTAGGTTGTCAAGAAAGAGAGGTAAGCAAGAGGGCTCAGAATTCGGAAGGCTGGGAAGGATGTGTCCAAGGAGCTCGGCTTGGAGGACTGACTCAGTGGGACATGGGAGGCTGAGGCGGGGCGGTGAGGGAAGGGCCTGCCTGGGCAGGTGAGGCCTAGTAATAAGATCGGTGAGTTCTGCTCTGTCTTTGGGGCTTAACTCTGTGGGTGGGGATGGGTGACACAGTTAAAACAAAACAAAACACACACATTCAAATGAATCTGGAGGGAGTCCAAGGACATCAGGGCCGATTCTGTGTCCTGGATGGATGGAGCCTCTGAAATGAGCTACAGTATGTGGCCCCAGGCCAACAAGGTGTGGGGAAGGCTGGGAGCTGGAGTGAAGGGTGGTGTCTACGGGGAGCTGGACTGCTGGGAAAACAGGTACCGAAGAGGCTTGGATTTGTAGTAAAGAGACTGCAGAGTTCCACGGCCTCATGACCCCTGGGGACATCAGCAGTGGGCACGCGTGAACAATGCCCCCGGGCCCGGTGATCCAGGCCACGCTATGGTGGTGAGACGCCCAGTAAACACTAAGAATTTCAGGTGAATCCAGCGCTCGGAGGGGCAGGACTGATGACAAACGCTCACATTTCTACAGCACTTTGCAGTTTAAAAATAATCATTCTATAAGGTGATGATGCTGATTTGATTTTGCAGATTACATAATGGGTTTTTTGCAAGACTGGTTGGCCGTGAGTCGGCTCAGAGCTCGGCATTCAAGTCTTCCCTCTCGAATCCACCACCCGGAATCCACCGCCGTCCCCTGGGCCTGGCCCACGATGTTGACAGTGGCTCGTAGTGCCCACCTCTCTCACTGCGCAGAAAGGGTGACTACCGGGCTTGCTGCTGCGGGTCCCACAGGACAGTGAGGGGCCGGGCCAGGCTTCCGTGTTCCACGTGGCAGGAGTAGGGGGCTGGGTCCTCAGAGGGGACCTCCACCACCACCCAGGACTGGTAAGTGCCGTTGCCGCTGGGGAGCACATCGCCCCCTGACTCACTCTCCTGGGTGTCACCGGCCCGAGTCCAGTGCAGCCCAATGCTTCGCGGGTAGAAGTCGTAGGCCAGGCACTTGAGTGTCCTCTTGTGTCCTGGGGCCGCGTGGCCGGTGACCGACACAGAGGGAGACTCTGTGGAGGGACAGGGGGTGGATGCCCAGGGCCTGGCATCTCCCTGCCCACGGCTCCCCACCCCCGGGTCAGGGGTGAGCAGGGCTTCTCCTTGAAGGCTGGGGCCCCCCACCACCCTTCCCGAGACCCTTCCCCACTGCGTCATGGGCCCTCTGCGGCCACTCTCTTCCCCGCCCAGCTTCCAGCATTTATGACTTCTGAAGGTCAAGAAGTTGTGAACAGGCCAAATGTTTTTCTGTTCTCTCCACTCAAACATCCAAAACGGGCTCTGTGCCCCCCACCCCCCATCTCAGCCCTGTCTCTTAGTTCTGCCTCTGGCTCCGTCCATCCACCCCATCATCTGGCCAGCCCTTCCCTGCTCAGGGCTGTGACCCTCTTCCTAATTTCTTCTCCAGCCTCAGCTCATGCCAGCCAATCCTGCTACCCCTGTTTCCATCCTTGTGGAGCAGGCATTGCACACACCTGCCTTCTCTCCTGGAGAAGGCAATGGCACCTCACTCCAGTACTCTTGTCTGGAAAATTCCAAGGACAGAGGAGCCTGGTAGGCTGCAGTCCATGGGGTCACGAAGAGTCAGACACGACTGAGCGACTTCACTTTCACTTTTCACTTTCCTTCATTGGAGAAGGAAATGGCAACCCACTCCAGTGTTCCTGCCTGGAGAATCCCAGGGACGGCGGAGCCTGGTGGGCTGCCGTCTGTGGGGTCGCACAGAGTCGGACACGGCTGAAGCGACTTAGCAGCCGCAGCAGCCTTCTCTCCACGGCCAAGCTGGGCGGTGGCGTCACCGGGAGAAGGGGCTGCGGGGTTTGCCTGGGATGGTCCCCGGGGCGCCCACTTGCGGTAGCCCTGGTCTTTCCCAGCAGAGCAAGGGAAGGGCGGGGCGAGGGAGGGCGGGGCACGGGCGGCAGCGGGTACCTTGGCGGTCCAGGTGGGTCCTGCTGTGGGGCAGGTATCTCCGCAGCATCCCTGGGCACTCCTCCTCCAGGTAGGCCTTGGCCCGCTGCACGTAGACGGCCTCTGCCTCCCACTTGCGCTTGGTGTTCTGAGCTGCTGGGTCCAGAGGGACCCAGGCTGGGATTTGTTTGTCGAACTTGATGAAGTCCCGGCCATCATAAGCGTACACCCAGAACGCTCCACTGATCTCGTTATCCCGGAGCTCACAGCCGAATGCTCCCTGAAAGGTGTGAGACCCTGCGCCCTCCCCCCCGCCGCCCCCTGAAAGTCAGCCGGCCAGCCTGGCGTCAGTTATGCCTAAAGAGCTCTTCCTCTTGCACAATCTGCCACCAATAGCCTAGATAACGGGGGCTTCCCTGATAGCACAGCAGTAAAGAATCTGTCTGCCAACGCAGGAGACACAGGTTCGATCCCTGGGTCGGGAAGATCCCCTGGAGAAGGAAAGGGCAACCCACTCCAGTGTTCTTGCCTGGAATATCCCATGGAGAGAGGAGCCTGGTGGGCTACAGTCCACGGGGTTGCAAAGAGTCAGGCGGGACTTAGGGACTCAACAACAGCAATAAGGCCAGACAACCGAGCGGTGTGTCCACGGTCAAGTAGCTCGTGACTGGGGCAGCCACCCCGGGAACCCGGGACACACTGCAGGCTGCCTCACTCTCCACCCCACATCCCTGGGCAGGGGCGAGTCTGGCACAGAAAGAGGGACCCGCCTTCGATGGACGGGGCTGTGGAGGGGAGGGCTCAGAGGTGCCCGGATTCGTCCTGACTCAGCCTTCCCTTCAGTGTGAGCTGAGGCCTGGGAGTGAGGATGGGGAGAGCAGTCAGGCAGGTGAGTGTGGGATGCGGGAGAGGCACGCAGAAACGTCTGTGTTTCCGATTGTGCTTCCCGATCCTCCTTTGGGAGGGCCTGCTTCCATCCCGCTCCCAGTTGCGGGGCTGCCTCTTGAGCGGAGCCCCTGCACCCCCGCAGCCCGTGGTCCACTCACCTTCGCTGTCCTTGTAGTAGTCCATGATGTCACTCAGGGTCTCCATGAAGATGTCCTCCCTGGCCCTCTGAAGGGCGCTCTCCTTCTCCCAGTCCTCCATGCCTTCCACCTGGCTCCACGGGGCCAGGGGCTCGGCCCTCCTGCCTTCGCTATTGTAGTGGAAGAAGGGCTGGTCGTTGAGGTAGGCGACGGCCTGGAAGCGGGGGGAGCCCTGCCGGGGCTTGGACAGCCCCGTGTAGAGGAAGCTCAGAGAGTAATTCCCTGCGAAAGGGGGAAGGACTTTGAGGAGTGGCGTCCCTGCAGGCGAGCCCGATGCAGGGCAGCAGGGGGCCGGGCAGGGAGGGCCCTGGGCCTCCCCCTCCTCAGCTCTGTCCGCCTGCTGCCAGCCGCAGACGGCCGGGGCCTCCCTAGAGAGAAGGGGCAGCCTCTGCCCTGGGGATGATAGTCCAGAGCCCACTCTGGGCCTTCACTGCATCTTGTCTTCTTGACAAACAAGCAGATAGTATCTCTCAGCCTCCTTGTAGGTGTATTGGGACCATGCGGTTGAATTCTGTCAAAAGGAAGTGTGAGTGGGCGCGATGTCTTTTGGTCCAAGGCCCCATGAATGGGTTTGCTCCATCTGTCCCTCCCCCTTTAGGCGATGGCTGTGGAGGCCACAGGATGAGACAGAAGAATCCCAAGATGTAAACAGGCTGGACCCCAGAGTCATCCTGTGGAGGAGACTACCTGATGTGTCTTCAGTTTTACACGAGGACTTGCTTGATTTGTATTCAACTTCACATGAGCAAGAAATAAATATTTGATGGTTTAAGCCACCCTGAACTTTGTTACTGGAGCATAGCCTAGTCTACCCTGACAAATACATGTAGTTAGAAAGTGTTGGAAGGAGAATTTGCTAGGAAACTCAGGAAATGACCTAGAATAGCTTGGCACAGGGTAAGACCAGGATGGATCTCAGAATTCCCAGGGCTGTAACTTGCCCTTAGGTGTGAGATGGAGGCTGGGAGAGGGGGGAGCATTCCCACAATGGATTCCATAATTAATTCATCCTATAACTCACACGGGTGTTAATCATGTTGGAGGCAGAATCCTAGTTCGACTATTATTTTTGCTAATTAGTTTCTAAATGTGATGACCATTTAGCTCTGTAGCCCTTTTACCCTCCATAATGTGGGTGGGTCTTATCTAATCAGTTGAAGGACCCAAGGGGAAAGAGTGAAGTCCCCTGAAGTAGAAATTCTGCCTCAGGTTGCCTTCAGATTCAAGACAGCAATGTCAGCTCTTCTCTGGGTCTCCAGCCTGCTGACCTGTCCTGCAGGCTTCTGACTTGCCAACCCAGCCCGACACTTGTGTGAGCCAATTCCTTAAAATAAATATTTTTCTCTAAAGTCCTATTAGTTCTGCTTCTCTGGAGAACCCTGATTGATACAGAGTTTGGTGTAGAAGGTGATTAACATTCTAAATGTGATTGACTGCTATAAAGTTAACATAAAACATATTTCTGACAGCTCATACAATGTGTAATGGATTTTAAATTTGCACGGTTTTATCTTACATTTATTCATCCTGAAATCCTGTATGCCAGAGCCAGACTCATTTTCCTGTCATGGAATAGGCTCTATTCCTTCCAAGCTCCAGTCGGCCTCTTTCCTAGTCACCCGCCTGCCTGGCCCAGAGGAGTAATATCTGAACTGTGGAGTGAAGGATGAAATTTCTTCTGGAACCATCTCTCCAGTTAATCTGCCTGCACATCTGCCCCTTGGGGTCGCTCGCTCTCCCCCTGAGTCTCAGATCCATCCAGTGGTCAGAGCGAGGGAAGGGATTAGAAGTTCTGCTTGTGTGGCTGCTGCTCTGTTCGGGCTGTGTGACCCTGGGCAGGTCACTCCACCTCTCTGGGTCTTAGTTTTGTTTATCCTGTAAGAGTTTTAGATTCCGATTCCTTAAGGTCTTACTTTGCCTGAGTCCAGAGGCTCCCTGAGTGCTTCTGGAAGTGTGTGAGCTGAGCTAGTGAACAGCCTGGGACACCCATTCCTATTGTACACTTGAGAATCCCAGCCACGTTGGGCCCCTTCTTGAGCCCATCTGTCCAGCTCATTACCTCCCCTCCATTCTTCTCCAGACCTACCCCTTGCTTCCCCACTCACCAGCCTGGGTCTCCTTGGGGACTGCAGGACCCAGAAGCAGCAGCAGGGACAGCAGGACAGGTACCATTGTGCTGACCGTCCAGATGGAAGGTCCTGGACTTCCCCGGTCCTGGGAGCTTGCTGCAGACAACATGGAGAATACAGCCAGGTGTAGTTCTGGGAATGGCTGGGCTCCGAGCCTGGTCGGGGTGGGGCCAGGGAGGGGCAGGAATCCACAGGCCAGTGAGAGGCGTCAGAAAGGGCTGAGAGAGAGAGGAGGGTGCACAGGCCAGGCGGGTGGGTCTGTGCTCGGCGAGTCTACAGACCATCTGAACACCGAGAGCTGAGACAGCTGATCTGGGGACCAGGGCCTTGGGTACCCCAGGGTGGGAGAATGCCAGTGGGCTGGGTGTGTGTGAGGCGAGGGGCAGACGTCTGGGGCGTGTCACCCTTCCAGCCTCTTCTGACATCCCCACCCCGGGGTTCATAGGGGGGGTTGGGTATTGCCAAGCCACGCTTCACCCCTCCCCGCTGGAAAAGCCTGGGACTGGGTAGATCCCAGCCAGGGTGCGGCCCCCACCCCACCCCACCCAACCCCCGCTGCTCTGCCAGAGCTCTGCCTCCCGGCCTTCTATGCCTGGGGGAACCCCAGCATTTCCATCAGGGAAGCGGGCACAGCCAGAAGCCCCTTGTGCAGCACCCCCCGCAGCAGAACAGGTGCATGCGGCCCGGGCCCAGGGGAGCAGCTGCTCGCTCCCCGGACACCGACTCAGGGGTCAGTGAAGCAGAGAAGCAGCCGCAGCAGACGACCAGTCCTGGGGGTCCTGGTGGCTCCCGGGGCAGCGGGGCAGCCAACTTCCCCTGCGTGATGTCCCTGGGCCGCGCTGTGGCGTCTGGTGCCAGCACACGTGTTCCCAGGACCCGTTGCACAGTGCAGTGCCTGGCAGCAAGAAGACAATCAATGAACATTTAGAGAAACAGATCAATGGGTCCGCGAGCAAAGACAAAAAGAGATGGCACCAGACCTACTTGAGGGGCACTGAGCCCGACTGGGTGGAAACGGATCGAGCGGTTGGGCAGTGGGATGGTAAAAGCAAAAGGGAGGCTCGAGTCAGAGTTTTGGGGCCACAATCCAATGGGCGCCCAGTGTCCAAGGAACGAGGCACATTCCTTGACCGTGTCTTTTCTGTCCCAGCCTGTGTTCTCTGCACACCCGTCCCTCTAGGTCAGCAGTTCTTAGCCTTTTATGCCATCTACTCAGGCTTCCCTGGTGGCTCAGATGGTAAAGAATCCACACACAATGCAGGAGACCTGGGTTCGATCCGTGGGTTGGGAAGATTCCCCTGGATGTGGGCATGGCAACCCACTCCAGTATTCTTGCCTTGTCCTGCCCCCATGGACAGAGGAGCCTGGTGGGCTACAGTTCTTGGGGTCACAAAGAGTCAGACATGACTGAGTGACGAAGCCAGCACAGCATAGCCATCTACTCCCTTGCTAGTTATTCTCAAGATAATTATTATTTTTTAATGTTAAGATTTTATTTATTTATAAAAGAAATTTTATGATTCTAAAGCTGAAACTCCAATACTTTGGCCACCTGATGCGAAGAGACCCTGATGCTGGGAAAGGTTGAAGGCAGGAGGAGAAGGGGACGACAGAGGATGAGAAGGTTGGATGGTATCACCACTTGATGGACATGAGTTTGAGGAAACTCCCGGAGTTGATGATGGACAGGGAAGCTTAGCGTGCTGCAGTCCATGGGGTCACAAAGAGTCAGACATGACTGAGCAGCTCTACTGACTGATAAAATAAATTAAAAAATTTCCTTCAAGGTAAGTTGTTTTCTTTTTGCTGCTCCATGCAGATCTTAATTCCTCAACCAGGGATTGAACCCAAGCTCTCAGCAGCGAGAGTGCAGAGCCCTAACCACTGGACCACCAGAGAATTCCCAAGACAATGTTTAATGCATAAAATAAAACGTAGGATACAGAGAAAGCCCATTGCATGCAAATGCAGGTTTTTCCATGCACTCCTGGGGGTTGATGGGCTGTCTGTAGCAGGGTCCCTCAAATACAGAGCAACATGCTCTTCTAAAATGGCTGAGAAACTGTTGAGAAGGAGGTAATTTGTGGCAACGAGCCCCTCCTGGGGTGGGACATCCTCAGCTGCACTTGACGATGGTCCCACCTGCTGGGGAATCCGTCGGTGGGTCTTTGCTGGGTGGGCAGGAGGTGGCCGCGGCAGGACCACACTTGGCTCTCCGGGCCCCTCCTTCCTCCCTGCAGTGCCCAGTCTCTGCCGATGGTCCTGCCCCACCCTGGGGTTGCTTCCCTTTGTCAGGATCTTGACGCCCTCACATCTCGGCTGTCTCACTGGTCAGGAACAATCTTCTGCCTCATCTTGGCAAGCTGTCTTGGGCTTCCCCTGAAATCCGAACCTCTCCAGGAAGCTTCTCTGGCTGGCTGAGTGGCTGTGTGTCCTCTCCTTGTCCCCACCGCTGGCCAGGACTCAGGTCTTCTGAGGTTTCCGCCCCTTGCCCACCCTGGCCTGCGTCGCCTGTCGTGTAGGTGGCGTGGGTCTCACATTCCAATTGGCCTCAGCCCTGGCCTGTTCACGGGGGCCCTGGATCTTCTCACTGATCTAAAAATTTCCTCCTGTCATGTTATTCTTTGTTTGTTCAAAGGTCAGAAGTTGCTTTGAAATAGCACTTGCTGTGTTATTTCCCTCTGAGTTACTTGGTTCCTCTTCCATGACTAATTATTATTATCTTAAACATTTCTTTATTTATTTGGCTGCATTGGGTCTGTGTGCAGCACGCGGGATCTCTAGTCTCAGCATGCAGACTCTTAGTTGCGGCATGAGGGATATGGATCCCTAACTGGGGACTGAACTCAGGCCCCCTGCGTTGGGAGCACAGAGTCTTACCGCTGGCCCACCAGGGAACCCCCATGATGGCATTTCCATGTATTGTCTGCCGAGTAAGGTGTGAGAAGAAACACTGCTCTGAGACAGACCTATAGGACCGTGGCGTTTATCCAGGCCAGTGTCTCCCTGGGGCGCTCAGGACAAGGACTGAATCCAGATGTAGGCCTTTTTCTTCTTCTTCTGTTTAAAAAATATTTATTTATTTGGCTGAATTGGGTCTTATTCGTGGCACTTGAGATCTTCCACACTGTTACTTCCAATTACATGATCTTTTTGCAATTCTTCCCTTTCTCTGTTAATTATTTTTCAGTCACAATTCTTTGCTTAAGACCACAAGGATTTTTTTTTCAATGTTTGATTTATGCAAAGTCACATGGTTGTAAAAAATATTTTCCCCTTATTTTTCACACAGTGATTTTTATATCTTCTAGCTGGTTATTTTGAAGACATTTACCTCCTTGTCTCTCAATGCTTTCTTGATGTTTCCTTATCAAGTCAACATCCTGGAAAATGATGATTTTCCTTCATCCTTTCTTAGCCTTCACCACACATGTCCATTTCCCATCATCCGTCCTCCCAAAATAAATACCTTATTTGAGAATTTAGGTTAGATCTTCATTATTTTCATTATTATGACTGCAATACCTTCACAGCTCTGCTGCATAGTGAGCTATAATCATTTTACTTTCTCACACAACTTTTTGTTTTTAATGGAGCTGATGGTTATTACTTTTATATGTTCTTTTCGTTTATTACTTTTCTTATTCAACTGCCTCACTAGTCATACGAATCTCATCACAAGACATTCAGGAATCTTGGGTTTAGACAGGTTGCTCTCCACACCTGGGATCTCCCTTCATCCTCGTCACCCTGGGAACTCCATCTCTTACCTGTGTGGTACCTCCTGTGTCCCAGAGATCATATATACCATCCCAGGACCAGCTTATCTGCCTTCTCCCTAGGTCACGTAGTCTCCCAGGCCCAGTGCTGTGGACCCGAGTCTTTCCTTCTCCTGACTCCTCCTCCACCCTCCTTCCTGGTGGCCTCTCCCTCTCCCCTGCAAGCAGACAGATCCATCCAGCTGTGGAGAGAGGGAGGGAGGGAGAGAAGAAAGCTTTCTCCTCCCACCATGGGGAGGGGGCAGAGACGCCAGGCCTCCTTCTGGCCCCACCCTTGAGTGACCCCTGCACCCGGGCACCCTGCTGCTCCAGGGCTTGGCATGTTTCGTCAGCATATGGCGGTGGGAGGAGGCCGGGCTCATCTGGTGGGAGGAGGGAGACAAAGAAGGCCTTGTCTGCTGGAATAAAGAAGTGGGATGACTTCTCGGCACCCTTGGGGGCTCCCTTCCTGGCACCAGTCCTCAGAAACTTACTGTGAAAGAGAAGTTTGTCTTGGTGCTTAAGGGTCCTGTCAGAAGCTTAGAAAGAATTGGGCAGAAGCCCCCTCCCCCAACCTCCAGCACCAAACTTAACCTCCTCCCCTGATACCCACACTGCCCGAGGCACTGTGGATATTTATAAATGGAGCCATTGAGGAATCGGGAGAAACCCAGGCAACTTTGAAAAGTGTGCCTGTTCCCTGAGTCCTGCGTTTCTCCCCACTTTCCACCCCCTCTTCAGTTAGACAAGGACTTTGGTCACTAGGTCTGGACCATCTGCGAGGCCCCGAAAGGTGGGCTCCCAGGTCTGATTTTCCCGGGAGGTGACCACATGCCATCCGCAGAGACGAGCTGAAGGCCCCTGACACAGTGGCTCCTTCTTGAGATGTGGCTTAGCGGAGGGGACATCGGACTCTAGAGCCAGCCTTGGTTCCCACCTTGCCTCTTCCACTAGCTGCCTGAGTGACCTTCAAAGTGATTCAAACTTTCTGGACCTTGGTTTCCTTGCTAGTCACCTAACTCTGTTATTAGGAGTGTAAATGTTTAGGGTTTGATGAATTGATCCCTTATAATCATGTAATGACCTCTTCATCCCTGGTAATATTTTTACTATGAAACTTAATTTGATATTAATAATGCCCCTCAGGATTTCTTTTCCTTTGTGTTAGCATAGTATATTTCTCCATCCTTTTACTTCTAATCCACATGTGAAATTAAAAAAGTGGGTTAGGGACTTCCCTGGTGGTTCACAGGTAGAGAATCTGCCTGCCAGTGCAGGAGACCCGGGTTCGATCCCTGATCCAGGAAGCTCTCACATGCAGCAGAGCAGCTAAGCCTGCGGACCACCACAAGAGAAGCCGCCGCAGTGAGAAACCCGAGCACCACAGCTTGAGAGTAGCCCCCACTCGCTGCAACTAGGGAAAAGCCTGCCGAGCAGCGAAGACCCAGCTCAGCCACAAATAAGTCAAGGAAATGATAAAGTGGGTTATTTGGACTTAGCATGTGAGTAGCTCTTGCTTTTTACTCAGTCTGTCTCTCTGCCTATAAATTGAAGTGGCTTGACCACTTACACCTCACGTGGTTATTTACATGGTTAAATTCAAACCTCCCATATTGCTATCTGTTTGCTATTTGTCTCATCTGCTTTATTTGTTCCCTCTCTTTCCTCTTCTGCCTTCTTTTGGATGAACTCATCATATGTTTATAATTCTACTTTGTCTCCTTGGTTGCCCATTAGCTACAATCCTTTCTTGACTGTATAATACTGTACATTTTACATTTTCATCTTATTGCAGTTTACCTGCAAGGGATATCAGACCATTACACACAGTATAAGAATCTTACAAAACATACTCCGATTTTTCTCTTCCTGGCCTGTATGCAACGTGGGATCACAGCATACTCTGCCATGCTCTCGCCACAGGTGAAGTCTATAAAGTAAATCTATAGACTTACCAAAGTCAGGCTATAAAGTCTGGAAAAGTAGGGAACTCTTGCATTCCTGGCTTCATGGCCCCTATGTTATACACCTGAAAATATAATAATGTACAGCAATTATACTTCCATAAAAAAAGGAAGAAAAAAAAAAGAGTTTAACCCTAAACAGTTCCCTGGTAGAACTACCAAAGGTTGTACTTCAAGAAGAAAAAAGTTTAGCACACCGATGTTCATAGCAGCAGTACTCACAATAACCAAGAGGTGGAAACACCCTGACAATCCATCAGTGGATGAATGGACAAACAAAACGTCGCACCTACATACATGCAATGGAATACTATTCAACCTTAGGAAGGACTGAAGTTCTGATAGATGTTACAACATGAATGAACCTTGAAGACATAATGCTAAGTAAAATAAGCCAGCCACAAATGCTGTATGATTCCACCGATGTGAAGAGTCTAAAGTAGTCAAATTCATAGGAATAGAAAATGGATTAATAGGTCTGTAAAGGCTGGTAAGTTGAAATATAACCAGCCTAGCAGCATAGTAGAGTTTAGGGGTTTGCTATCTGCAGCCAGATTGCTTATCCAAATCCCAGCTTCTCCATTCACTAGCTAGTTGACCTTTTATAAGTTACTCAACTTCTCTGTTCTTTATTTCTTTCCCGTATAAGAGGGTACTAGTAGTATGTACCTCATAAGGTTGTTATGAAGTATGAGTTATTAACCGTTTAGCACTTATAATATCCATCACTTATTATGCACTGAATAAATGTTGGTGTAAGAAGATATTGGAAATTTGGACTGGGATTTCAAGAGGCAATGTTTTGGAAAATGCAATATGTAGGACATTCTAAAGCGATTACTAGTCTGAGATGCAGTATTTCAAAGGAAAACCAAATGAACAGCAGTTATATCACTCTTAATCTCTATGCCCACATCTAAGTTTGGCAGAATTGTTGGAAATTAAAGGCAAAGAGGGCTAACTCTGGAGAGAAGCTACTTTTGTTGTTGTTGTTATCTTCAGTTTAAATTTTTATTTTGGCCACGCTGTGAGGCATGTGGGATCTTAGTAGTTCCCCAGCCAGGGATTGAACCTGCACCCCCTGCAGTAGAAGCATGGAGTCTTAATCACTGGATCACCAGGGAAGACCCTGGAGAGAAGCTACTTGGGAAAGAGATGTGCTTTTAGTTCTTCCCAATGGAAAGGGCTGCGAGAAGTTGCTGCCTCCTGCCTGCTTCTCATGCCCAGTGAGAGTCCAATGCGTGGACTCTGGACTGATAAATCAGAGAGGCAAGAGATAGGATATCCAGTAGATGAACAGAAGGCGGTGTGGTTGCGTTGGATACGGCCTATGTGCCCAGAGGTTTTTGGCCCTAGAGACGCATCAGTATTTCCTGTGGACCAGATGTGAACAGAAGAGAGCCAGTGAGAGGTTTCTTAAGTCCTGCTGAATAGTATCCCCCGAGGAGTGAACAGGCTTCAAAAGTAAAACATTCATGTGAGAATTCTCTGATGGTCCAGTGGTTAGGGCGTCATGCTCTCACTGCAGAGGGCCGGGGTTCAATCCCTGGTTGGGGAACTGAGATCCCTAAAGCCATGTAGTGTGGGGCTCCCCCCCAAAAAAAAATCATCTGGCAAACTGTAAAAAGAACAAATGACTTAAAAGGTGAAGATTATCAAGCTGGACTTGAACTTCTCCGTAATAATATTAAATGCTAAAAATAGTGGCACAATGCCCCACATCTCCACAGGGGCGGTATCTGGAACTGAGGTGTCGGAATTCTCCCAGGGAGCAGGTAGACGCCCATCGGGCTATGGGGGAGGCCCGTGCTATTTCTCCCAGCCCAGACAACCGTATGGAATGCTCTCTGTTGTTGCCTGCCAGCCCCCGCAATGAAAAGACACCAAAGCCTCTACCCCCTTTCGGATGATCTCCCCATTTCAGTTCACGTAGACGATGTACCCCTCACCCTTGACAACAGACGGTTGTTCTCCAGAGTCCACTCTTTAGCAGCTGGGCTGCCCGCCCCTCTGGTTGCATTTCTTTGACCCTGCACCGAGGCTGCCAGGAATGACAAGGGGTGGGGGAAGGAGTGGGTGGTGGAGGGAGGCAGGGCCTGGGGGAGAGCGAGGACCCTGCGGGCTCGGGCCTGAGGACTCTTCTGTCTGCCTCTTTCCTCTGCTGTGGGTGCTTTGGCTCGAAGCGTCCAGGTGAGTGCTGGGGCAGCGCAAGGCTGGGCTGGCCCAGGGCCCGGGGTGGTGGAGGGGGCTGCCCGGACTCTGGGCCGCGCAGTTGCAATTCTATTGCTCACGCCCACGCTGGGATAGCATTAACATTCAGACTTGACTCGCTAAGCCTGGGATGTGGCCTGAGGTTCTGCATACCTGGTGATGCCAGGGCCGCTGCACCTTTAACCACCCTTTAGCAAAAGCTCTAGAATGTTTTCAAGGCCAGGTGGGGTGAGCTGGTGGCAGGGGGCTGGGCCCAGCGCTGGCCTCAGTGGACATCCTTCCCTCACGACCATGTTGAGTCTTAACTCTCTCCAGAGGTGGCTTCTGCCCCCTGTGGAATCCTGGAATTTTTCTCTCCCCCCAAAAAAGAGATGCTCAGAAAAATTCTTAACAAAATCATGATGGAATTAAAAAAAATATGTTTATATATTTGAAAATCTCCTCAAACTCTGGGCTTTCCTCGTTCTCCCAACTCTTGAGCTCATAGGAACTGCTTCTAATGTCTTGACAGGGTTTAGATCCTGCCAACCCCCTCTTGAATAAATTGATTTGCCAACTATTTCTCCCCTCCCAGAAACAGAGTGGTCTCTTGAACTTTCTCAACAATGCTGAGCCCTCAGCTCCCTAGGTCCCATTGATTGGCCTGGGGTCTCTGACCCCCTGTGGGCAAAGATATGTTTCTGGGAGGAGGAAGAAGGTCTCAGAGAATGAGAGGGGTGGGCAGGATGGCTGGAATAGATGGGGAAAGCAGGGGGTCCCAGGAAAGCAGGGGAGGAGGGATGGCTATATTTGGGCTCCAGTTTCTCGGAAACTTCCCCTGGTCTGCAGACTCAGGAAGATGGGGCAGGATGTTTACTGCCTACACCCTCTAGGCCCCAGAATGCGTGTAGAAGAAGCCCTGTCCTGGTGCTAACAGCCGCGGTGCAAAGGACGCGGCAGGGCGCCCAAAGCAGGGGTGCTCAGGCAAGTCCTCCTGTCCTGCTTTTTCCTGTTCTCTCCATCTGTGGGGAAACCTGGAGGCCTCAGCTCAGTTCTGAGAGCCTCCCAGAGAACATCTGGCTGTCTGGCTATGGGTCTGGGGTGGGCATGGGCGAGAGAGAACAGAGGCAGGGCTTCTGGAAACCACTCAAACTCCTGATGCTTGGAACATGCCGGGGCTGCTCTCTGTTAAATCCCAGGTCTGCTGGGATGTGTGTTTGGAGGGTGCTGGACCTGCACTTTGAAATGAGATGAGGCTGAGAGTTTCTGAGTGTTTACTAAATTAGCATTTAGTCTGGTGACTTGCTGGAGGGCCCGAGGCAGAAACCCTGGGAGTTCAGTCCACCCGCCCCGCCCCCCCCGCACCCCCCCCCCCCCCCCCCCCCGCAGCAACAAGTGCTGGGACCCTTTGAACTCAGCAGTGGGAGGGGCCGGAGGCATCGTCACAGGAGGACCTGGAAATGGGCCGATGATTATGCCCTGCAAAAGCCCTTGGAGATGCTCTGGTACAGACGTCTTGCTTTACGAGCTGGTAACTGAAGCCAAGAGGGAACAGGTGATAGATCAGTGCTACTCGGAAGCAGTGGTTCTCAGCCTGGGGCGATCTGCACCCCAGGGGACACTTAGCAATGCCTTGAGATTGTTGTGGGGGGGGGTTGGTGTTCACTGCTGGTATCTAGTGGACAGAGGCCAGGGACGCTGCTAAAGGTCTTATAGCTCATGGGACAGCTCTCCTCTGACAGGCCCCACATTAAAGAGACAGGCCCCACACCAAAGAGACAGGCCCCAAATGTCAACAGTGCGGAGGCTGAGAAACCCAGGACCAGCCTTGAAACGTGACCTCTTGTTTGGTCTGCTGTGCTCAGTCACCAAACAAAACTGAAACATTTATGAAGAAATCACTCCTTTCTAAGGAAAGCTTTCACTAAGCTTTCCCATCTAAAACATCTAGTGATTTATACTGCTGTCTTGATTTCCAAATTACAAACAGATTTTGATCCATATCTATTTACCTTTTATTATTTTCAATTATTCATCTTCTTCCTTTGAATTCTAAAAGAATTATCCAGTGTGCTTTCTAGCATGCTGATTTAGTTTTCTCCAGAATCTTTCCTATTGCCTTCAAAGATCAATCTGATGCTCTCTCTCCTACTCTCTTTGTAGTGGGTGCACTCATAAAGATCCATTTACTCTCATTTTTGAGACGTGTTAGGGATGAGAGGGGATAACCTTTTATCTTCAGTCTGCCATCTTTAATCATGGGACCAGTTTTGCATCTTTCTAGAGACTGGAAATACATTTTTACTGAAAAAATAAAATTTTACTGAAAAGAATTTTCAGCAGCCTGATACACTTGGAGTTTTCAGTCTGTGATGAAGAAGAAAGACAGGGACTTAGGGGGCAGGCAGAGGTTCAGACTCTGATTCTTAGTGGCTCAAAATACGGCTTCGCACAGTTGGTGGATGGTCATTTGAAGCCCTCAGAACTGTTTCTTGGAAGCATCTCAATGTCTCTTTTGATTGCACAGAAGTGACCATTCTCCCTAAGTTCTGGCATATGGCCCATTCTTATCTATAGTTTATAACACTAATAATCATTTAAGATTGCTTTGTGCATCTCTCTGGGTATTGTAATAGTTGATATGAGAGAAATTAGGTATGTCGCAGTTGCTGCCGTGTTAACATAGAAATTCAGATTATTAATATTAGACTTAACAGGAAGAAACTGAAGCAAGTTCAAAGTCAGAGAGGAAACAAGGATGGTTGGAATTACAGGAAAGGTAATTTTGGGGTCAAATCCTCAAAGAAGATGGAAGGAGTAACCCAGGGACACAGATTTGAAAGGGAGGGTTGCCTTGGACAAGTGGAAAGACACTTCTTTCCCGAAGATGCTACAGCAGGATGTGACTGTGAAGATAAAAGTAGCTGCAGGGTTTCACATTACAGTCTCTATTTTCTCTGGAATAAGAGCTTCTCACGGTCTCCTGAGGGTGAGGGGAACTAGGTGTGTGAGAGTCTGGGCTGATGGAGGAGAGTTAGGAAGAGCAGGTGGATGCTGAGGGCTGCTGAGAGGGCACAGATGAAAGATGGCAAACTGGCCTCACGGTGTGATGGCATTCTGTCCCGAGAACTGCAGGATTTCTGCAGCCTGTCCTCGACTCCAGTCACGTCTCACCACAAGGGAGATATAAGCCCAAGGAGCAATGAGGAAGCAGAGCCGAGTTTCGAATTTTGTCCAGTCAGCTCTGGCTCTGGCCCGAACCCCGTGACATTTAACTAGCAGATTCCGCCGGCTCTTCTTCCAAGTGGTCTCCTTTCCTAAGCTGCTCAGAGCATCAGACCACATAAGCGTCGACATTCGCTCTGTTCACTGGATCACCACTGACCCCCTGACCCAACCTCGTCTCCGTCTCCCCACGGTGAGGGGAGCAGAGGCCAGACTGACCCGCCTGTGAGCCCCTGGGGGCCTGGAGCCGGAGGAGGGCGGCGGCCGAGGAACGCACACCCCTCCCGGGGGCAGCGCCGATTTTGTTCCGACGACAAGGACAGGAGCACCCGACCTGGGGAGGCAGCGGTTTTCAGAGGACTCTGACTATTCAGCCTTTGGGAAGCGAGAGAGGAAGGGAGGGAAAGAGAGACAGAGACAGGCTCTGCTCTCCGCAGGTCCAGAGTTCCTCTCCCCGCAGGTCCAGAGCTCCTCTCCCCGCAGGTCCAGAGTTCCTCTCCCCGCAGGCCCAGAGCTCCTCTCCCCTCCTGCCCTTCCCTCAGGTCTCTTCCCACTTAGAGAAAGTCTCAGCTTCTGCAGAGGTATGGACACCTGGCTCCCCTGTGAAGGAAGCCCTGTGATCAGCTCTCGGTCCAGACATCCAGTGCGTGGGGGGTTATCTCCATGGCAAATGAAGGGCTGTGGTTGCGAATCCAAGCGCCACGGCAGGTGGATGGGTGGGCGGGCCTGGCGTCCGAAGCTTTTCCTTGGAGAGTCCTGCCGTGCCTTCTCACCAGAATTCCCAGCAGCACTGGAGCGGGGAAGAAGAGAAGGCCACAGTCCCACTCACTCACTATTAGTACTTTAGAGAGATGCCTCCGTAACTGTAAAGAGGTGCATTCAGCTCGTGGTATCTGATCAACCAGGTTCTCAGGGAGGAACAAGCAAGCCTGCGTCACCCGTCCTTGGGTCGGGAGTGAAGAGGGGGCCCGGCGCGCAGCGCCCCGACGCTCACCCGTGTCCTCTGCTTCCTAACAGGATGTGCGGCAGCTTCCTGAGGCGGGTGGCCGCGGAGGAGAGCCGGCACCCCACCGCCGTGGGCCGCCTCCTGCTTCCCGCGCTCCTGGGGCTCCGCCTGGTGCTGCTGGCCGCCGGCGGGACGGGGGTCTTCGGCGGCGGCGAGGAGCAGAGCGAGTTCGTGTGCCACACCCAGCAGGCGGGCTGCAAGACGGTGTGCTACGACGCCTTCCACCCCCTCTCCCCGCTGCGCTTCTGGGCCTTCCAGGTCACGCTGGTGGCTGTGCCCAGCGCCCTCTACATGGGTTTCATTCTGTATCACGTCATCTGGCACTGGGAGGCACCGGAAAAGGGGAAGACGGAAGAGGAGACGCTGAGCGGCCAAGGGGAGGAGGGCGGAGAGGCCGCGGGCGCTGGCAGCTCCAGGCTGCTCTGGGCGTATGTGGCACAGCTGGGGGTGCGACTGGCCCTTGAGGGGGCAGCCTTGGGGGGGCAGTACCACCTGTACGGGTTCACGATGCCCACCTCCTTTGTGTGTCGTCTAGAGCCCTGCCTTGGTAGTACCAACTGTTACCGCTCCCGCCCCTCTGAGAAGACCATCTTCTTGAAGACCATGTTTGGGGTCACGGGGCTCTGTCTCTTGTTCACGCTTTTGGAGCTTGTCCTCCTGGGCCTGGGGAGATGGTGGAGGATCTGGAGGCACAAATCCCCCTCTTCTAATTACTCCCCGACTTCAGAGAGTGTCAAAAGACGCAAGGCACCAACGGATAACTTCCCGGTGGTGGAAATAAGAGAACGGCCTGGAGAAGCAGGTGACAGGGGCTCTGAGGTCCCTCCTTCTGCCCGCCCCTGATGAACGGGTCCTGAAGGTCCCCCAGGGTGGGTCCCTCACCCTCTGGGGAGCACAACGCCCCCACGCTATAAAGTAGAAAAGCAGGTTCTCAGCAAGTGTGTCCTGACCACCCAACAGCTGGATGGTTCCTTCCAATGAATCATGGCCAGAGTGCTCAGCCCATTTTACCTCCTGCCCTTCCGTTAGGTCTCTTCCCATTTAGAAAAAGTCTCAGCTTTTGCAGAGTTATGAAGACTCCTGGCTCCGCTGTGAAGGAAACCCAGTGATCAGCTCTTGGCCCAGACATCCATTGAGTGGGGGTTTACCTCCATGGCAAATGAAAGGGTGTGGTTGTGAACCCAAGAGCCGCGGTGGCGGGGTGTGGGACCTGGTGTCTGAAGCTTTTCCTTGGAGAGTCCTGTCGTGCCTTCTCACCAGAATTCCCTGGTGTCAGCATCACAGCTTTCACAGGCTTGTTTCCAGAGCTGGCCAGCGGAAGCCTCCATAAAACAGTGCCTTTCCCTGTCCTGCACGTTAAATACTGACCACCGAGCTGGCATTCCTATTGCGGAGGACAGTCGTCTTTCCTGTCTCAATGGGTGTCCTCCTGTTTCCAGCTGTCCACATCCTCTGCTCCCCCCACCTTTGAAGTCCTGTAATCAAAAATGCCTCCAGTCTTGCTGCATAAATCTTATTCAGAAACCCTGGCTTTTCATGCATATATAACCCAGGGTCCTTTGATAGTAGATTTGATGTATTCAAACACTTGCCTACACTCTTTTGGAAGATCACTATGACTGCTTTTTAAATTCATAGTCCTCAGTATAACACAGAAATCACTACTGTTGATTCAGGGATAATAGTAAGGGACATTTATATCACAGTATGATTCAGTAGGTAATCTAACGCTGAATATCAGGCTTCTTTTTTCTTGAGTTTCTCAAGTCATTTCGGTCCAAAAGCTTCCCAGCTCCCACCTTTTTGCAGAAACACTTCCTTTCTCAGTTCTTCCTTGCCCTCAAATTCTCAACAATGAGAGGTTCCTAGGTTTGGAAATGGAATCGAAAGGATCTTCCAGTATATTAGGAAGGTTTATTCCAAAGGAAAGACATCTGGTTCCCCAGACACTCTGGCAACAGCTATCAAAATAATAATGTTTTCTTTCTGCTACACAGTGTTTCGTAAAGAATCCGGTATCTTGTATAGCCAGAGCCCAGCCAAGTGACCAAGGAAATAAAAAAGCAACTGACATCATTCTGAATTTCTCCTTGATGATGTTCCTTTTTTTTTTTCCATTTATTTTTATTAGTTGGAGGCTAATTACTTTATAATATTGTAGTGGTTTTTGTCATACATTGACATGAATTAGCCATGGATTTACATGTATTCCCCATCCCGATCCCCCCTCCCACCTCTCTCTCTACCGCATCCCTGTGGGTCTTCTCAGTGCACCAGGCCCGAGCACTTGGGTGATGTTCCTTTTTAAATAGCTTTATTGAGGTGTAGGTTACATACCATATAATTCACCCATCTGAAGTATACAATTCAATGACTTTTAGTATAGTCACAGAGTTGTGTATCCATAATACCAACAGTTTAAGAACATTTCATCAACTCAAAAAGAAACCCTAAAATACTTAGCTTTTACCCCCAAATCCCCATACCTTTTCAGACATAAGCAACCACTAATCTACGTTCTGTCTCTACAAATTTTCTTAGGATGGGCTTTTCATACAAATGGAATCATACAGTATGTGGTCTTTTGTTGACTGGCATCTTTCAGTTAGCATCATGTACTTCATTCCTTTTATGATTGAGTATTATTTCATCGTATGGCTATACCACATTTTATTTATTCATTTTTGAGGTGGTGGACATTTGGATTGTTTCCACTTTGGGGCTATTATGAAAAATGGTGCCATGAACATTCATGGACTAGTTTCTGTGTGAATACATATTTTCAGGGCTCTTTGGTAAATACCTGGGAGTGAAGTTGCTGGGGGATGTGGTAACACTTCTGTTTAACCTGTTAAGGAGCTGTCTAACTTTTTCCACAGCAGTTGTGCTAGTTACTCTTTTATATTCCTAGTAGCAATGTGTAAATGGGTTCCAATTTATCCACATCCTTGCCAACATTTGGTATTATCTTTTTTCCCAGTTTGATTTTTAAATTCTAGCCGTCCTAGTGGGTGAAATGATATTTCATTGTGGTTTTGATTTGTATTTTCCTAATGACCAATGATGTTGAGCATCGTTCCATGTGTTTATTGGCCATTTGTACAGCTGCTTTGGAGGAATGTTTATTTAAATCCTTTGCCCATTTAAAAAAAATTGGGTCGTTTGTAATTTTGTTGTTGAGTTCTTCTTGTGTGATCCTCATCACAAGTATGATTCCAAATATTCTCTCCATTCAGTGGGTGGTCTTTCACTTAACTGACAGCGTCCTTTGATGCACAGGTTTTTAATTTTGATGAAATCCAGTTTATCAATTTTTGTCTTTTGTTGCTTATGATTTTGGTGTTATAGCTAAGAAACTATTGCCTAATCCATGACTATGAAGATTGCATCTACCTTTCCTTCTAAAAGTTTTATAGTTTTAGCTTTACATTTGGGTCTTTGATTTTGAATTAATTTTTGTATATGTTATGAAACAAGGGTCCAACTTCATTCTTCTCCATGTAGATATCCAGCTGTCCCAGCACAATTTGTTGAAAAGTTTCTTTTCCCTACATATAATAGTTTTTGGCACCATTGTTGAAAATCAATTGCTTGGAGATGTATGGCATTGTTTCTGTACTCTCAATTCGATTCCATTGATCTATCTATTCTTATGGCAGTACCATGCTTTGATTACTGTAGCTTTGTAATAATGTTTGAAATTGGGAAGTATTAATCTTCCTGCTTTGTTCTTTGTTGAGATTGTTTAGCCAATTGAGATCCCTTGAAATTCCATATGAATAAAATTGTAAATTAGGGAGCCTCAACATTTTCAGTTAAGAAGGATATTCATTTCAGAAGTATGGCAGGAATGAGGACACAGAGACATTAAGGAGATACAGTGCAATACAAAGGCAGACATACAGACACACACACCACAGACAGTCATGTTTGCATCAGTAACAGATAAGAGCACCTCTTTCTTGGCTCATATTTAAAACTCAGATTCCTTCTCTTTCTTTTTTTCTCTCCCTTTTTTGGCTGCACTGTGCAGCTTGTGGGACTCAGGATCTTAGTTCTCCCCACCGGGGACCAGGAATGGAACTTGGGCTCCACAGTACAGGTGCAGAGTCCTAACCACTGAGCCACCATGGAATTCCCGCAGATTCCTTCTCAATATGGTATTCCAATTCACAAAGAAAATGCAGCTATCAGTTTTATCATTTAAACATTTAAGACATTCCGTAGAACTTCCATCAAACCCCAAAACAGCGACCACAGGAACCCCCTGTCCAAGTCACCTGATCATACAGTTGGTAACCACTTATGGAGCATGTTACACGAAACGCAGGATCTGATTTGGGGACACAAGAAGAATGAAACATTTCTTTCATAAGAAAAGGAATAGAGTGGGAAGAATAAACAACTGAGCACCTCCGAAACATAAGATCAAAACTCCACGGAAGAGAAACAGATAATTCCCTGAGATGGGCAAGCATCTTGCTTGTTGAAAGCCTCAATGGATGCTCCTTTGGAGAGCAAAATGGTTACTGTCTTCAAGTTGGGTACCAAAAGTCAATTCACTTGTGCTTCTGAATCTTTTTTTAAAAAACTATTTATTTTTGGCTGTTCTAGGACCTGACTGCTGCGTGGGCTTTTCTCTAGCTGTGGAGAGCGGGGACTCCTCTCTAGCTGTGGTGCCCAGGCCTCTCAGCGCAGTGGCTTCTCCTACTTCAGAGCACAGGCTCTGGAGTGCTGGCCGCAGCGTGTGGGCCCAGCAGTCGCGGCCACCCAGCTCTAGAGCAGAGTTGCGGCGCACAGGCTTAGTGGCTCTGCAGCATGTGGGATCTTCCCAGACCAGGGATCGAACCTGTGTCTCCTGCATTGGCAGGCAGATTCTTTACCACTGAGCCACCAGGGAAGCCCCCCGATGCTTCTGAATCTTAAGCACTCCCATTTAAAACACCTGATTTCTTTCCAGTCTCCCGGTCCTATTAGGTCTTTCACAACATCCTCACAACAGCCACAGCTTCAGCTCCACCCTCCGGGTACTGCTTTCACACCCTGGTCTTGACCTTCTCAGGTGGGAGGGTCAGGAACAGCTCTAGCACCAGCAGCTGCTCCTTCCTAGCATCTTGGACAACAGTGGCTCACAGAGCACCCACAAGCTGACACAGAGCATCCTTAGCCCACAGACTTTCCTCTGCATCAAACCACCTAAAATACCGGTGGGAAGTCTCAAACCCGGGGGAAACCATCTAATCCTGCGTTCCTCTCCCTAGCTTAATTATTAGAACCACTATCTGCACTGGCTGAGTGTGCCCCATGCCCTGAGGCTGAGCTTCCTCTTCCTGGCGTGTCCCCTATGCTGGGGAGGAAAGAGAAATCAGGGTGGTAGGGTGATCTAGGTCGTGGGGGCTAAACACTCCCTTTCCTGCTTGCGTCCCAGAAAGCTGGCTCTCCAGGCGGCCCAGGAGACTCCAGGAGAGTTGAGCTTTGAGTGGGTGGGTTTTGTGGGAGCAGCAAGAAATACTGCCTTTTGAGCATCTCAACTAGACCTCGGGGTTGGAGGTCAAGAACGGGTTCCTTCCTGTGTCTGTGAATCTGTACGTCTGCCTTTGTATTGTCAGAATGAAGCTGAACAAAAAAGGACAGACTTCAGAAAACGCCAGCCTGTGGGGCAGGGCGCCTCCTTAGCCCCACTTCTAGCGGGGCTGCACAGACGACCCCCCCCCCCCCCCCCCCCATCCCGTCCTCTTCCTGGCCCTCCAGGCCGCTAGGGTGTACCGCCCCCGGAATGCCCTCCTGGGCAGCAGCTAGCCTAGGATTCTAGACCCTAAATCTTCTGGGAGCAGCCGGCGAACCGGAAGGACAAGTTCCTTAGCGCCTCCCAGTTTGGTTCCACCAGCAGCGGCTTGCAGCTGCGGGAGCACCACCATACTCCGGCGCGCCCCGCAAACCGACGCGCGCCTCGAAGCCTCTCTAGGCCTCCCGGGGGACTTCCGCATCGCTCTTGTTGGTCCCGTCGCAGCCCGCCGTCCTGTCACTTCCCACCCGCGGTCTTCGCGCGGAAACCCGGCGGTTCGCGCGTTCCGGAGCGCGCGGGAAGGGCCGCAGCCCCCCGCAGCCCCGCGCCCCGGCTGGATCGCGAACCCCAGAGGAGTTCGGCGGCCGCGGGTCCGAAGGCCACCGCCCGCCGCCCGCAGGCGTCTCATCCGGGACAGAGGGGCGGCATGGAGGCCGAGGACTTCCAGGAGGAGCTGACCTGCGCCATCTGCCTGGACTATTTCGAGGACCCGGTGTCCATCGAGTGCGGCCACAACTTCTGCCGCGGCTGCCTGTGCCGCACCTGGGCGCCGGGAGGCAGCCCCGTCCGCTGCCCCGAGTGCCGGCGGCCGTCGGCGCCCGCCTCGATGAGGCCCAACTGGGCCCTGGCCCGGCTGACCGAGAGGATACGGCGCCGGCGCCTGGGCCCCGTGCCCGCGGGTCTGTGTGGCCGCCACTGGGAGCCGCTGCGGCTTTTCTGCGAGGACGATCAGAGGCTCGTATGCTTGGTGTGCAGGGAGTCGCAGGAGCACCAGGCCCACACCATGGCCCCAGCCGACGAGGCCTTCAAGAGCTACCGGGTGAGCCGGCCGTTTACGGGGCTGGGCTGCCGGTATATGCCCCGGGAACCTTTACTGTCTGCACTGGAAGCCTAAACCCACCCTCACCCCCACCCCTGACAGGCTGAAAAAAGTTAAGAGACTCACAGAGCAGAGCTGGAGTTTAAAACTGGAATTGGGAGGGCGGTGGAGGCTCAGTCATCACCGCAGAACTTTCCAGGGACTGGCCTCCGGGCAGCTCGGTCATCCTGAGAGGTTATACACCAGTGCTGTCCAATAGAAACAAAAGGTACCAGGCACAACTGTTATTCAAAGTTTTTCTAATGGTGAGAAGAAACAGGTGATGCTGATTTTAATAACTCATTTATCCAAAGTATCGAACATCGATATGAAAATTATCAATGAGATATTTTAATTTTTTCATGATGGGCCTTTGAATCTGTGTGTGCTTTACATTTACACACATCCGTTTGGACTCTCCATATATCAGGAACTCACATGGCTAACGGAAGCTGTATTGGACAGTACAGGTTTGTGCCTACAGATGTCATCAACAGCTGATGATTTGGGAAAAGCCTGGCTTGGAGGGATAGGTCTAGATTTTGTTACTAGCTTCATCAGTTGGGAAAATCACTTAATGTTTGAATTTGGAGATTCTCTGTTCTAACTATCTTATGGGTTAAGAAGCTTCAGTTAAATAAATCAGTTTATCATACTCTGTTCCAGCCACACTGGCCTTCCTGCTTTTGTTTCAAGCCTGTTCTCTCTCTCTACCCATACCTTCTGTCCTTTAGATCCTTTTAGATTTTAGCTTGAAGACCTTCCTTGATCATCCCTTCCAGACTAGCCCCACCCCCTTCCATTACTGAAGGTGTCACTCCAGTGGTCTCCATCTGAATTGGTATCTAGTAAGTACTCGTTGAAAACATGATGATACAAGTTAAAGTGTATTGTAAACTGCCAAATGCTGTTCATTTTTATCAGCTGACTATAAACAGGAAACATGCAAAGTTAGACTGGAAAGTATATATTCATTTCTTTATTCAGTAGCGTTTATTGGTGCTTCCTGTATGCTAGGCATTGTTCTAGACCCTGGACATAAATGGATGAGAAAGACGTGGGTCTTGTCTTGTAGGGGATGTAAGCATGTAGACCAGTAATTTCAGTGTGTGTGAGTTATCAACACACGGAAGGTTTGAGGTTAGAGTCATCAGACCGGAGTGAGGATCACCTTTATAGAGGAGGGAAACGTGAGTCCGCTCTTGATGGGTGAGGTTGCTCTTTGCCTTAGGAGGGTAGTGCGTGGGATGGGGGCTGGTGGGAGTTGAAGCTGAAGAAAGAGGCAGGGTCTGCGTTGTGGAGGATCTTGTCCACCACACTGAAAAGCCTGAGTTTTCTCTTCCAGCGAATCGGGATCATTGAAGGATTTTAAGGCAAGGGAAGCCATGATCAGCTCTCAGTTCTTTTGTTTTACAAAGTTCACCATGGCATCCACGGGGAATGAATGCAAAAGACCAGTTAGGCTGTTGTTGCTCCATTTGAGGCAGGAGGCTGTAGGGCCTGAATCAGTGCAGGACAGGGGTCCTAGAGAAGAGGAGGGCATGGATTAATTATGAGCTGGACACAGTAACATCGTGACTAATTGGAATGATGGGTCGGGAAGAGAGAGGAGTCTAGGACCGCAGTCCGGATATCTGGGGCTCGCTGGGGACGCGAGCGTGAAGTAACTGTGACATGAGGTCCAGGGAGGAGGGACAGGAGGCAGGGGGCATAGGAGACTAGAAACACAGCATTTTAGAGTTATCAGTCTATCCTTTTTTTCTTAGATTATGTATTTTATTTTAGATTATATATATATATTAGATTATATATTTTTAAGCTCTCTCTTTTAAAAAATTTTTATTGTTGTTTATTTGGCTGTGCCAGGTCTTAGCTCTGGCACATGGGATCCTTGGTCTTGGTTGTGGCGTGCCAGATCTTTTAGTTGTGGCATGTTTGATCTAGTTCCCTGACAAGGGATTGAACCCGGGCCCCCTGCATTGGGACCACAGGGTCTTAGCCAGTGGACCACCAGGGAAGTCCCCAGGATTGGTCCTTTTCTGCACCCTCCTCTGCTTAATCACTGCTCTGTTCATCCACCTCCATCCCCACCCCAGCTGGTGCTCATGCTAAAGAACCCACCTGCCAGTGCAGGAGACGGAAGAGGTACGGGTTGGATCCCTGGGTCGGGAAGATCCCCTGGAGGAGGGCGTGACAACCCACTCCAGTATTCTTGCCTGGAGAATCCCGTGGACAGAGGAGCCTGGTGGGCTATAGTCAATAGGGTCACAAAGAGTCAGACACGACTGAAACGACTTAGCACACACTTAGCACACACACATCCCCACCCCGACTTAACTCGAAAAACGTTAGGTTGCTCTTGGGTGAAGCTCCCTATTTCCACCATCCCATTCTCAGCATGTGCATGTGTCATAAATGTTTGGAGTTCCAAAGTCTGTGGAAAATACCCCCCATCTGTGCCCACACCTGAGCCCTGCAAACAGTGTGCTGGTTGCTTTCTCTTAGGATCTGAGCCCCTGAGCACCACATCAGGAAAGCTGCTTTGGTGAATTCCTAGCCCACTCTGCTTGCTCTCTCAGGCCACACCAGTGGCTCAGGATACACATTAGAGCCCCCTGGAAGCACGTTTAAGACATTCTGATGTACAGATAGGATAGAGGACCGTGGACCTACATCTTAGGACCTTCCCAGAGGGAAGTCTTCCAGAGGTTGTCTTTAATGGAGTTGTTGATGGTGGGAGAGAAAGAGAACACACAGAAAGAAATAGCTTCATAAACTTCAGGGAGCCAAGTGTTTTCCTGGAAAAGGCTTCCAAGCCCAGCACCTGTTTCCTTCGAGTCAATATTTAGTCTGTTGACCCTGGGAACGAATCCCTTCATTGCTATTAACTCATTTAAGAAATAGCTCTTGAACCACCCGTTTTGTGTCAGCTGCTGTACTGTAGTACCAGACCCGGAAAAGGAATACAGTGGTGACAAGACCATGGAGCTTCCAGTCTGGCTGGGGTGGGGGTGGGAGGTAAACAGCAGACAAAGAGATAATCCTAGATGATAATATGTGCTGTGAAAGAAATAGTGTGCCGCGCCAGAGAAGTGACGAGGGCTTTAATAAGGGCACAGGCAGTCTTCTCTGAAGAGATGACATTTCAGCTGAGGCTTGATGGATCAGCTATCAGAGGAACTGTGGGAATAACGTCTCAGGCAGTAGACAGCAAATTCAGACCCTGAGGCTGGGAAAAGCAGGACATACCCATGACACTGAAAGAAGAGCGATGCTCCCGAAGCATGATCAGCAAGAGGAAACGTAGCCCGAGATGAGCTGGGAGATGCAGGCAAGAGTGGCTTTCTGTCGGACCACTGGGTGGTTGAATTTTCTCAGTGATGAGGGAAGCCAGTGGAGAATCTCAGCAGGGGACTGACGTGACGTGACTGGTCTTTAGAAGATGATTCTGGCTGCCCCGAGGACATTGGCTGAGAGATGGACAAGATTGGAGACAGGGAGACCGGTCATGAGGCTGCTGTATTGATGGCTGTCCACACAAGAGGTGGTTTGAACAAGGAGGTGGCTGGGGGTGGCAAATAAGCAGATGGGCAGATTTGACGTGTATTTTGGAGGTAAGACATACTTGCTTGGGTTGGATACAGAGGATACAATGATTGAAATTCACAGAAACTCAGAGCTGGGTTGGTGTTTAAGAAAAGAGAATCTATTGTGGTTGCCTTCATCTTCTGGGTAAGGAAGCTGCAGCCCAGGAAATATGTGAGGCTGACTTAACCACAGATCATAGCTAGTTGGTGAAGGTCTAGACTGAAACTCAGATCTGATTTGAAGTTTCGTGTCTTCTAAACTACATGATCACAAGTCAGAAAATGTCTTCATTCTATAAATGTATGTTCTTTTGTGGTAGTTCTATATAAAATCAAAAGTCTGAAGTTAAATGAAGAAAAAGTGATTTTTTTGAACTTGTGGGTCTACCCAGCTTTGAAATGCTCGGTGTCGCCCTCCTGCCACCTTGTGGCAGGTCTTGTTACTGCAGGGAAGAGGTTTTCTAATCTCCCCAAGGGGTTTCCCCAGGGGACTCTTTAGATCCCAACTGTGGCAGGAGACAGAAATGCATAGGTAGAGTCTTGGGTGAGGGGACAGCATGATTCATGCATACTGGAATTGCTAAGGGCTTTTAAAAATGGAAAAGTTCTATTTCAAATATATGTCATTAGCAAACACAAGTGAAAACTTAAAAAAAATTCTTAGTCACCTTCAAAGGAGCTGTTTATTTCATTAGAGGCTCCACACTCGCATGGGATTTGACCCTGATGTGTGCCCATCTCTAACCTGTCCGCCTCTGTCTCTAAGGTCCTGCCTGACATTCTGCTTCTGGGTGCTCACCCTCTGCAGCTTACTCTGTTGATTCTAATTGGCTCAGTTTTTTTTTTTATAGCTTATTTGGGTTTTTTAAATTACAAAAGGATATATGCTTCTTGTAGAAATCCAAACAAAACAAGTTTATTAAATTTCTAGTTCTCCCTCCGACTCCCTCCACCATTCCTATTCCCTGGAAATAAGCAATGTTAATAATACCTAGTTATATATCTTTCCAGATTATTTTCTATTCAACTATAAACACACACACACTTACACAGACACATGTATATTTGTTCTTTTCAAAACAGAATTATAGTGAGAGCTGAAATTGATGTAGAGTATCAGTATATCATAATTTAATAATTCCCCACTGATGGATAATGAAGAATCCTGCAATAAACATTCCTATATATATTATTTTTACTAGTATTTTGTTGGGTATTATTATTAGAAATAGGATTATTGCATATTTTAAATACTGTTAAATCTTGCCAGTTGCCCTTCAAAAAGGTGGGAACTTTTTAAAAAATTATTTATTTATTTATTTATTTTAATTGGAGGATAATTACTTTACTAGATGGGATCTTTTTGTTCTCCTACTATTATGGTGCCAGAGGTCTTCTCCCTTGCCAGTACTGGATATTTATTAATTTTTGTTTGCTTAATGAGCAAACTTTATGTAGTGTTTTGATGACTTGAGAGCAGACTGGTTCTCGTGCATTAGCCTGTGGTCATCTTCAGCGTCTTCTCAGTCTCATCCCGTGTTTGGCTGAGGTGACTTTTAGCTCTTGAACAAGGAAGATGCTGGAAGAGATGATTTCTTACTTAGGTGTGTTTGTTCTGCTGGCAGGAAAAACTTCTGAAGACTCAGTCTAGTCTGACAGCCAAGATGAAGAAAGTCATGCACTTTCAGGACATGGAAGTGAAGAATGCTGCAGAGTGGAAGGTAACAGCAGAAGGACCTGGGTATTTCTTGCCCTTAGTCCTTTCAGCCTGAGGCTGCTCAAGGGCTTTGGCTGGGAAGAGCTCACAGGGTCTTATCAGTTGTCAGGCTGACAGAACAGGAAGAATTGATCTCTACCGTGGCTTTGGACCACGTGTGTTCCACACCCTTCATCCTCAGACCTCAAGGGTGGTACCCCTTTCCTTCCTGCAGTCCTCCTGGGTTGGCTTCTGAGGTGGGTGTTGATTTGGGTCTATGGCACTGTGGAAAGCAAATGAACTTTTCCCCCAGAGCTATTGTCCAGTTGGGAGGTATGATGTGGGTACGCACACGTATGTCTAAGATTTACCACAACTAAACACTAGGTGTTCTGAGGGCTAAATTAAATAATAGGTGTGAAAGTGCATTTTAGTTTAAAAACTATATGAACAAGACATGACGATCAGTAGTAGAAACTCAGATACTACGAAGAATGACTTAATACTATAAAGATTAGTACAAAGATATCAAGCAGGCATAGAGAAAGGAGTAGAGGAAATTTGTAGGGGGTGAGCAGGAGCTTTTCTGGAGGAGGTGATTTGGATGAAAGGGTCGTGGGCAATTGGGGAGTCACATGCAGGGAATTTAGGAGGAAGGACCAGGCAGAGAAAGGCCTGAGCCAGTCTCTCGTGGCTGCAGGAGAAGATGAAGAATCAGCGCATGCGAGTCATCGCGGAGTTTGCAAAGCTGCACGTCCTCCTGACTGAAGAAGAGCAACTGTTTCTTCAGGGACTGAGGCAGGAAGAGGAAGAGACAAAGAAGAAACAGAGTGAGAACATCTTCAGGCTCAATCAAATGATCACTTCTTTGAAGACTCTCATCCTAGAGGTGAAGGAGAAGAGCCAGGGTTCCACCCTGGAGCTGCTCCAGGTGAGGCCAGCAGGGACGGGCATAGTCTCTGTCTTACTGGACTTGTTAACATCACTAACTCACCTCCCTCTTGTCTTCGGAGCTGAGTGTCCTTCCTGGTGAGTGGGTTTAGTAGAAGACATGCTTTTTCTCTTTTGCTAATTGTGTTACTATTTTTATTATATAATTAGAGCGTCAAAGATTCACTTTCCAAAGGAAATTAATGTGAAGTTTAGGTTTGATGAGCTCAGGTAATATGAGATACTTAAATTCCAAGAATTGTCAAGAACGTTTACAACTTGCTTGAGCAGTGAAATTCCAATTCCATATCCAAACATATATTACAGCAGAATCTTTGAAATAACACATTTCTTTTGTATATGAATTCTTTCATTTAGTATGATGTTTTTGAGGTTCATTCATGTTGGAGCATCGTATCATATTTGCGTTCCCTTTTTATTCCTGAATAGTATTCCATTGCAGAATATACGACATTTTGTATACCTGTTCACCAGTTGATGGACACAACCCAAATGTTATTATGAAGGGTTCTGCCTTAATATTTGTCTGCCATTCTTTGTGTGGACATGTGTTTTCATTTCTCTTGGCTAAGTAGTAGGAACAGAATTGCTAGGCTACCTGATATATTTAACTTTTTAAGAAGCCGCCTTTTTCCAAAGTGGCTGAACCATTTTATATTCCCACCACGTTCTCACTAACACTTGTCTATGATTGAAAGAGTGTAGATGGAGAAGTAGACAGAAAGCCAGGAGACAGCTCCTGTCATAGTGCCAACGGAGGAGGAGGAGGGTTTCAAGGAAATGATGGGTCAACATTGTTAAATAGTGCAGAGGGCTCACACGGAAAAGAGACTGTGTTGTGTTAACCCCATTGGGCTTGGCAGCAGCAGATCATGTGTGATGCTCACAAAAACAACTGACAGAAAAACACCTGCTCGCCAAGCTGAGTAACAGATCTCAAGGGGAGGGTACGTAACTTCTTTCTTTGTTTCTTCTCTTCACAGAATCCAGCAGAGGTATTGACCAGGTATGAGCTCTTTCCTGCTTATGGGTGGTTGAGTAGATTGTAAAGATACAGGCCAAGCAGAGAGGAGAGGAGGCCTGGGCTCCATGGATGAGTCTGGGCACTGATGTGAGGGGGCCGTGGGAGGAATCCTGCTGTTTGCTTGCACCAGGAGGAATGGGAGAGCAGTAGTCTGAACCCTGGGCTTGGAACCTTCAGCTGGGAGTTGAGGGTCTTGGCCGTCCTGTTTGTCTCCTAAGAAGAGCAGCCTTCTGTACTTTTCTTAGGTGTGAGAATCAGGATGTGAACTATTCCTCTGAAGATCTAACGGTGAAGACTGTGTGCCGGCTACCAATGATGAAGGAAATGCTGAAGCGGTTCCAAGGTGAGCAGAATTTCAGGGAGTTGGAGCTCAGAGAATGAGCAATGAGAGAAGTCTGAAAAAGAAGAAGACAGACCATGCAGCCAACAGGAGGGTCAGGAAGGTGGTAAATGACTACTTAGGGATAAATGGATGTATGCTCCACTGAAGAAACGTCCGTTTAAAGGTAAATGATGTTTTTATGTTAAAGGTGCTAGTTACACAAAAACAAAAAGACCTATTCTTTCTAAGAACTCATGAGCAAATTGGAGAGACAGACATATCACTTACTGCAATACAGTGGGGCCCAGTGTTTATCAGTGGTATGAATAAAATACCACAGAAGTACAGAGGACAGCCTCTCTGTTGGGGTGAAGTGAGGAAGTTTTCACAGCACAGGTGTCAGTTGTTTGGGACTTTGAAGGATAAGTAGGAGTTTGCCAAGTGGAAAAATAAGAGGCAGCTTCCAAGCAGAGGTGGCAGCATGAGCTGAGATGTGGAGAAGACAGAGGGGAGGGTGTCTGATATGACTCAACGTTAAGGTGCATACGGGGAAAGGCAGGAATAAGGTTGAGAAGATGAGTGTAGGAACGACTGAAGGTAAACTGAATAGATCTCCAGAGAAGTACCAAGGCCTGGATGTGACATGCAGCTACACACTCAATTCTCCTGTAACATCCCTGATCAAGAACCACGTTGTAGATGTCCACTTCCAGGTAAAATGAAGTAACAGGGGACTGGACTTACTCTTGAAATGTAGTTGACCAAAGACATCCAAAATAGACAATACATGAAACAACAGTTTTTAAAACACTGAACATCAGGCAATGAAGGACAGTGATACATGGGGAATGGGAAATGAATGAGTTGAGTCCCACGATGGCCCCAGCCTCCAGCCTTGAGAGTTTCCAGGCCACCTCAGGGAAGGTAACACAGGGGGAGCCGGGCGGGCTGCCTGAGTTGAGGGGTGCTGCTGAGAGCCCAGAACAAAGCAGTGGGAGTTTACAGAGTGCCGGAGAGGAGAGCGCTGGACAGGGAGAACCCTGCTGGTTTACAGAGACGTCCCGAGAACATGCCGCAGAGCCCTGATCAGCACGCGCTTGTGAAGAGCTACCCGAGGTTGGAGGAAATTTTCAGATTGTTAGAAGGAACAGTTCCTGGTGCTTGCACAGGGCCAGGAACAACGCCTGTTCCTACCAGCCCCTCGAAAGCTCTTAATTCATGGGGCATGGGTAGAGTACTCAGGAAAATCTTGCCTCATCAGTGGGGATAATTAACCCTTCACTGAGCACGGCTCTGGACCCACTTTACACGTCAGGAAAGCAAGACCCGAAAAGGATGAAATTATTTCCAAGTAACTGCATCCCAGGACAAAACTCAAGAAGATGGATAGGTATTTTAAAAATGAGTCCCCAACAACATACAGTCACAATGTCTGCCATCCCATCAGAGATTACCAGGCAGGCAAAAAGTTAGGAAACATGACGTGGTGAGGAGAATACTTGATTGAAATTGACTCAGGATTGACCACGATGCTAGCATAAACATAGAAGGACATTAATGCAGTTATTGCAACTATTTTGTAAAGATGCATGTTCTGGACATGGGAGATAAAAAAAAAACCCAGATCTGACTTCTGGAGATGAAAACTATGAGATGAAGAATGAGCTGGTTGGGGTTAATAGGTGATTGGACATGAACTTGAAAAGATGCAGCAGTGAAAACTATGCAAAATGAAACAGAGGAAAAAAACTTAAAAAAAAAAAATGAAAGCCACCTCAGTGAGCTGTGGGTCACCTTCATGCAGCCTTATGTCTGGTAACTGGGATCCCTCAGGGAGAGCAGAAGGATAGGGGTGAGACAGAAAAACAGTTGGAGAAACAGTGACTCAACTTTCCAAATTTGATGAAAACTGTAAGCACACACATCTAAGAAACTCAGCAAGTTCTAAATGAGAAAGATGATGAAAACCACGCTAAAACCAGTGATATAGATGAAATTTTAGTTGCAACAACTAGAAAAGGACATGTTACGTACTGTGGAACAAGGTGGAACAAAGATAAAGATGACATCCCAGTGCTCATTGGAAGCAGTGCTAGTGAGCAAGACTGAAAGAAAAAAATTTTTTGCCTAGAATTTTATTCCTGGCAAAAATACACTTCAGAAACAAAGGTGAAATAAAGATGTTTGCAGATATCCAAAAACTGAAGGAGTCTATCAGACCAGAACTGCAAGAAATGTTAGAGGAAGTCCTTCAAGCAGAAGGAAAATGATACTGGCTAGAAGTCAGATCTATACAAAGGAATAAAAGATCTTCCAAAATGGTAATGATGTAAAGAAATATCTATTTTTGTCATTATTTAAGTCTCATTGGTGGCTCAGAGGTTAAAGCGTCTGCCTGGAATGTGGGAGACACGGGTTCAATCCCAGAGTTGGGAAGATCCCCTGGAGAAGGAAATGGCAACCCACTCCAGTACTCTTGCCTGGAGAATCCCATGCAGGGAGAGGAGCCTGGTAGGCTACAGTCCATGTGGCGTAAAGAGTCGGACACGACTGAGCGACTTCACTTTCTTTTCACTTTAAAGGTGATAGGGATGGCTAATGCCTGTGGTAATTTGATTCGGGCATAAGGTACCCAGATATTTGGTCAAACCTTGTTTTGGGTATTGCTGTGAGGGTGTTTTTAGATGAGGTTAACATATAAATCAGGAAACTTGAGGAAAGCAGATTGCTCTCCATAATGTTGGCAGGCCTAATCTAGTCAGTTAAAGGCCTGACTAGAACAAAAGGCTGACTTTCCCCCGTGAACAAGGGCCTTTTACAGCAGACTGCCTTCAGACTCCATCTGCAGCTTTGGTTCTTCCTGCCTTGTGGAAGGAACTGGAACATTAATTTTCCCTGGGTCTTGCTGCTGTTACACACCATGGATTTGGACCTGCCAGTCACCATGATCACATGGGCCAGTTCCTTCTAATCTCTACAAGTACACACACATCCTATTGGTTCTATTTCTATGGAGAAGCTTGACAAATACAGTAGTTGTTTAAACAAACAGAAAATAATACATTGTGTTATTTTATAACAACAAGAACGTGAATGTTGGGAGGGGAGAAATGAAGGTATACTGTTATACATTCTTACATGTGAAGTGGTATAGTATCACTTGAAGGTAGGTTGTTAAGTGAAAGATGTACCTTTGTAAACTTTATGGCAACCACTAGAAACAAAGTTATAGCTAATAAGTCAACAAAGGAGATAAAGTGGAATCATTATAAAAAAATACTTGGTTAATCAGAAAGAAGGCAAAAAAGAGGAAAAAAGGACAGGCAGAAAATACAGCAAGATGATAGGTACAAACCTAATCATATTAAGTATAAATGGTCTGGATATCCTAATTAAAAGGGAGAGACTGATTGGACTGGATAAAAAAATGCAAGACCCAACTATCTATATGCTGCAAGAAACACACATTAAATACAAAGACCCATACATGTTAAAAATAAAATGAGAAAAGATACGTCATGCTAACGTTAGTCAAAAATCTAACGGTTCTGTTATTATCAAATAGATTTCAGAGCAAGGAACATTACCAGAGATGAAGAAAGTCACTTCCTAATGATAAATAGGTCAGTTTATCAGGAGGATATAACAGTTTTAAACATTTATACAGCTAATAACAGAGCTTCAAAATATATTAAGCAAAAGCGAATGGAGCTGCAAGGAGAAATAGACACATTCACGATTGCAGCTGGAATTTTCAATACCTTTCAAAAATAAACTTTAGAACAAGTAGGCAGAAAATCATCAAAGACAGACTGAATAAAACTATCAATCAACTTGACCACCCTGTTATTTATAGAATACTGCCCCAAACAACAGCAGAATACACATTCTTTTTGAGTGTACATGGAACATTTTCCAGGGTAGAGCAAGGCGGGCCATAAGACATCAGTATTCAGGGCTTCCTTGGTGGTTCAGATGGTAAAGAATATGCCTGCAATGCGGGAGACCTGGGTTCAATTCCTGGGTTGGGAAGATCCCCTGGAGGAGGGCATGCAACCCACATCAGTGTTCTTGCCTGGAGAATCCCCATGGACAGAGGAGCCTGTGGGCTACAGTATTCAAAAGGATTCAGGCCATGTAAAATATGTTCTTTGACTACAGTGCATTTTGAAATCAGTAAAAATAAAAACAAAAAGCTTTGATAAGTCCCCAAATGTTAGGAAGCTAAATAATACACTTCTCAATAATTCATGAGCTAAAGGTGAATCAAAAGGGAAATTAAGAAGTACTTTGAACTGAATGAAAAGGAATTTGTGGGATACAGCCAAAGCAATACTTAAGGGGAAATTTATAGCACTAACCACATGTATTACAAAGGAATTTCTTAAACCAATGGTACCAGTTTCTACCATAAGACATTAGAAAAAGAAGAGCAAATAAAGCCTTAAAGAAACAGAAGGATGGAAACAAAAATCAGAGCAGAAATTATTGCAATTTAATACAGAAAAACAACAGACAAATTAGCGGAACCAAAAGTTGTCTCTTTGAGAATTTAAATTTTATTGAAATGTATTTTAAGCAGAATGACTGGAAGAAAAAAGACATATTACTAGTATCAAGAATGAGAGCGGCATCATCGCTACAGCTTCTGTAGATGCTAAAAGGATAATTAGGAAATACTATGAGCAACTTTATGCTGGTAAATCTGACAACATGGATGAAATGGACAAAGTCCTTAAAAGACTCAAATGACCAAAGCTGACTCAAGAAAATATAGATAACTGGAATAACTTTATTCATGTTATAGTTAGAAACCTCCCCAAATGGCTTCACTGGTGATTTCACCAAACATTTAAGAAATACCTATTCTATACAAATTCTTAACAAAAAATTGAAGAGACTATTCCCAACTTGTTCTATGAGACCTGCATTACCATGATACTAAAATCAAAGACATTACAAGTGAAGTGAACTATAGATCAATGTCCGTCATGACATAGAAGAATTTGAAAGAAAATTTTAGCAAGTTGAATTCAATAATGTATAATACATCACAACCAAATGGGATTTATCTTAGAAAAGTAGGTCTGGTTTAATATTTGCAAATCACTGTAATTCACCACATTAGCACTTTAAAAAAGATCAATTTGATCACCTCGGTAGATGCAAGAAAAAGAAACCTTTGTCAAAATCTAACATCTATGTCAATTAAGAAAAACAAACAAAACGCAGCTCTCAGCAAACAGGAGACATGGAGGATTTGGGAGGGAAGAGAATTAGGAGGCAGGCCAGGGAGGAAGTTACAGACACAGTGCTGAAGGTCTGAATGCAGACAATGGAGATGGGAGAGGAAGGGAAGAACCCGAGTGATTAATTCAGAGGTAGAATTGATAGGATTTGGTGATTCATTAGCCAAGGGGAAGAAGAATCAAAGAAGCTTAAGATTTTCAAGTATGAGCATTTGGGTGACGGTCATGTCCTTAAGCCTTAGACAGCATAGAAAAGAAGATGTGTGCTTATGAGGGAGGATTAGTCTCAAGAGAATGGAAGGGGACTTCAGAGGCTCTGAATTTGGTTTTGAGTTACCTGCTGGGGGCTCGTGGAGATGCCCAGTGAACAACTCGAACCAGGAGACAGAGACCTGGGATGACATCTGTGTGTTCTGGTACAAAGAACCAGCCAGTTGACAGCCTTGGTTCTGGTACGGATTCAGCAAGTCGGTATTTATTATTGTTTCTTCAAATTTTATGCTGATGGTGAAGACTTGGGGCCATGGAATAATAAGCTCCTATTTTCTAGGCTGTAGTCTTTGAGAGCCGAAGGGAAATGAAGACCTCAGGTTGCTAATGCAAACTCTGGCTTGCTAGGTCCAGCTGAGGAGCAGTTGAGGGGGCAGTGAGGTGTCTCATCCCTAACAGTACTTGATAGGAGGAGAGGGATGGAACTGAAGCTGGGACAGATGCGCATTTCTGTAGCAGGGTCAGTGGTCAGCTCTTCCTTACTGATCTCAGCTCTCATTTTCTCTGCAGTGGCTGTAAATCTAGCCGAGGACACCGCTCATTCCAAGCTTGTCTTCTCCCAGGAAGGGAGATACGTTAAAAACGGAGCATCCGCCAGTTCTTGGCCACTGTTTTTTACAGCATGGAGCTACGCTACCGGATGGAGGAATCCGCAGAGGACCACAGGCTTTGTGGAGAGATTCCAGCATTTGCCCTGCGTTTTGGGAAAAAATGTTTTCACTTCAGGGAAGCATTACTGGGAAGTCGAGAACCGAGGCAGCCAGGAGGTGGCTGCGGGAGTGTGTCGGGAGGACATCATGGGGATCCCCAGTAGTTCAACAATGTGCCCCAAGGTGGGAATCTGGGCCGTTTGTTGGAGTTCTGCGGGCTATCGGCCCCTGACAGGCAGCTCTGTGAGTCCTACCAAGCGAGAGCCAGCTCTTCAGCGGGTGGGAGTTTTCCTGGATCACGGGGCTCGGGAAGTCTCCTTCTACAACGCGGTGGATGGAGAATACCTGCACACGTTCTCCTGTTCTTCCAGCTCCCGTCTCCGGCCGTTTTTCTGGTTGAGTCCATTAGCATCTGTAGTCATCCCCCCAGTGACTGGTGGGAAATGAGGTGATTCTCTTCGCCTTGTACCCCAGGCCGGGGACGCCCATCGCTTGGCCCTCATCTTTGACTTCATGCGTTTCCATCCTGACTGGTTCATTCAAATTCCAGCTTCATGTTCTGTTCAGCCCCCTGTCCTGTGTGTAGACAGATGTGGAAGACCCTGTGGGGTACCTTTCTGGTAGCCGCTCTGAGCACTTTTTCTCCCTCTCTTCTGCTTCTTCCTAATGAACTCTTCGGGATGTGCACCCCACGTGCTTCAGGAGAGGCAGGCCCATGGGAGGGAATCCTGGCCAGTGAGGTCGGGTGAGACATCCTCCAGGGTGCTTCTGGGGAAAGTTCTTTAGCTTTTAGAAAGAGATGTTTGGGAAGACACAGCTCCTCTTCTGACATCAGCAGCTGTACTGGGGTGAGAGGACCATGGTAACCGTGGACCAGGAAGGAGAAACGTGGTCTTTGTTGGCTTCATGAAGCAGTTGGAATCTCCCTAACCCCAAATTTCTTGTTATATGAGATTGTTGCTCCTTATTATGTAAGGCAGTTTTAGTTGCGTTCTGGTCGTTTGCAGGCTGACGTGTCCTCACCGGTGCTGTTGGCACATAGCATGGACATCCCACAGCGTAGGCTTATCTCACTTTTTTGCCAAAATTGGACAGGTTTATAGAATCTATTTCTGTTCAGTCATGCACTTCCTTTCCTTTCCAGTAAGTACCAGTATTTCTCCTCCTGGAATGGAAAATCGAGGCAGCTTGCCTCTACGCTGCCCGTGCTGTTCCTCTTCACCCAGCCACGTCCCTGCCTTCAAGTGTTCACTCTGCTTTCCCTCTGTCAGATTCGTATACCGTGTGCACGAGGTTATTAACATCATCTGGAAAACGTTGGGAAATACTTGTTAAGTGTCTGCACTGGGCCAGCCTCTTCATGTAATGCCCCCATGTGACTTTTGCAGCAGAGATGGAAAATTAAAGTTGTTGCTAATAACCACCACTACTAACCATTTTAATGTGTTTCCTCCTCGAGTCTGAATAGATGTTCTAGCAGTAATTTAACACGGCTTCTTACAAAACTTCCAGCCCCCTCCCTAACCCTTTTCCCCTCCTGTGTCCCAGCCCATCCTGGCCTGTCTTCCTTTTCAGCCTGAGCACTCCCCCTCATTCAGTGATCTCTGCTGAGTTCTCCTTAACTCTCCAGGATACTTGCTGTTATGAGTTGATTTCTGTCCTCCACAGAAAAAGGTATGTTGAAGTCCTAGCTGTGAGTGTGAGCTTATTTGGAAATTAAGATGAGGCCATTAGTGCGGTGACCTGAATGGGGAGGAAATCTAAGAAAGAGGGGACACATGTGTACACACAGCTGATTCCCTTTGTTGTGCAGCGGAAACTAACACAGCAGGGTAAAGCAGTTATGCTCCAATAAAAGTTAATTAAAAAGATGAGGCCGTGAGGGTGGGTCCTAACCCAATATGACTGGTATCCTTAGAGGGAATCTCGTAAACACAGACGCTCACACACGGAAATGCCCCATGAGGATACAGAGGGAAGACGGCCATGGAAGAGGCTGGAGTCATGCTGAGCCAAGCCAGGGAATGCCTAAGGCTGCTAGAAGCTGGAAAAGGCAAAGAAGAATCCTCACCTTGAAGCTTCTGGGGGAGCTTGGCCCTGCCAACACCTTGATTTCAGACTTCTAGCCTCCAGAATTGTAAGACAATACACACAGTTCTCCGCCAGAGAAACTGTAGCTCTGGGAGCGGCAGTGAAGACTCTCCAGAAGACAGTTTGGCAACCACTGTTTATCCTGCACTTTCTCAAAGTGATTTTTTTTTTTTTTTTGCTGACTGTGCTCTCAGCTTGTGGGATCTTAGTTCCCCCACCAGGGATTGAACCCAGGCCCTTGGCAGTGAGAGAATGGAGTCCTAACCACTGAACTGCCAGGGAACTCCCTCGAGATGCTGTTGACCGTCTCCAATGTTAACCGAGCCTTTTTCCCCTGCCTCCCAGAATTGGTGCATGCACTGGTGCTATAAGCCGCCCACTCTTTGTGGCCCTGGATAAAGTTCTGCCAGTCTTTTCCTCCGGAGACCAGCCTTTGTTACGGAAAACACTGTGCACATATCTCCTGTGATTTCTACTCCTCCTCCCCCTGCTTAAAGCCATGAGGGGATCTTTCTCAGCTTTTCACTCTGAGAATTTGGTGGGGTCCCTAGAGGCAAAACCCAGGAAATTAGGCACTTCTCCCAAATACTGCAGCTCCCCAAAGCTTCTTACTTTTAAGCTAGACCACATCAGCCACCAGCAATTTGTCAAAACTCATTTAAGTACGGCCACTAGGTTAGGGCTCCAGTAGATTTTGGTTCTCTGTTAAGTAGATCTCAGCTTCAAGTCTGTGGGTTTGTCTGTCTTTCCAGATTTTGGGGTGCAAGTTTGCCATGTAACCTCAGTTCTCTGATGGGCCCCCAAAAAAGCCAATGATTTTCTGTCTTTTCATCTTTTTCACATCATAATGATGTGTTATGATTTCCAAATTCTTTACATGTTGGAGCTGAAACTGGAAGTATTCTTTTATAATATTAAAATAGGTGGCTCATAGAGTACTATAATAGTTAGTTTTATGTGTCAACTTGACTGAGTTAAGGGATGCCCAGAAAGCTGGTAAAACATGTCTTGGTGTGTCTGTGAGGGTGTTTCCAGAAGAGATTAACATTTTAATCCACAGGCTGAGTGAAGAAGATTGCAGTCACCATTGCAGTTAGGCGTCACCCAGTCAGTTGAGACCTGAACAAAAAGTCAGAGGAAGGGCCAATTTATTCTCTGTTTTAAGCTGGGACATTCATCTTCGTTTGCCCTTGGACATTGGTGCTCCTGGTTCCCGGACCTTCAGACCTGGACTGGGACTTAACATCAGCCCTCTGATCCTCGGGCCTCTGGACCTCAACTGGAATTTATGCCATCGACTCTCCTGGTTCTCAGGCTTTTGGACGTGGACAGAGTTAAACCACCAGCTTTCCTGTTTTTTTAGCTCTCAGCAGATTGTGGAACTTCTTGTCCTCCACCATCACAGGAGCCAATGGGCAATGATCTATGCTATTAGTTCTGTTTTACTGAAGAACCATGACTAATACATCCTCATACAGCTGAGTCTTGCTTGTTTTGCTAAACAGTCTATCAATTCTTAACTGTTACTTTTAATCCACTCACCTTTAAAGTTACTATGTATAGTTGGATTAAAATACACCATTTTGCTAGCTGTTTTCTATTAGTTTCATTTCTTCTATTTCCTGCCTTCTCTAGTTTTATTATTTAAAAAATAAAGTTGATTTTTATCTCACTTATTTTTTGTACTTCTTTTAAAAACTTTTGAGTCATGCCGTAGAGTTTACAATGTACATTTTGAAAAATCTGAATCTACCATCAAATAGTATTATTTCATGTGTGATAAAAGACTTGAAAACAGTGTTACCTTGATTCCCAGTCCTTGTTCCATTGTCATCATAGTTTCACTCTTAGGTATGCAATAACCACCCAATACATTGTTACTTGGAGAGGGAAATGGCACCCCACTCCAGCGTTCCTGCCTGGAGAATCCCAGGGACGGGGGAGCCTGGTGGGCTGCTGTCTATGGGGTTGCACAGAGTCGAACACGACTGAAGTGACTTAGCAGCAGCAGCAACACGTTGTTACTATTAATGCTTTAAATACTTGCTTTAAACAACTTCCTTTGGTATGCTGAATAATGTTCAGGTGGTAAGAAATGACCAAAAATAGTAGAAAAGAGATACAATAAAGAAATCCAGGTAACGGAAGAATCATAAGAAATTTTGGAAAGATGTTTGTCATAGGATACCCATACTGATAACCTAGAAGCTATCGGTATGCAGGCAGCCAATAGAGACTCTCAGGAAAGAAAGAAACTCAGAGCTCCTCTGGAGTCTGGTTGCTGAAAGTCCAGCCCTTAATTCTTGGTGACCTGGGCTCCTTTCAGGGCTGAAGGAAAGAATGCAGGAGATAGGTGATTCTGAAGTGGGAACGATCTCCGGAGTCAAGGGGACCGTGGTCCTCTGAATAAACCTGTTCTCCCTCACAGTTTTGCCGTTACTGGTGTCGTGTGTAGACGACGGGATGCTTGTAGACAGGTCATCTCATTTCTGGTTTCTCACTCAGCATGACGCACACACTTTCAAGTCATGCTGCTTTACCCAACTGTAAAAATCTCTGGCTTTTGGTCTGAGTCTACTTTCAAACAATATGTCACTTTGTGGGTAGTGAAAGACTTTTTAGTCTTCCCTTAATGAAAACTGATATTTTTGAATTTGCCTAAATTTTCTTTCCCCCAGGACTTCCCAGGTAGTTCAAGTAGTTAAGACTCTGTGCTCCCAATGCAGGGGGCATGGGTTCAGTCCCTGGTTGGGAAACTAAGATCCTCCATGCAGTGCAGTGCAGCCAAAAATAAAAATTAAAACCAAGTTGTTTTTTTTTTATTACTGTTTTCCTGCCTTCTTTTGGTTTAATAAAATATTTTAAAGTTTTACTTTATTTCAGTTATTGGATCTTTAAAGAGCTATACCTAGTTTAAAAGTAATTTAAAATTTGACATTTTGGTTAACTACTTTTCAATACAGTGGAGAAAATGATAAGCCTTTTCAATAAGTGCTTTTTGGAAAACTGGATATACACATAAAAAAGAAACAATCAAGTCCTTATCATGTACCACACACAAAAATCAACTAAAAATGGCTTATGTAGTTAAATGTAAGACCCCCAGAGATAAAAATTCTAGAAGCATTGAGAAAAAGCTTGAAACTTGCTTTGGCAATGACTTCGTGAGTATGACACCAGAAAGTGCAGGCAACGAGAGCAAAAATAAGCAAGATGATATCAATCTAAAAAGCTTCTGCACGGCAAAGGAATTAATCAACAAAATTAAAAAGCAACCCCCAGAGCGAGGGAAAATATTTTTGAGACACAATCTGATAAAGGATTAATAACCAAAATATATAAGAAATTCCTACAACTCAAAAACAAGATTAAATAAGTGACCTTATTAAGGATGGGCAAAAGATCTGAAGAGACATTTTTCCAAAGAATATTTTTAAACCACAATTTGATAAAGGATTGTGCTCAGTCAGTCATGTCCAATTCTTTGTGACCCCATAGACTGTAGCTTGCCAGGTAACATCAAAATATATAAGGGATTCCTACAACTCAATACCCAAAATTAAATGGTCTTGTTAAGGATGGGCAAAAGATCCGAAGAGACATTTTTCTGAAGAAGACATTTTTCTGAAAACAACTTACAAGAAAAGGAGCTCAATGTGAACAATCATCATGGAAATGCACATCAAAACCACAAAACCCACACTTGTTTGGACGGCTGTTATCAAGAGAATAAAAAATACGACAAATAGAAGAGAGGTTCCTCAAAAAAGTAAAAGTAGAACTACCATATGATCTAGCAATCCCACTTCTGACTCTATATCCAAAGGCCCTGAAATCAGTACCTCAAAGATATCCCTGCGTTCACATGTTCACTGCAGCGTTATTTACAATAGCTGAGACACGGGAGCAACCCAAATGTCCATTATCAGGTGAATGGATAAAGAAAGTGTGGCATGTACATACAATGAAATGTTATTCAGCCTTAAAGGAAATCCTGCCATTTGTGACAGGATGTATCTTGATAAATGTTTCATAGGCACTCGAAAGATGTGTATTATTATTTTGTTGGAGGGGATGTTCTCAATTAGGTCTAGTTAGTGAGTAGTGTTTATTATTTCTTCAAATATTTTCTCTATCCTTTCTGTTCCCTCTCTTTCAATACTCCAATTATACATATATATATTAGGCCATTCAAGGTTGTCCTAAAGCTCACAGATACTCTGTTCATTGATTTTTTAGTTTTTTTCCTATCTTATTTCATCTCTTGTAGTTTCTATTGCTATGTCTTTATGCATTAATATTTCCTTTTGCAATGTCCTATCTGCTGCTGATCCTCTGATGTGTTTTTCATTTCTGACATTGTAGCTATCAACTCTAGAAACGTGTGTGTGTGCGCGCTTCTGTTTTATCTTCTTTAAAATATGTCTTTATTAACATATTTAATCTTTACTCTATCATTTTGAATATAGGGAATATGTTGTAATAAATTATTTAATGTCTTTGTCTTTTTTTTATTTTTGTTGTGTCCTATGACTTGCAGGATCTCAGTTCCCTAACCAGGGATTGAACCTGGGGCCAAAGCAGTGAAAGCCTGGAGTCCTAACCACTAGACCACCAGGGTTCTGTCTGATCTAATCAATATAGTCAATAGAATACTTCAAATTGTCTATGGAGTGTCAGTTCTGAGTAGATTTCAAGTCACTGATTTTTCTATTCATTTTGTTTAATTGCAAGCCTGGTTATTATTATGATGATTTATTGAATGCTAGACATTGTGAAATTTATCTTGTGTGTTAGATATTTTTGCACTCCTAAAAATATTCTTGAGTTTTTTTTTTTAATTTTTGGAATGCAGTCATTGGGAATCTGATCCTTTTGGGTTTTGCTTTTAGGATTTGTTAAGTAGAATCACAACAGGGTTTAGTCTAGGTTGAATTATTCCTCACTACTGAGGCAAGGCTCTTCTGAGGATTACACCCAGCACTCCAAACTGGTTTTCCAGTTTGGCTGGTGGGAATAGGCAGTATTCTTGGCCTGGCTTAGGTCCAGGTCAAGGCAGTTCTTTTTCCCAGCTTTGAGTGGTTGTATCTTGATGCTTCCTTACTTGAAAAGTTTCTAAGAACTCACATTTTTCTTTGAATAAAATTTATTGGATTTTGCTTTTCCCCCCTCCTTTCTCCTTCTTCTCTTCCTTCCTGCAGCATTTCTTTGGTTTTTCTAGCTTCCCTCCTTCCTCACCTCTCCCTCCCTCCCTTTCTCCCCACCCTCTCCTTCTTCCCCCTTCTCCTCATGCTTTTATCTATGTGGCATCTCCTACTTTGCTCTGCAATTGCATCTACTGTCATACTGGCTTCCTTTCAGCTCCTTAATTACATCAAGATTTTTTTTTTCAACTTAAGGATTTTGTACATCTTTGACTTTATCTGGATCTCTTTTTACCTTCAATTTTCTGGATAATCCTTATCTCAATTTAGAGATCTCAGCTTAGATGCCATTTTAAAAAGAGGCTTTCTCTTGTGACCCAGTTTGTGACAGTGATCTCCCTGTTTTACTGTAGCATAGCAAATTCTTCTATATCATCATTTAGCAATGGATATGCATTGTTTTGTCTGTCACACACTCCTTCCCTGCTTCTAACGTCACCCCTTCACAGCCACACTTTCTTTGTAATACTACTCCATTCCCACTCTCTGTTTTCCGTTTTCTATCACCAGCCTACCTCTCCAACCACTGCAAGAGATAGGCACCTGTCCCAGGGAGGTCTGTCCTTTTACTTCAGGCTCTGACACAGAGTGATTGCTCCAAGGGGGTGGCCACAGGGCCAAACTGTTGAACAGATTTCTTCCCTGGAGTTTTCTCAATTGGAGGTGGAGGAGTGTTGGATTTCAAGCTAAAAGTATGGCATAAGAGCTTCCAGCCGTATGGGCACTCTCCATCTAAAAATGTCTGAGAGAATGAGACTAGAGACCCAGGCCAAGATGAAAGACGGAAAAGAAGGCATTGATGTGATTCAAGTAACCGGCTCTAGCTGATGCAGAGATTAGTTCTACCCCATTCACTGCTGTGATCCCACAACCTTCCCTTAAGATAGTGTAAGTTTTGTTTTAATGTCATTGGCATTTGAAGAATGTGGATTAATACAAACTGTTAACCCAACATGGCATAGTATATTTATTTGTTCTCTCTAGGTCTCAGGGGGAAGACAGCATGCTTGCCTGCTTGTCACTGTGCACAATGCAGTGCTTGGGACTTAGCAGATGATCGTCAAATATTGGTCAATAAATCAATATATAAATGCTGTAACTACTTTAACTAGAAGGGTATTATATGCTCGTAAGAATGAGAGCACCAAGTAAATCCTTAGACAGAAGTTCTGAAGAGAGTGGTGATACAGTGAATCTACTCAAAGAATAAACAGGATAAACTCAGTGAAATAAGACATTTCAGTATCAGAGTTGAGATAGAGAAGCAAAGAATATCTCAACAGATCCTTTACCTCTCGTGGTAATGGTAACGGAGAGGAAGAGGAGGGCATACTGAGATGGGACTAAATGAGGAGATGTAGAGCTACACCACTTTTAAACATTCTATATCTGAAGTGTTTCCGCATGTTATACCAATGTAGTCTAAAAAACTGGAGAATGACCAGCAGCAAGGACGGGAGGTACTATTGGTGATCACCAGTCTCCATTCCTTACCGTTTCTCCTGTGGTATGGTGCAGGGGGAAACCCACCACTGGGTCCTGTGGGCAACAGAGACTGGATCTTCCTCGGATTGTCTTCTCCAAAGGGTTGGATGGAAAGGGGGCAAGAGAGTCTGGGTTTCAAGATGGTAAAATCAACCAGGGACTCTAGGAACTGTTTCTCTCCATGGTTAACTGGCCCTTGGAGATGAAATTCCCATGTTATCTTCTGAGCCACAGTCTTCAAAATATCCCAGTCCCCTGACCCCTACAAACAAACTTCAAGCAAAGCCCTTCGGGAATGCTTATCTCATGCACAATGCAAGCCTAATTGGCATCCTGAGTAATGGTTTCCAGAAGAGATTTAGGATGTGTCCTTTGGGTGGGAATCCCTGATGCCACGTACTTAGTCTCCCCAGTTTGCCTCAGCTGACACAGATCCTCTGGGTTTAGGGAAGTTTTATTCCTCACAGATGATGCTCCTCTTTCTTCAGGATTGGCTCATGTCAGGCCAGGTATTTCCTCATTCTAGCTGTTATGATTCCTGCTGAGGAAACGTCATGTCGTCAGGAAGGGGCTTATTCTCAAAACACCAGTGCTAGAGCCAGATTCTTACTTCATTAAAAGGGAAAGGAGGTGTAAAGCTAAGAAGAGAGTGCCTTGAATGATCCAATAGAACATGAAATACAAAATAGATTTTTCTTTTGACTTTGGACTCACTGATGATGACACTGGTATTAAGTATAGCTTCTTAACCAGGAAACATTAATGTAAATTGTTATGATTCAAGTGCTCATTGCTATCTTTGGATGGAGAAAGCTATCTTTGGCTTATATGTTTGGGGGCAGAGAAGGCATATGCATGATTCAAAGGCTCAACTAACAGATTAAAGAAAAGTTTAGTTACTTAATTTGTCCTGATGCATGATGATGGGATTCAAAATCTGAACACATTTTGCAAGAGCGTTCCAGAATAAGACACTGTCTTGTTCCTGCTGATGCTCTGTCATTAAGAGAATCAGTGTAAACAATAAAGACTGTATAGATGATATCCTCTGTGCTATTGCTCAGTAAATGGCAGTTTTAAGAGTTATGATGGGAATGTGATGAGCATCTCAGAAAGGACCTGTTTGGATGTTTAGTAGCTAACATGTGTGTCAGTATGGAATTATTCTGCATCCTCTATTTCACTACTGTACTTGTGTTCCCCACAAGAAACCTTTACTTGAAACTAAGGCATCCCCTGGCATGTCAGCATGTTACTGGAACCTTTAAGTTACAGGGTGACAATTGGTGAGTCCATGAGGAAAGCAGTCTGAGAAGGCAGAGGAAAGCCTCTTGGGGGACATAAATCAGACTAGGGAAACCATTAGTGAAGTTCCTATGGGAGGAAGAGAGAGAGGAATCAGACGATGGGAAAATTTATTACGCTATGGAGATTTACAGAAAAAGATAGAAACTAATGAGGAAAGAGGGAGGTATATGGATCCCTAAGTAAAGGGAAATGTGTGGATGTTCTGATGGGGCCGGATGACCAGAGGGGATGTGGGGACACTGGGCTCTCAGACCCCGGGAAGCTGAGTGCGAAATAACCGTGCGAGGTGACAGCCCTAAAGATGCTCTCTGCTGCATGAAATGCAGAGAGATTACTGGTCAAATTACACCCAGAAGAACACATCCAGTCCAGAGTTCTTCACTCCAAAAAGTAAGTAATCTGGAATATAGGAAGATCCAGGACGATGCATAGAAGGAAAAACACAAAAAGGGATAGGGTGGGTATTTGGGGATCAATTTAGAGTATTTTTTTTTTTAAAGTTCACCTTCACCATGGAGATTGAGCTCTCATTCTGATCAGTATTCATGTGAGAATTAGGTAAAGGGCTGATTGGAAAATTTGGCTGGTTAAATGTTATAATCCTAGCTTTATCAGCCTGATTTGTAATTTTCATGATCTCAGGTCTTTCTAGGTCATATCTTTCCTGTTTTCAAATACATAATTATGGTGGGTTTGTTATGTGTCACCTTGGCACCCATGCACCTCTCTTTAAACTATACTTAATCTTCAAATAAAGGCAATATCAACGTACCCTTCCACCCACCTGGATACAACTAGCCCACGTACAACCAAAAAACATGTAACCCTCCCCCAAGAAGAGCAAATAAAATATACTAACCTTTTTCCCATTAAAAAAGGTAAAATTAATTTTACTCCTAATTCACACTCCCCTTTTATGTCCTGTAACTTAAATACTGAGATATGAAGCTAACCATATTAATATATCTTATGTTAGACAAAAGAATGACTGAGTGGAATAAACAGAAGTAATTGGTAAATATATCTACACATAAAGTAGTCCCACATCAATAAGAAAGAAATGCCTATAATATTTCAGGTTTTCATTCTGCAGCTGCTCACACGGTCACGGGTGCTTTTTCTAAATACCTTCTTTCACTACCCATTCCAACTTCCCTTTGTCTGCAGTGGGTCACGGTTACTTTTTGGGTGGAAGCACAACCCTAACCTTCACTCCTGAAGGATCTGGGCCATTAGTAGTCTTGTTTGAATTGGGTTGTTGTGATTTTCCACATTTTCATCACTGGACATTTGAGTACAGAGTGCACCCTAGGAAATCTGAATTCCAGACTTGTTCCTCCTTATTCCCATGTAGTAGCAACTCAGTTTTCCCTTGCTCGTCAGGGTCTATCACAACCACTAGCAGAGCAACTTTCTTTACTTGTTGATTCAGTGATAAGAAGAGTCCAAAGTGGCAGGGTGGCAGTCTCAGCTCTCAGTAAATGAAATTGTGTTGCCTGATGAAGGAATTCTTTCCTTTGTAACTGGCAGAGCTTAAATGTGTGAGAGTAAAAATGTTGGCAGTGGATCCCAGTTATAAATGGTACAGTGGGGGACTCACTCCCACTTCCACCTCTTGATTTCTGGCCCCTGAACGGTTGCAATAGGAGAAACAGCACCATAAATTGATATAGAAATTTAGAACATATATCACGTCTTAGAGGACAATGCCCCAGCAATATGAGGTCTTGTCAACTATCAGTTGCTGTACCTGAGTCTTTAGAAGCCTGTTAGGTCAGTTGTCTCAGGATGCTGGAGAGTATGGAATAGACCAATGGATTCCTCCAGCATGGGCCCATCCCCACATTTCATTTGCTGTGAAGTGAACTCTTTATTCGGCAGTAATAACACTACTTCATGGAGTAACATTATGGTGAACAGAGCATCGTGTATATCCATAGGTGGTAGTTTTGATAGCAGCGTTGTAGGGAAGGGAGGCAAATCTAAAGTGTCAACTCCAATAAGAAAAAAGTAAAGTCCCTTCAATAAGGAAGCTATCCAGTATAATCAGCCTATAATCAGTGTTTGATATCACTATGGGATGATATCATATTAGGGGCTCAAAGCTGGGTCTCTGTTGGCGGATGGGCACTCAGTGGTGGCTAGACTGGCCGTGGTGAGTACAAGTCCATGTTATTGGGCCCATGGAGAGCCTCTATCCATGCTGCTATAGCAAATCTGTGAGTCCACTGCCATGAACAGCACGGAGAAAGAAGGCCGGCGTCCACAGATGAGGTTAGCAGTTGGAAAGGATGACTCATTTTGTGGACCACAGTAGTGGATATTTCTTCCTTGTTTTGCTGTGAATATTTGCATATTTTTGATTGTGTGCAGGATAGTTACAGGAGGCAGAAGGATGGCTTTGTTGTGTTTATTTGGGGATTATGTGTCGTTTAAGGAGAGGTGTTAAGTATATGTTTGCCAAATATACTGAAGAGGAAGTCTGAGGGTTTTTTTAATGTGTCTTCTTGGCTAGGGTGAACTACATTTACTACAGTTCCCGTTGCTGTGAGTTTCTGGTGAAGGTGGGCCACCCGAGAGATTCTCGGGAAGATTGAGAGGGCAGAGGGAAGCATCTGTTGCTGCTGATGTGCTGACTCCCCTCACTGGTGTGAGGCGGCTGTGGACCAGCAGTTACTCTGTCTTTCCCTTGATCTTTCTCTAGCTTCTCCGACTTCGGGGCCAGGACTGTACGTTTAGCCTTGTTAAGCAGGCCTCCAGCTTGTGCAAGAGAAACCATGTCACCAGTTCCAGAGGCGACAAGAGTGACATGCGTTTCAGTCCGCCCTTGTGGGATTTATGTCACGTTTGTGGGTTCCAGCCTGACCTTGAGCTACCACACTTTTACACCCATCTTCCCTTCCTGACTGCTTGCCTCATGGAGTTCAAGTTCTAGAATCAGATAGAAAGGTGACAACTTTACATAGACTGCTTAACCAGCTTTCACAGTCAAGTAAGGCCAAATTTCTATACAATCCATTAAATGTATATGTATGTATAAATCTTTTAGTAGTTCAGCTTTTCTGGTTAAACCCTGACTGATATAAGAAAAGATCTGTATGCATATATGTACATATATAATATTTATATCATATATAAAATTTAGAGTGTACCTTTAAAGTATATATACTTAAAAAAGAACATGTGTATATATACACATATAAATATATATATCTTCCTTAATGAGGAGAGACTTGTTTAGAAGTCTGGGACTAATAGAGTCTAGGTATTCTGAAATTTCAGAGTGATCATATTTGTAAGCAGGGATTTGAAGTCCTCTTTTTTTAAAATAGAGAAACTTCAATAATCAGAGCTGTTGAATAATTAGAACTAGAAAAATATTATTCTTCAAAATTCTTCTGTGGATGGAAAGATGCTCGTTGTCAGGTTGGATGAACCCCAGTATTTCTGACACCACATTTCATCTCCGCTTCCTGCTTCCCAGGGGCTGAGGGAGGGCAGACGTGGCAGAGGAATCAGTCCTCTCTGGCAGACTTCGTCCTGGAGGGGCTCTTTGATGACTCTCTCGCCCACCTTTTCCTTTTCTCCTTGACCATGGTGGTCTTCCTTATTGCCGTGAGTGGCAACACCCTCACCCTTCTCCTCATCTGTGCCGATCCCCGGCTTCATACACCCATGTACCTCCTCCTCAGCCAGCTCTCCCTCATGGATCTGATGCCCGTCTCTACAACCATCCCCAAGATGGCGACCAACTACCTATCTGGCCAGAAGTCCATCTCCTTTGTGGGCTGTGCGACCCAGCACTTCCTCTATCTGACTCTGGGTGGGGCGGAGTGTCTTCTCCTAACTTTCATGTCCTACGACCGCTACGTTGCCATCTGCCATCCACTGCGCTACACTGTTCTCATGAACAGAAAGGTGACGCTAATGATGGCTGCCACGTCTTGGTTGGGAGCATCCCTGAATTCCCTAATTTACACGGCAAGCTTGATGCACTTCCCTTTCTGTGGGCCTCGACAAATCCACCACTTCTACTGTGAGTTTCCAGCTGTTGTGAAGCTGGTATGTGGAGACATCCCTGTGTATGAGGCCACAGTATACATCAGTACCCTCCTCCTCCTCCTCCTCCCCATCCTCTTGGTTTCTGCATCCTATGTCTTCATCCTCCACAGTGTCATTCAGATGCGTGCAGCTGGGAGTAAGAGAAATGCCTTTGCCACTTGCAGCTCTCACCTCACTGTGGTTTCCCTCTGGTTTGGTGCTTGCATCTTCTCATACATGAGGCCCAGGTCCCAGCGCACTCCACTGCAAGACAAAGTTGGTTCTGTGTTCTACAGCATCATCACTCCCACATTGAATCCGTTGATTTATACTCTCCGGAATAAGGATGTAGCTAAGGCTCTGAGGAGGGTGCTGGGGAGAGACCTTATCACTCAAAGATCGCAAGTGCAGTTATCCTGAGTACATTAGTGGAATTCCTATCAGATCCTTAAATTGTTCTTTGTAAACTGCAATGATGTTTTTCAAGGGTCCAGAGCCTTGAAGACTACTGCAAAATTGAAGTGGTTAACAACATTTCCAGTATTCTCACTTGCTCTCAGGCATCGAAGCCCCTTACGGTACTCTCGTAGTCCATTTGGGCTGCTATAACAACAGTACCAAGACTGGGTGACTTAGACAACAGACATTATTTCTCACAGTTTTGGAGGCTGTGAAGTACAAAGATCAAGTCTTCACAGTGCTAGACACTCTTTCATTTCCTTTTGATCTCTTTTCAAATGGAATCTTGCCCAAACATGCCTCCCTGATGAGCCTACTTAAAGCAGACTCTTCACTCTTTGTCCCCTGATCCTGCCTTATGATCATACTTCCCTGATACTGCATAGCATTCTATTCTTACTGTCTGCTTCCTAGAGTGACATTTTCAAGAGGGTAAGGAGTTTTACTTTGTTTTCTGTTGTCTCACAAATGCCAAGAAAAGAGTCTGAGATGAAATAAGTACTCAATAACTGCTTGTTGTATGGATTAATAAATAAAAGGGACCTAGATTGTCTTTACTATCTCATGTGACATGAAAGATAGCCACATATTAATCCCATGTAGACGCAGAGACTTGACATCTCAGTGAACTTTCCTGGAGTCTAGTGGGCAGAGGGATGCCAAAGCCACAGACAAATATCTAGATCTTGCTTTTCCTACTAGTTATTCAGTCCTGGGACCATCTTCAGAAGAAAAATACTTAATGCTTTGGAGCAAAGTTATGCTTTCTTTGATGCGTGAGTATCTTCTCTTTGAGAAATAGCTTTTTGCCATTCTATAATAAGATGAGCTGCCCCTCATGAGCAGGGTGCTATGTTATACACAAAGCCCTAAGGTTGGATTTGTGTTGTAACACTCCAATATCAAGTAGAGAGAATTTTCAGAGAAATGGTGCCTGGGTTGTTCCTGAAGGCACAAGGGTCTGATACAAACAGCTAGCTCACAATTCCTAGTTATAGAGCATGGTTGTTCTTTTGCTACGCCCACCCCCACCCTCTACACACATACACATCCAACTATGACCTTGTCCAGAATGCCATAAGATTATTTGGAAATGAAACAATCTGAGCTAAGTTGATGGATGGTTATTCATGTGATGCTAACATCTGCCAAAGGTAAATAGTATAGCACATTATGACCCTATCTTGGGAAGAGTTACTGTTGTTCATTGTTGTTCAGTTGCTTGGTCATATCCAACTCTTTGCGACCCCACAGACTGCAGCACGCCAGGCTTCCCTGTCCTTCACTATCTCCTGGAGTTTGCTCAGGCTCATGTCCATTGAGCTAATGATGCCATCTAACTCTATAAATGTAATTATTCTTGATATATTCTAGATATTAACTCTTTATCTTATATAGGGCTTACAAATATCTCTGTCATTCCATTGGTTGCCTTTTACTCTGTTGATTGTTTCATTTGATGAACGTGCTTTAAAATTTTGATATATATTCCCATTTATTTATTTTTATTTTTGTTGCCTGGGATTTCTGTGTCATATCCAAGAAAACACTGTAAATGCAATGTCATGAAATTTTCTCTCTGTGCTTTCTTCTAAGAGTTTCATAGTTTTAGCTCTTACATTAGGTTTTTGATATATTTCCAGTTAAATTTTGAAAATGGTGTAAGGTAAGGGTCCAACTTTTTCCCACTTACTATAGAAATCAAATAGAATAAAATACTTAGGAATTAACTTATCCAAGAAAGTGAAAGATCTGTATGCTGAAAACTACCAAACACTGCTGAAAGAAGGTAAAGGTATGTAAATAAATGGAAAGATATCCTATGTTTATGGGTTGGAAATATTTATATTGTTAAGACGTCTTTATTACCCAAACTGATCTACAGAGCCAAGGCAAAGCCTACCAAAATCTCAGAGGCATTTTGTTTTCAAAAAAAGAAATATCTATCCTAAAATTTATACAGAATCAAGGGACCTCAAATAGCCAATACAATCCTGGAAAAGACTAAAACTAGAAAACTCACTGAAAACTTTCTGATTTAAAAACATACTACAAATTTATAGTAATCAAAAAAGTGTGATACTACCATATATAGGGATGTACAGACCAATGGAATGGAATAGACACCTCAGAAAAAGACCCTCATATATACAATGAGATTATTATCATCAAGGATACTAAGATCATTCGATGGGAAAAGGACAATCTTTTCAATAACTGTGCTGTGAAAACTGGATATCCACATGCAAAAGCATAAAGCTAGACCCTTACCTTACACTATACAAAGAATTAAGTGAAAATGTATCAAATATCTAAATGTCAGAACTAAAACTATTAAACTATTATTTTCTTCTTAGAAGAAAACACAAGGGAAAAGCTTCATGATAAGAGGTTAGCATCCAGAATATACAAAAATGACTACAATTCAAAGATAATCACAGTAAAATAACATAAATATGGGCAAAGGACTTGAAAAGACATTTTTCCAAACAAGTTATACAAATGGTCAACAAGCACATGAAAGGATGCTCAACCTCACAAATCATTTGGTGTATAATTTATGAAAATCATCTCAAACAGGATTAATGACTTGAAAGTAAGACCTGAAACCACAAAACTCCTGGAAGAAAACATAAGGGACGAGCTCCTTGACATCAGTCTTGACAATATTTTTTAGATATGGCACCAAAAGCAAAAAGAATGAGAGCAAAAAGAAACAAGTGGGACCCTGTTAAACTAAAAGGCAAAAGATTTTCACAGCAAGTGAAGTGAAGTGAAAGTCGCTCAGTCGTGTCCAACTCTTTGAGACCCCATAGTCCATGGAATTCTCCAGGCCATACTAGAGTGGGTAGCCTTTCCCTTCTCCAGGGGATCTTCCCAACACAGGGGTCAAACCCAGGTCTCCCACATTGCAGGTGGATTCTTTGCCAGCTGAGCTACAAGGGAAGTCCAAGAATGTAGGAGTGGATAGCCTATCCCTTCTCCAGCAGATCTTTCCAACCCAGGAATTGAACTGGGGTCTCCTACATTGCAGGAAGATTCTTTACCAACTGAGCTATCAGGGAAGCCTTTCACAGAAAGGGAAACCATAAAAAAATGTAAAGTCAACCTAGAGAATGGGGGAAATATTTACAAATCATTTACCTGATATGGGTTTAATATCCAAAATATATCAGAAACCCACACAACTCAATAGCCAAAACACACACACACAAATCAGATTAAAAAATAGGCTGAAGAATTGAAAAGACTTTTTGCAAAGAAGACACACAAATGGCCAAACAGGAATATGAAAATGTGCTCAATATCTCTTCGTAGATTTGTCTATTTCTGATGTTTGATATAAATGGATTCATGTAATATGTGGCCTTTTGTGCCTGGATTCTTTCATTTAGGTTTTCAAGGTTCATTCCTCTTACACCATGCATTCAGTACTTCACTCTTTCAATGGCTGAATACTATTCTATTTGTGGATTAAAAAATTAATAGTCCATCTAAGAAAGAAACAGAAAATTTTCTTTCAGCCAGTCTGAGGATTATAACCCAAGAGACAATATTTCAGAAAGCTCTGAGGACTGTTCCTAACATTTGAGGTCAAAGCAAAGTTAGGTAAGTTTTTGAGTGAAAAGGTTATATATCAAATGACATATTGACAGTTTACACAACTCAGATTTGCACCCTTATAAGATTAAAGGGATCGTTGTCTCTAAGGAGTCCTCTTGCTGGCACCAGAGAAAACTGCTCTTGACATGAAGCAGGCATTCTTATGTCTTCTAAGAGGGCTGGTTAATGCATTTGCACAAGGTACCCTAAAGGGAGAGCGTGGCCCAAATGTAGAGAAGGAATTTTCTTTTTTCTTTTTTTTGTTGTTGTCAACCTTTTTTGTTCAACCCTTTTCTTTTTTAAAATCGGGATATAGTTGCTTTATAATATTATGTTTAGCATAGGGAGCTCAGCTTGGTGTTCTGTGGTGACCTAGATGGATGGGATTGGGGGGGTGGAGGGAGGCCCAAGAAGGGGGGATATATGTAGGCATATAGCTAATTCACTTCACTCTACAGCAGAAACTAACACAACATTGTAAAGCAATTATACTTCAATTTTAAAAGAAAGAAAAATTTTTTTGTTTTGCCTTAAAAATAAGTTTGTATCATCATGTATGGATACACAACAATTTGTTTATCCATTCATCCATTGATTTTGTTTCCACCCTTTTGCTTTGGGGAATAGCACTGCAATGGATATGAAGATACATGTATTTGAGAAACTGTTATCAGTTCTCTTAGACATCTATCCAAGAGTGCAATTCTTGAGTCAGGTGGTAATTCTATGCCAACCTTGCAGAGGAGCTGCCAAACATTTTCCATGATGGTTGTACCACTTTACAATCCCACCAGCATGAATGAGCCATCCAATTTGTACACATTCTCACCAACACTTGCTTTTTACCTTTTTTATTTATAACCATCATAGTGGTTGTGATGCAATAAGATTTCTGAACCTTTGATTTTCTGTAACTAAAATAAAAAATCCAAATGGTTAAGAATCTGTAAGAATTTGCCAGAGATGTTGTTGTTCAGTTGCTCAGTCATGTCTAATTCTCTGCGACCCCATGGACTGTAGCACACCAGGGTCCCCTGTCCCTCACCATTTCCTAGAGTTTGCTCAAACTCATGTCTGTTCAGTCGGTGATGCCATCCAACCATCTCATCCTCTGTCATCCCATTTTCCTCCTGCCTTCAATCTTTCCCAGCATCAGAGCCTTTTCCAATGAGTTGGCTCTTTGCATCAAGTGGCCAAAATAGTGGAGCCTTAGCTTCAGCATCAGTCCTTCCAATGAATATTCAGGGTTGATTTCATTGAGGATCGACTGGTTTGATTGCCAGAGATAGAGGGAGAGAAAGGAGAGGAAACAGTGTGGAGGGAACCTGCTTCAGGAGGCCCCTGAGCCTTCTGTGGGCTCCAGGGACAACTATGCTCTCTGCTATATAGACAGTTGGCTAGTAGGGATCCACAAAACATGACTGATATAAAGGCCCTGGGTGAGTTATTTAAACCTCCTCAGCCTCAGTTGCCTAAACTATAAAATGAGAGTTAACAGCTATGTCTTTTCCTCCTAAAGGAGTGCATACCAGACCAAACAAGCCCCTGATCCATGACCTGAAGGGCTTGGGTCCTGGATCTGCAAGTTGGCCTCCTGGTGGCTTTGACTAAAGAGAACATGTGACCTCGCCCATCAGATACCTGACCCTTAGCAGACCCTCTAGAAATGTGCACTCATGTGAGTTCATAAACAGTTAACTAGTATCAAGACTTCTAGAGTAAACACAAACTATGGAATGTATCTTTTGTCAGGAAATTACAGTGAAAAATAATTAAAATTGTTAGGAGTTCGCTCAGTGTGAACTCTTCATTTTGTCCCTCTTTATTGGTTGTGTCTAAACAGCTCGTTTTACCACCTGCTGTGTGTCTCCACACTCCATACTGAGTTACAAATGTTTAGGACATTACTTCCTGGATTCTAATTGGGGTTAGGGGTGTCTGTCCTCCTGTGTGAGTTCAGGGCCCTGAGTGAGACCTCCAGCCCCACTTTCCCCAACCCTGTAGGATGCCAAGGCTCCCTGGGTTGGAATCCATCCCCCACCCTCCACTCTCCTCCTCCTGGCTTGGGGGAACAATTGTTTCTAGAAAGTTCCCAAACTTGAGTCCACTGTTGGCAAGGAAAAGATAAAATCCCAAAGGAACAAACAGGAGTAAGAAGAGCACATTCCCTTCTTACGGACACAGCGTATTTATAAGATTCAGTCAGGACTTCCAGGCAGTTACCAGATCCTTTTTCCTGGGCTGAGTCACTCATTCTCACCCTGAATCACTAGGAGTATTGGATGCTACTTGTTACAGGCCACCCAATCTCTGGATAATCTCCCTGGGCCAAACTAAAGCTTATTCACCTGGGAGTTTGTACATCCTGGGAGATGGGAGGGCCAGTCTATGATGGGGTGTAGAAGGCTGGTTTTGCCTCCAACTGGGATCCACTTTGGATTACAAATATGTCTCAGGCTCCCTGTGGGATTGGGCTCCACAGAAACCACATCTTCAATTCAGCTTTCCTTTCTGCCCCATTCAGGTCCCCACATCCCTTCCCTTGAGACCACTCTCTCAGTATTTGTGCCAGAACCCTGTATCAGGTTCTGCTTTTAAGGAAGCCAACCTAAGACAGTGACTGAGTCTGAGCTAATGAGTGTACAGTGCCATTCAGCTGAGGGTCATAGCGGCGTTGAAATTCAGCCCCAACTCTGTGCTCTAAGCAATGCAAAGACCACATTTACCCAAAGCCACTTGTCCTCATTTGCCCAAAGCCACTGATGAGTCTAGACTCAGTCTTGGACGGTGCTGGGATTTTAAACTCAGGAGCTCCAGCTTCAGAGGCACTCATCTCTCAGTCAGAGTGGTGCTGCCTCCTTAAAATAAAGTAAGATAAAGAAGACTACGGTGAGATGGTGAGGGCTATATGAGCCAAAAGGTGCCCTTGTGACCATCAGCCTCAACAACCACAAACTTACGGAAGAGACTGTTGAAAGATCTGTTTTTCTTATTCATCTCAGAGTAAATGGCCAACTGATAATTCACACCCCTGTATCACCCAGAAACAACAACTTCTCCTATGTGACCACAATACGAACTACAAGTCAGGAGGTTAATTCATCACTACCATCTAACCTCAGAGCCCCCAGATCCCCACCTGCCCAACCACGTCCTTGTAGCAGAAGGACCCAGCTCTTGAGTTATTTGAGGATGTCACCTCTTTGTAGTCTCCTTCATCTGCAACAAGTTCAGTCCACCTCTGGTTTTCATGATGTTGCCTCTTTCAAAGATTCCAAACCAGTTACAAACCAGGAGGAGAATGCTCCCCTGCTTGGATGTGTCTGACTCTTCAGATTTCCTGCCTCCTTGGCAGGATTATCACACGGGTGAAGTAAGTTCTTCTCACTGTCTCCCATCAGGCGAAGCGCCATCAATTTATCCCATTCCTGATGCTGCTCTCTGATCCCTTGATGAAAAGGGTGTCTGACAGATTTCTCTGCTCTGAGGCTCCCCTTTCCCTCTATAATTAGTGGGCATTTGGAGCAGCAGTACTTTGAAGCTTTGAGTTTCCTTATCAAGTTGCAATTTATATATATATATGTATATATATATAAAATACACATATATAATGCATTTATATATATATATAAAATACATACATACATATACATATGTACATACACAGTCCCCTCAACTTGGCTCGCAACACGTCCCCCTCAATGTTTACATTTCCCTGCTTTCTAGCCCAAGATGGTCCATTGTCATCACATACTTTCCCAACCCTGGAATCAGCCATTTCTCTAAGGAGCCCTGGTTCATTTCAGTGGCAAATGATATTTACAATCCAAGGTCTGGGTATAAGGTGTGCTTATTGCTAAGAAGGTGTCTCTAACACGCATTAGGGAAAAGGAGTAGGTATAATGTGTTTTGTAGCTACACAAACATAAACACATACCTATTTGTCTATATCTGTATATATCTGTCATCTATCTATATAGAAATGCATGATTTACCCTGATAATTCAGTTTCAATCACTGACCAACAGGGTTTCTTCTAGTTTCTCCATCTCTGAATCAGTGACTCCTTCTCCGACAGTGAGAATGCTGGCCTCCATCATCTTTCATATTTATTACTTGATCAGTCCTCCTTTATGACCCCAGTCCACGATCCATCCCTTTCCACTCACAACGCCCCCTCACCCTATGGGCCACCCCCACAAGTGAGTATTTTGGGTTTCCTCACCCGTGCCTGGCTGCCATCCCTGTGGACACCCTTCCCTCCTTTCTTGGTCTCTGACTTGGAGCCGCTGTGCCGCCTCCTCTGGCCCCACCCTGACGTGTAAGGCTCCCACACTCTGTGGCCCACCTACTGGTTTAGGACTGTATTGTCCAGGAAGAGACGGCAGGCAGGGGAAGGCGAGGGGAGGGAAGGGGAAGGAAAGGGAAAGGAGGGGCTGTGTGCAGCTTTTGACACCAACTGAAAATGACCAGTGCTTGTAGCCTTTCTCCCCAATCAATCATCTTTTATTCCATGTTTACTGTGTTAAGACGGCTGGGAGTTGAGGGTGGAATACAAAGAGGTATGGAAAATATGTGCTCCAAAAAAAAGGTAGATTTAAACTAAAAGGGTAGATTTAAAAGGTAGAATTCTAAACACTGGGCAAAGTCATAGTCAGTTAACTCTTACCTATTTAATATGTTAAGATGGAGTTTTGAAAATGGCCCCACCCACCAGCAATTGTGATAGTCAAAAAGTATTTGGTCACTGCATCCCTAGACTGAGTTGTACTCTTCCACCCTAATGTGCACAAAGGCATTAGGCGATACTCTTGTAAACAGATGTTTATTGTCTTGCCCAATATAATGTTTTATTTAGCATATTCAAAATATAATTTGTGAGATAAATATCATTTTAGTCACCATTTTAATTCTTGTTTTCATTAAAGTCTGTCAATAAGATTGTTGAGAAATCTTCATTCTGATCAGTGCTCAGGAGGAGTAGATAGTACTAACTGGGGTGGATGGAGAGTGTCCTATGAGAACCTGTGAAGCTGAGTATCTGGCACTTACTAGTTACCTCCTTTGTATGACACGTAATATATAATAATCCAGGTAGGCAGTGAGAAAGCTAAATGATTATGCAGAATCCCTACTCACCATCAAGTACAGTAGGTGAAGGCCATCTTCATTTATTGGTTTTATCAAAGTAGATCATGTCTCTGGTGTTGTGAGATGCAGCTTCCTTCAAAATCAGAGTGAAAATCCTTAGAGAAAGTCAGGCTCCACTTGTGGTCCCATCTCTAGGCACAACCTTTAGAATAACAGGTTGTTCTGGCTGCGTAAGTCCTTGAGTGTATAATTTCAGGGGGATCTGCAACAGTTAAACAAGCACATGAGAACCGATTAATGAAGCCCTGCTAACAACAACAAAAAAAGCAAAGTAGACAAGATACTGCTTTATAAATGTCAGACATGACTTAATGACAAAAACAACAACAACAAAGCTTCTTTTAGCATGATATATATTGGATTTTTTTAAACTACCAGTTCAATATGTTTAGTAGATACAAGGGCAGATAAGGGGACAGCCAGGCTGTCTATATTTCCTTCAATGAATTTTAATAGTTTACGTCTTTGAGAGAGTTGGTTTATTTAACATATTTATAAAACATGTGGGAAGAAAGTTGCTCACAGTACTCCCTTATCATGTCCTATCAGACTTTAGCTTCCACTTTTATTGAGATATAATTGATTTATAGCAGTGCATATATTTAAGGTATACAGCATAATGACTTATTTATATAGGTCATAAAATTATTACCACGGTAGGTTTTGTTAACACTCATCATCTCATACAGAAAGAAAAGAAAAAGAAATAAATGCTGTTTCCCCTGTGAGAGAAGTCTTAGGATGCACTCACTCACATCACACAGAAGTGGTAACAGCAGTCACCGTGCTTTGCATGACAGCCCCAGTACTCATTTATAACTGAAAGTTTGCACCTTTTGACCACCTTTGTCCAATCTTGCCTGCTTATCTTTGATTCTTTATATTTATTCTGAGCTGTGTCAAGAGGGATAGTGATAACATTCATCCCTCATTCATTCCACAAAATACCTATTTGAGCACCTATTCTGTACCAGGCTTGATACAAAGTCAAGTTGGCCTGTGTTCTTTATTGATTTAAATTTTAAGTAAAAAATACCGAGTATTTAAAATGTACCAGATTCTTAGGCATTATGGCAAAATTTCTCCATCAGTTTTACTATACAAGCAGTGGCTGAGACCCGCTGTCAGAAGAGCCTAAGTTCTGGTGGGGAAGAGCATCACTGAAAAGTCATGATGAAAAGTTGCTGCTCTCGTGACTGTGCACACACTTCCTTCCAGTGAATTTGAAGCCAAATTTAAAATCTTTCTTCCATTCAGTGCATGGTGTGCAGTCCTGCCATACTAACTGCATTGACTCCAGACGACATTTATAGTTGGGTCTTTATGAAGCAGCTGATTTAGCCCTTCAGGGGTGATTGACAGTTAAAGGTTTCAGGTGACTCCGAACAGATTCTCTGGCTGATAGAATAAGTTATCCTTTGAATTGATAACTTGCCTAGGTATATAGAGATCCATCAGTTAAAAAACAACTCCCAATAAAACATTATTAATGCAGAAAGTGAACTGCTGACCTGTGTTTCTTTACAAGGTTTGAAGGAGAAGTTCTGAAGCATTCTGACGAGAGCGAGTTTTATGTTCATGAAAGCAAACCTCATGCCAATGCAGTTTCTGGGTCCAGTTCCAAAAGGCAGGTAGACGTAAGGATTTATGCTGTCCTTGTTCTTCTTACTGAACCTGGATCCACAACAGTAGATGAAACAAGTGAATGAAACAGAAAAACCAGAAGAGCTGCAGGTCTGAGGTTCTAACTTAACTCTTGGACCAGTAGCATAAGGAGATTTCTGTGGGCTGGTGACTGATTACTGCTGTGGTGAGAAAGATAAGTTCCACTCCCTGGACCCTACAGAAGCTTTCACTCTTGCTGAGTTGAGGTAATGGTTATTTAAAGAAAATGTATCCTTAAACTCTAAATTTACGTTCAGACTGGTGACATGCTCACTCTCTGAAAGGCAGTTAGGAAATGAATCTGATTGAAGGAAACATGGGTTCCCATCTCCAAGCACACTTACGTCACTCATGTGCTCATGGGGGAAGGAAGCAGGAGAAACATCTCTGAGTATTTAAATTGTTATATTTCAATTGCTTTCCCTCTTTTCCCTTCCAGTCGCCATGTGTCATTAACTCTCTACCTCTCTCTGCCACACACAAAATGCTTAGGTCAGTAGAATTATGTCAGCATGTGATGCCAGGCTACTCTAGATAATCACTGATTTCTTTGTCTATCTGTTCCACTAGCCTATAAGTTCCTTGATGGTTAGATCTCAGTTTTATACAAATTTGACTCCTCAATATTTGAATATGTCAAGGAAAAATGTATATTTGGGGAAAGTGATAATAGCATTGTGGTTACATGTATTTAAAAGAGTCCTTATTTTGCAAAACATTATGTAATATTTACCAACAATGTGATAAAAAAATATGGAAAAAAAATAAATAAAAAAAAAATAAAAAAAAATATGGAGATAGAAGGGCAGTAGTGTCACGTGAATGATGCAGACATGCGTTGATGCTTCTTAAGCAGGGAATAGACACATGCAGATATACATTGTACAACAGAAACTAACACAACTAGCAATATACTGCAATAAAAATGTATTTCATAGGCTTGAGTCTACAGAATATACTTGTATATGTGTCAGTATATATCCATACTTGTGTATGTTTTAAAAATTCTCCATAACAGGCCTTTGTAAATATTTGGTTTCTCACTCCGTGGCCTGTCCCCGACATAAGCAGGTAAGCACTAAATCTCTGCTTGATGGCTAAATGAATGAAAGGGAAGTACAGTGAGTGGTCTCTGGTTTTAGGTTCCTGATGCTGCAGGAGGGGGAGCTGCTGAGTTTGAGGGAGAAACAGTTTCCCTGGTCCAGAACAGAGGACTTGGTGGACTCTGACTCTTCTGTCAACAAGTACTGTGTGTCAACCACCACTATGGTAGAACTTGGACATCAGGGCAAACAAGACAGCCTTCGGTCATCAGGATGAAATGAAATGACAACCCACAGTCAGGGTGAAATGAAAGTCCAGATCCCAGCCAGTGCCCGAAAAGTTCATTCCAAACCTCGATCCCTCACACTAAATTGGAGAGCATCAACTCTATCCGGAGTTCAAGCTGTGCCCAAACCAGACCTTTGCTCCTAATTCCTGAAAAGGGTACTCAACTGTTCTCCAAGGAGGAAGTCTAGACGTCTAGAGAACAGAGGACTTCTCTTTGGAAAGTCACCGAAAACTGAGACAGAAGGGAGCTGGCCCAGGTCTGCAGCCACAGACAGAGCCAGGGCCCCTGGGTGCTCCTCCATCCTCAGTGAGGCTGCTTGAACCACGGGGATGAGACCTCTGGTCCCCAGCCTGCACTCCCACAATAATAAGAGGAAACAGCAGCCAGTGTTTAAAAACAAGGAACGTGGGAACATGTGTGAATTCGAAGAGCTAGCAGAGAATAGAGAGAAAGGCTTAAAGGAAATAAAAAGCCTATACACCTGAAGTAAGACAGTAGTAAGGTAACTTATGGAATATGCATACAAACATATGTACATAGAATATTGTTTATAGTTTATTGTTAAATAAATTAATCAGTTTAGAACTAAATAATATATAAGAATACCACCCAAAGTTTCAAAAATCTATATATGCATAGAAAACTGTCCACAAGGACACACATTATTAATGAGGCCTATCTTAGTGTATTAGGAATAAAGACAGCTAATAATTTTCTTTTTTCTAATCTAGTTTGAATAATTCAACTCAAACAATGAACACAGTTAAAGAGAAAAATCTTTTAAACAATAAAAAGATATACAAGTAAATGATTGCATGGTCACCCATTCGACACCTACAAGAAGAGTTGTCAGAACACGCAAGCACCAAAAGGGATGAGGGTGGGTGTCTCTTCTCCAGGGTCTTGTACCTTTCAGGACGGAACTCCTCAGGCTCTGGCCAGAGTTCTGGGTTGTTGTGAAGAACGAAGAGCGGCACCAGCACTGTTGTCCCTTTGGGAATGGACACCCCATGGATTTCCACATCCTTCTTACAGACCCTCTCCAGTCTCCCAGCAATTGGAAACATTCTCAGAGTTTCATTCACCACCATGTCAAGATATTCCATCTGTACCAGGGCATCGTAGGTGGGAGGGGCCTCGGAAAAGAAAAACAGATTTTGATAAATTAAGATTTTGAATCAACCTTCAACTCCATCAATGTAGTCCTATTGAAATGTTAGGTGCTCCAGGGAATAATTTGAATCGGTCAAGGACCCTAGCATTTATGGACATTTTAGTATCTATCATGTCCTTTGAGCTCTCAAGGGCCCATTGAGATGTAGAATAGTGATGACTTGGGAGATACTGGGACAGTGCCCTAACCAGGGCTTGAAATCCTGCACATTATCATGCAGTGTATTTCTTTCTCAGGAGAACAAATGTGAGCAATAGACTAAAACCCTTATTCTTAAGTGAAATAGGCCAAAATCACTGTTTCTTTTTGAAAGTGAGGCCACACGTAAGTACCAAGTGAAGAGAATGTATAAAAGAGCAAATCCCCTATTCAACATGAAGGCTCTCAGTTGAAGGCTCCTGATTGCTCATTCTTTTCATTATAGGTATACAGTTTGGAAATACTACATTAAATGAAAACTCTGTAAATAATTTGGGGAGAAATGAATTCCTTTCTAAACCAAACCCACAAATGAAGAGTAGGACAGAGTGTTACCAGCAACACAGTTTCAGTTCTAGAGGAAGTTACAAGAGAATCAGAACCCTCAATTCCACCCTCTGTTGCTGGAAGAGTCCTCTACTGTCCCTTCAGGTGTGACCAGAAGGTTTGAAGGTCTAAACAAGCCACTCCAGCTCCAGGGGCCAGCTCTCCTCATACCACAAAGAACTCCAGTTTTTTCAGATATCTGCAGAAACCTAAGATCATGGCATCCGGTCCCATCACTTCATGGCAAATAGATGGGGAAACAGTGGCTGACTTTATGTTTTTGGGCAGATAGTGATTGAAGCCATGAAATTAAAAGATGTTGACTCATTGGAAGGAAAGTTATGACCAACCTAGACAGCATATTAAAAAGCAGAGACATTACTTTGTCAACAAAGGTCCGTCTAGCCAAGGCTATGGTTTTTCCAGTAGTCATGCATAGATGTGAGAGTTGGACTATAAAGAAAGCTGAGTGCCGAAGACTTGATGCTTTTGAACTGTGGTGTTGGGGAAGCTCTTGAGAGTCCCTTGGACTGCAAGGAGATCCAACCAGTCCATACTAAAGGAGATCAGTCCTGGGTGTTCATTGGAAGGACTGATGTTGAAGCTGAAACTCCAATACTTTGGCTACCTGATGCGAAGAGCTGACTTATTTGAAAAGACCCTGATGCTGGGAAAGATTGAGGGTGGGAGGAGAAGGGGACAACAGAGGATGAGATGGTTGGATGGCATCACTGACTCAATGGACATGAGTTTGAGTAAACTCTGGGAGTTGGTGATGGACAGGGAGGCCTGGCGTGCTGCAGTTCATGGGGTCACAAAGAGTTGGACACGATTGAGTGGCTGAACTGAACTAAGACTAGTGAGGGTGGTATGTGGCTGTCACATGGGGTTATATTTAAGGGGCAACATTGTGGAGGATAAGAGTGGCTCAGGAGCCAACACCCTGGATCACAGCTTGACTTGATCACCACCAGGTACACGACTAGTGTCTGGAAGTATTTCATCTCCCTGTAGCTCAGGTTTCTCATATGATACATGGGGACAGAGGGAGCTGACCCTGCAGAGGTTTGTGTGGCAGAGACACTCACTGCTCACCCAACATCCATGTAGGCCCCATATTTCCCAGCCCATCTGAAGTTATGGGAAACCAGCTTTGCCAATGGGCTGTGAACTGAGCTGGTTATGTCAGTTTAGAGACAAAATATTTGAAAAGTCAGTGAGTAACTCTCAGGTTCTCATTCCCCAGATAAAAAGAATGTTTCAGATAAGGCAGTTATAAGAAAGTGGAGCCTCAGCCTGAATCCGCACGGGACTCTGTGGAGCAGAATCTTGTACTCATTCTTCCACTAACAACCCATGTTGGATGTGTAGATGTGGGTTAGAAGTAAACCTTTGCTATGAGAGCCCCTGAGGTTTTTAGGCTAATCTGTTACTGAGGCATAACCTAGACTCTCCTGACTGAGACTGAATTTTATGAAGGTTAGATTCATTCATCAGTGGAAAGTGCTTAGATAGACATAGATAGTGAGAAGTAAATATTAGCCAATAGTGGTGTTGTTATTAAAAGTATTATTATAAAAAGAGGAGAACACAGTGCTTTAACTACTCTCTGTCTCTTAGTGACTTTTTCATCTTATTGCACCAAAATAATCCCAAAATAAGATTTACCAGAGAAAACACATCACCTGTAATTTAGGTAGGTGCTACGATCTATCCTTATCTTGCATCTAACTCTGTGATACCCTCCCGTTCTCATTCAGGTTGCGTAGGTGGCTCACCTTGAATCAGTGGAAAGCTGGCTAGTGCGGTGTTAGCAGCCTATGTGAAAGTCACCCATAAGATTGGGCTTCTTGACACCTACCATTGCCCTGAGCTGCCGACATGTGGAACATGAGACATGTGTAGAATATGTGTGGAGCTGAGTCAGCCCAGCTAGTCAGCCGTGGCCAGCCTAGATCAGGCAACACTCAGACCACAGCAAGTCCAGCCATCATGGTAAAGAATCTGCCTGCCATGCAGGAGCCACAGGAGACACAGGATCAATCCCTGAGTCAGGAAGATCTGGAGGAGGGCATGGCAACCTACTCCAGTATTCTTGCCTGGAGAATCCCATGGAGAGAGGAGCCTGGTGGCCCACAGTCCACAGGGTGGCAAAGAGTCGGACATGACTGAAGCGACTTAGCCCGAAGCACGCATTCATGCAGACACTACAGCAGCAGACGTTTACTGTTAGATTCCACCAAGATTCTGTGATTTTTCACATGGCATACAGCAATATGTGATATGCCAACACCATCATTTTTTCCACAGTACCTACATTCCCGTGTGTGCAGTGCATTATCTATGTTTCCCCTTTGTTTTGTACACCTAGATCCTTCTTAAATAGCACAGGTAAAAGATTTGAGGATTATGCTTTCTGCAAATATGTTCAAGAAGCAGCAAGAAGGCATTCTTGCTAAGGCTTCACCTTCCTCCTCTCTCTCCGGGTATCATCACTCACCTTATTGGGGAAAGTTGCATCAATTTCCTCCTGCAGTTTCTGCTGGACATCAGGGTGAGTGGTCAATTCATATATAATGAAGGAAAGAGTACTGCTAGTGGTCTCATAGCCACCAAAAATAAAGATAATACTTTGGGCCACGAGTTCTATGTCAGACAGAGCTAAAAGGAGACAAGAGACATTTTATATTATATAAAACACATCAATATAAAACATCACAGTTTAGATGATGAGAAATCAAATGAAACCGCCAAATCCCTGTGGGGAAAATATAAAAGCAATTAGAGTCAAACTGAGAGTGTTTTGTATTCTCAGTCTTCCAAGGGAGGGGAAATACGTATACCTATGGCTGATTCATGCTGTTGTATGGCAGAACCCAACAATATTGTAAAGCAATTATTCTCTAATTAAAAATAAGTAAATACATAAAAAAACAAGAAAAAAGCAGAAATTGTTTTAATCCAGTTTTATCACTGTCCATAATTTCTGCAGATGGTAACTGGAGCCATGAAATTAAAAGACACTTGTTCCTTGGCAGAAAACCTATGACAAACTTAGACAGCATATTAACAACAGAGATATCACTTTGTCGACAAAGGTCCATATAGTCAAAGCTTGGTTTTTCCAGTAGTCATGTGTGGATGTGAGAGTTGGATGTGACTGTAAAGAAAGCTAAATGCCAAAGAATTGATGCTTTTGAACTGTGGTGTTGGAGAAGACTCTTGAGAGTCCCTTGGACTGCAAGGAGATCAAATCAGTCAATCCTAAATGAAATCAGTGCTGAATATTCATTGGAAGGACTGATGCTGATGCTGAAGCTCCAATACTTTGGCCACCTAATGCAAAGAACTGACTTACTGGAAAAGACCCTGATCCTGGGAAAGATTGAAGCCAGGAGGAGAAGGGGACGGCAGAGGATGAAATGGGTGGATGGCATCACTGACTCAGTGGACATGAGTTTGAGAAAACTCTGGAAGTTGGTGATGGACAGGGAAGCCTGGCACGCTGCAGTTGATGGGGTTGCAAAGAGTCGGACACGACTGAGCGACTGCACTGGACTAATACTATTCTTGGCTCCCTGATCTTGACTGTGCTGCCTCCCCAGCAAAACAGTTCGATAATTTTAAGAGACAGCATTTTTGTCTAACAAACATGGTGTAATCAGTATGTCCCTTGGAGAAAGCTTAAAGCATTTTAAGTCTAAGTAATACGGGGCCATATTCTCTTTCAGAATAATTTAAATTACTCTAGTTAAAGTATAACTTGATTCTTTGATAGATTGTACAAGGGTAAGGCCACATTACGGGAGAAATTAAATGATCTTTTATCTAACCATGCTTGTAGGAACGTAAGAGAACAATAGAAGGCTCTTCCTACTCAAAGTGTGCTCGTGGATCAGCAGCATCACCAACATCTGGGAACTTATTAGAATATCAGAGACTCAATTCCAAGCTAGAACAATGGAATCAGAGTCTGACCTTTCATAAGATGTGGTGATTCATGTGTAATACTTGGGCTAAGAAGCAGGGATTATGCAATTGACAGGCATCAGGCAACAGAAGACCTGAGGCACATGTCTTCTCTGGATGATCTCAGATAGGCACAGAGACTGACTAAAAGCTAGAGTTGTGAGCGAGCCTAGTCTAATCAATGGCATTAAAATACCAGAAGGAAGGATGTGTCTGTGGAAGGACATTGTTCAGTAGCACCATAGAAAAATGAGTTCCAGGGAGTGGAATTACCAATGCTGATTCAGTCCTGGCCTGAAGGTCATCTTCCTCAGCATATGCCCACTGTTTACTCTCCTTTATGCTCAGCAAAAAAAAAAAAACCCTTGTAATTTTAAACAGGTCTCTTCAATTTCTCCTGAGAGACTGAGCATGGCCAGTCTCTCAGCTATTTGATGGGACTGAAGTAGGACCTTTGTTACTTAGAGCACTCAAGTCAACGTGGTACCTGCCCCAGCCAAGCGATTCACAATAAAAACAATACAGAATGAGTGGAAGAGAGATCTACAAGATTCTGATTTCCCCATGATGATTTCTGTGATTCTACTGTGGGTAAATTCAACTATCAAATTCTTTCCCCCAGTGAGCATAAACCCCATGATACTCAAAAAAGCTTAAAGCTGTACTAATATGTGGCTATTTAAATTTTAATCAAAATTAAATACTATACTTAAATGGCACTAACTACATGTTAACTGCTTATTAGCCACATATGTCAGGTGGTTACTATATTGAACAATGTGGACACAGAATACTCCTTCATCTCAGAAAGATGTATTGGACCATGTACTTACATATCTAGATAGATATTATAGATTGAAGTAGATTTAAACACAGTTTTAGACATATTTGTAGTGGTGTGCTGGTGTCAGATCATTCTTGCTCCAGAACAAATTTTTTAAAATTCAAGAATTTTGTGACATGGTTGTCAGACGATTGGTAGCTTAAAATTAAACACGTGGGAGTAACCTTGTCATGGAATAAACTAGTCATCAGGGCTTTCTTGTTGGAAAGAGAGAATTTGTGTACACCACTTATTATGGGTAGATATGGAAATACTTACATTTACTGTCTTGTATAAATATATTTTATGTTCTTAGCTTTGTCCACTGGAAAGATCTAGAAGCAAAGAAACCCTAGAGGCAATGAGCATTCCTAAGATCCTAGATTGGGATTTCTAAATACCATTTCTTAATAAAGGGAACCTGAGCGCCTTTAAAAAAAACAGCTGATTCCAGGGCTACCCAGGGGTAAGAGAAATCTGGATTGTCTTACACCAGAAAGTGAGGAAGTTCTTAGAAAAAGATAGTTTAAAGGACAGTGGAAACTCTGTATGTGCTAATGGTGCATCCTTACACATTTGTCAAAACCCATGGAATGTATAACACTAAGAATGAACCCTAAGGTCAACTATACACTTTGGATGATAATGATGTATTAACGTAGGTTCATTGATTGTAACAAATGCACCACTCTGGTGTGGTCTTTTGATAGTAGGGGGAAGATTGTGTGTAGTTGGGCCAGGATGTATATTGGAAATCTCTATACTTAGCACTCATTTTTCTTATAAAATAACTATTCTAAAAATAGTCCATTAAAAAAAAAGATTTAAAGTGAAGAAAGGAGAAAAGAAAAAAGAATATAAGATCTACTTGAAAAAGCTCCAGTGGACAAACCAGAAAAAATTTGAGAATCAAAATGAAAAGTGATGTAAGAGAGTACATGAGATCATGCTATATAAATATAAATGAACAAGTAAGCCAACAAGAGAGAATGGAGAGCTTCCCAACAAAAGAACGTCAACATCGTAAATGTTGTACATTTACGTGGAACATCGTAAATACAGAAGAATGATGGGATCAGAAAGTCATCATGTTATAACCATCATGGTAATGATGGTTTTAGTCAGAAACCATCCATGAATGATAAAATAAGTAGGTGACAATTTGAAGAGAAACAGTGTATTCCCAGTCTCAAAGGCTTCTGTCACAAAGAAGGGAAAAAATAATCTCTAGAGTAGAGTAAACTCGTAAACACAACCTTAACCAAGAGTTCCAAGTTAAGGTCACCAACAGTGGGGCAATGTGGATCTGGAGGAGCCTGAGAATTTATATTAGAACAAAGCTCCCCAGAGGTTCAGGTGTAGGTGATCCACTGACCATGATTCACTTCTGGGCATGACATCCTTGTTATACTTGGCCCTTTTGAGCTCTGAACAAAGTTGTGCCTGAAAACTTCCAGGAAGTACCACAGCCTACTCTTTCTGCACAAGTGTCTTTCTTCAATTTGGCAGAAATTCTCACATGCCTGGAGAACTTCCCGCACATTTTGAGAACCGCACGCTACCCATGCGTCTTCCCACAGTGGCCCCTGTGAAGCTCTTCGCAGTTACCTTTATGGGTGTCAATTTCTTTGGAATTCTGAGAGTTAATCATTAGCTGAAGTAAATCCACTCGATTCTGGAAAGAGAAAGAGAAATCAATTTTAGAAATTACTTGTGAAGATAGAAATAAATCAGGAGTGTATATTTAACTTCTTTCCTGAGAATATGGCCCCTTAAAGAGCAAGAGTCTAACTAATATTGCCTGAGTCCTCAGTGAACAAAACCACCCACCTACAAATCTTAGAGACCATGATGCTTCCCTGAGAGAAACCCAGCCATCACTTCCAACTGCTTTTTTGTCTTCACTCTCTCTGATCTTTGGTTTCTTTGACTTTTGAAACAGTTTCTTAACCAGATCTGCTCTCTCCTGTCACACCTGTTTGCTCAGGAATAGGTCCATGACTTCAATCCTTTTATCCCCTTCAACTTTAACTCTTAATGAATGGACACACAGATTAACTCCCTCACATTGCATAGGTCACTAGCAGATTTTGCAGAAGCATCTACAAAGTCTTGACCCTCGCAGGACTCTACACATTCTTCAGCGACATCCTGGGTAACCAGCCCATCTCTCCTAATCTGTGGACAACCTTGCACTGGCCTCATGGCCTCATGAAGGCCAAACGGGGTTAATGCACTTGTGGCTTCATTGGCCAGAGAAGACTTCTGCTCACTTCAGACTATGACAGGGCTCAACTTTTTAAAAGACTACAATGCATCAGGCATCTGATAGAGTCTCTCATCAGACAACCTATAAAATATGAGACTTGGCATTGAAGTAACTCTTTACCAAGCTAATATGTGGTGAAATATCAGTAAAATTATCTTTAATCAGTAACCTTTATCCCTCATATACTAATTAGCATGCTTTTCACTGTATTTAAACTGCTCTCCTGGCTCATAATCTTATTTTCTTCCCCATCCTTTTCCTCTTCCATTGCCCCCCCACATTTTAGAACCATCCTATTCTATACTCTATAGTTTTTCTACCTATCTTTCAAAAATGCAAAGATGTATACAAATCATATGTATACAGCTCAATAAATTATCAAAAAGTGAACACCCGCTCGTCACTGCCACTGGACTTTACCGTTTGTTTATCTGTGAGGCGACTTTCTTTAATCTTCTTTACAGATTTTGTGAAAAAGTCCACAGTACTTTTCGGAAACAGAGTAATGTTTAATATTTCAAAAACTGGGTTGAGGAATGGAAATAATACTGCAGGGAAAAAGATAAAAGGAAGCTTGGTGAAAATGCAAATTTTACTTTGCATTTAGCAAATATAGTTTACCTTTAGCAAATATAATTTGCTCTACCAGTCAAAAGAGTAAAACCACCAGGATACTCAATCATGACTCATTGCCTCTAGACCTTTGCTCAGACTTCCAAGTCAAGGACTGATCAAGGCCAAGTCCACATCTAGGGACCATCACTATAGCAGTGAGATCAGTGGTTCCCTCTGCATCTCTGGACTGACCAAAGGACAGGATTACATTCTGGCACCTCATGGCCTCTAATTCTTGGACTAGCATCTCTTTGGATAAACCAGACCAAAATCTGTTACTTCAGTGAATTGTGCAGTTTAAAAAAAATAGTCATGATCAAAATAATACAGTGTGTGTCTTTCTACCACAATGGAATAGAATTAGAAATCAATAATAGAAAGACAATTAAGAGATATACAAATACATGGAAATTAAATAACACACTCCTAAATAACCAATGGATTGTAGAAGACATAAAAAGAGCAATCAAAAATTACTTTTAAATGACTACAAATGAAGACACACTATATCAAATCTAATGGGATGTAGCAAAAGCAGTGTTCAGGGAGATATTTGTAGCTGTATGTTTAGATATTAAAAGAACAAAGATCCTAAATCAAGAACCTAAATTTCCACCTTCACACTCTGAAAGGAGAAGCACAAACAAAACTTAAAGTAAGTAGAAGGCAGAAAATGGTAAAGAGAAGTGAAGAAACTATAATGAATAGAAGATTAAAAAACAGTGGATAAAATCAGTGAAACCAAAAGTTGATGCTTTGAAAGATTTTTTTAGCTACATTGGCCAAGAAAAAAGAGAAAATACTCAAATGGCTAGCACTGAAAATAAAAGAAGAGAGATTACAAATGACATTTTAAAAAGTACAGGGACTATAAAGAAATCTTTGTGTACTCAGTATTGTATAATAGCCTATATTGGAGAAGAACTTGGAAAAGAATATGTGTTTGTATGTACATAGCTGAATTACTTGGCTGTACATTTGAAACTAATGCAACATTGTAAATCAACTTTACTTCAATAAAAAAGTAATCTAGGAACAACAGTATGACAATAAATTAGATCATTTAGATAAAATGGACAGATTCTCAGAAAGACACAAACTGCAGAAAGTGATCCAAAAAGAAACAGACAGTCTGATATACCTATTAAAATGTACAAAGTTTGAGTTAGTTATCAAGAAACAGCCCACAGCTTGGCGAAGAAAAGTTCAGGTAGAGGTGGTTTCATTGGTGAATACTACCAAATATTTAGAGGATTAGCCCCATTTTTAAACAAACTCTTCCGAAAAATAGAAGACATTGGAGCACTTTCAAAGTGTATGAGTTTGATACTAAAACCAGACAAAAATAGCACAAGGAGGTACAGACCAACATACTTTATCCCATGGATGCACAAATCTTCAACAAAATACTAGGAAACTGAATCTAGCAACACATAAAAAGTGATACACACCATGACCAAGTGGGGTTTATCCCAGGAATGCCAAGTTGCATAATAAACCATAAAAGGAATTAAAAAAACAATGCGATCATCTAACAGACGCATAAAAAGTATGTGACAAAACCAAACACCCCCTTGTGATAAAAATACTCAACAAACTGGAACAGAAGGGAATTTCCTCAACTTGTTGAGAGTCGTCTACGAAAAACTAAGCAAACACCATACTTAACAGTGAATGACCCAAATGTTCATCAGCTGATGAATGGGTAAACAAAATGCAGAATGTCCATATAATGAAATACTATTTAGCATGCAAAGAAATGAAGTACTGATAGGTGCTACAATTTAGATTACTCATGATAAATGAAAGAAGTCAGCCACAAAAGACCACATATTATATGATTCCATCATCTCTAGTGTCTAAAATAAGCAAATTTGAAGTGACAGAACATAGATTGAGAAAGTGAAAGTCGCTCAGTTGTGTCCGACCCTTTGCAGCCCCATGGATTGTCCATGGAATTGTCCAGGCCAGATTACTGGAGTAGGTAGCTGTTCCCTTCTCCAGAGGATCTTCCCAACCCAGGGATTGAACAGGTCTCCCGCATTGCAGGCAGATTCTTCACCAGCTGAGCCATCAGGGAAGCCCAAGGGATTGCTTGAAGCTAAAGGGGAGTGGAAGGTGATAGGTACAGGGCTTGAGAGTTGACAAAAATGGACAGTAGTGATGGTTGTACATATATCTCTGAGAGGACTGAAAACCTTTCTTTTAACTGTGTCGTGTTATAGTTGAGATACAGCACTGTATTAATTTGGGCACAGCATAATGACTAATGACTTAACAAACATGTATTTTAAAATTAACCCCATAAATTTAGTTAACATTCCTCACCTGATATAGTTACAATTTTTTTCCCCCTTGTGATGAGAACCTTTAGGATCTACTTTCTTAGTAAATCCCAAATATAGTAAATCACAGTAGTGTTAAGTATACTCACATTGTACATTATACTGCCAGTACTTTTATGTTGTTGCTGAAAAATTGCATCTTTTGAATACCTTTATCCGATTTCCCACCAATCCAAGCCACTCCTCTCCCAACAAAAACATCTGATCTTGCTTTTATATGAGTTTGGCTTTCTTCTTCTTGTTTTTTAGTTTTGGATTTTTAAAATTAATTTATTTAACAAATGTTGGCTGACTGGGCTTCTGCTGCAGCCGTGGGCTCAGTTTTCTCTCTGGCATGTGGGACCTTAGTTCCCCGACCAGCGATTGAACTCGTTACCTGCACTTGAAGCAGATCCTTCACCACTGGACTACCAGGGAAGACCCAGGTTTCTGTTTTTTTTTTTTTTTATTTAATTCTATATAAGTATTCACCTTTCTCTGTTTGACTTATTTCACATACCATAATACCCTCAAGGTCCTTCCACCTTGTTGCAAATGGCAGGATTTTCTTCCTCTCCTGGTTGAATAATATTCAATTCTGTGAATACACACACACACACACACACACACACACACACACACACACAGATATAATATTCAATTGTGTATGCTGAATGTTCTATATAACTTCCATGTCCATTTCATTTGTTGATGGATAAGTAGGATGTAAAAATGAATGAATTATACATTTCACACTGGTGTATTATGTGGTATGTGAATTGCATCTTATTACACCTATTATTTAAAAAAAGAAAGATGAAGGAAGGATTGAAAGAAGGAAGGGAGGGAGGCAGGAAGGGAGGGAGGCAGGAAAGGAGGGACTAAAGAAGGAATAAAGATTAAGAAATAAAGTAGTTCACATACTTATTGAAAGAATGAGCGGATCGAAGGGTCTAAATTTTAAGAGGTTCTTGCTATATTCCACAAAGGGATCGTGTGGGTTGTTGAGGGAATCAATGTTCACTCCAAATGCTGTGCCAGTAATCACATCCATGCTGTAGGCTCCAAACATGCTTAGTAGAGAGAAAAACATGTTCAGTTAAAATCAACATCTCTTTATCCTTGTCCAACATGTGCAACAGGAAATGCATGTGAAATCTGATGCCCAGGCAGACAGGAAAAGAGCCACACTCTCTCTGAACCACCTGCTGGATCATAGAAGAGTCTCTGCTACTATCACTCACTCCTGAGGTGTATATAACATATGAGTGATGCAGCTGGCCCTATGTTAGGGAGATGGGGACACTAAGGCCCCTACCCCCTGAATTCAGGGATCTTGTCATAGAGAGAAAGACACAATCAGACAGTAAATACAGTAATCTGTTTTGACTATGGACAATAATGAGTGTGTAAGGACTGTGTTTGAGTAAGACAAATTGTGGAATAATCAACGTTTCCTGGGGAGTCAAGAGAGGGGACATTGACCTGGGTCTTGCTTCACCGTAAAACCGGTACTCAGAGCTGATTCCCCTTTAGCACATTACATAACAGCAGTGCCCTGTTCTGAGTTGCCAGGAACATCATCCCTCCTTGTCTTACACTCCTGTTAAGGCTCCTGAAAAACCTGTCTTCCTCAACTCCAGTGGTCTGTGGTTGCCCTGAGGGAAGAGTCATTTCTGTGAACTATAAGAGCTAAAAATGTTCTGAGTTTAACAAAAGTCCTTTCAGATTGACTTAGGGAATCCCATGGCTAACTGATTGTATGTCCTCAGCTTCCCTGGGACAGTCTTCCTTTATATCTGTTATTATAGCATAGTTTTTAAAAAAATCTCAATTTAGACAACAAAAACTATGGTTACTCCACCCATAGCCTGTACAGGGCCTTCTCTCGTTTGAGGATGAAAGAAGAACAAATAGTGATTAAGAATTAATATTTAGTATTTTCTGTTGGAAAAGTGTGAAGAGATTTAAGTTGTTTCAAGTTCAATATTGTAAATTTACTGCCCAATGCACTACCTGACAATATATACCAAGAGCTTTCCTCTGCCACTGTTCCACACCCTCTACACTCAATACTTTGGCACGATAATGTTCTCTTTTCAAAACTATTTATTTTAGTCTTCTGGAATATCCATAAAGTCAAGTTAAGAAGATAAGCTCTTTATGGCTCATGTACACAAAAGACACTTTCTCTCCTGGCTGCCCGATTTTCTTTGATGAAACACCGCTCATTCTGGAGCGGCCCGTTAGGTTTGTAACACGACCTACTTCTGTCTGTTCACTAGATCAACACGCAGCTGGAATTTGACTCCATGGTAGGCAGCAAGAAGTTCTCAGTGGAGCTCAGAGGACCAGCAGCCTCACCCCTACTTACTCTTTCATGTTGACCGGATTGCCTTTCTCTGCTTCCTTCCTCAGGTTCCTCACCAACACATCTCCATACTGGCCAATGATGGGGAACATCTAGACATAAAATATATCATCTCATGAAGTTAAATGTGGAGACTCAAGTCCTAGAAGGACCTGGCTTTCCTAAGCATGGAGTAGTAACTGACATTTTATAAAAATCTTAAAAATGTCTCTCTAGGATGTAAAGATAAAAGACAAACATTAGGAAACTCAAACTCAGCAGACTCCTCTTTGAAAAGAGACTATGATCTCGGTTTCTACTTGTCCTTAGAGTCGTTCCATAAGTTTCTTTTTTAAATTTTTTTTCCATTTATTTTTCTTAGTTGGAGGCTAATTACTTTACAATATTGTAGTGGTTTTTGCCATACATTGACATGAATTAGCCATGGATTTACATGTGTTCCCCATCCCGATCCCCCCTCCCGCTTCCCTCTCCATCCCATCCCTCTGGGTCTTCCCAGTGCACCACCTAAGTTTCTAGTTGAAAGTCCTCTTCTTTTCTTACCTCCTTGAGCTTTCCGCTGGTGAAGGCTGGAGACAGCAACGTCCGTATTCTCTTCCATTGTTCATCCCAAGCCAGAGAGATGGCATTTTTCATAATTCCCATTGGACCAAAAACCTAGAGTCAAAAGCAAAACATATTTACCCTGTATAAGTTTTAGAAGTCTCAACAGTTGTGGAAGATTTCTTAAATAAGGACCAATTATTCAACTAATATTTAGTGACTGTCTACTTAGTAGCAGACCCTATGCTAGATGCTTAGTAAATATTTATCCAAAATATCTAGATTTCTGTGAGTGTGGAGGAGAGACATCCAGCCACTTGATGTGGTTTCCAAATTTCATATTTCAGTATCCTATTAAGTGCAAATGACCCATGTAGTATAGAAAGGGTTTTCCCAAGGGAATAGGCAGGAATAAGACCTAGTTCATCCTCCTGTCTGTGCAGAGTACAAGGGAACTAACTAGTGACAGAGAGCTGATAGCTTTGACAAACGTATGTTTTCTCAGACCAGCTCTTTCTTTACATGTCTACAGCATGTGGATTCAAAACATTTCTTGATATAGGACTTTTTAAAAATAAAAGTGGAATACATAAAAAATAAGAAATCTATTTGCTATTCTGAAGAAATGTTACAATTGTATGAAAATACTTTTTTCTTCTGTTTTCCCCCCAGGAATAGAAGATAAAGGAAAGATATAATTCTGTTTCTCAGCTTGGGACATTGCTTGAGACATTTTTCCATATTCCAAATATTCTGTTTTAAAATTGACACCTCCTACACCCATTCATGATAGAAAGTCACAAACTAGGTAGAGAAGAAAACTTACACAACATGATAAAGAGCATCTACAAAAAGAAAATCCTATAGCTAAAAGCACATTAATGATGAAATCTGGAGTGATATCACCAAGATGGCAGAGGAGACTCCAGTTTCTCTCACCCCACAAATAACAATTAGTGCAAAATAAATGAAAACAGGTCTAAGAGACCTCAGGAGTCCCGAAGCTTCAGCAACATAGCAGTGAAAAAACTTGAGGATAACCCACAAACTGGTAAAGAAAATAGCTTCATTTTGCCTGAGTCATCCTGTCCTCCGGGCCAGACTGCTCAGTGCCCAGAGGAGCCTCTCCAGCCTGAAACAGTTCTCCTTACTGGAAGGAGGACCGCAGGGTGAGTTATTAGTTTCCCTAGCCTTTCAGAACACTGCACAAATGACCTGCTTTGGATTCACCCCACCCAGAGACTAGCAAAGCTGAGACATCCAGAGACAACTAGGAGCAAAGAAAGAAGGGTAGAGGCTGTCAATGTCAACCACACAGCAGGAGTGACTGGGGTTCTCTGTATCCTGCTCTGCAAAACACCCCCAGAACCTTTACTATGAGGAAACCAACTGTCAGCACAGTCACTGAAGACCCCTGAAAATTCTGCTGCTGATCACTCCCCGAGGTTCTACATTAGCAGACTCCAATTGCCTGAGTCCTGTCTCGTCCCTCTGCCCCCAACAGAGCTGCTCCAGACAGTGACGTCCTGAGATCCAGGACCCACACCAACAAGTGAGTAGCTGCTCAGGTGCCTGGAGCCAGTCTTGACTCCTGTCACTGGCCGGCAATCCCACACGTGTGTGTAGCTCGTCCCTGCGGCCACACGAGTGCACACTGACAGCCCAGAACTCAAAGCTGCTTCTGTGCCCCACTTGACCCAGCCCCAGCCACTGACCGCAGTCCTCATGTTGGGCGCGTGCTTGTAATCAGCCCACAAGATGAGCATGCCCCGCAATTCTGGCTACCACTCTGCTTGCCCTGGTCCCTTAACACTGGACTTGGGTGTCCTGCTGAAGACCTCAACCATCCCTAGAGCCAGCTCGGACTCTCCACAGTTATTGGTGTCAAACATCATGTCGTTGGTGGTGTTCTGGACCCAGCTGCCAGAGCCAATCATTTTCGCTTGGAATTGGACCCACCCCACCCCACCCCCGACACTTGGCACCCAATGCCACTAGACTGATGGCTTCAGCACGCTTCAGTGTGTTCCATCACAAGTAAAGTTCTTCCTTATCAAACTTAGTTGATTAAGCCTAGAAAGAGTAACTGCTTCTCCAAAGACATAGACACCAGTGAAATATAAGGGATCACCAAGAATCAAGGAAACACGATACGACCAAAGAAAGATAATAACTGTCCAGTAAGTCATCCCAAAGAAATGAACATCTACAAACTGCCTGAAAAGGAATTTAAAATAATTGTTCTAAAGAAATTCAGAGCCATAGGAAACACAACATGTGTGCTACGTGTGCTAAGTCACTTCAGTCGTGTCTGACTCTTTGAGACCCTATAGACTATAGCCCACCAGGCTCCTCTGTCCATGGGATTCTCTAGGCAAGAATACTGGAGTGGGTTTCCAGGCTCTCCTCCAGGGGGTCTTCCCAAGCCAGGGATTGAACCCCTGCCTCTTATGTCTCCTGTATTGGCAGGTAGGTTCTTTATCACTAGCGCCACCTGGGAAGCCCAAAGGATAACAATATACTCAAATTTTCCAAGTACAAAAATGAAATAAGATGTTCACCAAAGAGATATTAAATTTAAAATGTAGAAAATTTGAAACTTTAGAGTATAATGATAAATGAACTAAAAAATGCAACAGTTACAACAGCACATTCAAACAAAGAGAAAAACAGAATAAATAAATAAAAGAATAAATTGACCTCATGAAAGTAAAAATTTTTACCCTACTAAAACCCTGATAAGAGGACAAGACAAGCCACTCACTGTGGCTATAAATGAATAGTTAAAGAGGGAGACTCGAGATTCTCAAGTGGCACAGTGGTAAAGAATCTGCCTGCCAATGCAGGAGACATGAGACAAGGGTTCAATCGCTGGGTCAGGAAGAACCCCTGGAGGAGGAAATGTCAACTCACTCTAGTACTTTTGCCAGGAAGATTCTATTCCATGGCCTACAGCCCATGGGTCACAGAGTCAGACAGAACTGAGCACCCACATACACACAGAGGGAGCTTATGGGGATGGAAGGTTTCTGTACATTTATTGTGGTGGTGGTTATACAAATCTACCTCTATGATAAATTTCCATAGAGCAACACACACACAGACACCCTCGCTCACATCAAATGAATTCACATAAAACTGATGAAATCTGCATAAGCACTGTGGATAGTATCAGTGTCAACTTCCTACTCTGATGTACTATAATTATGCAAGTACTAACCATTGAGGGAAACAGGATGAAGGGTATAGAACATAGCACCTTCCTGTATTTTCTCCCTTGACAGCATCTTGTATACTTAAAATTATTACAGAATAAGTATTTAATAAGCAAATATAATTTAAACTCAAAGAAACGGATGCTTACCCTCCGGTTTGTGAAGACAGAGTAACATTCTTTCACTAGTACTGTTTTGATTATATCTGGATCTGTGACAGCCAACATAGGTTGTCGACCTTCATAAAACCTGTGTTAGGAAAGGAGATCTAATTAAATTTACTGATACGGATTCCCCAGCTGGAGCCACACTGTAAGTCCAGACTATCATTCTGATATATAGGTAATCCTTACTCCTAGAAATTGTGGTTAGAAATAACGTTAGAACATTTGTTTGGTCTAAGTGTTATGTACGTGGGTATTTCCTATACTATTCTCATAACTTTTCTAGGTTTAAAATATTTCAGTATCAGTGAGGAAGTTAGCTTAGTAAATAAGCCAAGAAAACTGTCTAAGAATGAAAAAATAATTAATTAGGGAGAGTCTACCCACTAATTTTTGAAGATATGTCAAAAGCATGAAAAAGGCACATGAAACTTGTAGACACACTGACCATAAATATGTGACAATTGTCTGCAAACAGAAAGATTTGGAATGCTCCACAAATGATAATAGAATTGTAAAAGATTTTTCTATTCTCTAAAATTTGCTTATGTTATAGTTTAAAGGAAATTATTAATTTTTAATTAATTAAAAAAAAAGAAAAAAATTTCTTTTCATTACTTATATTTATTCTTCTGCATGGGTCCCGTGGGCCTCGGGCTCCATGTAGGTGACATCCACCAGCAGCTCGACAGGCCCACGTTTGACCCACCTACCACACAAAGCTGACTCCTCAGATACGACACATCCCAATTTGGCCTGATCTCCTGACTGTCAGGATGCCTGTTCATGGGAATGGGCCACTGGCATGAGATTTACTCTGAGTTATTTACACTATCTTCTGGCATTTCCCCCTCACTATCAATCATTTGCAATGGCTAGAACAAATTGGAAAATTTTCTGCAAGTCTCCTATTCCTCCTTTGACTTCACAGATGAATTTCAAATGGTTTTGTGATCACATGTAAAAATTGCTGAGAACCACTGCACTTTTTTCTGCCCATTTCCAAAAACCATTCTAAAACCCAGAGGGTCTAAGTGGGTGTCAAGAGCATTCAGTGCTGAAGGAGTGACAGGAGGGATTGAGGAGGCACTTAATCTGCTCTTCCACCTGACTGACCTTGGATGATTCCCTTCTTCCCATCATGCTTTTTAAACAACACCTGGGTGGAGAAGGGCTAGTGTTTTGGGTGACCCTTTATATTCATGACGTCACTCCAGCCTTAGTATTTCTTTCACTACCAGTTACAGTTCAGATTCCTGGGCCCCATCCCACATCATACTGATTTGGTGTACTGATGAGGGGGGTCAAAGTCTGTATAACAAGCTCTCCCAGGTGGTCCTCGTTTAAATCCAAGCATGAGAACAATTTTCTAAAGAGAGAACTGGGATCTACTATGAAAAAGTGACTCCACCCAGAGTTCACAAGTAGTAAATGTGGGAGGGGCAGTTGGAGCTGGGCCAGTGGAGATCCAGTGCTATGTATTCTTCCCATTCAATCACATTACCTTTCGGGGTCATGGCAACTCAGTAGGGCCCTATGGTTTCTGAGGACCCGATCAGAGAAGATGAAGAGGTCCGGAGAGGGAGGGCCTCCTCCAACTTGCTTTTGGCAAAGAAGCACCAATGACACCTCTCCTATTGCTCCCACCAAACCTCCAACAGATCCTAAAGCACCCATGTGACACAGTCTGGCTTAGGTAAACCCCATATCTCTTCAAAGTCAGAGAAAAATACTAGATAAAACAATTACTGAATGCAATTCTATTGGAAAGTCTTGGCTGAAAATTAAAAGCAAAACCAAAAATATCCTCCAGACTCATACAGAAAGGAAAAAGATGAGCAGAAACGGTTTCCCATTCTTATTACCTATGACCTCCAGCTCTTTTGCCAAGAGAATATCTTAAATCCAAAATTTAAATAAAAGATTTTGTCTGTCAATTAAAAGTGAATCCTATGGAAAAGGGTTATAAAATGCCTTTATGGACATATATTAGAATGTTCTGGAAAAATGCATATTATGCAATTAAAGGTAACATTAGAAAGGAAAATTGAAAAGGGGAGAAGAGTGAAATACTAGACAGAAAGTGATGCTAGGAGTCCCTGGGCCTCAAAGTCTGGAGAAAAGTGATGACCTGTGATTCTCCAGACCTGATTCAGCCTATGGACCTGGTGACATCTGGGATTCTTGGTAGAACAAACCTCCAAAAGCTTTAAACTAAATGACTTCATCCCAAGAGGCTCTGGACTGAGCCTGTCCTCCACACCACAGGGGGTGCCTCATTATAACAAGGTTATTCAATGGAAGCTTCCAGAAAACTCACCCCCACATTTTCCCATACTTTTTAAAACACTGATTGTCAAATTCTTGAATACCCTGCAAAAAGAAACAAAATTTGATTATTAATCTAAATGTATTGAAACCTACCTCTTTGGGGATAAGAATGTTTGAAACATTTAATCAGGCTTACTATTTTCATGGGTAATTGGAGGGAAGTTCTTATTCAGAGACATTTCAGAGGAAATAGAGTGGATATTGGAAACAGAAATCAAAATAACTCTTGCATCTTCTCTAACTACTATAGATACTAATTGCTTAACTTGCCTGTGAATACTAAGTACCTCCTTGTCTTTGCTGAGAAAACTGAAGCTGAGGGAAAGTTAAAGCGGCCTGTATACACTTGCATCTCCTAGTTAAGCATACTTTTCATTTATCTCATGAGCCCTCTCTAGAGTTCTAGAAGAATTACAAGTTAAAGACACCAATAACCTTTTTCGTCCAGCACATTTAAATAATTCTAAGGCATGTGTGTTGAGTGAGAAAATAAGTGAGTGAATGAACAAATGACAAGTGGACTCACCTTCTAGTTTTCCAGCTAACAGAGAAAAGATGGGGAGAGGTCACAATTACAAAGATGACAACACCACCTAAACAACCTGCCCTGAATTTTCCCTTCTGCGACTAAAACAAAAACAAAAAAACAACCTTCCTGTCATTAAGTTTCTGCCGTGATGAACACTGGGCATGTAGTACATCTACTAAGGAGTCATTGGGAAAGATAGAAAATAAATCATTGCTTTTTTTAGAAGGAGAAAAGTTCAAGAGTTCTTAGGCAGTAATGAGACAATGAAGGCCTCTGTTTAGAGAATCAGTATCTGAGAAACAAGCCTCTTGTCTGTAGGAAAGGAAATCTGAGGCAGAGAGTAGTGTGCGACAGAGCTCTGCTGAATCAGCTGAAGAATTTGTCTATCTGACTGAGACAAAATCTGAGGATCCTAACAGCTAAAAAGAGAGGTGTGTGGTAAAATTGGCCATGTGCTAGGTGGGGCACATGATATCACTTCGGGAAAGTGTAAAGCCTCAGAACTTCCTTCTAAGGAGGGACAGTGTTACTATGGAACTCAGCTGAGGTTTGCAACCACGAGAATCAAAAGAGGGAATTTAAGCAACACGTACCTTGTGGTAGTCCAGAGTACTTCCAAAATAGGGCACAGGTCTTGGTCCAGGAATCCCCAGCTTCTTAAAAAGTCCATATGAGTAAGTCCCATATCTATAAAGTGAAGTAGAAAGCCAGATCACAGGAACTGTGGGATAAGTCCTGGAGCTGGTCAGTCACTGACTGAGAACTGGAATCGTCAAACTAGGGAGATAACATGTACGTGATAATAATATCAGCAACTCCAAAAGTGATGTTACCTTCACTCATCTTATCCTTGCCCACCACAATTATGCAACCCATAAGAGGTAATGCTGCTGCTGCTGCTAAGTCACTTCAGTCGTGTCCGACTCTGCGACCCCATAGACGGCAGCCCACCAGGCTCCCCCGTCCCTGGGATTCTCCAGGCAAGAACACTGGAGTGGGTTGCCATTTCCTTCTCCAGTGCATGAAAGTGAGAAGTGAAAGTGAAGTCGCTCAGTCGTGTCTGACTCTTAGTGACCCCGTGGACTGCAGCCTACCAGGCTCCTCCATCCATGGGATTTTCCAGGCAAGAGTACTGGAGTGGGAAATGGTAATGGTGATTAGCTAAAAGCAGTTGAAGTCTTCATGGTTCTAATCCTAGAGTGAATACTTGATAAATGTTTCTAATTTGAGTGGTCCTAAGGGGTTCAGGCTGCAATTCTGCAATTCACTCATATTTATTTAGTAAGTTGACTTTTAGATGATTTGGAGATACTCATTCTAGGTAGAAAGTGGAAATTTATGCATTTCAATAATGAGATTTTGCTTAAATTAATCCACAACATAACACTTACTGCGAGCCCATTGTGACATCGTTCTTAAAATCTGCATGGAGATTTTTGTGCTTTTCTTTCCTTCTATGTCCTGACCAGACTTTAGGATTTAATTCTTCTTAAATCTATCTTCATAATCAAGTCTTAGAGAATAACAGTGTTCTTATTTCTGTAAAATACAAACTGTGCCTTGTGCAATGGCTGTAAACAGCAGCGTCCTTGGTAGTGTACCAGCCTGGTTGCCCTAAGGGACCTTGGAGCCAGACTTTTCCAGTGGGCATTTCATGACTGACATGCTGGCCCCAGTCTAAGCTCCAGACAGGTATGCATCGTGTCTTTGGAAAGACCCAGGGCACAGTGGCCAAAGTCCACATTGGCTGAGTCATGGTGTCCACCCACACCAAGCTGCAGAACAAGGAACATGTGACTGAGGCCCTCTGCAGGGCCAAATTCAAGTTCACTGGTCATCGGAAGATCCATATCTCCAAGAAGTGGGTTTTTTCCTAAGTTTACTACAGATGAATCTGAAAATATTGTGGCAGAAAAGCAGTTCATCCAGGGTGGCTGTGAGGTCAAACACATCCCTAATCCTGGCCCTCTGGATAAACAACAGGCCCTGCACGCATCAGAGCCTTGGTGCTGTCCCCTCCTTACTCATACCCATCAATAAATCCTACTCTCTTGTTAAAAAGAAAAAGGACAAATTTATCAAGATTTCCATTGGCATCATGGAAATATAAGCAACTTTCAGCTACACTCAAGTCTCTGTTGTCAGGCAGTTTGGTGGACATGCCCTACAGACAAGGGTGATAGACTTTACGGTCCCTGAATAGACTGGATAAATGAAACAGTGAGCAAAGGATGCATTTCTTCCTTCCATTCTTACTCAGATGGTAGCTGATTTTCCAACCTGTGACATTCACCTGTAAACTTAGTGCAAGGCACACTCTTTTTCTGGGGGGGGGTTTTGCTTTGAGATGCTCAATCACAAATTAGTTTGTTTACTTCCTCTGTGCATCAGCTCTCAAAAAGCCATAAAGCCTGCTGCTTTCTATGACTGGTATACCTGAAACTCATCTTCACATGTCCTGTGTGGAATCTCACAACCAAGGTTGTGAAATCTTGCAGGTCTCCTCAATCTGGTGTTTCTGAGAACTGACAGAGTGGAGGAGAAGAGGCGGTTGAGGGGAAAAGTTGCTGAAAATGGTTTTAATGTTCAAGTTTGCTAGGCCTCCCAGGCTAACTCTGTAGAGGCAAGTTAGAAAGGTATGACTGAAAAGCGTGCTGTGTATAAATGGTCCAACATTCCCCTCCAAGCACTTTTAGCTACAAGTGGGCCTTCCAAACTTCAGGTACTTTCCTGCAGTGAAAAAAGAGGTATTGTGCAACACAGAATAAATAAACGGAAAATGTTCCAGAATGTTTAATTTCTTCTATGGAGTTTACCATTTAAGGTCTTACAAGTTCCAAATATTCTATTTAAATCCACCAAATCTTATAGGATAATGTGGTAATAAATAAATGTGATAAGTAAATCCAAAAATTGCCTGAAGGAAACTGTGCTTGAAGATGCAGCAGATGCACCTTGGACAAGCCCACCTGGATGTTTGGATCCGTCCTCCAGGGCAGGTGGTGGAGGTATGGACACTTACTCTCAAAATGGGGGTGATGAATTATTTCCACCCCAGTTCCTTCCTTTGCCATCACAACAAGAGCAAATCAATTTTCCTTCCACACTTTCAATGTGTTACATAAACTCTCAAATTTATGCTGATGTTAAAGCTCTCAGAGAGGGGAGGAATAGCTGAAAGAAATGAATATAATTTCAGGGTTTCTGCCAAGTCTCCTCTCCACTAAAGATCTCTCACTTAGGGGTAGGTAGTTCTGCATAGTACAGGTTGAGGGAATTGAGTCTTGGCAGGAGTGCCATGGGGAGGGCATAGAAAAAGGGGAAGAGCTGATCCGAAGGGTGATCAGTCTCCAGCTCTGGGTGACCAGGTGCCTTGTGGAAATGCCATCTGGGGAGGGAAGGAAGGGAGCAAGAACCCCTTGTGTGACACAGGGGCCATTCTTTCAACACTCTTCTTATAGCAGATACTGGACCAAGAAGGTGAAGATAAGGAGACAAATCCCAAGTTACTTTGTGTCTCCAGGATCCCCAGAACTAGAGAAGGGGAGAGTACCCCACTGCACAGGGACTAGCTTCTTTAAATCTTCCCCTGGCAGATTCTGGTTGATCAGTCTGGGTCCATGAAAATTAGTAGTCTATCATCCCTGGGAACAAATAGAATCACTAAACTCTCTGTGTGAATGCTTAGTTGCTCTGCTGTGGCTGAGTCTTTGTAGTTACAGAAAAGACTGTAACTGTAACTGCCAGGGCTGGGGGCGAGGGTTGGTTGTTTGCTCCTTCAACAGAACTGAGTTAAGATCCATAATAACCCCATTGGTGTCTATAGCATCCATAGCTTAAGTTACTTGCGCTCCATAAACGAATCCTCAAAACATAAAGGGAAAGTGGGACCTCATGACCACGCAAGTCCAAGGTTACAGAGATCAGACTTTACAGTTACTCACACATAGAGGAGCACCAGGCTGGTAGCCAGGAGAACCCAGGTTTCCATGGAAAAGCTTGGGATCAGCTCCATGGCCACTCTCCTCTGGGATTCCCTCCTCTGAGTTTCTTTTCAGCTCTATGTGCTCCTCTTCACTTGCTTCCTTTCACGCTCTGTGATGATCCAATGAAGCAATGAAATGTTTATGTGCTGGGGAGTGGGTGGAGCTGGAGCTGCAGCCAGTGAAGGGATACCTGGGCTCCGCCTGCAGCCTTGATAGTTGGGAAAACATCATGGACATTACCCCTTGACCTCCCTTGTGTTCATGTTCTCTGGGAATTCAATAACAACTCAATCAGCGTTATCAGTAAGTTCAAAGGTTAGGAAAACTCAAATAAAGTTCAAATAAAACCACTAGCAATAAATATCCTCTAAATTCTATCTCTGTAACTGCCTCAATTTTAATACTTGAGATCATTCAAACAAGCTAGGTCTACATGTCTTTACTCAAACACCTTCCTCAACCTTGATACCCTTGTTTCCCTATGAGGCACCGAGTCATCCTTCAAATTCCAACTCAGAAAGAACATGGTTTTGAGACTCTGCTAACCAACCTCCTTAAACAGGAATAACCACTTCCTCTTCTGGGCAACTGTATCCCCTGCACACAATTCTATTACGGTTCTAATATTCTCCAGAACCACTGTTGATTTCCACATCTACTCCCCTTAACGTATTGAGACCTTGGTTACAGCCTGAGTAAAAGTCACCCTGTGTCCCTGGTTGGTGGCAGAGTGCTTTCTGCAGAGTGAGAGTCAGAAAGATTGGTGGACTTGAGTTGGTGTAGTAAGGACCCTGGGCCTCTGTGTATCCGTTCCCTGTGGCTATTTGGTGACCACATCATCTCCCAGGATCAGTAACCCAACAAGAGGAGCTGGCCGGCCATGGCCTCCATCCCTGAACATTCAGGTGGATCCATCAGGATGCTGTTGACAAGAGGACCCCAGAAAGAGAGGCAGGACATGGACCATGTGATGATGGCTGTACCAATGGCATCGATTCAGGGTCTTCAGTGTACAGCAGTTACAGATTCCTGACCAAAGAATGACCCCTTCTCTCTGGAAAGGCCACAAGTCCAAGATCAATGGGTATGAGGAGAGTGAAGTGGAGAAAGCAGCCAATGACCAAGTGGACCTCCAACCTCCTTATCCACCAGGGATGTGGCATATAGATGCACAGGAGTCCATAAAGATGACATGATGGTTTTCTACAGGGCAAAGTGCAACTGTCAGAGCAGTTGCTTACCTTTCATTGACTAGGTTGAAAATTATTAATGGGAAGCAAAGAGTTAGTAAAGAGGAGGGCTAGAATTGATGTCAGTGGCATCTGTGACCCCACCCATTCTAATGGGAGAAACAATAGGACTGGGGGTCTAAAATATACTCTGGTCCATTGTCTTCACTCTGATCAAATCCTATATCCCTTTGGCCTGAGAAGCTCTGAATTATATGAAAAACAAAACTTAAAACGTTCTTAAAACTCAATAGAGACAAAGAACATTTCACCTGTGTTTGTACATTTCCTTCTCCCTTCATCTTTTCTCATTTTCAGTCCTTTTGGAGAAAGTGATACTCAACTGTCACCAGTACTTTACATCCCTCTGACCTGAAAGTCCCCAGGGATGCCCAACACTGGCCTGATTGGGTGGATGTCTCACTGGTAAATTGCAGTAAGTCCCAACTATGGCACCTGCCCTTTGGATCTCCATGGGATCTTGTCATGTAGCATGGTGTTTCTACCATCATAGCTTATCAGCTTTTGGTTCATACTTTTTCCCGGAGGCCCCTGTTGAAATCCGTAGCTACTAATGGAAATACAATACCTGAATATATCTATTCATCCATTCACTGAGGCAAGGCCAAGTGTGTGAATGTCAGATGCAGGTATTGTGCTGGGCTGTGGGCGAGAAACCTTTATAGTCCCCTCCCTTGGGGGAAGCCCCTCAGAGGAGGACGTGAGACATACAAGCAACCTCAGTATGGGGCATACCTTTGGAATCTCTGGGATAATGGAGCCCTACAGACAGGTAGCAAAGGAGAGAAATGGATACAAGCTTAGTACCAACAAAGGATAGACATGGGAAGCTGGAAGATGATCCCCAGGAAAAGCAGGATCAAAAGTCCCAGGAATTCTGATACATTACTTCCTTCTTCTGGTGTCTTTTTTGGGCCTGCTAAACAGGGTCAAGACATAATCTCCAGTTTACACATGTAAAAACTGAGGCCCGGTGACTGCAAGTGGTTTCCACAAAACTTCCAATCAAACTATGTTGTAAAGAAACTAATGTAGAGAAAGATTGGCAAGTTTACTGCTGCTCTAAAATGCCAATATTCAAGGTTTGCTGTTTCATGATGAGGGTCACTGTGTGTAATAGTGAGACCCCAGGCTGCAACAGAAACTGGTTAAAATTCTGGGTCCTACCTCCATGACTACCCCTGCCCAGGTGTTCCCTAATGGGTCTTGAGAACCAAGGACTCCATCTCATTGCAGCATGGACAGGACAGGTGCAGGTTATGAGGATCAACCTCTTCATGTTCTCGGCTGAGAGGTACACAAAATACGTTCAACATGGCATATTGGGGTATCATCTGGTAAGTATTGACAAATTAATTGACTCTATTAAACTAAAAGCCTTTCTTATTCTTCTGGGAACAAAATCATTCTGGAATCTATATGCCTTCATCTTCCCCAAAACACATTCTCAGTTACAATGACTTTTCTCACTAACCAAATAGGACCATATGCTGCTCTGTTTACCTCAGGGCCTGGTCCAGCTAGTTGGAGTCTATCCCAGTGGTGACAGGCTAGTCATCGTTGAGGACTGAAATTTAGGCAGTGTCATGTTCTAATTCCTTGGACAGCAAGGAGATCAAACCAGCTAACCTCAAAGGAAATCAACCCTGAATATTCATTGGAAGGTCTGATGCTGAAGCTGAAGCACCAATACTTTGGCCATCTGATACAAAGAGCCAACTCACTGGAAAAGATCCTGATGCTGGGAAAGATTGAAGGCAAAAGGAGAAGGAGGCGGCAGAGGATGAGATGGTTGGATGGCATCATCGACTCAATGGACATGAGTTTGAGCTGACTTTGGAAGACAGGGAGGGGTAGGGAAGCCTGGCGTGCTGCAGTCCATGAGTCAGGCATGACTGAGCGACTGAACAACAATAGCAACGTTCTAATCAATGCAAATGACCTTGATCTGCAAGGGGAAATCACACAGGGCACATTTGTGCCCCTTCATTCCACAGCAGGGAACACCTAACTTAAAATTCTCATATACTAAGATTGTTATGGAAGAGACATGTGCCTGAAGAACATGCCACACTCCATGGTAATCTATTCATATCTATTAATTTAATTGTTGCTGAGAACTGTGCGCTTCCCTGGCCGCTAAGCTGGTAAAAAAATCTGCCTGAGATGCAGGAGACCCCGGTTCAGTCCTGGGTTGGGAAGATCCCCTGAAGAAGGGAATGGCTACCATCTCCAGTATTCTGGCCTGGATAATTTCAAGGACTGTAGAGTCCATGGGGTCGCAAAGAGATGGACACGACTTAGCGACTTTCACTTTCTGTCAATTTCAAGAACTGTGAAAAACATTAGTTCAAATATCACAAGCAACAGGCTAGTTCCTAGGAAAACATAACTGACCAAAATCTATCTGAGAACAATAGAAAGTTAAATAGCCAAAAAAAAAAAAATCATAAAATAAAATTAGGTGGAAGTCAAGATCTTCCCACAAGGAAGCTTCACATCCAGAGAGTTTTACAGTAGCTTTCAAGGAACACATGTGCTTTAACTTGCTTTCCCATAAAAGGGGAGCCTGAGATACAGAATTTTGTGCTACTATCTTATGAGAAATTTGATCCAGGGGTGGAGGGTGAAGGAAAATAAGAAAAAGCATGGAAGGAGAGTCTATATAATTCATTAACCAACCTGGCCAACACTTGGTATCAAAGACAATCAACTTTTTGATCAACAGACCATCTTCTGACAGGCCATATGACCACTACCTACAGAGTAGCCCATTCAAGGGAAGGAAGGGGGAAGAGGGTATCTACTGGTTTCCCTTTCCCTTTGGGAAATATTCCTCCCACAGGGAAGTAATTCTCTAAAACTTCTGTATTACAGATGAATTGCTAGGTTGAGAGGCACAGTCAGGCTTCACTGCACAAACTCAGTTGGAATTCATGCAAAGATGGTCCCTGCAGTTGTTGCAAGAACAGAGACCAGAGCAGGTGCACTAACTGTCTATGCTGTCTAGCAGATTATCCCCAAATATAACCCCTTGAGACAGTGAGCATTTACTATGTCACAGCTCCTTGGGTTGGGAGGCCAGGTGTAGCTACCTTTGGAACCTCTAGCTCAAGCTTTCTCATGAGGTTACAGTCCTGCTGTCAGCCTGGGATGTGTCTCATCCACAGTCTCAACCAGGGAAGGCCCCACTTTCAGGTCCTCCAGGTGGTCTATCAGGATTCAGATCCTCAGTTCAAGGACTCAGTTCCTCGCTGACTGTGGCCCAGCAGCCCCCTCAGATCTCTGCCACTGGGGTCTCTCCACAGGGCAGCTCAAAACATGGCAGCCACTTTCTCCAGAGTGAGGGAGTGAGAGGGGGTGCCCAAGATGGAAGTCACAGTCTTTTTATAACCTAATCCCAGGAGTGGCATCCTGTCTCTTTGGCCATATTCCACTTATTAGAAGCAAGTCACCTGTCCCAGCCTCACCAGTGAGAGGGGGTTAAACAGGTGTATAACTACTACAAAGGGAGCTTACCTAGGTGGGGTGCTCCATGCACGCAGACACCTCCGAAGGCATCAGGAGGATGGGAAAGGCGGAGATGAGTGGGATGTGGAGCCACTGTAGGGAGGGGTGGGCTTCCCAGAGGAGGTGACACTGCTTGCCGTCCCAGGGACAGAGCAGAGCTTGCCTAAGAGGAGAAGCAGAGAGGACATCCAGGCTGTGAGAATGGTCCAGCTTATCATCACTACCATTGCCGAGTGTGTTTGTCATTTCTTGGTTGCAAAGCACAATGTCTAAATCAACCAATTCGTATTACTGCTAATCAGATCACAGGCCAAGTTAGGGATCCTGTAATTCTAGGGGCAAGGTTCCACCCCGGATAGCTCAGCAGGGACCTGAAGGATGTGCAGGATGTCTGGGAAAAGCCACAGGGCTTTCTGGTATTACAGTGACCTGTGTTGTATTTCTTAGGATAAAGTCCTGAGATTAAAAACATTTACCGAGGTCACACTGACACGCCATGACATCAACCATTCGGGGCCGTTTAGCACATTCACAGTGCGGTGCCTCCACCTCCTCTAGTTCCAGCACACTTCCCTTCCACCAGAGGGCACTCCTGAGCCCATGGGCAGCTCCTCCCCACTCTCTCCTCTCCCAGCCCCTGGCCACCACTCATGGACATTCTGTCTTCATGGATGTGCCCCTTCCAAATGTTTCATATAAATGGAATCATGCAATGTGTGGTCTCTTGTGTCCAAATTATTTCATTTGTGTGCTTTTAAAATTAATCTCTCTTGTACCATGTATTAGTATTTCATGTCTTTGATAACTGAAGAAGCAACTATTGTATGGCTACATCACGATCTGTTTATCCATTCATCCACTGGTTTGCCTTGTTTCTACCCTTTAGCTATTGTGGAGAGTGGTGTTATGAACATGCAGGTGTATGTATTTGTTTGAGAAATTGTGTTCAGTTCTCTTAGGCATCTGCTCAGGAGTGCAGTTTTGCAGTCATACAACTAACAAACAACACAGTCCATAATTCTATGCTTAAATACCCGAGGAGCTGCCAAACTGTTCCACAGATTTGCTGCACCTTTACATCCCCACCGACAATAGATGAGGTTTCCACATTTCCTCTACATTGTCACCAACACTTTCGTTTTCCCCTTTTTAAGATGAGCATCTTAGTGGTTGTGATATAGTAAAATTTCTGGGATTTTGACTTTTTGTAACAATGTTAATTAATAATCTGTGAGAATTTGCCAGAGGGAGAGAGGGCAAGTGAACAGTGTGGCTGGGAACCTTGTCCACCAGGTCCCAGAGGCTTCTCTGGGCTCCTGGGACACCTATTCTCTCTACTGTGTACACAGCTGCCTAGAAGGCATCCACAGAATGTGACTGATGTGCAGGCCGTAGGTGAATTATTTAAATCTGCTCAGCCTCAGTTGCCTGATCTGTAGAATGAGGGTTGATAACTATGTCTTTCGCTTTCTATAGGAGCCCAGATCAGACCAGACCTTGATCCGTGACCTGAGGGGCTTGAGGCTTGAACCTGTAGGTCAGAGTCCTGGTGTCACTGGGGGACTAGAACATGTGATCTTGCCCATCACACACCTGATCCTTAGCAAACCCTCTAGAAATGTTCACTCACATGAGCTCATACGAGTTTCAAGTAGTAGCCAAAAAAGACAAGCATTATAGAGTAAGCACAAGTTATGAACTGTGTTGTTTGTTAGCAAAAGGAAACATGAGTTCAAGTTGTAGGTGAAAAATAAATTTTAAAAAAGGCTGGGAGTTTGCTGACTCTGAATCTTTACCGTTTTCATTCTTATTATGTTTAAATGTCTCCTTTCCCCCTGCTGCATGAAGAGGCACTGAGTCGTAAGTGTTCGGGATATTATTTCCTGGATACTAATTGGGGTTGGGGGCGGGGGGTCTGTCCGGTTGTATGAGCTCAGGGCCCTGAACAGGACTCCAGCTGCAGATTCCCCACCCACCACACAGACACATGTCATCTATCTATATCTATCTGTCATCTCTCTATATCACCTATCTATCTGTAGTGCATCACCCAACTAACTAGCTACCATTTGTCTACAAAGAAAAGCAAGGATGTACACTGATACATGCAGTTCCAATCTCTGACTCCACGGGGTTTCTGCTGGTTCCCCTTTCCTGGACCAGGGACTCCCTTCTCTAACAGGGAGAAATCTGTCTTCCATTATCCACTGCTGCTGTTCAGTAGCTCAGTTGTATCTGACTCTTTGTGACCACATGGACTGCAGCATACCAGACTTCCATGTCCTTTACCATCTTTGGGAGTTTGCTCAAACTCACGTCCATTGAGTTGGTGATACCATCCAACCATCTCATCCTCTGTCATCCTCTTCTCCTCTTGCCTTCAATCTTTCCCAGCATCAGGTCTTTGCCAGTGAATGGGCTCTTGGCATCAGGTGGCCAAAGTATTGGAGCTTCAACTTCAGCATCAGTCCTTCCACTAAATATTCAGGGTTGATTTCCTTTAGGATGGACTTGTTTGATCTTCTTGCTGTGCAAGGGACTCTCAAGAGTCTTCTCTGGCACCACAGTGCAAAGCCATCAGTTTTTTTTATTCTTCGGCACTCAGTCTTTTTTATTCTTCGGCTCTCACATCCATACACGACTACTGGGAAAACCATAGCTTTGACTAGATGGACCTTTGTTGGCAAAGCAATGCCTCTGTTTTTTAAAATGTTGTCTAGGTTTGTTGTAGCTTTTCTTCCAAGGAGAAAACGTCTTTTAATTTCATGGCTGCAGTCACTATGTGCAGCGATTCTGGAGCCAAAGAAAATGCATGATACAAGTGCTAGGGCCTGGTGCACTGAGAAGACCCAGAGGAATCGGGTGGAGAGGGAGGTGGGAGCAGGGATCGGGATGGGGAATACATGTAAATCCATGGCTGATTCATGTCAATGTATGACAAAAACCACTACAATATTGTAAAGTAATTAGCCTCCAACTAATAAAAATAAATGGAAAAAAGAAAAAAAAAAGAACATAAAGTCTTTCACCCTTTCCATTGTTTCCCTATCTATTTGCCATGAAGTGATGGGACAGATGTCATGATCTTGGCTTTTTGAATGTTGAGTTTGAAGCCAGCTTTTTCACTCTCCTCTTTCACCTTCATCAAGAGGCTCTTCAGTTCCTCTTTGCTTTCTGCCATAAGGGTGGTGTCATCTGAGGTTATTGATATTTCTCCCCACAATCTTGATTTCAGCTTGTGTTTCTTCCAGCCTGGCATTGCATATGAAGTACTCTGCATATAAGTTAAATAAGCAGGATGACAGTACACAGCCCTGACATACTCCGTTCCCAATTTTGAACCAGCCCGTTGTTCCATGTATGGTTCTAACTGTTGCTTCTTGACCTGCATACAGATTTCTCAGGGAGCAGGTAAGATGGTCTGGTATTTCCATCTCTTGAAGAATTTTCCACAGTTCCTTATGATCTACACAGTCAAAGGCTTTAGTGTAGTCAATGAAGCTGAAGTAGATGTTTTTCTGGGATTCTCAAGCTTTTTCTATGATCCAATGGATGTTGGCAATTTGATCTCTGATTCCTTCGCCTTTTCTAAATCCAGCTTGTGTATCTGGAAGTTCTCAGTTCACATACTGTTGAAGCCTAGCTTGAAGAACTTTGGACATTATTTTGCTAGCGTGTGAAATGAGTGCAATTGTGTGGCAGTTTGAACTTTCTTTGGCATGGCCCTTCTTTTGGATTGGAATGAAACTGACATTTTCCAGTCTTGTGACCACCGCTGAGTTTTCCAAATTTGCTGGCATATTGAGTGCAGCACTTTCACAGCATCATCTTTTGGGATTTGAAATAGCTCAACTGGAATTCCATCACCTCCACTAGCTTTGTTTGTAGTGATGTTTCCTAAGGCCCACTTGCGACTTCACACTCCAGGATGTCTGGCTTAGGTGAGTGATCACACCATCATGGTTATCTGGGTCATGAAGATCTTTTTTGTATAGTTCTTCTGTGTTTCCTTCCCACCTCTTCTTAATATCTTCTGTTTCTTTTAGGTCCATACCGTTTCTGTCCTTTATTTTGCTTTTCTTTGCATGAAATGTTCCCTTGGTATCTCTAATTTTCCTGAAGAGACCTCTCGTCTTTCCCATTCTATTTTTACCCCCTATTTCTTTACATTGTTCACTTAAAAATAATTTCTTATCTCTCCTTGCTATTCTCTGGAAATCTGCATTCAGATGGGTATTAGGTGTATCTTTCTTTTTCTCCTTTGCCTTTTGCTTCTTTTGTTTCTTAGCTATTTGTAAAGCCTCCTTAGACAACCATTTTGTCTTTTTGCATTTCTTTTTCTTGGGATGGTTTTGATCACTGCCTCCTGTACAATGTTACAAACCTTGGTCCATAGTTATTCAGGCACTCTATCAGATCTAATCCCTTGAATCTACTTGTCACTTCCATTGTATAATCAAAAAGGATTTGATTTAGGTCATACCTGAATGGCCTAGTGGTTTCCCTACATTCTTCAATTTAAGTCTGAATTTGGCAATAAGGAGTTCACGATCTGAGCCACAATCAGCTTCTAGTCTTGTTTTTGCTGACTGTATAGAGCTTCTCCATCGTTGGCTGCAAAGAATACAGTCAATCTGATTTCAATATTGACCATCTGGTGATGTCCATGTGTAGAGTCAGCTCTCGTGTTGTCGGAAGAGGGTGTTTGCTATGACCAGCGGGTTCTTTTGGTAAAACTTTGCTAAACTTTGTCCTGCTTCATTTTGTACTCCAAGGCCAAACTTGCCTGTTACTCCAGGTATCTCCTGACCTTCTAATTTTGCATTCCAGTCACCTATGATGAAACTGGTGTTTTGGAGTTAGTTCTAGAAGGTCTTCTGGGTCTTCATAGAAATCTTCAACTTCAGATTCTTTGGCATTAGTGGTTGGGTCAGAGACTTGGATTACTGTGATACTGAATGGTTTGCCTTGGAAATGAACTGAAATCATTCCACCATTTTTGAGATTTTACCAAAGTACTGCATTTCAGACTCTTCTGTTGACTATGGGGGCTATTCTGTTTCTTCTAAGGGCTTCTTGCCCACAGTAGTAGATACAATGGTCATCTGAATTAAATTTACCCATTCCTGTCCATTTTAGTTCACTGACTCCTAAAATGTTGATGTTCACTCTTGCCATCTCCTGTTTGACCACTTTCAATTTACCTTGATTCATGGATCTAACATTCCAAGTTCCTATGCAATATTGTTCTTTACAGCATTGGACTTTACTTCCACCACCAAACAGATACCCAACTGGGTGTTATTTCTGCTTTGGCTCAGCCTCTTCATTCCTTCTGGAGCTATTTCTCTGCTCTTCTACAGTAGCATTATCCATAATATATTTATTTACTTGATCAATCCCCCTTTATGTAGCTATTGCCACTCAAACCCCTTTCTACTCATGGTGCCCTCCTCGTCCTCCTCAGACCTCCACACCCTATTTAGGCTCTGGCTGCCCTGGCCAGACCACTCTTCAGGGTGGACACTCCTTTCTCCTAGCCTATGTTCCCACACTCATGCCAGGCTGCTGTTTCTGTGGATACTTTCCCCTCTCTATGCAGTCTACAACTTGGAGCCACTAAGCCCCCCTTCTCTGCCCACACCCTGAATGTAAGGCTGCCCATCGTCTGTGCTCCCTCAATGACTTTAGGACTGGACTATTGAGGAAAACACTAGCAATGAATGGGTTGTGGATGGGAGGGGCAGAAATGGGAAAGGAAGGACTGTGTGCAGCTTCTGGTATCAACTGAAAGTGACCAGTGCTTGTAGCCTTTTCCCCCAATCAACTGACCAACCAACCATCTTTTATTCCATGTTCATTGTGTTAAGACAGTTGGGAGTTGAGGGTGGAATACAAAGATGCTTCAAGAAAACCTGTTTCCTGCCTTCTAGAAATATCAGGGGAGATGGGATGAAATTTTTTAATCAAAGCTAATAGTATATGTGTGTCTGTTGTTATATAAAATATGTGCTCAAAAAACATAGATTTAAACTGTGAATATACTCTCTAAGAAATGGGCAAAATCACTGTGGATTAATTCTTACCCATGTAACATAAGAAACAGCAGTTTTGAAAAAGTCCCCATTCAACCACGGATTGTGACTCTCCCTGACTCAGTTGTACACATTCCCCCTAAAGTGCAGGATGTATTAAAAGTATCATATAACACTTTTGTAAAGAGTTGTTATAGAGCTGCTCAATAGAATATTTGATTTGGGATATACAAAATAAAACCTGTGATATATAAATAAATGTCAGAACTTCAGCCACCACAATAATTCTTGTTTTCATTAATTTGCTGATAAAACTGTTGAGACATTTTCTTTCTTGATCAGTGCTCTGGAGTAGATGTTACTAACTGCAGGTGGGTGGAGATGGTCCTTTGAGAGTCAGATAAGCTGAGTGTACGTATCCAGCCCTCATTAGTCACCTCTTTCATGTTACACAATATATAAAAACACAGACACTGAGAAAGCTAAACAAATGTGCAGATACCCTAGTCATCCAGCAGGTACAACAGATGAAGCCCATCTTTATTTCTGAGTTTTACTACAAAGTAAATCAAACCCCCTGAAATTCTGGGACACAGCTCCTTGAAGAATAAAGCCCAGGTCTTTAGGGAAAGTCAAGCTCCACTTATGGTTCCATCTCTGGACACAACCTTCAGAACAACAGGTTTTTCTGGTCTTAAAAGTCCTTGACTGGTTATTTTCAAGGGGATCTGCAAAGTTAAGCAAGCATAAGAGAACCAATGAATGAAGCACCGCCAACAAGAGAAGCAAAGTAGACAAGATACATTTCAGACAACAATGCTTTACAACAATATACCAGCTACTTTTAGCATTGTGTATTTTTGATTTTTTTTTAACCTACCAATTCAATGTGTTCAATAGCTATAGGGAGGGGCAGGCTGCCAATATTTCCTTGATTCAATTTTAATAGATTATGACTTTCAGAAAATTGGTCTGTTTAACATGTTATAAAATATATGGGTACAAAGTCACTTCTAGTACTCCCTTATTATTCACTTAATGTTTTTTTAATTCCAACTTATTGAGATATAAATGATTTATGGTATAAATATTTGACTTACATATATCATGAAATTACAGCCACAATAAGTTTAGTTAACATCCATGAACTCATAGAGATAGAAAAATAAAAAATACTGTTTCCCTCTCATGAGCACTTTTAGGATCTGTTCTCTTCTACTACATAAAAATGTCTATAATTTTATGTTAAAATTTAGGTCTAAAATTTTATAATTTTATTTTAATTATATTAAAAGTGTCTAAAATCTATAACCATCACATTTTATGTGATATCCTTGTACTTATTTATCATAACCAGAAGTTTGTACCTTTTGACCACATGCATCCAGATTCCCCTCTTTATCTCTGATTCTCTGTACTTACTCTGTAAGTTATGTCAAGACTGGATAGGGAAAGCAAGCATTCATCCATCATTCATTTTGCACAAAAATATTGACTGAGCACTATGCCTATGAAGCATTATACCTGTTTTTTTTTAAAGGTCCCTTGGTTCCCAAGCGTAGTACAAATGGTGAACTTCTGATGATCTACAGTGTTTTGTCTGAGATTTTTAGCCCCTTTCTCATCCAGTCACTCCCTCTGTGTTGGGGGAACCAACAGAGTGGGGAGTTGGGGGAACCTAACCTCAGTTGACTGAAGGACAAGTAAGTATCTGTGGAGGGAGAAGCTCCAGTCTGTGGGGGACTGGGTGGAGCTTACAGGGGGCATCTGCCTTTCCCAGGTGTGCCCGAGGCCCCCTTTCTCTCAGAGCTGAGTCCCCTGTGTGCTTGCCCTTACAGGATGACCACACAGATGCCTGAAAGTAAGATGGAAACATCTCTGTCCTCCTCTTCCCCCAAGAAAGCTACTCAAGGGGAGCTGCTGCTTATTAAATGTGTGGCTCCTAGAAATAAGACTTATTAAAGGGCCGAGCTTGACAAGAATCAATGGCAGCTGTTCTGTGTGCTCCTCAGTGGAGAGATTTCAGGTCTTTCTATAACTGCAACAAATTGTTATTTTAAACTTTCAAATGGTATGCATTTTTCCTACAGATAGACACACACAGAGACACATAAAACAAGCAAGTACACAAATGATATTTGTTAAATTTTTAAAGTTGAAACTGTTCCAAATTTGTGTCCAAGAGCTCTAATCAACTGCAAGTCACTCCTTAAACATTTGCCTGATGATGTCAAGGCACCATTGGGCGTTTATGGAATAAAATGAGGGGACAGAGTAAAAGACCTTGTTAGGTACAAAGGAAACAAAAGAACCAAACTGGCTGGTTCAGGGACAAAGTATTGTTAGGTGGTAGGCCCCATGAGGCCAGCCTGTGGTGCTTGTAAACACAGCAGAGGGGAGAGTGGGCGCTGGCCTGGACGGGCAGGCTGCATGGAGGGGCTCGGGACTGAACTGGAACTCGAAGGGGGAGAACGGACTGGAGGGTGGACAGGAAGGACACACAGTCATTGTTAGAATGTAAAGGGGGCCCAGCTGGATGGCAGCAGGATCCCTGGAAGCTGAGGGGCTGTGGGAAGCCTTCCCATCTGGCAGAAATGCTTTCACTCAGGGACCACTGTGGCTGCACAGAGGATCAGTGGGGGTGCTCTCAATGCCACACTCTGGGGGAATTATTTTAGAGAGGCTGAGATGACCTCGGCATCGGGATATTGCTCCCCAGTAATTTCTTTGTACAAATAGTGGCTGAGAATCACTGTCAGGAGAGCTTCTGTAAGTTCCCATGGAGAAGGGCATCACTGAAAAGCCATGACAAGGTCATCACTGCTCTCAAGACTTTGTACAACATTTTCCTTCCTTCCAGTGGATATGAAACCAAATTTTAAAAGTTGCTCAAGTTCACTGACTTTGTACAGTCATGTCATGCTAATTGCACTGACTGTAGATGACCTTTACAGTTGGGTCTTTATGAAGCCACAGACTTATCCCTCCAGGGATGGTTGACAATTAAAGGTCACAGATGGCTTCAAACAGATTCTCTGTCTAGTAAACTAAATTGTTATCTGAAAAGATCACAATCTTATAGACACAGAGAGATACATCTCACTCAAAAAAATTCTCAGTAAAACACTATGCAGAACGAACTGCTGACCTGTGTTTCTTTACAAGGTTTGAAGGAGAAGTTCTGCAGGACTCTGACGACAGCAAGTTTCATGTTCATGATGGCAAACCTCATGCCAATGCAATTTCGGGGTCCAGCTCCAAAAGGCAGGTAGATGTAAGGATTTATGCTGTCCTTGTTCTTCTTACTGAACCTGGATCCACAACAGTAGATGGAAAAGTGAATGAAACAGAAAAGTCACAGGAATTCCAGGTCTGAGGTTTCAACTTAAACCCTCAACCAGTAGCATAAGGGAGACTCCTGTGGGCAGATGACTGAATCCTGCTGTGGTGATTTTGCTGTCAGAAAGGTAAGCCCCAGGGCCTTCCTATTCCCCAGACCCCACAGGAGCTTTCAGTCCTGGTGAGCAGATGAGATGAAGGATGATTAAAGAAAATGCATCTTTAAATATGAAATTTACATTCAAGTTGGTGACATGCTCAGGCTCTGAAAGACAGGAAATGAGACTGACTGAAGAGTGGGTTCTTGCCTCTGTAAACACTGACATTGGTCATGTGTTCAGAGACGAAGGAAGCAGGAGAAATGTCTCTGAATATTTTAATTGCTAGTTTTCAATTGTTTTCCCTTCCCCTTCTCTTGTGTATGTGTGTCTCTTCCTCCCACATACGGAGGATGTTGAAGTCAATAGATTTATGTGGGCTTATGACTCAATTCTACTCTGGTTCAATCACTGATTTCTATGTCTATCATTTCCACAAATCTATAAAGTCCTTGATGGTTAGACCTCTGCTCAATTCAAATTTGACTCCTCAATACTTGAATATATTAAGAAAATATGTGGATTTGGGGTAAGTAATAATGGCATTGTGGTTCTGTGTATTTTAGAGTCCCATTTTGGAGACTATTCTGGAATATTTACAGACAATGTGATTTCAGATGCATGGAGAATTAGTCGAAGGGCATCATGTGAGTGGTGCAGACCTGGTTGATGGCTGTTGATCAGGGAATGGGCACAAACAGATACATTAAACATGATTCATAGACATGTGCCTATAGAATATACAGTGTATATGTCCAAAACTCTTAATAATGGGCTTTAACATTTGGATTTCTCATTCCCTGGCCCAGTCCCTGCCACCCACAGGTGAGCACTACATCTCTGCTTGACGGCTGAATGAATCAAAGGGAAGTACAGTGCGTGGTCTCTGGTTTCAGGTTCCCGAGGTTGCAGGAGGGGGAGCTCCTGAGCTTGAGAGAGACACTGAGGTTCGCTGGTCCAGGACGGAGGACTTGGTGGACTCTGACTCTTCTTTCAACAATGTTACATGTACAGGTTATGCTAGGGCTAGGGACACCAGGGTGAACAAGACACAGTCCCTGCTGTCAGGGAGCTTATAGTCAGGGGCTCATAAAGGGCTAGATCCAGCTAGTGCACTAAAATGTTCAATCCAAATCTTGCTCATCGTAAAATAAATGGGAGAGCATCAACTCTCTCCAGAGTCCAATCTGTGCCCAAACCAGACCCTGACTCTGAATTCCCAGAAGACAATATTAACCCCTCCAAGGAGGAAGTCTAGACATCTAGAGACCAGAGAACTTCTCTCTGAAAGGTCACCAAACACTGAGGCAGAAGGGAGCTGACTCAGGTCTGCAGCCACAGGCTGAACGAGGGCACCTGTGTCTCCATCCTCACTGAGGCTGCTGGAACCATCAGGTATGAGACCTCTAGGTCCTCAGCCTACAGTCCCACAATAATAATAGAGGAAACAGCAGCCAATGTTTAAAACAATGGAAATATGGGAATGTTAGTGATGAATTCAAAGAACTAAGGAGAACAGACCAACAGACTTTAAGGAATAAAAACCAACACACCTAAAATAATATAGCTGTTAAGTGAATTATAGCAGATGCAAGACATATAAATATATTTAAAAAACACAGAATGTTGTTTATAGTTTACTGTTAAATAAAGTAAGCAATTGAAAATCAGACTATATATAATGCCATTCTGACAATGGGTATATGCATAGAAAAATGTCCACAGGATTTACATTCCACTATTAATGAGGCCCATCTTAAGTTACTGGGCTTCCATGATGGCTTAGAGGTAAAAAAAAATCCATTTGCCAATGCACAAGATATGGGTTCAATCCCTGGGTCAGGAATATCTCCTAGAGAAGGAAATGGTAACCCACTCCAGTATTCTTGCCTGGAAAATCCCACAGACAGAGGAGACTGGTGGGACACAGTCCATGAGGTTGCAAAGAGTCGGACACAACTTAGTGTTTAAACAACAGCAAAGCTTAAGGTATTGAGAATGTACAGAGCCAAAATTTTTTTTTCTAGTTCACAGTTGGTAAAATTTTAAATTTTAATTATTATTTATTTTAATTTTAATTATTACTTAATCAAATAATATTCTTAGAATAAGAAAAGACATTTAACAATAAAAAGGTGTAAAATAAAGTGATTATATAGTCACACATTTGTTACCCATAATGAGAGTCGCCAGAATACGCTCTGAGCAACTGGATCAGAGGGGGTCCCCTTCCCTGGAGTCTTGTACCTTTCAGGATGGAACTCCTCAGGCTCTGGCCAGAGCTGTGGGTCTCTGTGAAGCACAGAGATTGGCACTGCCACTGTTGTCCCTTTGGGAATGGACACCCCATGGATTTCCACATCCTTCTTACAGAACCTATCAATTCTAACAGCAATTGGGAACATTCTGAGAATCTCATTCACCACCATGTCAAGATACTCCATCTGTGCCAGGACATCGTAGGTTGGAGGCGCCTGGGAAGAAAGAGAAAGACTTTGATAAATTAAGATATCAGGTTAACCTTCATCTCCATCTATGTAGGCCTAGTGAAATGTTAGGAACTCCAGGGAATAATTTAAATTGGTAAAGAACATTAGCATTTATAGACATTTTACATGTCATTTGACCTCTCAACACCCATTGAGATGGGCAGTAGTCATGACAATGGAAGAACATTGGAACAATTCTCTAGTTTGTGAAACACCACAGGTTATCATGGAGTGTATCTTCTCTCTCATGAGAACAAACATGACCAAGACTAGGACCCTTGCTCTTAAGTGAAATAGGCCACAGTCACTGTTTCTTTTTGAAAGTGAGGCCACACATCTGTACCAAGGAAAGAATGTATAAAAGAGCAAATCCCCTGTTCAACATGAAGGTTCTTAGTTGAAGACTCCTGATTGCTCATTCTCTTCATTATACACATACAGTCTGGAAACAATATATGAAAACTCTATAAATAATTGGGGAGAAACGAGTTCCTTTCTGAACCAAATCCGCAAATGAAGAGTATGAATGAGAACACAATTTCAGACACAAGGAAGTTACAAAAGGATCAGAACCCCACCATCTGCTGCTAGAAGGGCCTCTTATTATTCCTACAGGTGTGACCCTAAGGTCTGAAGGTCTAAACAAGCCGTTGCAGCCCCAGGGGCCAGGTCTCCGCACACCACAAAGAACTCCAGTTTTGGCTGAGATCTGAGACCACTGGGGGGTGATACATGGCTGTCACGTGGGGTTGTAGTCAAGGAGCAACATTGTGGAGGGTAAGAGTGGCTCAGGAGCCAACACCGTGGATCACAGCTTGACTTGATCACCACCACGTACACAACTAGTGTCTGGAAGTGTTCCATCTCCCTGTCGCTCAGGTTTCTCACGTGTCACATGGAGACAGAGGGAGCTGACCCTCCAGAGGGTTGTGTGGCAGAGACACTCACTGCTCACCCAGCATCCATGTAGGCCCCATGTTTCCCAGCCCACTTGAGGTTATGGCCAAATCACCCTTGCCAACAGGCTGTGAACTTAGGCGATTATGTCAGTTCAGAGACAAATCAGTTGAAAACCCAGTAAGCAGCTCTTGAGTTCCTTATTCACAGATGACAAGAAGGCCTCATGTTTCAGATAAGGCAATTATAAGATGGTGAAGGCTCTGAGTCAGTTTTCCTGGGTGACTCTATGAAGCAGAGCTGTCCACTCCATCCTCCACTAACAATCCATGTTCAGCATGTCCACGTGGGTGATGGAAAACTTTGCTATGAAAGCCCCTGAGATCCCAGGGCTTGTCTGTTACTGAGGTATAAGCTAGCCTCTCCTGACTAATAAAGAATTTCTTGAAAATTAAACATATTTATAAATAGAAAGTATTTACAACAGACATATAAAGTAAGAAGCACATATCAGCCAATAGTACTAGTATTATTAGTATTCTTATAAAAAGGAGAGAATGCAATGCCTTAGCTAGCCTTGGTCTGTTAGTGGCCTTTTGATCTTCTTGTAATCAAAAGAATCCCAATATGGGGTTTACCAGAGAAGAAACATCATCTCTAATTTATGCAGGCCCTACAAAGTATTCGAAGGAGCTAGGATTCTGAAAGGTCGTAAGACTGGTCCAAAACCAGTCAGGTCTCATGCTCGTGTCCTGTTTACTACCGTATATCCTTTCTTGTACACCAGGCTCCACCTAGTCTAAAGTTTACACAGGGCAGTAGATTGAATTAATGGTCCCAATTCTCCACCATTTCCTCTGTTCATTCCCTTTGCCATTAACTCTGCGATGCCCTCCCATTCTGACTCAGGTTGGTCAGGTGGCTCACGTTGAGCCAGTGGAATATTGGCTATGCGTGATGCTAGCAGAGTTTTGAAGGTTGAAGGGATTAGGGATTAGGCCTCTTGCTCATGACATCTACTGCTGCCCTGAGAAGCAAACATGTAGAGATTGAGACATGTGAGGAGCATGTGTGGAGCTGAGTCAGTCCAACTGTTAGGGGAAGCACAATGACTGAAACCACACACCCTGGCCAGGTGCCATAGTAACCATTTGCATGAGTTGTTTTACAACAGAAGGTCCTGGTAAGGAACACGGAACTAATCAGCCACCACCAACCGGAAGAGTTCAGGAAAGGTCAAAAGGAGACACCACATGTCCAACCACCTCCCAGAATCCTTCTCTCTAGCATCCATCTTGGCTGAATAAGGAATGTACCACCAGGAAGGACTCTGAGTCAGAAGATTGGCTAATGACAACCTGGGAACTAATCCCATCACCATAAAACCCGAGACTGCAAGCCATGAGACAGAGCAGTTCTCCTGGGTTACCTTACCCTCCTGCTCTCCACCCAGGTGCCCTTTCCCAACAAAATCTCTTGCTTTGTTAGCACATGTGTCTCCTCGGGCGATTCATTTCTGAGTGTTCGACAAGAGCCCAGTTTCAGGCCCTTGAAGGGGTCCCCCTTCCTGCAACACAACCACTTAGTGAAAGCCAGCCTAGATCCACCACAGACCACAGCCCAGACCACAGCAAGTCCAGCCAATATCAACAGATAACTATGCAGACACCATGAACTTGGGCAAACTCCGGGAGATAGTGAGGGACAGGGAAGCCTGGCGTGCTGCTTCCCATGGGGTCGCAAAGAGTCCAACAAAATGTAGTGCCTGAACAACAAATGCAGACACCAGAGAAATAAATTGTTACTGCTAGATGCTACTGAAGTTCTGTGAATTTTACTTGGCATTATTCTGATAACTGACATCACAGGACCAGCACTTTTTTCAAAGTACTTATATTGCTGTGAGTAGCATGAACTACTTATGTTTTCTCCCTTTGCTTTGTATCCTTTAGATCCTTCCTAAATGTGCTGTGCTCAATAACTTAGTCTTCTCTGACTCTTTACAATCCCATGAACTGTAGCCCACCAGGCTCCTCTGTCCATGGGATTTCCAAGGCAAGAATACTGGAGTGGGTTGCCATTTCTGACTCCAGGGTATCTTCTCAACCCAGGTATCGAACCTGCATCTCCTGCATTGGAAGAAGGATTGGATTTTTTCCCACTGCACCACCTGGGAAAGGAGGCAAATGATTTAATGCTTATGCTTTTGGCAGAAATCTCCTAAGAAGTGATGAGAAGACCATCATGCTAACGCTTCACCTTCCCCCTCTCCCTCTGGGTATCATCACTCACCTTATTGGGGAAAGTTGCATCAATTTCCTCCTGCAGCTTCTGCTGGACATCAGGGTGAGTGGCCAAAATATATAGAAGGAAGGAAAGAGTACTGCTAGTGGTCTCATAGCCAGCAAAAATAAAGATAATACTTTGGGCCAAGAGTTCTTGGTCAGAGAGAGCTAAAAAAAAAAAAAAAAAAGTAAAGACATTTTAGGTAAAGCATGGCATTGTAAAAACCATAGTTTAAATGATGAGATATTTCAGTGAAACTCTCAAACCCCTAGGGGAAATCATGTAAAAGTAATTCAGAATCAAATTGAGAGTGATTTCCACCCTGTGTCTTCCTCAGAGAGCCAAGAAAAAGCCAAGAACTGTCTTGATCCAGTTTTTTCCAAGTCTATACTATTCTTGGCCCTCTGTTCCTGACAATGCCACCCCCCACCAACAAAGCTGGGTAATTTCAAGAGACAGCTCTTCTGTCTAACATCTACAGTGTTATCATTGTGTCCTTTAGAGAACTGTAAAAGAACTTTAGCTCCAAGTAAAATGGAGTAGCTTTTCCTCCTAGAATATTTTAAATTATTTTAGTTAAGGCACAGCTTGATTTTTTTTTAAGGATACAATAATAAAGCTACATGGTCAGTTGAGTTCAATCGCTCAATCATGTCCGACTCTTTGCAATCCCATGGACTGCAGCATGCCAGGCCTCCCTGTCCATCACTGACTCCAGGAGCTTGCTCAAACTCATGTCCATCGAGTCAGTGATCCATCCAACCACTCATCCTCTGTCATCCCCTTCTCCTCCTGCCTTCATCAGGGTCTTTTCTAAAGAGTTAGTTCTTTGCATCAGGTGGTAAACGTATTGGAACTTCAGCTTCAGCATCAGTCCTTCCAATGAATATTCAGGACTGATTCCCTTTAGGATGGACTGGTTTGATCTCACTGCAGTCTAAGGGTCTCTCAAGAGTCTTCTCCAACACCACAGTTCAAAAGCATCAATTCTTTGGTGCTCAGATTTCTTTATAGTCCAACTCTCACATCCATACATGACTACTGGAAAAACCATAGCTTTGACTAGATGGACCTTTGTTGGCAAAGTAATGTCTCTGCTTTTTAATATGCTGTCTAGGTTGGTCATAGCTTTTCTTCCAAGGTGCAAGCGTCTTTTAATTTCATGGCTGCAGTCACCATCTGCAGTAATTCTGGAGCCAAAGAAAATAGTCTCTCACTGTTTCCATTGTTTCACCATCTATTTGTCATGAAGTGATGGGACCAAATGCCATGATCTTCATTTTTTGAATGCTGAGTTTTAAGCCAGCTTTTTCACTCTCCTCTTTCACTTTTTTCAAGAAGTTCTTTAGTTCCTCTTCACTTTCTGCCATAAGGGTAGTGTCATCTGCATATCTGAGGTTACTGAGATTCCTCCCAGCAATCCTGATTTCAGCTTATGCTTCATCCAGCCTAGCACTTCACATGATGTACTCTGCATAAAAGTTAAATAAGTAGGGTGACAAAATACAGCCGTGACATGTTCCTTTCCCAATTTGGAACCAGTCCGTTGTTCCATGTCCAGTTCTAACTGTTGCTTCTTGACCTGCAGACAGATTTCTCAGGAGACAGGTCAGGTGGTCTGGTATTCCCATCTCTTTAAGAATTTTCCACAGTTTGTTGTGATCCACACAGTCAAAGGCTTTGGTGTAGTCAATAAAGCAGAAGTAGATGTTTTTCTAGAACTCTCTAGCTTTTCCTATGATCCAATGGATGATAGCTATTTGATCTGGTTCCTCTGCCTTTTCTAAATCCAGCTTGAACATCTGGAAGTTCATGGTTCATGCACGGTTGAAGCCTCACTTGGAGAATTTTGAGCATTACTTTGCTAGCATATGAGATGGGTGCAATTGTGCAGTAGTTTGAGCAGTCTTTGGCATTGCCTTTCTTTGGGATTGGAGTGAAAACTGACTTTTTCCAGTCCTGTGCCACTGCTGAGTTTTCCAAATTTGCTGGCACATTGAGTGCAACACTTTAATAGCATAATCTTTGAGGATTTGAAATAGCTCAACTGGAATTCCATCAGTTCTAATAGCTTTGTTCATAGTGATGCTTCCTAAGGCCCACGTGACATCACACACCAGGATGTCTGGTTCTAGGTGAGTGATCTCACCATCATGGCTATCTGGGTCTAGAAAATATTTTTTTGTATAGTTCTGTGTATTCTTGCCACATCTTCTTATTATCTTCTTTTTTGCTCTTAGGCCCATGCCACTTCTGCTCTTTTTTGTGCCCATCTTTGCATGAAATATTCCCTGGTATCCCTAATTTTCTTGAAGAGAATCTAGCCTTTCCCATTCTATTGTTTTCCTCTATTTTAGTGTCATATCTTTTTGCTCTTTCATACTGTTCATGGAGTTCTCAAGGCAAGAATACTGAAGTGGTTTGCCATTCCCTTTTCCAGTCAGACCATATGGTAGGGGAAATTAAATTATATTTTATCAAAACTTGTTTACAGGAACATAAGAGTACAATATGTACTACAGATAAACTCTTGCAACTCAAAGTGTAGTCCATGGACCAGCAGCATAAGCAGGATCTGGAAGCCTAATACAAATTCAGATTCTCAAATCCCATTCTAGAACTGGAATACATCCTAGAATGGATACAACATCTGAACTTTCATGAGATGTGGAGATGTATGTGCACAATGTAGCCTGAGAATCATAGATTATGCCCTTGAGAGGCATCAGGTAATACAAGACCTGTGGCACATGTCTTCAAGGGGATGTTTGAGATATGTATAGAAGCTACAGAAATCAACAAAAAACTTGAAGAGTTGTGATGATCCTAGTCTAATTATTTGCATTAAAATAGCAAAAGTAAGAATGCATCCATGGAAGGATAGAGCCCAATGTGAAAATTAGAAAAATAAGATCCAGAGAGTAGAATTAGCAATGCTGATTCATCCTAGTCTGACGGTCATCCTCTAAGTATACACCCCCCTCTCTGCTCTTCTTTATGCTTACCAAACAGCCCTGTGATTATGCACTGGTCTCCAATTTCATTTTCTCTGAAGAGACCAAGTATGCTCAGGCTCTCAGCTATTTGATGGGTGTAGTAGGACATTTGTTACTTAGAGCACTCAACTCTATGTGGTACCTGCTCCAACCAAGAAATTAATAATAAAAGTAATATAAAATGAATGTAATAAAGGTCTACAAGGTTGTAATTCTCCAATGATGATATCTGTGATGATACTGTGGATAAATTCAGCCATCAAATTCTTTCCCCAGTTAAGATAAACCCCATAATACTCAAAGTCTAGAGCTGTGCTGTCTGATATGTGACTATTCAAATTTTAGTTGATTAAAATTAAATGCAATTTAGCATTCAGGTTCTAGGGGCACTGGCCACATGTCATGTCCTCAGTAGACACTTACTTCTAGTGATCACTATATTGAACTGAACAGATACAGATTACTTCCTTCATCACAGACAGTTGTATTGAATCATGTACTTAAAAAATGATAGATGATAATAGATAGATAGAATGATAGAAGTAGGTGTCCACACAGTTATAGATATACTTAGAGTGTGCTGAAGTAGGTTTATACCTGCTTTCAAGAACCAATTTTATAAAATTCCAGACTTTTGTGAGATGGTTATCAATCCCTTGATGGGTTCAAATTAACCATTTAGGAGTATGCATGTAATGGAATTAAAACACCAGGGTCTTTTTGTGTGTGAGAGAGAGCTGGTTTGCATCAGTGTTTTGGAGTAGATACAGAAATCTTTTTTTTTTTTTTTAATTTTTACATCACTGTGTAAAAATAGTTGGTGTTCTGAAAGTTGTCGACTGAGAGGATCTGGAAGCATAAAAACAAAAAACAAAACAAAAAAACCCTGGTAGCAATGAGCATTCCTAGAACCCAGAGTTTGGATTCTAAATACCATTTCTCACTAAATAGAACCTGAACTTCTTAGAGAAATGGCTTATTCCAGGGAAAATAGAAGAGAAAGCTGAAATGTCCTGCATTAGGAAGTGAGGAAGTTCTTGGACAATGATAAAAGGATACAGGATACTCTGTATATGACAGTGGTGGACACACACCATTAAACATTGATCAAAAGCCATAGAATGTACAATGCCAAGATTGGACCCAGGTGTGAGCTATTGTCTTTGGGTGATAATAATATATCAGTTTAGGCTCATTGATTATAACAAGTGTATCACTCCAGTATGGGCTTCTGATATTGAGGAAGGCTATATGTAGGTGGGGGGCAGAATGTATATTGGGAAACTCTTTATTATCCATTCAATTTTGCTTTTTAATTTCTGCTAAAAATAGCCTATTGAAAAAATGTTTCAGGAGAAAAAAGTAATACATATATTTGAAAGGGTTCCAGTGGACAAACCTGAGAGAATTTGAAAATTAAATTGAAGAGTGATGTGAGAGAGTAAGTTAGTTATACATGAGATATACTGATATAAATAAATAAATGACTGGGGGAGAATGGAGAGCTCTCCCTATGAAAGAACATCAGCTCATAAATACAGAAGAATGAAGGGTTTAGAAAGACATCATGTTGTAACCATCATAGTAACAATGGTTTCAGTCAAAAACCATCCATGAATGATAAAACCATTGGGTGACAATTTGAAGAGGAACAGAATATTTACAGTCTCAAAGGCTTCTCCCAGAAGTTATGTGTTAATAACAGAGGGGGAAAATTACACTTCACAGTAGAATAAGCTGGTAAACACAAGTTTAAAAGTGTTCCAAGTTAAGGTCACCAACACTGGGGCAATGTGCCCCCTGATGAATGCAGGGATGAAGCCTTGATGCAAATATTCAGACAGAGGTTCTGACTTGGTGGGTCTGGAGGAGCCTGAGAATTGATATTGGAACCAAGCTCCCCAGAAGTTCAGCTGTTGTGATCCATTTCATAACTGACTTCTGGGCATGACATCCTGTTACACTTGCCCTTCAAGCTCTGAACAAAGTTGTGCCTGCAAACTTCTAGGAAGTACCACAGCTACTCTTTCTTTCTGCAAGAGTGTCTTTCTTCAATTTGGCAGAAATTCCCATCTGCCTAGAAAACTTCCTGCACATTTTCAGAACTGCCCCCTACCTCTGTGTCTCCCCACTGTGGCCCCTCTGAAGCTCTCCTTGGTTACCTTTATGATTGTCTGTTTCTTTGGAATTTTGGGAATTAATCATCAGCTGAAGAAAGTCCACACGTGGCTGTAAGCAGAAAGAAATTTCTATGTTAGAAAGTTACTTGTAAGTCATAGACAAATCAAGAGTGTGGTATTTAACCTCTTTCCTGAGAATATGGCCCCTTAAAAATTAGAATTCTGGCTAGTATTACCTGAGATAATGAACTAACATTCACCTACAGACCTTGGAGAGTGTGATATTTCCCAGAGAGAAACCCAGCCATCAATCCAACTGCTTTCTAGTCCTCACTCCCCCTGGTCTTTGGTTTCTCTGGCTTTTGAAATAGCATTTTTGCCAAAGAGTTGCCTCTGGTCTCTCCTGTCACACCTGTTTTCTCAGGAAAAGCCCATGATTTTGATCCTTTTTTTCCTTCCAATTTTAATTCTTAATGAATGATCACACAAATTAATCCCCTCACATTTGCAAAGTTCATTGTCAGTGTTTTTGGAAGCATCTTCAAAGCCTTGGCCCTCTCAAGACCCAGAGGAATCGGGTGGAGAGGGAGGTGGGAGGGGGGATCGGGATGGGGAATACGTGTAAATCTATGGCTGATTCATATCAATGTATGACAAAACCCACTGAAATGTTGTGAAGTAATTAGCCTCCAACTAATTAAAAAAAAAAAAAAGAAGGAAAAAAAAACTCTATACAATCTTCAGTGACATCCTGGGTACAAAACCCTCATCCCCCTGACCTGCAGACATCCTTGTGCTGGCCTCCAGGCTTCATGGAGGCAAACCTGTGTTAATGAGCTTGCAGCCTCATGGCCCAGAGGATGCCTGCCCACGCCAGACTAGGAGAGGGCTCCAATTTAACACAGAATTCACTCCACCAGCTGCTTGATGGGGCTTTCCATTCATAACACAATCTATAAAATAGGAGTCTTGGAATCAGAGTGATTCTTTACCAGTATAACATGTGGGGAAATTATAATATTGGTAAAATCATTCTCAAACAGTAATTGTTATCCTTTAACAATTTATTGAATGGAAGTGGTAACACTTTTATCTCAATAATATTTATGCAATGCATACTAATATGCATGCCTACTATTAAACTTAAACAGCACTCTCTGGCTCATTTTTTATTTCTTCCCCAACTTCCACCTTTCTCATCCCTCCAAAATGATATATTAATAACTCCCCAGTTCTAAAATCTATATTTCTCTACCTAACTTTTAAAAAATGCAGAGAAGTACACAAATCATATATATACAGGTTAACAAATTTTCAAAATGTGAACACCCTCATGTAACCACCACCAGATTTTACCTTTTGATTATCTTTGAGGCGACTTTCTTTTATCCTTTTTATTGATTTTGTGAAAAAATTCACAATACTTTTTGGAAATATGGTGATATTTAATACTTCAAGGATTGGGATAAGGAATGGAAAGAGTACTGTACAGAGAAGAGAAGGAAAAGCACAGTGAAAATTCAAAAATTACACAACAAGTATAATTTGCTCTATCAATCAGGAAGATACCAGGGTCAGATACCAGAATCACTCCTTCTATGACCTTTGCTCAGACTTCCAAGCCAATGACTGAGCAAGGCCAAGTCCACTTTTGGAATGATCAAGGAAACAGAATTACATTCCTAAACTTCATAGTCTTTTATCACTGGATTAGAGTCTCTTTGGATAAACCACACTATAATCTGCTACTCTAATTAAGCATTTTGTGCAAAAAACAATTAAAGATATAAATAAAACAGTCTATGTCTTTCAACCACAATGGAATTAAATTAAAAATCAATAACAAAAATTGGGAAACTCACAAATACATGGAAATTAAACAATACATGGAAATTAAACAATACACTCCTAAATAACCAATGAGTTGTATACTATATAAAAAATACAACCAGAAATTACTTTGAGATAAATAAAAACGAAGTCATTACTTACCAAAATGAATGGGATGTAGGAAAAATAGTGCTCATGGAAAAGTTATAAGGCTATAAATGTCTACTTTTAAAAAGAACAAAAATCTCAAGTCATGAACCTAACTTTCCACCCTAACTCACTAAAAGAAGAAGAACAAACTAAAGCTAAAGCTAGAACAAAGAAGAAAGTAATAAAGACAAGAGCAGAAACTAATGAAATAGGGAATAAAAACAATACAGATATTCGATGAAACCAAAAGCTGATTCTTTGAAAAGAAATTTTAAGCTAGATTGACCAAAAAATAAAAAAGTGAGAGAAAAAAAGCTCAAATATCTAGCATCACAATGACAGAGGAGAGATTACTATTCACGTTAAAGTGAGAAAGAGCATAATGGAATACAAGGAACAAAGTTCACCAATAAATTAGATAACTTAGAGGAAGTGGACAAATTCCTTAAAATACATGAAGTGAAGAAACTAACTAAAAAAGAAACAGACAATTTGAATTTCTCTATTAAAAATGATTAAACAGGAAGGTTGATTCCTCCAATTCCACACTTCTTTCTCAAGATTGCTTTGGCCATTTGGGGCCTTTTGTGTTTCCATACAAATTGTGAAATTATTTGTTCTAGTTCTGTGAAAAATACTGTTGGTACTTTGATAGGGATTGTGTTGAATCTATAGATTGCTTTGGGTAGTATACTCATTTTTATTATATTGACTCTTCCAAACAAAAAACGTGATATATTTTGCCACCTATTCGTGTTATCTCTGATTTCTTTCATCAGTGTTTTATAGTTTTCTGTATATACCTCTTTTGTTTCTTCTGGTAAATTTATTCCTAAGTATTTTATTACTTTCATTGAAATGGTGAATTGAATTGTTTCTTTAATTTCTCTTTCTGATCTTTCATTGTTAGTGTATAGAAATGCAAGGGATTTCTTTTTTTTCCAAACATGAACATATATGCATTTATGTGTTGATTATAAAAACAAATACCTGGGATTAAAGTCTACACTTACAAATGTTATAACAGAGTACAACTAGCTGTATACAGGAATATTATAAAGCATGACTGATAATATTACTTCAGTAATAATGGTATTGTCTTCTTGTAGTTTATGGAATAATGGTAGAGCCTAAGGTACAGTGCTTTTAGAGTTTTTATTTTTCTTTTTTCTACAATTGTGCTTCTATTTCTTAATCTACTACTGATCCTGAGAGTTTTACCTGACAGCCATTAAAAATGATATAATTTAGTCTTTCACATTACTCTGAAATCTAGCTTGGAAACAAATATTTCCTAAAAAAGCAATTACATATTTCAGTGTTTATTATACTTGCTCTACATATATTATAAAAGTTGAGTGCTTTATGTCAGAGAAGTTAATCTGAAATCATTCTTAGTTAAATTCATCATTCTCTGTACTGTTAGAACAAGTAAAATGAAATGGTAGGAACATTAAAGGTAGAGCATTGTTATTTGGCAAACTATGGCAAACTATGAAAATTAACATTTACAAAGTACTTCACTGTGTTTACATTTTATTATTGTTTAGCTATAATAAAGGTGGAAATGTGAAAATATTCCAGGTGGTTATATCTTTAAAAAAATTAATTAATTTATTTTAATTAGAGGCTAATTACTTTACAATATTGTAGTGTTTTTGCCATACATTGACATGAATCTGCCATGGGTGTACATGTGTTCCCCATCCTGAACCCCTCCCTCCTACCCCATCCCTCAGGATCATCCCAGTGGACCAGCCCTGAGCACCCTGTCTCATGCACCAAAGCTGGACTGGCGATCTATTTCACATATGATAATATACATGTTTCAATGCTATTCTCTCAAATCATCCTACCCTCACCTCCTCCCACAGAGTCCAAAAGTCTCTTCTTTACATCTGTGTCCATTTTGCTGTCTTGCATATAGGGTCATTGTCACCATCTTTCTAAATTCTATATATATGCATTAATATACTGTATTGGTGTTTTTATTTCTGACTTACTTCGTTCTGTATAATAGGCTCCAGTTTCATCCACCTCATTAGAACTGATTCAAATACATTCTTTTTAATAGCTGAGTAATAGGAATACAAGGGATTTTTGTGTATTAATTTTATATCCTGCAACTTTACTATATTCATTGATTAGCTCTAGTAATTTTCTGATGGCATCTTTAGGGTTTTCTATGTAGAGGATCATGTCATCTGCCAACAGTGAGAGCTGTATTTTTTATTTTCCAGTCTGGATTCCTTTTATCTCTTTTTCTCTGATTGCTGTTGCTATCACTTTCAAAATTATGTTAAATAGTAGTAGTTAGAGGGGGAACCCTTGTCTTGTTCCTGATTTTAGAGGAAATGCTTTCAAATCAATCTTAAGAAAGAAGAATGGAACTGGAGGAATCAACCTTCCTGACTTCAGACTATACTACAAAGCTACAGTCATCAAGACAGTATGGTACTGGCACAAAGACAGAAATATAGATGAACTGAACAAAATACCAGAATACCAGACCACCTGACCTGCCTCTTGAGAAACCTGTATGCAGGTCAGGAAGCAACAGTCACAACTGGACATGGAACAACAGACTGGTTCCAAATAGGAAAAGGAGTACATCAAGGCTGTATATTGTAACCCTGCTTATTTAACTTATATGCAGAGTACATCATGAGAAACGCTGGGCTGGAGGAAGCACAAGCTGGAATCAAGATTGCCGGGAGAAATATCAATAACCTCAGATATGCAGATGTCACCACCCTTATGGCAGAAAGTGGAGAGGAACTAAAGAGCCTCTTGATGAAAGTGAAAGAGGAGAGTGAAAAGGTTGGTTTAAAGCTCAACATTCAGAAAACTAAGATCATGGCATCTGGTCCCATCACTTCATGGGAAATAGATGGGGAAACAGTGGAAACACTGGCTGACTTTATTTTTCTGGGCTCCAAAATCACTGCAGATGGTGATTGAAGCCATGAAATTAAAAGACGCTTACTCCTTGGAAGGAAAGTTATGACCAACCTAGATAGTATATTAAAAAGCAGAGACATTACTTTGTCAACAAAGGTCCGTCTAGTCAAGGCTATGGTTTTTCTAGTGGTCATGTATGGATGCGAGAGTTGGACTGTAAAGAAAGCTGAGTGCAGAAGAATTGATGCTTTTAAACTGTGGTGTTGGAGAAGACTCTTGAGAGTCCCTTGGACTGCAGGGAGATCCAACCAGTCCATCCTAAAGGAGATCAGTCCTGGGTGTTCATTGGAAGGACTAATGTTGAAGCTGAAACTCCAATACTTTGGCCACCTGATGAGAAGAGTTGACTCATTTGAAAAGACCCTGATGTTGGGAAAGATTGAGGACAGGAGGAGAAGGGGACAACAGAGGATGAGATGGTTGGATGGCATCACCGACTCAATGGACATGAGTTTGAGTAAACTCTGAGAGTTGGTGATGGACAGGGAGGCCTGGAGTGCTGCTATTCATGGGGTCGCAAAGAGACACGACTGAGCAACTGAACTGAACTGAAGAAAATAGAATGTCCAGAGATAAATCCATGCACCTATAGACACATTATCTTTGACAAAGGAGACAAAAATATACAATGGAGAAAAGTCAGTCTCTTCAACATGTGGTCCTGGGAAAACTGGTAAACTACATGTAAAAGGATGAAACTAGAACACTTTCTAACACCATACACAAAAATAAGATGGATTAAAGGCCTATACCAGAAACTATAAAACTCCTAGAAGAAAACTCAGGCAGAACACACTCTGACATAAATCACATCAAGATCCTCTATGATCCACCTCCCAGAGTAATGGAAATAAAAACTAAAATAAATGAATGAGATCTAATTAAACTTAAAAGCTTTTGCACAATGAAGGAAACAAGCATGGTGAAAAGACAGCCCTTAGAATGGGAGAAAATAATAGCAAACAAAGCAACTGACAAAGAATTAATTTCCAAAATATACAAGCAGCTCATGCAGTTCAATACCAGAAAAATAAACACCCAATCAAAAAGTGCACAATAGACCTGAACAGACTTTTAACCAAAGAAGACACACAGATGGCTAATAAACACATGAAAAGATGTTCAATTTCACACATTATTAGAGAAATGCAAATCAAAATCATGCTCACACTAGTGTATTATCTCACACTAGTCAGAATGGCCATCATCAAAATGTCTACAAACAATAAATGCTTAAGAGGGTGTGGAGAAAAGGGAAACCTCTTACAGTGTTGGTGAAAATGCAAACTGGTACAGCCACTATGGAGAAAAGTGTGGAGATTCCTTAAAAACCTGGGAATAAAACTGCCGCATGAGCCAACAATCCCACTGCTGGGCATACACCCCAAGGAACCCAGAATTGAAAGAGACACATGTACCCAATGTACTGCTGCACTATTTACAATAGCTAGGACATGGAAGGAACCTAGATGTCCATTGGCAGATGAACAGATAAGCAAGTAGCAGTACATATACACAATGGAATATTACTCAGTTATAAAAAAAAGGAATGCATTTGAGTCAGTTCCAGTGAGATGGATGAACCTAGAGCCTATTATACAAGGTGAAGTAAGTCAGAAAGAAAAGACAAATACTGTATATTAACACATATACATTGAATTTAGAAAGACGGTGCCGATGATCCTACCTGCAGTACAGCAAAGAGACACAGATCTAAAGTGAAGACTTTTGGACTCAGTGGGGAAAGGTGAGGGTGGGATGATTTGAGAGAATAGCATTGAAACATGTACATTGAAACATGACCAGTGCAAGTTCAATGCATGAAGCAGGGAACCCAAAGCCAGTACTCAGGAATAACCCAGAGGGACAGAGGGGGAGGGAGGTGGGAGGGGGTTCAGGATGGAGGGGACACATGTATAACTGTGGCTGATTCATGTTGATGTATGGCAAAAATCATCACAATATTGTAAAGGATTTATCCTCCAGTTAAAAATAAATTAATTAATTGGAAAAATTATTAAAAAGAAACTACTTAAAAAGAAAGAGACAATGTGAATAGACCTATAAGAAATATAAAGTTTGATTTGGTAATCAAGAAACAACCCACAATTTGACAATGAAAAGCTTAGGTTCTGATGGCTTTAATGCTGAATACTACTGAAATAATTGCAGAATTAATACCAAATTTTCACTAACTCATCCAGCAAATAGAAAATGATAGAACACTTTGAAAGTCATTCTGCAGGGCCAGTATTAACCCAGAGTGAGAAACAGACTAAGATATAACAGGAAAAGAAAACTATAGACCAATATATCTTATGACCATGGATACACAAATCCTCAACAAAATACTAGCACACTGAATCTACTAACATATAAAAAGATGCATACATCATATATAAGTGCACTTTATTCCAGGAATGCAAGTTGTATAATATGCCATTTCAACAGAATAATAAACAATGACTACATGATGATCTGATAGGTGCATAAGAAGCATGTGACAAAATCCAATACCCGCTTGTGATAAAAGCTCTCAGCAAACAGGAATAGAAGGGACTTTCATCAGCCTGATGAAAGGAATCTATGAAAAAAACATAGGTAACACTAATATTTAATAGTGAAAAACTGGATGCTTTTCTCTAAGATTAAGAATAAGACAAGGAAGTATTTTTCCACCATCTCTACTCAAAACTGTACCTGACAATCTAACAAGAAGTAATTAGTCAAGAAAATTAAACAAAATATATCCATTTAGGAAATGAAGACTAAAACTCATCAGATAACATGATCTTGTATACAGGGAATCCTAAGGAAGCCACTAAAAGCCTATTAGAAAAATAAAGAAGTTCAGCGGGGTTTCAAGATACAAGATCAAAACACAAAATCAATTGTATTTCTATACATTGCAATAAATAATATGAAAGTGACATTAAGAAAACAATTCCACTTACAATAACATCAAGAAGAATAGAATAAGTAGGAATAAAATAAAAGACATGTAAAATTTATACTCTGAAAACCACAAAACCTAGTTGAACTAAATTAAAGAAGATGTAAGTAAGTGAATTCATGAATCAGAACGTTTACATTGTCAAGATGGCACATCAACAGATACAAGACATTCTCTATCAGAACCCTAGCTGGCCTCTTTGAAGAAACTGACTATCTTAGCTTAAATTCATATGAAATTGCAAGGGGCTCGTAGAAGATAAAGCATTCCTGAAAAAAATAATAAAGTTATAAGACTCACCTTTCTTGATTTTAAAACTTACCATAAATCTACATTAATCAAGGCAATATGGTACTGGCCTAAGGATGAACATACAGATTCATGGAATAGAAGTTTGAGTCCAGAAATAAACCCACATGCCTGTGGTCAACTGAACACTGAAAATGTTTCCAAGACCATTCAATGGGGACAAAATAGGCTTTTCAACAAGTGGTGCTGAGACAACTGGATAGCTATAAGCATATCACACCAGGAGTACTGATTTAAGTAATAGCTGAAATTTATACCTTTTGACTACCAACACCCAATTCTTCTGTCTCCCAAACTCTGTCTCTGGAAACCAAAAATCTGACATCATTTTTTGATGAGTTTGGATTTCTTCTTTTGATTCATCATGTAAGTATTTGCCTTTCTCTGTCTGACTTATCTCACTGGGCATAATGCCCTCCATTGAGGTCCAGCCACATTGCTGCAAATGGCAGGATTTCCTTCCTTTTCATGGCCGAATCATATTCTGGTGTGTGTGTGTGTGTGTACACACCACATTTTCCCTATCCATTTATTCATCGATGGACACTTAGTTGTAAAAACCATTGAATTGTACATTTTAAGTGGGTAAATTGATGGTATGTGAATTATATCTCAATAAACCTGTGAAAAAGAAGGAAGGAAGAGAGAAAGAAAGAATGAGGAAGGAAGGAGAGAGGGAGGGAGGAATACAGAAAAAGGAATGTAGTAGGACACTTACCTATTGAGAGAAGAAATGGGTTGAGGATACTAAATCTTAAGAGCTTCTGGACATTCTCCACAAAGGGATCTTGTGGGTTGCCAAGGGAATCAATATTCACTCCAAATGATGTGCTAGTAATCACATCCATGCTGTAGGCCCCGAAGACGCTGAGTAGAGAAAGACAGACACAGACAGTTAAAATTGGGACCAGCTGACTATCCATATCCAACACAGTCAACAAGAAAATCATATAAAATCAGATGCCCAGGCAAGACAGGTCAAGAGCCACACTCTCTCAGAACCACCTGCTGGATCATGGAAGACTGTCTGCTGCTCTCACTCACTCCTGAGGTGTGTATGAGGTGTGGATGATGCAACTGCTCCTGCGCTGGGGGGATGGGGACACTAAAGCAAGCGAGACACCCCCACCACCAAACTCAAGGAGCTCAGTCACAGGATAGAACCCATAATCTGACAAAGTACAGTAGTGTGCTTTGACTATGGGCAATAAAAGGTGTATACAGACTGTGTCTGAGCACAGCAAAGGGAGTAAATTCACTCTTCCTGGGGAGTCAAGAACGGGGACATTGATCTGGGTCTCACCTCACCACAGAACCTGTGCTCAGAGCTGATTCTCCTTTAGGGCAAAACCAGAGTTGATATACAATATCACATTAGTTTCAGGTGTAGAAGAGCGATTTTAAATTTGTATAGATTATACCCCATTTAAAATTATTATTAAATATTGAATACATTCCTGCTATGTACAATCTATCTTTGTAGCAGAATTATGTTATACGTTGCAATTTGTACCTTTTAATCCTCTATCCTATCTTGCACTCCCCTTCCTACTCCCCACGGATGACCATCAGTTTGTTTTCTACATCTGTGAGTCTGTTTTGGTTTTGTATATTGATATTTACTCATTTTATTTTTAGATTCCCCATATACATGATAACATGGAATACTTGTCATTCTCTGTCTAACTTACTTCACTTAGCATAATACCCTCTAGGTCTATGTATGGTATTGTAAACAGTAGAATTTCATTCTTTTTTATGGCTCAGTAATATTTCTTGGGTGTATGTGTGCACATGTATACATGCACACATATGCCACATCTTCATCCATTCATCTGTTGGTGGATACTTAGGTTGCTTCCATATTTTAGCTATTGTAAATAATGCTGATGTAAACATGTATATTTTCAAATTAGTATATTTATATTCACTGGATATATACCCAGGGTGGAATTGCTGTATCATATGAAAGTGCTCGGGCTTCCAAGGTCTCTCAGTAGTGAAGAATCTACCTGCAATGCAGGAGATTTGGGTGTGATCCCTGGGTCAGGAAGATCCCCTGGAGAAGTGAATGGCTACCCACTCTAATATTATTGCCTGGGAAATCCCATGGACAGAGGAGCCTGGTGGGCTACAGCTCATGGGGTTGCAAAGAGTTGGACAGGACTGAGCAACTGAGCACACACATAATAGTTCTCTTTTTAGTTTTTGGAGAAACCTCCATATGGTTTCCCACAGTGGCTACATCAATTTACATGTCCACCAACCTTATACCAGGGTTCCCTTTTCTCCACATCCTCACCAACATTTGCTATTTGTGAACTTTCTGATGATAATAATTGCTACAGGTGTTGGGTGATTTTGTGATTTTGATTTGCATTTCTCTGATGATTTGCAGTGTTGAGCATCTTTTCAACTGTATACCTTCCATGAAAGAAATGTCTATTAGGATCTTATGCCCATTCTTCATTAGGTTGTTTGTTTTTCAGATTTTGAGTTGTATGAGACATTTATATATTTTTATTAGACATTTATATGAAAATATTTTTATATATTTTCTTTGAGACATTTATATATTATATATTATAAATATATATAGATATATTTTTGTATGAGACATTTATATATTTTTGTATGAGACATTTATATATGTATTTATATATTCTTGAAACATATATATGAGGCATTTATATATTCAAAAATATACAAGATGATATTAACCTCTTATCATTGTATCATTTGCAAATATTTTCTCTCATCCACTCACCAGGTTGTCTTTTCATCTTATTAATAATTTACTTTGCTGTGCAAAAGATTTTTAAGTTTAATTGGGCACCATTTGTTTATTTATTTATTTATTTTTGTTTATTTTTGCTCTTGTTTTCTTTGCCTTAAGAGTCAAATCCAAAAACATACAGCTATGATTTATGTCAAAGAGCATTCTGCCTATTGTTTCTTCTATGTTTTTATGGTTTCCAGTCTTACAATCAGGTCTTTAATCCAATTTTGAGTTTGTTTTTGAATAGGGTGTGAGAAAATGTTCCAATTTCATTCTTTTGCATGTAGCTGTTCAGTTTTCCCAACACACTTATTGAAAAGACTGTCTTTAGTCCATTGTTTATTCTTGTCTCCTTTATCATAGATTAATTGACTACAAGTGTATGGGTTTATTTTGGGTTTCTTAATTTTATTCAATTGATATTTTTTGTGCCCTTTTGTGCCCATACTCTCTAAAATCAGGAATAAGACAAGGATGCCACTCTCACCCCTTCTATTCAATGTAGTATTGGAAGTCCTAGCCACACAAATCAGACGAGAAAAAGAAATAAAAGGCATCCAAATTGGAAGGGAACATGTAAAACTATCACTATTTGCAGATGAAATAATACTTTACATGGGCAACCCTAAAGTTCTACAAAACACTAAAATAAATGAATTCAGTAAAGTGGTAGGCCCATGATTAATATGCAGAAATCTGTTGCTTTTCTATACAATAATAAAGGACTATCAGAAAGAGAAAATAATAAAACAATCCTGTTTAAAATCACATCAAAAATAGTAAAATGCCTAGGAATAAACTTAATCAGGGAAGTGAAAGACCTATACTATGAAAACTATAAAACAATGAAGGAAATTGAAGATGATACAAAGAAATGGAAAGATATCACATATACATGGAAAGGAATAATTAATGTTGCTAAAATGTCCATATTACCCAAACAATCTATAGATCTAATGCAATCCCTATCAAAACACCTGTGTTACTTTTCACAGAACTAGAACAAATAAGTTCTAGTTTATATGGAACCATACAAGATCATAAATAGCCAAAGCAATCTTGAAAAAAAGGAACAAAGATGGAGGCATCATGCTCCCTGACTTAAGACCAAATTGTGTATTTTTGTCTCCCAGAATATCCAAGGTGACAGTTAAGCAGATAAGTTAACCCTGGCTCATGTATACAGATTGCAGCCATGAAATTAAAAGACACTTACTCCTTGGAAGGAAAGTTATGACCAACCTAGATAGCATATTAAAAAGCAGAGACATTACTTTGCCAACAAAGGTCCGTCTAGTCAAGGCTATGGTTTTTCCAGTGGTCATGTATGGATGTGAGAGTTGGGCTGTGAAGAAAGCTGAGTGCCGAAAAATTGTTGCTTTTGAACTGTGGTGTTGGAAAAGACTCTTGCAAGTCCCTTGGACTGCAAGGAGATCCAACCAGTCCATCCTAAAGGAGATCAGTCCTGGGTGTTCATTGGAAGGACTGATGCTGAAGCTGAAACTCCAGTACTTTGGCCACCTCATGCGAAGAGTTGACTCATTGGAGAAGACCCTGATGCTGGGAGGGATTGGGGGCAGGAGGAGAAGGGGATGACAGAGGATGAGATGACGACAGAGGATGAGATGGTTGGATGGCATCACCGACTCGATGGACATAGGTCTGAGTAAACTCCGGGAGTTGGTGATGGACAGGGAGGCCTGGCGTGCTGCTATTCATGGGGTCGCAAAGAGTCGGACACGACTGAGTGACTGAACTGAACTGAACTGAACATGTACACAGAAGATACCTTCTGATAGTTTCATGAGCCACCACTCATTCTCGGGTGGCCAGGCAGTTGGAGTTGTAACACCATACACCTCCTTCTATTTGGTCACTAGAGTAACTCAGCAGTAGGAATTTGGCTCCAAGGCAGGCAACACAAGGGTCTCAGTGGAGCTCAGAGGACCAGCAGCTTCACCCCTACTTACTTTTTTATGTCGACGGACGTGCCTTTCTCTGCTTCCTTACTCAGGTTCCTCACCAACACATCTCCATATCGTCTAATGATAGGGAACATCTAGACACAAAACACAACAGTGCGGGAAGTTAAATGTGGAGACTCAAACGACCTGGTTTTCAGGGGCATGGAGCCATCAGTAACATTTTACTCTGAATCTGACGATGTCTCTTCTAGGATGTGAAGATAAAAAACACTTTAGGAAACTCAAATTTGGCACACCACTCCTTGGACAGGGATATGAATTTATTTTCTACCTTATTCTTTAAGTTGCTCATGGAAAACCCTCTTCTTTTCTTACCTCCTTGAGCTTCCCACTGGTGAAGGTTGGAGACAGCAATGTCCGTATTCTCTTCCATTGTTCATCCTCAGCCACAGAAACAGCATTTTTCATAATTCCCAGTGGGCCAAAAATCTAGAGTTGAAAGCAAAACATGTTTTACCCTACCTAAGTTTTGGGAGTCTCAACAGTTGTGGAAAATTTGTTAATAGTTTGGGAAAAATGTATTCAACAAATATTTAGTGACTGTCTACTTAGTACCAGGCCCTATGCTAGATGCACAATAAACATTTATCCTGAGTGTCTAGGTTCCTGTGAAGGTGGTAGACATTTGGCCACTTGATGTGTTTCCAGCCTTCATATTCCAATCTCCTTTAAATGCAAATGACCATGTAGTACAGAAAGGGTTCTTCCAGGGGATAGAAGGGAATAAGATCGAGTTCATCTTCCTGGGCTATGCAGAGAAGAAATGGATTGGTGACAGCCAGCCAGATAGCCTTGGCAGACTGCATTTTGCCTCAGATTACTTCTGTATTTATATATATTTAGAGACTGACCAACTGGAAAAAGGAATGTGCTGACATGGTGGGGCCTTTTTAGTACTATCTACACAAAAGATTAGGAATCTACTTGCTATTCTGAAAAAATTATGCAGTGATACGGAAAACATTTTCCCCTACATTTCCGCCCCATCCCCACCCCCAGAATAGAAGGGTAAAGAAGATAACTCTGTTTCTCAGCTTGGGGCAGGCTTATGAAGCCAACAGGTTTTAAAATTTCCTCAATCTTTCAAATTTATATGTTTTAAAATGGATACTTCCTACACTCATTCATGACAAAACTCACAAACAAGAAAAACAAATTTCTTTAGCTTGATAAAGAGCATCTACAAAAAAACCTACAGCTAACATCACTTTAATGATGAAATACTAAGGTGACGTCACCAAGATGGCAGAGTAGGAAACTCCAGCCTTTGTTGTCTCACAATTAGACAGCTCACAGTAAATGAAAGTAGGTCAAAAAAGTGTCAGCAATATAACAGAGCACACTTGAAAGTAACTTGCAGAAAGAGTAAGGAGAATAGCTACATTTTGTTTGCATCATCCCTTCCCCTAGGCCAGCACTGCTCAGCATCAAGAGGAAATTCCCCAGCCTGAGACATTTTCCCTTGCTGGAAAAAATAAAATAAAAAAAGACTAAAAGAGACAACAGGATCAGTGACCTGTTTCTCCAGCCTTTCAGAACATTGCACAAATGACCTGCTTTGCTTTCACCCCACCCAGAGACGAGCAGAGCTGAGACATCTAGAGACAACTAGGAGCAAAGAAGGGCAGGGACTACCAGTGTCAACCACGCAGCAGGAGTGACTATGGGTCTCTGTATCCTGCTCAGCAGAAAACCCCAGAAACTTTGCTATGATGAAACCAACTGCCAGCATAGTCATTGAAAAACCTCTGAAAATTTTGGTGCTGATCACTCCCCAGGGTTCTACATTAGCAGACTCCAATTGCCTGAGCCCTGTCTTTCCCCTCCACCCTCCATAGAGCTGCACCAGCCAGTGATGCCCTGAGACCCAGGATCCACACCGGCTGCCAGCCCCGATCTTCTTGGCTGGGCATGTGCAAAACCCCATCCCAGACCCCTGCAGCTGCTCAGGTGTCTATACTACATCAGTAGAAAGCAGTAGGTATTATGTGCTTTTGTAGCTACACACACACACACACACACACACACACCCTCCTATCTGTCTATATCTGCATCTATCTATCTCTCATCTGTCTATGTCATCTGGCCTGTCATCTATCTAGAAAGAAAAGCATGAATTTACGTGGATAATTCAGTCAGTGACTTCACAGGGTTTAGTCTAGTTTCTCAGTCTCTGAACCTATGACTTCTTCTTCAACAGTGAGAATGCTGGTTCCCATCATCCTTTCTGTATTACATGATCAATCCTCCTTTATAGACCCAATCCATGATCCATCCCTTTCCACTCATGATGCCCCCTCACCCTACAGGCTACCCCCACAAGTGAGTATTTTGGGTTCCCTCACCCATGCCTGGCTACCATCCCTGTGGACACCCTCCCCTCCCTACTCAGTCTCTGACTTGGAGCCACTATCCTCCTTCTCTGGCCCCACCCTGACGTGTGAGGCTGCCCACTTTCTGTGGCCCACCTTTGGGTTTAGGACTGGAATGTCCAGGAAGAGATGGCAGGCAGGGGAAGGAGAGGGGAGGGAAGGGGCAGGAAAGGGAAAGGAAGAGCCATGTGCAGCTTCTGACCCCACTGAAACTGACCAGTGTGTGCAGGCTTTCTCCCAATCAACTGATCAATCAGCCACCTTTAATTCAACATTCATGGTGTTAAGGCAGTTGTGTGAGTCCTACCCTACTGCCTCCAACCCCACTAGAGCTGCCCAGCTAGAGCCACCGCTGATGCTATAAGACCCAGGATCCACACCAGCAGCCAATCTTTTTCGATGCACATGTGCAAAACACCATCAGAGGCCCCTGCAGATGCTCAGATGCCTAAAGCCAGTCCTGACTACTGTCCTTCGGCTGCACTGACCCACCTGTCCACAGCTAACCTCTGCAGCCGCACACCTGCACACTGCCAGGCTCAGGTCTGAGCACAGTGATGAAGACCCAGGGCAGCAAAAAGTAAAGTGAGTAAATACTAAATAAATAAATTATTTTAGATGGATAGTCTTTCCATAAAAGGTGCTGGAGCAAATCAGACATTTAGATGTAAAAAAAAAAAAAAAAGAGAGAGAGAGAGACAACCTCATACATTACACAAAACCTAACATAAAACAAAATAAAACAAAAAAAAACCCAACCTAAAATGGATCATAGGCTTAAATGTAAAACATAAAATGATTTAATGTTTAGGAAAAAATAGGAGAAAATCTTCAGGGCCTAGGGGTAGGTCAGGATATTTTGGACTTGACAACAAAGGCAAAATCCATAAAAGAGAAAATTGATAAATATTCATCAAAATTTAAAGAACAATGTTTGCTAAAGACCTTGATAAGAGGAAAAAGCAAGCTACAAGCCATGACTATAAAAGAATAGTAAAAGGGAGCCTTGGAGGGATGGAACAGTTCTATCCATTGATTGTAGTGGTAACTACACAAATCTACATCTAGGACACATTTTCATAGAACAAAACATACACAAACGAGTGAATATGAAACTGATGAAATCAGAATAAGCTCCATGAATAGTATAAATGTCAATTTTCTGCTTTGAAATTGTATTCTAATTAATCAATATATTGCCGTTGGAGGAATCAGGATGAAAGGTACATGACATGCAGCCTCTCCATATTTTTCTCTTTTGACAACACCCTGTAAATTTATAATATATTTCAAAATGCATATCTAATAAACAAATAAATTTTCAAGTTAAAGAAAATGGATGCCTACCCTCCGGTTTGTGAAGACAGAATAACATTCTTTCACTAGTACTGTTTTGATCACGTCTGGATCTGTGATAACCAACACGGGCTGTTTACCTTCAAAAATCCTGTGTAGGGAAAACAGAATTGATTAAACTTAATGAGCCATTTCTGCAGGTGAAACCACACCTGGAAGTCCAGATGTCCATCCTAACATTACTTAATCTATCCTCTTAAGGTCATAGTTAAAACTACCCTGAAAACATTATTAATTGTGGGTGGTAGGGACATGGGTATTTCCTATACCATTCTCCATAGTATGTATAGGTTTAAATATTTCATTATCAAAAAGGAAGTTATCTTAGTAAATAGTTGAAGTAAATTATCTGAAAATTAAAAAATAATTAAGGAGAGTCTATCTACTCAGTCATTTTCGAAGATATACCCAAAGCATGAAAATGCATATAATATTAGATGAAAACTATTGATACATTGATTATAAATAGGTAACAAAATATCTGCAAATGGAGGGAGATTTGGAATGCTCCACAAGTGACAGTGGGATTATGAAAGATTTTTTTTTTCAATTTAACTGGGAGTCCAGGATATCTATGCTACTGAACTTGCCTAAGGAACCACCACCAAGGATGCTACAAGGGAAGCCAAAATGCTAAATAATCTCTGGAACTGCAGAAGTCCATCCGTGTTGCTACTCAGGACAGAGCCAGAGCCTCTAACATCGTGTCATGAAGACTGAGAGCAGGCTCACAGCTGCTGTGTGCACAATGTCTGTCCGGGTCTGTGTTGAGCTGCTGAAGCTGTTGGACTGACTGATGCCATGAATTCTTGTACTAGTGCTGCCCCAACAGATAGCCAGTTGTCTGTGCTTGTCTATTTCAATTATTGTTCCCTGAGACTCTACCAGGAGAAAATAAAAAGTGATTCTCCCTTTCTTCAAAAAGAAAGAAAGAAAGAAAGTTAATCATGATGAAAGAGCAGAAAGTTATGTTCCAGATGAAGGGACAAGATAAAACCCCAGAAAAACAACTAAATGGAGATAGACAACCTTCTAGAAAAAGAATTCAGAACAATGATACTGAAAATGATCCAGGATCTTGGGAAAAGAATGGAGGCAAAGATTTCGAAGATGCAAGAAATGCTTATTAAAGATCTGGAAGAACTGAAGAACAAACAAACAGAGATGAATAACACACTGCTGCTGCTGCTGCTGCTAAGTCGCTTCAGTCGTGTCCGACTCTGTGCGACCCCATAGACAGCAGCCCACCAGGCTCCCCTGTCCCTGAGATTCTCCAGGCAAGAACACTGGAATAACACACTAGAAGGAATTAATAGCAGAATGACTGAGGCAGAAGAACAGATAAATGACCTGGAGGACAGAATGGTGGAAATCTCTGCTGCAGAACAGAACATAGAAAAAAGAATGAAAAGAAATGAAGACAGCCTAAGATACCTCTGGGACAACTTTAAACATACCAACATTCATATTATAGGGGGCTCAGAAAGAGAAGAGAGAAAGAAAGGGCCTGAGAAAATATTTGAAGAAAAAACAGCTGAAAGCTTCCCTAACATGAGAAAGGAAATAGTCAACCAAGTCCAGGAAGCACAGAGAGTCCCGAGCAGGATAAACCCAAGGAGGAACACACCAAGACACACAGGAATCAAACTGACAAAAATTAAAGACAGAGATAAAACATTAAAAGAACAAGGGGAAAATGACAACTAACACACAAACAAGCTCTCATCAAACTATCAGCAGATTTCTCAACAGAAACTCTACAAGCCAAAGGGAATGGCACGATATATTTAAAGTGATGAAAGGGAAGAAACTACAACCAAGAATACTCTACCCAGAAAGACTCTCCTTCAGATTTGATGGACAAATCAAAAGCTTTCCAGTCAAGCAAAAGTTAAGAGAATTCAGCACCACCAAACCAGCTTCACAACAAATGCTAAAGGAACTTCTCTAGGCAGGAAACGCAAGAGAAGGAAAAGACCTACAGAAAATAAACCCAAAACAGTTAAAAAAAACGGTAATAGAATCATTCATATCAATCATTACCTTAAATGTAATGGATTACCTTAAATGTAAATGGATTAAATGCACCAACCAAAAGACATAGACTGGCCAGGTGGATGAAAACATATGCATGTATGTACTTCCACTTACTGCATTACTCTGCTTGACTCCCCTGCAAATTGTATGTAATTGTTTTATATTGTTAAGTTAATCATGTTCCCATTATGGCTTGCAATTGTAATTATCTTTTATTTTTGTCTGACTATTGATTGTGAAAACTGATAAACACCTTTTACTATTGTGATTATGATACTATTACTCACTTAATAACACTATATCATGACTGGTCAACAGAAAAATAATAGAACTCTATATCACCAAAGCTAGGATCTAATAGAAAAACCTGTAATCACTTGTTAAAATCCAGACACATCTCAGAATTATCTTGAAACTTTTTGAAAAATACAAGTGCTCAGGTATTGCCTTTTTTCCTCCAGAGCTCCACATATGTTTCTAATAAGCAGTCATGTTTAAAAACAACGATATGATGATCTTTTACTTTTAGCTAGTTTATTTCACTTTTTCTATTTCATATTCAGTGCTCCCATTTCATTTACTTTATGTTCTCCAATTTCTCCATCTCTTCCTTTTTTTTTTATGTTCTTTCTTGAACCTTTATCAAGTGTAGTAGAAAAGCTTTTGTATACTATATATAAATATGTATAATATATATTTTAGAAAACTTATGAATTTTTGCCTAACTAACAAGTGCTCGGGCCTGGTGCACTGGGAAGACCCAGAGGAATCGGGTGGAGAGGGAGGTGGGAGGGGGGATCGGGATGGGGAATAAGTGTAAATCTATGGCTGATTCATATCAGTGTATGACAAAACCCACTGAAATGTTGTGAAGTAATTAGCCTCCAACTAATAAAAAAATTAAAAAAAAAAAAAGTATGACATTTCAATTCTACCTGTTTGACAGTATGAATAGAATGCTATATTTCTAATTAAAAAATAGATATGCAACAAGCAACAAAGGTTTATGGTATAGAATAGGGAACTATAGTCAATATCTTATAATAACCTACGATGGAAAATAATTTCAAAAATAGTATATGTGTATCTGTATAATCAAATTACCGTGTGTTCACTTGAAACATTGTAAGTCAACTCTACTTCAATAAAATATATATATTTAAAAAAGAGAGAGAATCATGTGGGAAAGGGTCATAAAATGCATTTATAGGCACATATTAGAATGTTTTGGAATAATGCATTTTATGCAACAATTTAAGGCAACCTAAGGAGAGATAAAATGGAAAAGTGGGAAAAGAGTGAGACACTGACAGAAAGTGATGCGAGGAGTTCCTGGGTGTCAAAGTCTGGAGAAAAGTGATGACCTGTGACTCTCCAGGCCTGATTCAGACTATGGACCTGCATACCTGGTGGCCTCTAGGATCTCTGGTCAAATAAGTCTCCAAAGCTTTACAACAAATGACTTCATTCCAAGAAGCTCTGGACTGAGGGCCCTCCATACCAAGTGGGGAGGGAGAGTGGCTAGTTATAATAAGTGTATCCAATGGAAGTTTCCAGAATACTCACCCCCAAATTTTCCCATACTTTTTAAAACATTCTTCATCAAACTCACAAATACCCTGCAAGGAAAAATAAAATTACGTTATTAATATACTGTATTGAACCCTACCTCTAATTCACAAAACTATCATTTTTCACTGGTAGTTAGAGGGAAGTTCTTATTAAAAAATGTCTTAAGGGAAAGGAGAGAAAATAGAGGAGATATTTGAAACTGACAATTTAAAATCACTCTTGAATTTTCTTTGAATATTATAGATACTAAACACTTACTCCTGTCAGTGAATACTAATTACTCCTTGTCTTCCTGAAGGCTTTTCCTTGTGAATGTGTTGTCCAAAATCTTTTAATCTCTAATCCCCCATGGACATGTGAGAAAACTGAAGCTGAGGTAAGTAAAAGTTTGCTACACACCCTTTCATTTCCTAGTTAAGCAGCCTTTTCATTTATCTCATGAGAATTCTAGCAGAATAAGGAAGTTAAAGCACCAGAGATGTCTTTTAATTTCACATATTTAAATAAGTCTAAGGAGTGTGTGCTGAATGAGAAAGTGAGTGAATGAGTGGGTGAATGAATGACAAAGTGGACTTGCCTTCTAGTTTTCCAGCTCAACACAGAAAAAATGGGAAGATGCTACAGCTACACAAAGGACAATGCGGTTTAAATGCCTGGCCTGAATTTTTACTTCTATAACTTAAAAAAAGAAAAAAAAGCCTTTTGCTAAGTTTTTACTGAGATATTCAAACTGTGGTGTTGGAGAGGACTCTTGAGTGTCCCTTGGACTGCAAGGAGGTCAAACCAGTCAATCCTAAAGGAAATCAACCCTGAATATTCATTGAAAGGACTGATGCTGAAGTTGAAGCTCCAATACTTTGGCCACCTGATGCAACAAGCTGATTCATTGGAAAAGACCCTGATACTGGTGAAGTGGGAGACAGAGGATGAGATGGTTGGATGGCATCACCAACTCAATACATCAGTTTGAGCAAGCTCCAGGAGATGGTGAAGGACAGGGAACCCTGGTGTGCTGCAGTCCATGGGGTCACAAAGAGTCGGACATGAATGAGCAACTGAACAACAAACAACAAAGCACATGAAGATCTCAGAAAAGTGGGTTTTTTAGGTGCATCTACTAAGGAGTTCATTTGGGAAAGGTCGATAGGAAATTACTGCTTCTTCAGATGGAAAAATGTTCAGGAAGTTATTAGGCAGCGATGAGATAATGATGATCTCAGTTGGGAGAATTGGGATCTAAGAAACAATCCTCATGTCTGCCGGAAAGGAAATCTAAGTCAGAGAGCAGCCGGCACACAGGGCTCTGCCCATGGACATCTGGACATAGCTCACGACCTTCAGTTGAGGGACCCGGCCCTGGAGGAATCATCAGAGTGTGATGAATATTAAGGTTCAGCCAGAATTCACAATCCATTTGCCATCTGGTACATCCCCCCCCAGTTAAATTAAACAGTAAATTAAATTTTTAATAATTTTGTCAAATCATATCCTTCCTAGTGAATTTGCATATGTGATTCTGCCTTATTTTTTAAAACTCCACAACTTGTTTGGTCAGTAAATATCTGAAGCAAATAGACAACCACCAACTTGTCTCAGTTACACTCATTCCCTGCTCAAACTCACCCATGAGGTACCTGCTTTGAAGGGACAGAAGAAAAACAGAAAGCTTTTGTTCCATCTCTCAAATCCCAAAAGATGTCATGTGTAGCAAGAGGTAGAGCAGAAAATGGAAAAAGAAAAACTGCAGGCATTAGCAGTTGTTGAGAGAATCCAAGTATGTGCAAATTACCCGATAGGTTAAAAACTAAAGTGTCCAACCAATTCAGGAGGAAAGGGACAAAAGGTACCCAGAGCTTATGCTACCAACAAGGCACATCTGACACTAGTGTACACAGCATAATGAGCCATGACCAGGCATCCCTTCATGCTTTTCTCCTGACAACTAGTAGGACTTTCCCTTGCTGGGAGCCTGCACCTGGCAGAAAGAAGATCCTCTTCACAAAGCTTACAAGATGGAACTTCAAGTCTTGTGGTGACTCAGCCAAGACAGCTCGACTGTCTGAGGAGGCAAACCTGAGGCTCCTGACAGCTGACAATAGAGGCCTGGGATAAAGAGGTCATGTGCGGTGGGGTCTATGATGCCATTTCTGGGAAGTAAGAAAACTTTCAACTGCCTCCTAAGGAGGAGAATTTTTACTATGGAACTCAGCTGGGATTTGCAAACATAAGAAGCAAAAAAGGGACATCAAGCAACACTCACCTTTCGGTAGGACAGAACGTTTCCAAAATAAGGTAGAGGTCTTGGCCCAGGAACTCCCAACTTCTTAAAAAACCCATAGGAATAAGTTCCATATCTATGAATTGAGAGAGAAAATCCAGGTCAGGGATTGTGGAATAAGTGCTGGAGCTGGCCAGTCACTAACTCGAAACTGGAACCATAAGCCTAGAGAGGTAATATGTAGGTGATAAATAATAACAGCAATTCCAAAAGCAATAATTACTTTCCCTCATCATCTCCTTTCCCTCCTCCATAGTGAGACCACAAATAGCAGCTGAAGTCTTGATGGTCCCAGTTCTAGAGTGGATGCTTGGTAAATATTTACAATTTGAGAGCTCCTGGGAGGTTTAGGTTCTAATTCCTCCAAAAAAATTCACTCATATGTATTTAGTAAGTTGACTCTTCCATGATTCAGAGATTCTCATTCTAAGTACACAAGGGGAAATTTTTTTTTCTGTCTCAAACATGAGATTTTGGATAACTGCATCCACCCAATGACAAAGTTACTAGAGCATAACATGGCATTGTTCTTATACTTATTCTTTTCCTTCCCTTTATGCTGCTGTTGTTCAGTCACTCAGTCATGTCTGACTCTTTGTGACCCCATGGACTGCAGCACGCCAGACTTCCCTGGAATTTGCTCAAATTCATGTCCATTGAGTCAGTGATGCCATCCAACCATCTCATCCTCTGTCACCCCCTTCTCCTCCTGCCCTCAATCTTTCCCAGCATCAGGGTCTTTTCCAAGGAGTCAGTTCCTTGCATTGGAGCTCCCACCAAGGCCTGACCTCATTTTAAGATCTGATTCTTCTTAACTCTGTCTTCACAAGCAGGCATTAAAACAAGCATAGCTTTTTATTTTAATTAAAATAATATTAGTTTATTAAGTGTAACTTGCTTTATTATTTAATGGCAATTCAGTTCAGTTCAGCCACTCAGTTCTGTCTGACTCTTTGCAACCCCATGGACTGCAGCACACCAGGCCTCCTTGTCCATCACCAACTCCAGGAGTTTACTCAAACTCATGTGCATTGAGTTAGTAATGTCATCCAACCATCTCATCCTCTGTTGTCCCCTTCTTCTCTTGCCTTCAATCTTTCCCAGTATCAGGGTCATTTCCAATGAGTTGGTTCTTTGCATCAGGTGGCCAAAGTATTGGAGTTTCAGCTTCAGCATCAGTCCTTCCAATGAATACTCAGGACTGATTTCCTTTAGGATTATTTGGTTGGATCTCTGTGAAGTCCAAGGGACTCTCAAAAGTCTTCTCCAACAACACAGTTCAAAAGCATCAATTCAGCAGTAAATGCTAGAGAGAGTATGGAGAAAAGGGAACCCTCTTACACTGTTGGTGGGAATGCAAACTAGTACAGCCACTATGGAGAACAGTGTGGAGATTCCTTAAAAAACTGGGAATAGAACTGCCATATGACCCAGCAATCCCACTGCTGGGCATACACACAGAGGAAACCAGAATTGAAAGAGACATGTGTACCCCAATGTTCATCGCAGCATTGTTTATAATAGCCAGGACATGGAAGCAACCTAGATGTCCATCAGCAGACGAATGGATAAGAAAGCTATGGTACATGTACACAATGGAGTATTACTCAGCCATTAAAAAGAATATATTTGAATCAGTTCTAATGAGGTGGATGAAACTGGAGCTTATTATACAGAGTGAAGTAAGCCAGAAAGAAAAACACCAATACAGTATACTAACGCATATATATGGAATTTAGAAAGATGGTAATGATAACCCTGTATGCGAGACAGCAAAAGAGACACAGATGTATAGAACAGTCTTTTGGACTCCGTGGGAGAGGGTGAGGGTGGGATGATTTGGGAGAATGGCATTGAAACATGTATATTATCATATGTGAAACAAATCACCAGTCCAGGTTCGATGCATGATACAGGGTGCTCGGGGCTGGTGCACTGGGATGACCCAGAGGGATGAGATGGGGAGGGAGTTGGGAGGGGGGTTCAGGATGGGGAACACATGTACACCCGTGGCAGATTCATGTCAATGTATGGCAAAAACCACTACAATATTGTAAAGTAATTAGCCTCCAATTAAAATAAATAAATTTGTATTAAAAAAAAACAAAAGCATCAATCTTCGGTGCTCAGCTTTCTTTATAGAACAACTCTCACATCCATACATTATACTGGAAAAACCATAGCTTTGACTAGATGGACCTTTGTTGGTAAAGTAATGTCTCTGCTTTTTAATATGCTGTCTAGGTTGGCCATAGCTTTTCTTCCAAGGAGCAAGTGTCTTTTAATTTCAAGGCTGCAGTCACCGTCTGCAGTGATTTTGGAGCCAAAGAAATAAAGTCTCTCACTGTTTCCATTGTTTCCCCATCTATTTGCCATGAAGTGATGGGACGAGATGCCATGATCTTTGTATTCTGAATGGTGAGTTTTAAGCCAGCTTTTTCACTCTCCTCTTTCACTTTCATCAAGAGGCTCTTTAGTTCTTCTTTGCTTTCTGCCATAAAGGTGGTGTCATAAGGGTGGCAATAGGTCTTTACAAATCAATTATCTAAACAATTAAAATGAGCCAGTTAGCATAACTGCCCCAAACATGGGAAATGTAAACTTAATGGTTACTATAGTGACACAATGACTGGAATTACATCAGTGGTTGTGTAAATGCTTAACACCTGGAGCTAAAAATGGAACTATATTTTTCCTACCTACCCGAGTCAATTATATGATACCTATGAGGATATCTGGGCTTCCCAGGCAGCTCAGTTGCAAAGAATCTGCCTACCAATGAAGAAGACATGGGAGATACTGGTTTGATCCCTGGGATAGGAAGGTCCCTGGAGGAGGAAATGGCAACCCACTCCAGCACTCTTGTCTGGAGAATCCCACGGACAGAGGGGCCTGGTGGGCTACAGTCCACAGTGTTGCCAACAGTCAGACATGACTAAAGCAACTTAGCAAGGATGTACAAGCCAAGTGTGAACCAACTGAATTAAGAGCATTTTTTAAAATTTAAAGCTTTTCCACCTGTTAACAAAATATATCCTTTATACTCATTTTCACCCCATTCTTATCATCTTTCCTATCAGTAAGTGATCAGCTTAATATACTCAGTGTCTATTTTCTGTACGTGTTCTTAGAAAACATATAACCATGCCTCATGTGCAGATGCTTTTATTTACTCTCTACCATTTTTTTTTTTTTACTGTGCTAAACAGTATGCAGGACATGCATTATCTTTGGTCCCAGACCAAGGGATCAAACTTGGGCTCTTGGCAGTGAGAGTGAAAAGTCCTAACCTTTGTACCACCAGGGAATTCTTTCTTTAATAATTTTTATTTTGAGATCATAGTACATTCATAAGAATTTATAAGAAATAGTACAGAAAGATCTCATTTACTCTTAACCTAGTTCCACCCAATGGAGACATCTTTAAAAACTATACAGTATATACAGGACATGGAAGCAACCTAGATGCCCATCAGCAGACAAATGGATAAGGAAGCTGTGGTACATATACACAATGGAATATTACTCAGCCATTAAAAATAATTCATTTGAATCAGTTCTAATGAGATGGATGAAACTGGAGCCCATTATACAGAGTGAAGTAAGCCAGAAAGATAAAGACCATTACAGCATACTAACGCATATATATGGAATTTAGGAAGATGGTAACGATAACCCTATATGCAAAACAGAAAAAGAGACACAGAAGTACAGAACAGACTTTTGGACTCTGTGGGAGAAGGCGAGGGTGGGATGTTTCAAGAGAACAGCATCAAAACATATATATTATCTAGGGTGAAACAGATCACCAGCCCAGGTTGGATGCATGAGACAAGTGCTCGGGCCTGGTGCACTGGGAAGACCCAGAGGGAGTGGGTAGAGAGGGAGGTGGGAGCGGGGATTGGGATGGGGAATACATGTAACTCCATGGCTAATTCAAGTCAATGTATGACAAGAACCACTACAATATTGTAAAGTAATTAGCCTCCAACTAATAAAAATAAATGAAAAATAAAAAAGAAAAGAAAAAAAGAAAAAAAAAACCCATACAGTAACCCGACACACACACACAACCAGGTACAGTTTTGCAGTCTATGATTTGTTACCCATGGTCTATGTGGTTAACGTATTGGTGTAAAAATATTAAGTGGAAGATTCCAGAAATAATTTATAAGTTTTAAATTGCGTATTGTTCAAAAAATGGGCCAAAGAACTAAACAGACATTTCTCCAAAGAAGACATACAGATGGCTAACAAACACATGAAAGATGCTCAACATCACTCATTATCAGAGAAATGCAAATCAAAACCACAATGAGGTACCTTTACACACCAGTCAGGATGGCTGCTATCCAAAAGTCTACAAGCAATAAATGCTGGAGAGGGTGTGGAGAAAAGGGAACCCTCTTACACTGTTGGTGGGAATGCAAACTAGTACAGCCACTATGGAAAACAGTGTGGAGATTTCTTAAAAAACTGGAAGCAGAACTGCCATATGACCCAGCAATCCCACTCCTGGGCATACACACTGAGGAAACCAGATCTGAAAGAGACATGTGCACCCCAATGTTCATCGAAGCACTGTTTATAATAGCCAGGACATGGAAGCAACCTAGATGCCCATCAGCAGATGAATGGATAAAGAAGCTGTGGTACATATACACCATGGAATATTACTCAGCCATTAAAAATAATTCATTTGAATCAGTTCTAATGAGATGGATGAAACTGGAGCCCATTATACAGAGTGAAGTAAGCCAGAAAGATAAAGAACATTACAGCATACTAACACATATATATGGAATTTAGAAAGATGGTAACGATAACCCTATATGCAAAACAGAAAAAGAGACACAGAAGTACAGAACAGACTTTTGGACTCTGTGGGAGAAGGTGAGGGTGGGATGTTTTGAAAGAATGGCATGTATATTATCTACGGTGAAACAGATCACCAGTCCAGGTTGGATGCATGAGACAAGTTCTTGGGCCTGGTGCACTGGGAAGACCCAGAGGAATCGGGTGGAGAGGGAGGTGGGATCGGGGATCGGGATGGGGAATACGTGTAAATCTATGGCTGATTCATATCAATGTATGACAAAACCCACTGAAATGTTGTGAAGTAATTAGCCTCCAACTAACAAAAGAAAAAAAAGAAAAGAAAAAATAAAAGAAAAAAAAAAAGCTAACACCACTGTGCCCCTTGTGGCAGGGCAGAAATTAGACACTGAAGAGACCAGCAAACAGAAGCTAAAATAAACAGAGGGAACGGCTTTGGAAGTGACAGGTGCAATAGATTAAAACCCTGGAGTTAGCACCGACTACATAGGAAGGGGCCTACAGACCTTGAGAACTACAAGCCGGACCAAGGAACTATCTGAAAACGAACTGACCCCACACTGTCTGCAACAGCTCCAGAGAAAGTCTCAGATATATTTTTAGTATTATCATTTTTTTAAATTAAAAAAAGAATTTTTTTTACTTTTTATTTTGTTTTATTTTTTAAGTCCCCATTACTCCTTTAATTTTCATTTTTATAACCTACTATTACCTTGCAAATAAAAGACCCTATTTTTAAAACAAACTTCATATATACATATTTTATAATTTCTGTAACTTTTTTTTTTTTTTTTTGCTGTTGTTGTTGTTTTGTTTATTTGTTGGTTTGATTTTTTTTTTCTTTTTTTTTAATATTGTATTTTTGGGACTTTAACCTCTACTGAAGATTTTTAATCTTTGCTTTTTGGTATTTGTTATCAACTTTGTACCTTTAAGAACCCAATCTTCAGTACCCGTTTTTACTTGGGAGCAGGATCACTGGCCTGATTGCCCTTTCCCTCTTTTGACTCTCCTTTTTCTCCACCAGGTCGCCTCTGTCTCCCCCCGCCCCCTTTTCTTCTCTACCCAACTCGTTGAATCTCTTTGTGCGTTCCGGGCTGTGGAGAACACTTAGGGAACTGATTCCTGGCTGGATCTGTCTCTCTCCTTTTGATTCCCCCTTTTATCCTCCTGGCCACCTCTGTCTCCTTCCTCCCTCTTCTCTTCTCTTCTCTGTGTAACTCTGTGAACATCTCTGAGGGGTCCAGACTGTGGCGAGCACATAGGGAAGTGATTATTGGCTAGCTTGCTCTCTCCCCTTTTGATACCCCCTCTGCTCCTCCTGGTCACCTAACTCCCTCTTCCCTCTTCTCTTCTCCATGTAATTCTGTGTACCTCTCCAGGTGTCCCTTACTGTGGAGAAACTTCATTATTAACCTAGATGTTTTATCATCGGTGCTGTATAGATGGAGAAGTCTTGAGGCTACTGTAAGAATAAGACTGAAAACCAGAGGCAGGAGGCTTAAGTCCAAATCCTGAGAATATCAGAGAACTCATAAATCCAGGGAACATTAAACAATAGGAGCTCATCAAACACCTCCATACCTACACTGAAACCTAGCACCACCCAAGGGCCAACAACTCCAGAGCAAGACATACTACATAAATTCTCCAGCAATGCAGGAACATAACCCTGAGCCTCAATATACAGGATGACCAAAGCCACACCAAACCCACTGACCTCTCAAAACTTATTACTGGACACTTCATTGCACTTCAGAGAGAAGAAATCCAGCTCCACCCACCAGAACACCAACACAAGCTTCCCTAACCAGAAAACCTTGACAAACCACCTGTCCAACCCCACCCACAGTGAGGAACCTCCACAATAAAGAGGAACCACAAACTGCAAGAATACAGAAAGGCCACCTCAAACACAGCAATATAACAAGATGAAAAGGCAGAGAAATACCCAGCAGGTAAAGGAACATGATAAATGCCCACCAAACCAAACAAAAGAGGAAGAGATAGGGAATCTACCTGATAAATAATTCCAAATAATGATAGTAAAAATGATCCGAAATCTTGAAAGCAAATTGGAGTTACAGATAAATAGCCTGGAGACAAGGATCAAGAAGATGCAAGAAAGGTTTAACAAAGACCTTGAAGAAATAAAAAGGAGTCAATATATAATGAATAATGCAATAAATGAGATAAAAAAACACTCCGCAGGGAACTAACAGCAGAAAAAAGGAGGCATAAGACAAGATAAGTGAGGTAGAAGATAGAATGGTAGAAATAAATGAAACAGAGAGGAAAATAGAAAAAAGAATTAAAAGACATGAGGACAACCTCAGAGACCTCTGGGACAATGTTAAACACCCCAAAATTCGAATCATAGGAGTCCCAGAAGAAGAAGACAAAAAGAAAGGCCATGAGAAAATACTTGAGGAGATAATAGTTGAAAACTTCCCTAAAATGGGGAAGGAAATAATCACCCAAGTCCAAGAAACCCAGAGAGTCCCAAACAGGATAAATCCAAGGCAAAACACCCCAAGACACATAGTAATCAAATTAACAAAGGTCAAACACAAAGAACAAATATTAAAAGCAGCAAGGGAAAAACAACAAATATCACACAAGGGGATTCCCATAAGGATGACAGCTGATCTTTCAATAGAAACTCTTCAGGCCAGAAGGGAATGGCAGGACATACTTAAAGTGATGAAAGAAAATAACTAAAGCCCAGATTACTGTACCCAGCAAGGATCTCATTCAAATAAGAAGGAGAAATAAAAAGCTTTACAGACAAGCAAAAGCCGAGAGAATTCAGCACCACCAACCCAGCTCTCCAAGAAATGCTAAAGGATCTTCTCTAGACAGGAAACACAGAAAGGATGTATAAACTCAAACCCAAAACAACAAAGTAAATGGCAACAGGGTCATACTTATCAATAATTACCTTAAATGTAAATGGGTTGAATGCCCCAACCAAAAGACAAAGTCTGTCTGAGTGGATACAAAAACAAGACCCCTGTATATGCTGTCTACAAGAGACCCACCTCAAAACAAGGGACACATACACACTGAAAGTGAAGGGCTGGAAAAAGATATTCCATGCAAATAGAGACCAAAAGAAAGCAGGAGTAGCAATACTCATATCAAATAAAATAGACTTTAAAACAAAAGCTGTGAAAAGAGATAAAGATGGACACTACATAATGATCAAAGGATCAATCCAAGAAGAAGATATAACAATCATAAACATACATGCACCCAACATAGGAGCACCACAATATGTAAGACAAATGCTAACAAGTATGAAAGGGGAAATTAACAATGACACAATAATAGTGGGAGACTTTAATACTCCACTCACACCTATGGATAGAAAAACTAAACAGAAAATTAACAAGGAAACACAAACTTTAAATGATACAATAGACCAGTTAGACCTAATTGATATCTATAGGACATTTCACCCCAAAACAATGAATTTCACCTTTTTCTCAAGTGCACATGGAACCTTCTCCAGGATAGACCACATCCTGGGCCATAAATCTAGCCTTGGTAAATTAAAAAAAAATTGAAATCATTCCAAGCATCTTTTCTGACCACAATGCAGTAAGATTAGATGTCAATTACAGGAGAAAAACTATTAAAAATTCCAACATACAGAGGCTGAACAACACGCTGATGAACAACCAACAAATCACAGAAGAAATCAAAAAAGAAATCAAAATATGCATAGGAATGAATGAAAATGAAAACACAACAACCCAAAACCTATGGGACACTGTAAAAGCAGTGCTAAGGGGAAGGTTCATGGCAATACAGGCATACCTCAGAAACAAGAAAAAAGCCAAATAAATAACCTAACTCCACACCTAAAGCAACTTGAAAAGGAAGAAAGTATGAACCCCAGGGTTCACACAGAAAGGAAGAAATCTTAAAAATTAGGGCAGAAATAAATGCAAAAGAAGCAAAAGAGACCATAGCAAAAATTAACAAAACCAAAAGCTCGTTCTTTGAGAAGGTAAATAAAATTGACAAACCATTAGCCAAACTCATCAAGAAACAAAGGGAGAAAAATCAAATCAACAAAATTAAAAATGAAAATGGAGAGTTCACAACAGACAACACAGAAATACAAAGGATCATAAGAGACTATTATCAGCATCAATATGCAAATAAAATGGACAACTTTGAAGAAATGGACAAATTCTTAGAAAAGTACAACTTTCCAAAATTGAACCAGGAAGAAATAGAAAATCTCAACAGACCCATCACAAGCAAGGAAATTGAAACTGTAATCAGAAATCTTTCAACAAACAAAAGCCCAGGACCAGAGAGTGTCACAGCTGAATTCCACCAAAAATTTAGAGAAGAACTAACACCTATCCTATTCAAACTCTTCCAGAAAATTGCAGAGGAAGGCAAACTTCCAAACTCATTCTATGAGGCCACCATCACCTTAATACCAAAACCTGACAAAGATGCCACAAAAAAGAAAACTATAGGCCAATATCACTGATGAACATAGATGCAAAAATCCTTAACAAAATTCTAGCAAATAGAATCCAACAACATATTTAAAAGATCATACATCATGACCAAGTGGGCTTTATCCCAGGGATGCAAGGATTCTTCAATATCCACAAATCAACTAATGTAAAACACCACATTATCAAATTGAAAGATAAAAACCATATGATTATCTCAATAGATGCAGAGAAAGCCTTTGACAAAATTCAACATCCATTTGTGATAAAAACCCTCCAGAAAGCAGGAATAGAAGGACCATACCTCAACATAATAAGAGCTATATATGACAAACCCTCAGCAAACATTATCCTCAATGGTGAAAAATTGAAAGCATTTCCCCTAAAGTCAGGAACAAGACAAGTGTGCCCACTCTCACCACTACTATTCAACATAGTTTTGGAAGTGTTGCTCAGCAATCAGAGCAGAAAAAGAAATAAAGGGAATCCAGATAGGAAAAGAAGAAGTAAAACTCTCACTGTTTGCAGATGACATGATCCTGTACATAGAAAACCCTAAAGACTCTTCCAGAAAATTACTAGAGCTAATCAATGAATATAGTAAAGTTGCAGAATATAAAATTAACACAGAAATCCCTGCATTCCTATACACTAACAATGAGAAAACAGAAAGAGAAATTAAGGAAACAATTCCATTCACCATTGCAATGAAAAGAATAAAATACTTAGGAATATATCTACCTAAAGAAACAAAAGACCTATATATAGAAAACTATAAAACACTGATGAAAGAAATCAGAGAGGACACAAATAGATGGAAAAATATACTGTGCTCATGGGTCGGAAGAATCAATATAGTGACAATGAGTATACTACCCAAAGCAATCTATATCCGATACAATTCCTATCAAGCTACCAACGGTATTTTTCAGAGAACTAGAACAAATAAGTTCACAATTTGTATGGAAATACAAAAAACCTCGCATTGATATGAATCCGCCATAGATTTCATATCAATGCATGACCAAATAAATAAATAAATAAATAAAAATAAAATTACAAAAAAAAAAAAAAACCCCAAAAAACAAAAAACCTCGAATAGCCAAAGCAATCTCGAGAAAGAAGAATGGAACTGGAGGAATCAACCTGCCTGACTTCAGTCTCTACTACAAAGCCACAGTCATCAAGACAGTGTGGTACTGGCACAAAGACAGAAATATAGATCAGTGGAACAAAATAGAAAGCCCAGAGATAAATCCACGCACCTATGGACACCTTATCTTTGACAAAGGAGGCAAGAATATACAATGGAGAAAAGACAATCTCTTTAACAAGTGGTTCTGGGAAAACTGGTCAACCACTTGTAAAAGAATGAAACTAGAACACTTTCTAATACCATACACAAAACTAAACTCAAAATGGATTAAAGATCTAAATGTAAGACCAGAAACTATAAAACTCCTAGAGGAAAACATAGGCAAAACACTCTCCGACATAAACCACAGCAGGAGCCTCTATGACCCACCTCCCAGAATATTGGAAATGAAAGCAAAAATAAACAAATGGGACCTAATTAAAATTAAAAGCTTCTGCACAACAAAGGGAACTATAAGTGAGGTGAAAAGACAGCCTTCAGAATGGGAGAAAATAATAGCAAATGGAGCAAGGACAAAGGATTAATCTCAAAAATATACAAGCAACTCCTGCAGCTCAATTCCAGAAAAATAAAAGACCCAATCAAAAAGTGAGTCAAAGAACTAAACAGACATTTCTCCAAAGAAGACATACAGATGGCTAACAAACACATGAAAAGATGCTCAACATCACTCATTATCAGAGAAATGCAAATCAAAATCACAATGAGGTACCATTACACTCCAGTCAGGATGGCTGCTATCCAAAAGTCTACAAGCAATAAATGCTGGAGAGGGTGTGGAGAAAAGGGAACCCTCTTACACTGTTGGTGGGAATGCAAACTAGTACAGCCACTATGGAGAACAGTGTGGAGATTCCTTAAAAAACTGGAAATAGAACTGCCATATGACCCAGCAATCCCACTGCTGGGCATACACACAGAGGAAACCAGAATTGAAAGAAAAACATGTACTCCAATGTTCATCGCAGCACTGTTTATAATAGCCAGGACATGGAAGCAACATAGATGTCTATCAGCAGATGAATGGATAAGGAAGCTGTGGTACATATACACAATGGAATATTATTCAGCCATTAAAAAGAATATATTTGAATCAGTTCTAATGAGGTGGATGAAACTGGAGCCTATTATACAGAGTGAAGTAAGCCAGAAAGAAAAACACCAATATAGTATACTAACACATATATATGGAATTTAGAAAGGTGGTAATGATAACCCTGTATGTGAGACAGCAAGAGAGACACAGATGTATTGAATAGTCTTTTGGACTCTGGGAGAGGGCAAGGGTGGGATGATATGGGAGAATGGCATTGAGACATGTAAATTATCATATGTGAAAGTAATCACCAGTCCAGGTTTGATGCATGATACAGGATGCTTGGGGCTGGTGCACTAGGATGACCCAGAGGGATGGGATGGGGAGGGAGTTGGGAGTGGGGTTCAGGATGGGGAACACATGTACACCCATGGTGGATTCAAGTCAATGTATGGCAAAACTGATACAATGTTGTAAAGTAAAACAAATAAATAAATAAGAAAAAACAATAAAATAAAATAGGTAACTATTCCTGTGCTATACAGTAGTAGTAACCCTTATAGGTTACTATACAGTAGCACAGGAAACTATACTCAATATTTTATAATAACCTATAAGGGAAAAGAATCTGAAAAAGAATATATCAATATGTATATAAAACTGAATTACTGTGCTAGACACCTGAAACTAACACCACTGCAAATCAACTATACTTCAATTAAAAAAAAAACAAACAAACTAAGGGAAACCCCTTTTCTGCTTAGCACCCTAAAACCCAGGTTACAGAGGAGATGAGCCTAACAGTTACTCACACATAGAGGAGCACCAGGCCGGTAGCCAGGAGAACCCAGGTTTCCATGGAAAAGCTTGGGGTTAGCTCCATGGCCACTTTCTTGGCGATTCCTTCCTCTGAGTTTCCTCTCAGCTGTATGTGCTGCCCTCTGCCTGCCTCTGAGCGCGGAGCTTCTGTTCACATTAGGCAGAGATTCAGTCTGGTTGGGAGATTTATGTGCTGAGAAAGGAGGTGGAGCTGGAGCTGCAACCAATAGAAGGGCCACCTGGGCTCCACCTGCAGGAGCCCCCTCTGCCTTGGTAGTTGGCCGAGCATCACACGCACTTCAGTTTGACCTCCCTTGAGTTCATATTCTGTAGGAAATCAATAAAGAACTCAATCAGTGTTATCAGTAAGCCCAAAGGTTACAGAAACTCAGACAAAGCCACTGGATTTAACTCTCCTCTAAACCTCCCTGTCTCTGTGGCTGCCTGTAGTCCAAAATATTTGAAGCCCTTCAAACAAGATGGTGGTGGTTTATTTGCTAAGTTGTGTCCAACTCTTTTGGGACCCCATGGACTGCAGTCCACCAGGCTCCTCTGTCCATGGGAATTCCCAGGCAAGAATATTGGAGTTGGGTGCCATCTCCTCCTCCATGGGGTCAAACAAGATAGCTGTGCTGATTGTTACTCATATGACGTTTTTCCTGCCTGGAAATGCCCTGTGTCCCTTTTAGGCTCTTAATTATCCTTCAAAACGAAGCTCAGGCAGAACATCTGTGTTAGACTCTTCCCTAACCAACCTCCTTGAGCATATATAACCTTTTCCTCCTCTGGGGATTTCTGTCCCCTGAAAACATTTCTATCTCCTGCACCATGTTTGGTTTCTATACCTAGTCCCTTTAGTAGATGGAGACTTGGGCACATACTGGGTACTAGCCAGGGTCATGTCCCAGGTACCTAGCAGAGTGCTTCCTGCAGAGTGGGCATTCAGAAATGTAGATGGAATTGAGTTGGTAGAAGTAAGGACACCAAGCACCTACGTGCCCTCTCCCTGTGGCTCTTTGGTGACCACGCCATCTTTCTGAATTGTTAACACACCTAGAGGGCCTGGCTGGGCTTTGGTCACTGTCTCTGTACTTTCAGGAGGATCCACCAGGATCCTGTTGGCAAGAGGGCCCCAGAAGGAGAGGCAGGACATGGAGGAGAGGGTGATGGCTGCACCAATGGTATCAATTCAGCTGATTCTGGACCCACCTCAAAAGCTCCTGCAAGTTAGATTCTAGATCAAAGAATGGTCCCCTCTCTCTGGAAAGGCCACAATCCAAGATCAAAGGGTGTAAAGAGAGTGAGAGCAAAAAGCAGTCCAATGGCCAAGAGGACCCCAACATCATTAGCCACAGTGATGTGGCACATACAGAAACAGAACTCCAAAAAGATCATATGAGGGCATGTTATCTCTGGGTAATGTGGAGGGTGGAGGGTCAGAGCACATGGGTCCCCACTTGTGGACAGGTAGGGCATTTGGGGGCTTCCAAAGTGTTGCTAGTGGTAAAGAACCCACTTGCCAATGCAGGAGACCTAAGAGACACAGATTTGATCCCTGGGATGGGAAGATCCCCTGGAGGAGGAAATGGCAACCAACTCCAGTATTCTTTCCTGGAGAATCCCATGGCTGAGGAGCCTGGAGGGCTACAGTCCACAGGGTTACAAAGAGTTGGACACTACTGAAAAACTTAGCATGCAGAGTACAGGGAAATTTTATTGGGTAACAAGGAGCTGATACAGAGGCCTAGAGTAGCAGTTGGTATCACCTGCTGGAGGCCTCCCTCTGCTGCACTTAAGTTGCTTCAATCATATCTGACTCTCTGACCCACAGGCTGTAGCCCGCCAGGCTCCTCTGTCCATGGGATTCTCCAGGCAAGGATACTGGAGTGGGTTGCCATGCCCTTCTCCAGGGGCTCTTCCCAACCCAGGCATCAAACCAGCGTCTCTTATGTCTCCTGCATTGACAAGCTTGTTCTTTACCTCTAGGGCCACCTGAGAAGCCCAGGCATCCACGTAACCTTGCTGAAGTCCTGATGGGAGCAGTATGAGGGCTGAGCATCGAGAAATTACAGTGGCTCGTTATCAGCACTCTGAACCAAGTCCTGCATCTGCTTGGCCTAGGTAACCATGGATTATGTGAAAAACAAAACTTCAAAGGTTCTTGAAACTTAATAGAAACGCAAGGTATGTAAGCTGTGTTTGTGCACTTCCTTCTCCCTTTATCCTGTCTCACTTTCACTCCTTCTGCAGAAAGTGATACTCATCTCTTGGTAACTTTTCCCCTCACTCTGGCCTGAGAGTCCCCAGGGCTGTCCTCTACTGGCCCGAGTGGGTGGAAGTTTTATTAGTAAAGTGCAGTAAGTCCCAACTATGCCTCCTGCCCTATTTTACTTCCTTGGGAGCTTGTCATGGAACATGAAATTTCTGTCATCCTAGTTTTTCATCTTTGGTTTCAGGCTTCCTCCAGGAGGCCCCTGTTAAAATCCACAGCTTCCACTGAGAATTATAATGCTTGAACACATCTATTTATCTGTCCATTGCTTCAATTCAAATGGGTGATCGTCAGGTGCCAGTACTATGCTGTAGGCTAGAAGCTCTACAGTTCTGTCCCTTGGGGGCAGCCTCTCAGTGGAGGAAGTGAGACATACAACCAAGCTCAGTATGGGGCATACCTTTGGAGTCTTTGGGGAAATGGAGCCCTAGAGAGAGGCAGCAAAGGAGAGAAATGGATGGAAGCTTGAGTACCAACAAAGGACAGACCTGGGAAGCTGGAAGATGATCCCCATCCCCAGGGAAAGTGAAGTGAAAGTGAAAGTCGCTCAGTCATCTTTGCGACCCCATGGACTTATACACAGTCCTTGGAATTCTCCAGGCCAGAATACTGGGATGGGTAGCCTTTCCCTTCTCCAGGGGATCTTCCCAACCCAGGGATCGAACCCTGGTCTCCTGCATTGCAGGTGAATTCTTTACCAGCTGAGCCAGAAGGGAAGCCCAAGAATAGTGGGGTGGGTAGTCTACCCCTTCTCCAGGGTATCTTCCTGACCCAGTAATCAAACCAGGATCTGCTGCATTGCAGGCAGATTCTTTACCAACTGAGCGATCAGGGAAGCAAGTCAGACAGAAAGTCCGAGGGATTCTGATACATCTCTGCCCCCTTTCGGTGCCTTCTCTGGGTACCTTTGGGGCTTCCCTGGTGGTTCAACTGTAAACAATCTGCCAGCAATGCAGGAGACCCAGGTTTGATCCCTGGGTCAGGAAGATCCCCTAGAGAAGGGAATGGCTACCCACGTCAGTATTCCTGCCTGGAGAATCCCATGGCCAGAGGAGCCTGATGGACTCCTGCCCATGGTGTTGCAAAGAGTGGGGCACGATTGAGCAACTAAGCACATACACACACGGGGTACCTTTAAGGAGGGTCATGCTAAAATCCCCCATGTCCATATATAGAAAGTGAAATTCAGTGACTGCAAATGGCTTCCCAACAGCTATTGATCAAAACATGTTATAACTAATATGAAGAGAGATGGCAAGTGTTCTGCTCTGAAATGCCAATATTCAAAGTTTGCAGTTTCATGATGAGGGTCACTGTGAAATAGTGAGACCCAAGGCTGAAGCAGCAATTTGGTTAGAAGTTCGGTTCCTATCTCCATGTCTAACCCTGCCCAGGGGCTCCCCACCATGGGTCTCCAGAATCAAGGACTTCATCTCACCTCAGGAGAAACAAGGACAGGCGCTTGTCATGACAGGTGCTTGTCATCTATCTATACTCCTCCGCTAAGAGGAACACAAAATACATCCCCCCAGGAAGAGATTACCTTGTCATCTGATAACTACTGACAACTTAATTCACTCAGCTAAACCCACAGTCTTTCTTATTCTTCTTGGAAACAAATTCCTTATGGAAACTATATACTTTCAGTTTCCTCCAAAACACATATGCCAATATCATGGTTTTCTCACTAAGCCTTATTATATGCCATCACCTTCTCAATTCACCTCAGGGCCTGGTCCAGCTGGTTGGAATCTGTCTAATGGCAATAGTCTAGTCAAATCCTGAGAAAAATATGTAGCCAGAGCCATGTCCTAGCAAAGGCTAACGGCCTTGCTCTACAAAGGGAAATAACAGAAGGCATGATCTTAGTTCCCTTCGTTCCACAGCAGACACACCTGACTTGAAAAGTCTCACATACGAAGACCGTGAAGGAAGACGTGTACCTGAAGAGCACCCCACATCTCAAGTCTCTCCTCTGGTCATTTGTGTACTGACGGCCTCGGCATGGTCAAAGCTCTATTCCAAGTGCAGATGTGACTAAGATCCAGATATTACTCAGGTTGAAGGTAGAAATAGACAATTATAGTACTGCCAAGGTAAACTAAGTATACATGTTTTAGATATTACTCGGCATGGTCAAAGCTCTATTCCAAGTGCAGATGTGACTAAGATCCAGATATTACTCAGGTTGAAGGTAGAAATAGACAATTATAGTACTGCCAAGGTAAACTAAGTATACATGTTTTAGAAACACACTGTCCTCATCAATGATACATGGCTTATCTTTTCAGACCTTAGCAATCAGCCAGAGATGGAAATCAAAGAACACTCATGGAATTGGGCATTAGGCTCAGATATCAGGAGAGGTGAGCAGGGTGTCAGGGACTCAGTGATGCAAGAGGCCCCGTCAGTCTGCTATTCCTGTCCTTTTAGAGGTGACTCCTCTTCTGGGACGCCTGTCCTGACTTCCACTGGCTGAGATAATTGCTCAAAGTATGGGGAGGCCCTGATGCTCTGGAATGATGTGTGTGCTAGATTCCAATTTCACAGATCATGGGTCTGTAACCAGAGCTCTGCCCCAACACAGACAAGGTGAGGGCCCCTAGCAAGCCAGTCAGTAGGGGCTGGGTGAGTTTAGTGGGATGTTCTTTCTGACCCACAGACATCCCACCATGAAGAAACACACACACACATGTGCCCTTAAACAGAAGCGCTTCCATGGACTTCACAGCAAAGAGAAGAGAAAGACCTCATCATGGCTGTTCACTTTCTACTCCATTCCTGAGTTTCTCTTACTTGATAAATGAATCACTAACATCTCTACCACACTGTACACCTTAGAAAGTTCTTTCACATCTCTCAATTGATTACCCTGAAAACTATGTGAGATACGCAGTGCTGGGGTTATTTGATTCCCACTTTACAGATGTAAAAACAGAAGCTCAGGGTAGGGAAGAATCTTGTCCAAGCATTAAACAATACATGTAGGGTGTGGAGCTAGATCTCGTAATTCTATATTGTGCCAAGTGACATGCTTGCCTGGATTCTGAGAGGCCTCTGGAAATAACTTGGCAGGTTGTGTCAACCTCTTATGGGATAAATATCTCCATCATGCTTCTGCTGTTGTTATAAATGCTAGAGCTGTTTGTGGCCACAAAAGAGAGAGCAGATGACTAAATGTATTCATGACTTATGGTGTCAGCAGATAAGGGATGTTGTAAATAGTCCTGATGTGTCACAGTCAGAATCATCTGGGTTTCCAAGAAAGCAGGAAGTAAAAGATCAATGAAACCAAGGAGTGAAAGAGGAATTAGAGGAGGCAGGCAAGTTTCAGAAGACCACAAGGAGGGGAATTAATGACACAGGAGGTGTAAAATGAAAGAAAAGATCAGCATCACAGGTTAGCTGCAAAAGAGGAGCAAAGGGTTGGCCGTCTCTCCTAATCAGCACAGTAACCTCCTAAGGAGTTTTATGTGACCCTAGACTGGCCTCACCCAGGAAAGTCCCTACTCTGCCACCTGACAGAGCCTGGTAAAACATGAGTCATGCATCATTCCTCTATTACTCAAATCTCTCCAACCACTTCCATCATCCACTGAATTAAACCCAAATGCCATGGGGCAGCTATTGAAGACCCATGTTGGATGTTTAGGTCACTTTCATATCTTGACTATTTCAAACAGTGCTGCAATGAGCAAAGGGCCTCAAAGTAGCCCTTTCTTGAGATAAATGGCCAGAGGTAGAACTGCTGGATTTTATGGCAGTTCTCTTTTGGTTTTTTGAGGCATCTCCATGCTGTCTTCTACTGTGACTGCACCAAGTTACATTCCCAGCAACAGTGCAGGAAAGTTCCCTTTTCTCCACATCACTGCCCACATTTGTTGCTTCTTGTCTTCTTTATAATTTGTCATTTGGACAGGTATGAGGTGGTATCTCATTATGGGTTTGACTTGCATTTCCTGATGATGAGTAATGCTGAGCTCATTTTCATGTGCCTGTTGCCATCTGTATGTCGTCTTTAAAATGTCTATTCAGGTTTTCTGCCCACTTTTTAATCAAGCTGTTTGGTTTTTTAGTATTGACCTGGGGTATTACACTAAGTGAAATAAGTCAGAAGGAAAAAAAAAAAGAAACAAATACTGTATGATTTCACTTATATATGGAATCTAAAAAACAAAGTAGAATACAGAAAAAGACTGTATTACAAAAATACAAAAAAAAATACAGAAAAAGACTCACAGATACAGAGAACAAACAGGTGGTTGCCACAGGGGAAGTGGGTTGAGGGACAAACAAAATGGATGAAGGGAATGAAGAGGTACAAACTTCCAGAAAATATATAAGTCACTGGGATATAATGCTCATACAGAGAATATAGTCAATAATATTGTCACGAATTTATACAGTGACAGATGCTTGCTGGCCTTATTAAAATAATCAAATTGCAATGTATTAAAATATAGAATCATTCTATTGCGTGCCTGAAGCTAATGTAACATTGCATGTTAATAAGAACTCAATTTCTTAAAATAATTTAAAAATAAATTAATAAATAAATGGTGTAAAAAAGACCTGTGTGCATCTGGCCACTGCTGACTTCTTCAGGCTTGTCTTAGTCCACTTCCTGTGCAAACATGATGTTTTAAGAAAATGGCATGATATGCTGTTCCGAAGCTCCCCCCCCGCCCCCACAACTGGTCTTCTTGTGTCTATACAACCGTTCTTCCATCTGAAATGGGTTCAATCCATTTCCCATCGTGAATTCCTAGACTTCCTCTGGGAGTCAGCCAGGGCACCATCTTCCCCAGTGACCCTTGTCCTGAACATGTAGGTAGTGGGGAGGGTCCCACTTCTGCATGATCACAGTTCTCACGTGGAAACATACTAACTCTCAGACCATGATATCCATTGTAATTCACGGGCAGGGGGAATGTTAAAAACTACACAAGCCTGGGTGCACCTGAATATCTGAAATTCATGGGATAAAGTCAAATACAAGAAAATTGCGTCTATTACTTTAATTGTTGCTAAGAATTGTGAAAAACATTAGTTGAAATATTAAAAGCAATAGCCTAGATCCTAGGGAACATAATTGACCAAAACTAGCCAAAGAAGAAATAGAAAGCTAAACAGTCTCAAAATTCCTTTAAAAAGTAAGTGAAAGTCAAATCTTCTTGCAAGGAAACATCACATTCAGAGAGTTTTATGGTAATCTTCAAGAAACACATATGTCTTAGCCTGCTTTCCCAAGAAAGGAGAGCTTGAAATACAGGCTTTGGTGCCACTATCTTCTGGGGAATTTGATCCAGGGGAAAAAGAGTGAAGGAAAATAGGAATATAGCATGGAAGAAGCATCTATATCAGATTCATTACCAATCTGGTCAACACTTGGTATCAAAAGCAACCAACTCTTTGATCAACTGACCATCTTCTGAGAGGTCATATGACCACTCAGAAGATGTAGCCCATCCAAGGGATTGAAGAGGGAAGAGCGTATTCACTGGTTTCCCTTTCCCTTTGTGAAAATGTTCTTCACACAGGGAAGTAATTCTCTAAAACTTCTGTATTACAGAAGAATTGTTAGGTTGAGAGGCACAGTCAGGCTTCCCTGCACAAATTCAGTTGGAATCTGAGCAAAGATGGTCCGTGTAGTTGTGGCAGGAACAGAGACCAGGGCAGGTACACTAGTTCTCTATGCCGTCGAGCAGATTATTCCCAAGTATAACCCCTTGAAACAACAAGCATTTACTGTGTCACAGCTCCTTGGGCTGGGAGTCCAGGTGTGGCTTACCTGGGAGCCTCTGGCTCAAGCTTTCTCATGAGGTGACAGTCTTGCTGTCAGGCTGGGCTGCCTCTCATCCAAAGTCTCACCTGGGGAAGGACCCACTTTCAGGTCCTCCAGGTGGTCTGCCAGGGTTCAGATCCTCACAAGCTTGAGGATTCAGTTCTTCACTGGCTGTGGCCCAGAAGCCCCTCAGATCTCTGCCACCAGGGTCTCTCCACAGAGCAGCTCACCACATGGCAGTCACTTCCCCCAGAGTGAGGGAGTGAGGGGGCACCCAATTAATATTCTACTCATTAGAAGCGAGTCACCTATCCCAGCCTCACCAGTGGGAGGGGGTTAAATGGGGCATAAGTACTAGGAGGCAGAGCCATTGGCAGCCAACTGAGAGGACTCCATAGCAGAGGTGAAGCTAAGATTCTGTGTTGTCACATAAAATCAATGCAATCATGGCCAGCTCACTCTATGAGGACAGTATGAACTTGACTCAAATAGGTTAAAAATGGGACAAGAAGGAAAGACTGCATTTCAGTCTCACTCATGGGCTTCAACACAAAAATCCTGAGCAAAATAAAGCCAGTCAAATCCAGCAACAATGATACACCATGACCAAGTTGGATTTTCAAGGGATGGGAATACCAGACCACCTGACCTGCCTTCTGAGAAATGTGTATGCAAGTCAAGAAGCAACAGTTAGAACTGGACATTGAACTACAGACTGGTTCCAAATTGGGAAAGGAGTACATCAAGGCTGTATATTGTCACCCTGCTTATTTAACATATTGCAGAGTAATCATGCAAAATGCCGGGCTGGATGAAGCACAAACTGGCATCAAGATTGCTGGGAGAAATATCAATAACCTCCGATACGCAGATGACACCACCCTTATGGCAGAAAGTGAAGAACTAAAGAGCCTCTTGATGAAAGTGAAAGAGGAGAGTGAAAAAGCTGGATTAAAACTCAACATTCAGAAACTAAGATCATGACATTCAGTCCCATCACTTCATGGCAAATAGATAGGGAAACAATGGAAACAGTGAGAGACTTTGGGCTCCAAAATCACTGCATATGGTGACTGCAGCCATGAAATTAAAAAACATTTGCTCCTTGGAAAAAAAAGCTATGACCAACCTAGACAGCATATTAAAAAGCAGAGATATTACTTTACCAAAAAAGGTCCATTAATTCAAAGCTATGTTTTTTCCAGTAGTCATGTATGGATGTGAGAGCTGGACTATAAAGAAAGCTGAGCACTGAAGAATTGATACTTTTGAACTGTGATGTTGGAAAAGACTCTTGAGAGTCCCTTGGACAGCAAGGAGATCCAACCAGTCAATCCTAAAGGGAATCAGTCCTGAATATTCATTGGAAGGACTGATGCTGAAGCTGAAACTCTAATACTTTGACCACCTGATGTGAAGAACCAACTCATTGGGAAAAAAAAGACCCTGATGCTGGGAAAGATTGAAGGCTGGAGGAGGAGAGGACAACAGAGGACGAGATGGTTGGATGGCATCACTGACGCGATGGACATGAGTTTGAGTGAGCTCCAGGAGTTGGTAATGGACAGGGAAGCCTGGTGTGCTGCAGTCCATGGGGTTGCAAAGAGTTGGACATGACTGAGCAACTGAACTGAGTTGGATTTTACCCTGAAACTCTTGGGTGATTAACAAAGAATAAATATTAGTATTAGCTATCAGGTTAATTGATTAAAAGAGAAAGGTCTTATCAGCCCAATAGCTTCAGAAAACACATTTATTAATATTCAATATATCATTTATGATACAAGAATGCACTCCTAATAGCAAGTTATTTCCTTAATGTGATAAAAGTATCTACCAAAACCACCTAATAAAACATCATTCTTCATAGTATAAAAGCATTATCTGGCTATGCCATTTTACCACATGCACATACAGCCTTTTCAAAATTTGTAACACTCTTTAAGTATCTAAAATGCCATCAATTAATTTTATGCTGGAAACAAAAAGAATGTCATTACTTGGTTTTTTTTCAGAAACCCAGTTTGTAGATCCCAGGTGAACAACTGAAAAAAATCACTGAATAAATTAAATATTTTTTTACCCTTTGAGAACTGACCAACATGGGTTCATTCAGTGGGTTCATTCAACTGAGATCAACTAGGTTCAAAAGCTGAGTTCTTCACCTTTAGTTAGAACATAGGCTCCTATGATAATCAGATAGAAAAAATAAACCACCTCCCCAGAAAATAAACAAATGCTACTCATTAGTGAATGCAGTTCCAAGAGTTTTCTAAGTAGACATGTCAGCACATGCCTGCCAAGCCCAGTGATTTTTTCCAGGGGCCCTGCCCAGCCAATTCCAGCCCACACCTTGAATTCAACACAAGATGCCCTGTTCTGATTGGTCACACAGTTACCTCCATGGTCATATGCCCTGTGTATCAGTCTGAGCTGGTCTTTGCTGTGCCTGGTACTACGACACAACATGGGGACAAAGTATGAACAAGACTGTCACAAAGGGCGCTCACCTAGGTAGTGTGCTCAATGCACACAGACACCTCCAAAGGCATCGGGAGGCTGGGAAAGGCAGAGTTAGGTGGGATCCAGAGCCTCTGTAGGGAGGGGTGGGCTTCCTAGAGGAGGTGACATGGATGCAGTACCACGGACAGAGCAGAATTTGCCTAAGGAGAGAGGGCATGCAGGCTGTGAGAATGGTTCATCTTATCAAAATTATCATTGCTGAGTCTGTCATTTCTCGGTTGCAGGCAGTGTCTAAATCAACCAATTTTTATTACTGCTAATAAGGAAGTGATCAGATCACAGGCCAAGTTAGGGATCCTGTAATTCTAGGACCAAGGTTCCACCCCGGATAGCTCAGCAGGGACCTGAAGGATGTGCAGGATGTCTGGGAAAAGCCACATGGCTTTCTGGTATTACAGTGACCTGTCTTGAATTCGTTAGGGTACAGTCCTGAGATTAAAAACATTTACCGAGGTCACACTGACACGCCATGACATCAACCATTCGGGGCCATTTAGCACATTCACAGTGCGGTGCCACCACCTCCTCTAGTTGCAGCACACTCCCCTTCCACCAGAGGGCACTCCTGAGCCCATGGGCAGCTCCTCCCAACTCTCTCCTCTCCCAGCCCCTGGCCACCACTCATGGACATTCTGTCTTCACGGCTTTGCCTCTTCCAAATGTTTCATGTAAATGGAATCAGGTAATGTGTGGTCTCTTGTGTCCGAATTCTTTCATTTATGCATTTTAAAGTTAATCTCTCTTATGCCTTGTATTAGTATTTCACATCTGTGATAACTGAAGAAGCAACTATTGTATGGCTACATCACGATCTGTTTATCCATTCATCCACTGGTCTGCCTTGTGTCTGCCCTTCAGCTATTGTGGAGAGTGGTGTTATGAACACGCAGGTGTATGTCTTTGAGAATTTGTGTTCAGTTCGCTTAGGCATCTACCCAGGAGTGCAATTGCTGGTAATTCTATGCTCAACGACTGAGGAACTGCCAAACTGTTCCACACAGTGGCTGCTTTGTTACATCCTCACCAGCACCTGCTGAGGTTTCCACATTTCCTCTACATCCTCACCAACACTTTCGTTTTCCCTTTTTAAAAAATAGCCATCCCAGGGGACTTCCCTGGTGGTTCAGTGGCTAAGACTCTCTGCTTCCAATGCAGGGGGCCCGGGTTCATACCCTGGTCAGGGAACAAGATCCCATGTGCTGTAACTAAGTCTCTGTAACTAAGACCTCATGCAGTCAAATAAATAAATAAATAAATATTAAAAAAAAAAAAAAAAATAGCCATCCCAGTGGTTGTGATGTAGTAAAATTTCTGGGATTTTGACTTTGTGCTACCAATGTTAGTTAATAATCTGTAAGAATTCAACCAGAGGCAGAGAGGGCAAGCAAAGGGTGTGGTTGGGAACCTTGTCCACCAGGTCCCGGAGGCTTCTCTGGGCTCCCAAGACACCTGTTCTCTCTACTGTGTACACAGCTGCCTAGAAGGCATCCATAGAATGTGACTGATGTGCGGGCCCTAGGTGGGTTATTTAAACCTGCTCAGCCTCAGTTGCCTGATCTGTAGAATGAGGGTTAATAATTATGTCTTTCCCTTCCTATAGGAGCCCAGGTCAGACCAGACCCTGATCCGTGACCTGAGGGGCTTGGGGCCTGAACCTGCAGGTCAGGGTCCCAGTTGTCACTGGGGGTAGAGAACATGTGACCTTGCCCATCACACACCTGATCCTCAGCAAACCCTTAGAAATGTTCACTCACAGGAGCTCATATGAGTTTAAGTAGTAGCCAAAAGGGGCCAGCATTATAGAGTAAGCACAAGTTATGAACTGTGTTGTTTGTTAGCAAAAGGAGACATGAGTTCAAGTTGTAGTTGAAAAATAAATAAAAGGCTGGGAGTTTGCTGACTGAATCTTTACCTTTTCCTTTTAACTATGTTTAGATGCCTCCTTTTCCACCTGCCGTGTGAGGAGCCACTGAGTTGTAAATGTTCAGGACATTACATCCTGGATTCTAATTGGGGCTGGGGGGTGGGTCTGCCCAGCTGTCTGAGCTCAGGGCCCTGAGCAGGACCTCCAACCCTACCTTCCCCACCCACCACACAGATGCATGTTACCTATGTATAGCTGTCATCTATCTATCTATCTATATCAGCTATCTGATATAGTGCATCATCCAACTAACTAGCTATCATCTGTCTACAAAGAAAAGCAAGGATATTCACTGATCCATGCAGTTCCAATCTCTGACTCCACAGGGTTTCTTCTGGTTTCCCCTTTCCTGGACCAGGGACTGCCGTCTCTAACAGGGTAAACCTGTCTTCCATTATCCATAATATGTTTACTTAATCAATCTCCGTTTGTGTAGCTATTGCCACTCAGCCTCTTTCCACCCCTGATATCCTCCTCACCCTCCATGGTTCTCCACACCCTTTTTAGGCTCTGGATGCCCTGGCCAGGCCATTCTTCTGGGAAGACACTATTTGCTCCTTGCCTGGACACCCACACCCATGCCTACTGCTGTTCCTGTGGACACCGTCCCCCCTCAATCTCCACCTTGGAGCCACTGAGTCCCCCTTCTCTGCCCACACCCTGAAGGGTAAGGCTGTCCACCTTCTGTGCTCCCCCATCGGCTTTAGAACTGGACTATCCAGGAAAACACTAGCAAGGAAGGGGCTATGGATGGAAGGAGCAGAAAAGGGAAAGGAAAGGCTGTGTGCAGCTTCTGATATCAACTGAAACTGGCCAGTGACTGTAGCCTTTCTCCCCAGTCAACTGATCAATCAACCATCTTTTATTCCACATTCATTATGTTAAGACAGTTGGCAATTGAGGGTGGAAAACAAAGACACTTCAAGAAAACCTGTTTCCTGCCTTCAAGAAATATCAGGGGAGATGAGATGAAAACTTTTCATCAAAACTAATAACATAATTATGTGCATCTGTTGTTATATAAAATATGTGCTCAAAAAAAGTAGATTTAAACCATGAAAGATAGCTCAGTTGGTAAAGAATTCACCTGCAATGAAGGAGACCCTGGTTCAATCACTGGGTTGGGAAGATCCTCTCAAGAAGGGACAGACTACCCATTCCAGTATTCTTGGGCTTCCCTTGTGGCTCAGCTGGTAAAGAATCTGCCTGCAGTGCAGAAGAGCTGGATTTGATCCCTGCGTTGGGAAGATCCCCTAGAGAAGGGAAAGGCTACACACTCCAATATTCTGGCCTGGAGAATTCCACGAACTGTACAATCCATGGGGTCACAAAGAGTTGGACATGACGAAGCAACTTTCACTTTCATACATTCTAAGAAATGGACAAAACACTGTGGAATGATTCTTACCTATGTAACATAACAAACAGCAGTTTTGAAAAAGGCCCCACCCACCAGGGATTGCGACAGCCAAGTGTTTAGTCACTGGCTCTCCCTGACTCAGTTGTACACATTCCCCCTAAAGTGCAGAATGGTATCCTAACACTTTTGTAAAGAGATGCTTACAGAGTTCCTCAATAGAATATTAGATTTGAAATATATAAAATAAAACCTGTGATATATTAAAAATGTCAGAACTTTAGTCACCACGATAATTCTTGTTTCTGATAATTTGCTGATAAAACTGTTGAGACATTTTCTTTCTTGATCAGTGCTCTGGAGGAGTAGATGGTACTAACTGGGGGTGGGTGGAGATGGTCCTTTGAGAGTCAGATAAGCTGAGTGTACGTATCTGGCCCTCATTAGTTGCCTTGTTCATGTTACACAACATATAACACCACACAGACACTGAGAAAGCTAAACGAATGTGCAGATACCCTAGTCATCCAGCAAGTGCAATCGGTGAAGCCCATCTTTATTTCTGAGTTTTATCACAAAGTAAATCACGTCCTCTGAAATTCTGGGACACAGCTCCTTGAAGAACAAAGCCCAGGTTCTTAGGGGAAGTCAAGCTCCACTTATGGTCTCATCTCTGAGCACAACCTTCAGAACGATGGGTTTTTCCGGTCTTAAAAGTCCTTGACTGTTTATTTTCAAGGGGATCTGCAATAGTTAAGAGAACCAATGAATGAAGCACCGCCAACAACAGAAGCAAAATAGGCAAGATACATTACGGACAATAATGCTTTGCAACAATATACAAACTACTTTTAGCATCGTGTATCTTTGATTTTTTTTAACTACCAATTCAATGTGTTTAACAGCTATAGGTACGGACAGGCTGTCAATGTTTCCTTGATTAAACTTTAACAATTTATGACTTTCAGAAAATTGGTCTATTTAACTTACACTATAAAATATATGGGCATAAAGTCATTTCTAGTACTCACTATTCACTTTTTTAAATTGTTTTAATTCCTCTTTTACTGAGATATAAATGATTAATGGCAAAAACATTTGACTTACATATATGTGAAATTACTACCACAATAAGTTTAGTTAACATCCATCAACTCATAAGAGATAGAAAAGGAAAAAATATTGTTTCCCTCTTATGAACACTTTTAGGATCTACTGTCTTCTACTATATAAAAATGTCAACTGTAATAATCATGTTTTACATGATAGTGCTAGTATTTATTATCTATAACCAGACATTTATACCTTTTGATCATTTTCATCCAATTCCCCTCTTTATCTTTGATTCTCTGTACTTTGTAAGTTATGTCAAGACTGGATAGAGAAAGCATTCATTCATCATTCATTGCACAAAATATCGATTGAGCACTATGCCTATGAAGCATTATGCCTGTTTTTTAAACATGCCCTGGCTCCCAAGTGCAGTGAAAATGGTGAACTTTTGATGACCTACAGTGTTTTGTCTGAGATTTTTAGCCCATTTCTCACCCAGTCACTCCTTCTGTGTTGCGGGAACCAACAGAGTGACCTGACCTCAGTTGACTGAAGGACAAGCAAGGAGTTGTGGAGGGAGAAGCCCCAGCCCATGGGGTACTGGGTGGAGCTTGCAGGGGCATCTGCCCTTCCCAGGGGTGCCCGAGGCCCCTTTCTCTCAGGGCTGAGTCCCCTGCGTGTACACACTTACAGGACACCCACAAGTAAAATGGAAACATCTTTATCCTCCTCTTCCCTGAGAAAGCTACTCAAAGGGAGCAGCGGCTTATTAAATGTATGACTCCTAGAAATAAGCCTTATTTTAGGGATATGCTTGAGATGAATCAATGCCAACTGTTCTGTGTGCTCCTCAGAGAGAGATTTCAATTTGTTAACTGTAACAAATTGTTATTTTAAACTTTCAAATGGTATGCATTTTCCCTGCAGGTAGACACACATAAAACAAGGAAGCACATAAATGACATCTGTTAAATTTTTAAAGTTCAAACTCTCCTGTATTTGTGTCCAAGAGTTCTAATCAACTGCAAGTCACTTCTTAAACATTTGCCCGATGACATCAAGGCACCACTGGGCATTTATGGAAGGAATAAAATGAGGGGACAGAGTTAAAGACCTTCTTAGTTGCAAAGGAAACAAAGGAACCAAACTGGCTGGTTCAGGGACAAAGTATTGTTAGGTGGTAGGCCCCATGAGGCCAGCCTGTGGTGCTTGTAAACACAGCAGAGGGGAGAGTGGGCGCTGGCCTGGACGGGCAGGCTGCATGGAGGGGCTCGGGACTGAACTGGAACTCGAAGGGGGAGAACGGACTGGAGGGTGGACAGGAAGGACACACAGTCATTGTTAGAATGTAAAGGGGGCCCAGCTGGATGGCAGCAGGATCCCTGGCAGGTGAGGGGCTGTGGGAAGCCTTCCCATCCGGTAGAAATGCTTTCACTCAGGGACCACTGTGGCTGCACAGGAGGATCAGTGGGGGTGCTCTCAACGCCACACTCTGGGGGAATTATTTTAGAGAGTCTGAGATGACCTCAGCATCGGGATTTTGCTCCCCAGTAATTTCTTTGTACAAATAGTGGCTGAGAATCACTGTCAGGAGAACTTCTGTAAGTTCCCATGGAGAAGGGCATCACTGAAAAGTCATGACATGGTCATCACTGCTCTCACGACTTTGTACAACATTTTCCTTCCTTCCAGTGGATATGAAACCAAATTTTAAAAGTTGCTCAAATTCAGCTTTTATTTTCCATGTTTATGAACACATATGCAATATAAAGCAATGCATGGGAGATACCATCACATTCAAGGTGATATTGTCTCTAGGAAGAAGGGGACAAGAACTGAGGGGGATGTAAAAGGGATGCCTTTTGTATGTGTAGTAGTTTTTTACTGTATATATTTTTAAAAGACTTGAAGTTAACGTATCAGAATGTCTGGGACTTCCATGGTGGTCCAGTGGTTAAGAATGTCTTGCAACACAGGGGACGAGGGTTCAATCCCCAGTTGGGTAACTAAGATCCCACATTCTGGGAAGCAACTAAACCTGTGAGCCACATCTTTTTACGTGCTGCAAAGAAAGATCCTCCATGACTCAGAGAAAATCCCACATGCCACAGCTAAAACCTGATGCAGCCTAACAAATAAATATTCTTAAAATAAATAAATAAATAAAAGTTGCTCAAATTCACTGACTTTGTACAGTCGTGTTGTGTTAACTGCCTTGACTCTAGATGACCTTTACAGTTGGGTCTTTATGAAGCCACAGACTTAGCCCTCCAGGGATGAAAGACAGTTAAAGCTCACAGGTGGATTCAGACAGATTCTCTTTCTAGTAAATTAAATTATTATTTGAATAGATCACAACCTTATAGACACAGAGAGATACACCTCAGTTAAAAAATTCTCAATAAAACATTATTTATGCAAATAATGAACTGCGAACCTGTGTTTCTTTACAAGGTTTGAAGGAGAAATTCTGCAGGATTCTGACAACAGCAAGTTTCATATTCATGATGGCAAACCTCATGCCAATGCAATTTCGGGGTCCAATTCCAAAAGGCAGGTATACATAAGGATTTATGCTGTCCTTGTTCTTCTTACTGAACCTGGATCCACAACAGTAGATGAAACAAGTGAATGAAACAGAAAAATCACAGAAGCTCCAGGTGTGAGATTTTAACTTAAACCCTCAACCAGTAGCATAAGGGAGACTCCTGTGGTCAGGTGACTGAATCCTGCTGTGTTGATTTTGCTGTATGAAAGGTAAGCCCCAGGGCCTTCCCATTCCCCGGACACCACAGGAGCTTTCAGTTCTGGTGAGCTGATGAGATGAAGACTGTTTAAAGAAAATGTATCTTTAAATATGAGATTAATATTCAGGGTGGTGAGATGTTAGGAAATGAGACTGACTGCAGGAAGAGTGAGTTTCTGCCTCCACGAACGCTTATATTGGTCATGTGCTCAGAGACTAGGAAGCAGGGAACGTCTCTGAATATTTAAATTGTTAGTTTTCTATTGTTTTCCCCTTCCTTGCTCTTGTGTGGGTATGTCTCTCCCTCACACAGAGGATGCTGAGGTCAGTAGATTTATGAGGGCATATGACTCAACTCAATCTGGTTCAATCACTGATTTCCTTGTCTGTTCCACAAACTGATCAAGTCCTTGATGGCTAGACCTCTGCTTAATTCAAATTTGACTCCTCAAATTTGGATTTGGAGAAGTGATAATGGCATTGTGGTTGTATATATTTTCAGTTCAGTTCAGTTCAGTCACTCAGTCATGTCTGACTCTTTGCAATCCCATGAACCGCAGCACGCCAGGCCTCCCTTTCCATCACCAACTCCTGGAGTCCACCGAAACCCATGTCCACCAAGTCAGTGATGCCATCTAACCATCTCATCCTCTGTCGTCCCCTTCTCCTCCTGCCCCCAATCTTTCCCAGCATCAGGGCCTTTTCCAATGAATCAGCTCTTGGCATCAGGTGGCCAAAGTATTGGAGTTTCAGCTTCAGCATCTTCCTTCCAATGAACACCCAGGACTGATCTCCTTTAGGATGGACTGGTTGGATCTCCTTGCAGTCCAAGGGACTCTCAAGAGTCTTCTCCAACACCACAGTTCAAAAGCATCAATTCTTCAGCACTCAGCTTTCTTTGTAGTCCAGCTTTCACATCCATACATGACCACTGGAAAAACCATAGCCTTGACTAGATGGACCTTTGTTGGAAAGTAATGTCTCTGCTTTTTAATATACTATCTAGGTTGGCCATAACTTTCCTTCCAAGGAGTAAGCATCTCTCTTTTTTTTTTTTCCATTTATTTTTATTAGTTGGAGGCTAATTACTTTACAGTATTGTAGTGGTTTTTGTCATACATTGACATGAATCAGCCATGGATTTACATGTGTTTCCCATCCCGATCCCCCCTCCCACCTCCCTCTCCACCCAATCCCTCTGGGTCTCCCCAGCGCACCAGGCCCGAGCACTTGTCTCATGCATCCAACCTAATTTCATGGCTGCAATCACCATCTGCAGTGATTTTGCAGCCCAGAAAAATAAAGTCAGCCACTGTTTCCACTGTTTCCCCATCTATTTCCCATGAACTGATGGGACCAGATACCATGATCTTAGTTTTCTGAATGTTGAGCTTTAAGCCAACTTTTTCACTCTCCTCTTTCACTTTCATCAAGAGGCTCTTTAGTTCCTCTTCACTTTCTGCCATAAGGGTGGTGTCATCTGCATATCTGAGGTTATTGATATTTCTCCTGGCAATCTTGATTCCAGCTTGTGCTTCCTCCAGCCCAGTGTTTCTCATGATGTACTCTGCATATAAGTTAAATAAGCAGGGTGACAATATACAGCCTTGATGTACTCCTTTTCCTATTTGGAACCAGTCTGTTGGTCCATGTCCAGTTCTAACTGTTGCTTCCTGAGCTGCATACAGGTTTCTCAAGAGGCAGGTCAGGTGGTCTGGTATGCCCATCTCTTTCAGAATTTTCCACAGTTTGCGGTGATCCACACAATCAAAGGCTTTGGCATAGTCAATAAAGCAGAAATAGATGTTTTTCTGGAACTCTCTTGCTTTTTCGATGATCCAGCGGATGTTGGCAATTTGAACTCTGGTTCCTCTGCCTTTTCTAAAACCAGCTTGAACATCTGGAAGTTCACAGTTCACGTATTGCTGAAGCCTGGCTTGGAGAATTTTGAGCATTACTTTACTAGCGTGTGAGATGAGTGCAATTGTGCGATAGTTTGAGCAGTCTTTGGCATTGCCTTTCTTTGAGATTGGAATGAAAACTGACCTTTTCCAGTCCTGTGGCCACTGCTGAGTTTTCCAAATTTGCTGGCATACTGAGTGCAGCACTTTCACAGCGTCATCTTTCAGGATTTGAAATAGTTCAACTGGAATTCCATCACCTCCACTAGCTTTCTTCATAGTGATGCTTCCTAAGGCCCACTTGACTTCACATCCCAGGATGTCTGGCTCTAGGTGAGTGATCACACCATTGTGATTATCTGGGTCGGGAAGATCATTTTTGTACAGTTCTTCTGTGTATTCTTGCCCCCTTTCTTAATATCTTCTGTTTCTGTTAGGTCCCTACCATTTCTGTCCTTTATTGGGCCCATCTTTGCATGAAATGTTCCTTTGGTATCTCTAATTTTCTTGAAGAAATCTCTAGTCTTTCCCATTCTATTGTTTCCTCTATTTCCTTGCATCAATTGCTGAGGAAGGCTTTCTTTGCTCCTTGCTATTCTTGGAGCTCTGCATTCAAATGGGTATATCTTTCTTTTTCTCCTTTGATTTTCACTTCCTTTCTTTTCACAGCTATTTGTATATATTTTAAAGAGTCTGTATTATAAAAAATATTCTGGAAGAATATTTTGGAAGAATACATTAAACATGATTCATAAAACTTGTGCTTATAAACTATACTGTGCATGTGTCAAAAACTCTTTATAATCTGCTTTAACATTTGGATTTCTCACTCCCTCGACCAGACCCTGACACACACATGTGAGCACTAGGTCTCTGCTTGACGGCTGAGTGAATCAAAGGGAAGTAGAGTGAGTGGTCTCTGGTTTTAGGTTTCTGACGCTGCAGGAGGGGAAGTTGCTGAGCTTGAGGCAGACAGTGAGTTTCCCTGGTCCAGAACAGAGGACTTGGTGGACTCTGACTCTTCTTTCAGCAATGCTATGGGTACAGGTTATGCTAGTGCTAGAGACACCAGGGTGAACAAGACACAGTCCCTGCCATCACAGAGCTTATAGTCAGGGGCTCATAAAATGCTAGATCCGAGATAGTGCCTAAAATGTTCAATCCAAACTTTGCTCACCATAAAATAAATGGGAGAGCATCAACTCTCTCCAGAGTCCAATGTGCCCAAACCAGACCCTGACTCTGAATTCCCAGAAGACAATGCTTAACCTCTCCAAGGCAGGTGTCTAGATGACTAGACAGCAGAGGACTTCTCTTTGGAAGGTCAAAAAACATGGAGGCAAAAGGGAGCTGGCCTAGGTCTACAGCCACAGATGGAAGAGGCCACCTATGTCTCCTCCATCCTCACCAAGGCTCCTGGAACCACTTGGGATGACTACAGCCCCACAATAATAATAGAGGAAACAGCAGTCAATGTTTAAAGAAATGGAAATGTGGGAACATTAGTGATGAATTCAAAGAGCTAAAGAACAGACAGGAAGATTTAAAAGAAATAGAAACCAATACACCTAAAATAATATAGCTGTTAAGTAAATTATAGCAGGTGCAACAATTAAATATATATTATATATATACAAATTATATATATATATATAACACAGAATTCCATTTATACTTTACTGTTAAATATAGTAAGTAATTGAAAAATAAACTATATATAATGACATTCTAAGTTTTAACAATCTGTATATGCATAGAGAAATGTCCACAAGACTTACATTGCACTATTAATGAGGCCTATCTTAAGGTATTGGACTTCCCTGATGGCTCAGTGGTAAAGTATCCACCTGCCAACGCAGAAGACATGGGTTCGATCCCTGGGTCAGGAACATCCCCTGGAGAAGCAAATAGCAACCCACTCCAGTCTTCTTGCCTGGAAAATCCCACGGACAGAGGAGACTGGTGGGCTACAGTTCATGAGGTCACAAAGAGTTGGAAACGACTTAGTGACTAAACAACAAATAAGCTTAAGTTTTTAGGAATGCACACAACTAAAATTTTCTGTTTTTTTTTTTTTTTTAGTTTATGGTTGGTAAAATTTTTAATCAAATAATATCATTCTTGGAAAAAGTAAAGACATTTAACAATAAAAGATGTAAAATAAAATGATTGTACAGTCACATATTTGTCACCCATAATAAGGGTTGTCAGAATACGCTCTGAGCAACTGGATCAGAGAGGGTCCCCTTCCCTGGGGTCTTGTACCTTTCAGGACAGAACTCCTCAGGCTCTGGCCAGAACTCTGGGTCTCTGTGAAGCACGGAGATCGGCACTGTCATTGTTGTCCCTTTGGGAATGGACACCCCATGGATTTCCACATCCTTCTTACAGAACCTATCAATCCTAACAGCAATTGGGAACATTCTGAGAGTCTCATTCACCACCATGTCAAGATACTCCATCTGTGCCAGGACTTCGTAGGTCGGAGGCGCCTGGGAAGAAAGAAAGAGATTTTGATAAATTAAGATATCAGATCAACCTTCAACTCCATCTATGTAGACCTATTGGAATGTTAGGAGCTCCAGGAAATAATTTAAATTGGTAAAGGACCTTAGCATTTATAGACATTACTATCATGTCCTTTGACCTCAATGCCCATTGAGATGTACCTGGTGGTGATCAAGTAGTCGTGATAACAGAAGAAAATTGGGACAATCGTCTAAACAGTGTGAAACACCACAGGTTATCAGGGAGTGTATTTTCTCTCTCATGAGAACAAACATGACCAACAGACTAGGACCCTTACTCTTAAGTGAAAGTCCAAAGTCAATGTTTCCTTTTAAAAGTGAGGCTACACATCTGTACCAATGCAAGAACGTGTAAAAGAGCAAATCCCCTATCCTTAGTTGAAGACTCCTGACTGCTCATTCTCTTCATTATACATGTATAGTCTGGAAACAATATATGAAAACTCTATAAATAATTTGGGGAGAAACAAGTTCCTTTCTAAACCAAATATGCAAATGAAGAGTAAGATTGGGAACACAATTTTAGATGCAGGGAAGTTACAAGAGGATCAGAACCCCAACCTCTGCTGCTAGAAGAGTCTCTTATTATCCCTACAGGTGTGACCCTAAGGTCTGAAGGTCTAAACAAGCCATTGCAGCCCCAGGGGCCAGGTCTCCGCACACCACAAAGAACTCCAGTTTTGGCTGAGATCTGAGACCACTGGGGGGTGATACATGGCTGTCACGTGGGGTTGTAGTTAAGGAGCAACATTGTGGAGGGTAAGAGTGGCTCAGGAGCCAACACCGTGGATCACAGCTTGACTTGATCACCACCACGTACACAACTAGTGTCTGGAAGTGTTCCATCTCCCTGTCGCTCAGGTTTCTCACGTGTCACATGGAGACAGAGGGAGCTGACCCTCCAGAGGGTTGTGTGGCAGAGACACTCACTGCTCACCCAGCATCCATGTAGGCCCCATGTTTCCCAGCCCACTTGAGGTTATGGCCAAATCACCCTTGCCAACAGGCTGTGAACTTAGGCGATTATGTCAGTTCAGAGACAAATCAGTTGAAAACCCAGTAAGCAGCTCTTGAGTTCCTTATTCACAGATGACAAGAAGGCCTCATGTTTCAGATAAGGCAATTATAAGACGGTGAAGGCTCTGAGCCAGTTTTCCTGGGTGACTCTATGAAGCAGAGCTGTCCACTCCATCCTCCACTAACAATCCATGTTCAGCGTGTCCACGTGGGTGATGGAAAACTTTGCTATGAAAGCCCCTGAGATCCCAGGGCTTGTCTGTTACTGAGGTATAAGCTAGCCTCTCCTGACTAATAAAGAATTTCTTCAAAATTAAATGCATTTATAAATAGAAAGTATTTAGACCAGACATACAAAGTAAGAAGCACATATCAGCCAATAGTACTAGTATTATAAGTATTCTTATGAAAAGGAGAGAATGCAATGCCTTAGCTAGCCTCGGTCTGTTAGTGATCTTTCAATTTTCTTGTAATCAAAAGAATCCCAATATGGGGTTTATCAGAGAAGAAATATCATCTCTAATTTATGCAGGCCCTACAAAGTATTTGAAGGACCTAGGATTTGAAAGGTCATAAGACTGGTCCAAAACCAGTCAGGTCTCATACTCATGTCCTCTGTTTCCTACTGTATATCCTTTCTTGTACACCAGGCTCCACCTAGGCTATAGTTTACTCAGGGCAGTAGACTGAATTAATGGTCCCAATTCTCCACCATTTCCTCTGTCCATTCCCTTTGCCATTAACTCTGCGATGCCCTCCCATTCTGACTCAGGTTGGTCAGGTGGCTCACTTTGAACCTGTGGAATACTCGCTAAGTGTAATGCTAGCAGAGTTTTGAAAGTCACACACTGGATTAGGCCTCTTGCTCATGACATCTACCACTGCCTTGAGAAGCAGACATGTGGAGAGTGAGACACGTGAGGAGCAAAACGTGTGGAGTTGAGTCAGTCCAACCGCTTATCTAAGGCCAGCCTAGATCAGCCAACACCCAGACCACAGCAAGTCCAAACAATATCAATAGATAAATATGCAGACACCATGAACTTGGGCAAACTCTGCGAGATAGTGAGGAACAGGGAGGCCCGGCGTGCTATATTCCATGGAGTCACAAAGAGTCCAAAATGACTTAGCGACAAAACAACAACAAACGCAGACACCAGAGAGATAAGTGTTTACTGTTAGTTTGGATTCTTTTCTACTGCACCACCTGGGAATGGACGTAAATGATTTGATGCTTATGCTTTGGGCAAAAACCTCCTAAGTAGTGGAGAGAAGACAATCATGCTAAGCTTTCACCTTGCCCCTCTCTCTCCGGGTATCATCACTCACCTTATTGGGGAAAGTTGCATCAATTTCCTCCTGCAGCTTCTGCTGGACATCAGGGTGAGTGGCCAATTCATATATAATGAAGGAAAGAGTACTGCTAGTGGTCTCATAGCCACCAAAAATAAAGATAATACTTTGGGCCACGAGTTCTTGGTCACAGAGAGCTGAAAAGAAAGTCAAGACATTTTAGGTAAAGCATAGCAATGTAAAAATCATAGTTTAGATGATGAGACATTCCAGTGAAACTCCCAAACCCCTAGGGGAAATCAGGTAAAAGTAATTTAGACTCAAACTGAGAGTGATTTCTACTCTGTGTCTGCCTCACAGAGCCCAGAAAAAGCCAAGAACTGTCTTAATTGAGTTTTTCCCAGGGTATACTATTCTTGGCTCTCTGTTCCTGGCAATTCCATGCCCCCACCAACACAGCTGGGTAGCACTTCTAACATTTCCAGTGTTATCAGCCTGTCCCTTAGAGAACTGTAAAAGAACTTTAGCTCCAAGTAAAATGGAGTAGCATTCTCTTCTAGAATATTTTAAATTATTCTAGTTAAGGTGTAGCTTGATTTAAGAGATTTATGATACTAAGGCTATATGATAGGGGAAATTGAATTATATTTTATCAAAACATTTCCAGGAACACAAGAGTACAATACTGGGCTACAGCTAAACTCTTGTTACTCAAAGAATGGTCCATGGACCAGCAGCATGAGCAGGATCTAGAAGCCTAATACAAATTCAGAACTATGGAAACAACATGTGAAGTTTCATGAGATGTGGAGATGTGTGTGCACAATGTAGCCTGAGAAGCATGGATTATGCCCTTGAGAGGCATCAGGTGATACAAGACCTGGGGCACAAGCCTTCAAGGGGATGATCGAGATATGTATAGAAGCTACAGAAATCAATAAAAAACTTGAAGAGTTGTGATGATCCTAGTCTAATCATTGGCATTAAAATAGCAGAAGAAAGAATGTGTGCATATAAGGACATAGGCCAGTGTGAAATACAGAAAAATTAGGTCCAGGGAGTAGAATTAGCAATGCTAATTCAACTCCAGCCTGAAAGTCATCCTCTCAGTTTACACCCCCACTTTCTGCTCTTCTTTATTCTTACCAAACAGCCCTGTGATTATACACTGGTCTCCATTTTTATTTTCTCCCAAGAGACCAAGCATGCTCAGGCTCTCAGCTATTTGATGGGACTGAAGTAGGATCTTTGTTACTTAGAGCACTCAACTCAACGTGGTACCTGACCCAACCAACTGACTAAAAATAAAAGCAATATAAAATGAGTGTAATAAAGATCTAGAAAGTTCTAGTTCCCCAATGATGATATGTGTGATGTTATCGTGGATAAATTCAACCATCAAATTCATTCCCAGTTAGCATAAACCACAAAATACTCAAAGTTTAGAGTTGTGCTATCTAATATATGACTCTTCAAATTTTAATTGATTAAAATTAAATACAACTTATCATTCAGGTTTCAGTAGCACTAGTCATACGTCACAGGACATCCCTGGTGGCTCAGATGGTAAAGTGTCTGCCTATAATACAGGAGACCCAGGTTCAATCCCTGGGTCAGGAGGATCTCCTGGAGAAGGAAATGGCAACCCAATCTAGTATTCTTGCCTGGAAAATCCAATGGATGGAAGAAACTGGTAGGCTACAGTCCACGGGTCACAAAGACTCAGACACGACTGAGCAACTTCATACTCACTGACTCAGTCTCATGTCAAGTCCTCAACAGAAACTTATGTCTAGTGATTACTATATTGAACAGAGCAGATATAGAATATTTCCTTCATCATGGAACATTGTATTGAATAATGTACTTGGAAAAATGATAAATGATAATAATAGATAGATAGACATAAGTAGGTGTACACACAGGAATAGACATAATGAGAATGGGCTGGAGTCAATTTATCCCTGCTTTCAAGAACCAGTTTTATACAGATCACCAGCCCAGGTGGGATGCATGAGACAAGCGCTAGGGCCTGGTGCACTGGGAAGACCCAGAGGAATCGGGTGGAGAGGGAGGCGGGAGGGGGGATCGGGATGGGGAATACATGTAACTCCATGGCTGATTCATGTCAATGTATGACAAAACCCACTGCAATGTTGTGAAGTAATTAGCCTCCAACTAATAAAAATAAATGAAAAAAAAGAACCAGTTTTATAAAATTAATAATTTTGTGAGGTTATCACAAATTATCACAAATATTGAGAGGTTAACAATCCATTGGTAGCTTCAGATTAATCATCTAGGAGTATTCATGTCATGGAATTAAAACAAATCAGGGTCTTTTTGTTTGAGAGAGAGAGAGCATATTTATATCAGTGATTTGAGGTAGATATAGAAATCTTTTTTATTTTTACAACTGGGTTAAAAGTAGTTGATCTTCTGAAAGTTGTCCACTGAGGATCTAGAAGCAAAGAAACCCTAGTAGCAATGAATATTCCTAGAACCCAAATTTTGGATTCTAAATACCATTTCTCACTAAATGGAACCTGAACTTCTTAGAGAAATGGCTTATTCCAGGGGAAATAGGAGAGAAAGCTGGAATGCCTTGCATTAGGAAGTGAGGAAGTTCTTAGAAAATGATAAATGAAAAGGATACAGGATACTCTGTATATGACAGTGGTAGACACACATCATTATACATTTATCGAAACCCATAGAATATACAATACCAAGATTGGACCCAGGTGTGAGCTATTGTCTTTGGGTGATAATAATGTATCAGTGTAGGTTCATTGATTATAACAAGTGTATCACTCCAGTATGGACTTCAGATATTGAGGAAGGCTATATGTAGGTGGGGGCAGAATGTATATCGGGAAACTCTGTATTCTTCACTCAATTAAGATTTTTTAATTTATGCTAAAAAATGGCCTATTGAAAAAATTTTTCAGGAGAAAAAGTAATATGTATATAGGAGCCTACTTGAAAGGGCTCCAGGGGAGAAACCTGAGAGAATTTGAAAATCAAAATGAAGAGTGATGTGAGAGAGTAAGTTAGCTGTACATGAGATATACTGACATAAATAAATAAATGATGGGGGAGAATGGAGAGCTCTCCCTGTGAAAGAACATCAGCTGATAAGTATAGAAGAATGATGGGTTTTGAAAGGCATGTTTTAATCATCATAGTAACAATGGTTTCGGTCAAAAACCATCCATGAATGATAAAACCAGTGGGTGACAATTTGAAGAGGAACAGAATATTTACAGTCTCAAAGGCTTCTCCAAGAAATTACCTATTAATAACAAAGGGAAAAACAAATACACTTTACAGTAGAATAAGCCGGTGAACACAAGTTTAAAAGTGTTCCAACTTAAGGTCACCAACACTGGGGCAATGTGCCCCCTGAAGAATGAAAGGATGAAGCCTTGATGCAAATTTCCAGGCAGAGGTTCTGACTTGGTGGGTCTGGAGGAGCCTGAGAACTGATGTTGGAACCAAGCTCCCCAGAGGTTCAGCTGTAGTGATCCACATCATAACTGACTTCTGGGCATGACATCCTTGTTATACTTGCCCTTCGAGCGCTGAACAAAGTTATGCCTGCAAACTTCTAGAAAGTACCACAGTCTACTCTTTCTTTCTGCACAAGTGTCTTTCTTCAATTTGGCCTAAATTCCCATCTGCCTGGAAATATTCCTGCACATTTTCAGAACTTCCCCCTACCTCTGTGTCTCCCCAGCTCTCCTTGGTTACCTTTATGATTGTCTGTTTCCTTGGAATTCTGGGAGTTAATCATCAGCTGAAGAAAATCCACTCGTGGCTGTAAGCAGAAAGAAATTTCTATGAAAGAAAGTTACTTGTGAAGTCACAGACAAATCAGGAGTGCAGTATTTAACCTCTTTCCTGAGACTATCGCCCCTTAAGTAGCAGAAGTCTGACTAGTATTGCCTGATTCCTCAGTGAACTAATATTCTCCTGTAGACCTTGGAGAACATGATGTTTCTCAGAGAGAAAACCGCCATCATGTCAACACTTTTTTGGTCCTCACTCTCTCTGATTTTTGGTTTCTCTGGCGTTTGAAACAGCTTCCTTGCCCAAGAGTTGCCAGCTGTCTCTTCTGTCACACCTGTTTGTTCTGGAGAAAGTCCATGACTTGGATCCTTTTTTCCTTCCAATTTTAATTCCCTTTTTTTTTTTTTCCATTTATTTTTATTAGTTGGAGGCTAATCACTTTACAATATTGTAGTGGTTTTTGCCATACACTGACATGAATCAGCCATGGATCTACACGTGTTCCCCATCCCGATCCCCCCCCTCCCACCTCCCTCCCCATCCCATCCCTCCGGGTCTTCCCAGTGCACCAGCCCTGAGCACTTGTCTCATGCATCACACCTGGGCTGGTGATCTGTTTCACCCTTGATAGTCAATGCTATGACTATTTCAGTAGATGCAGAAAAAGCCTTTGACAAAATTCAACATCCATTTATGATAAAAACCCTCCAGAAAGCAGGAATAGAAGGAACATACCTCAACATAATAAAAGCTATATATGACAAATCCACAGCAAACATTATCCTCAATGGTGAAAAATTGAAAGCATTTCCCTTAAAGTCGGGAACAAGACAAGGGTGCCCACTCTCACCACTACTATTCAACATAGTTTTGGAAGTGTTGGCCACAGCAATCAGAACAGAAAAAGAAATGAAAGGAATCCAGATAGGAAAAGAAGAAGTAAAACTCTCACTGTTTGCAGACAACATGATCCTCTACATAGAAAACCCTAAAGACTCTACCAGGAAATTGTTAGAGCTAATCAATGAATACAGTAATGTTGCAGGATATAAAATTAACACAGAAATCCCTTGCATTCCTATACACTAACAATGAGAAAACAAAGATAAATTAAGGAAACAATACCATTCACCATTGCAACAAAAAGAATAAAATACTTAGGAATATATCTACCTAAAGAAATGAAAGACCTATATATAGAAAACTAAAAAACACTGATGAAAGAAATCAAAGAGGACACAAATAGATGGAGAAATATACCGTGTTCATGGATTGGAAGAATCAATGTTGTCAAAATGACTATAATACCCAAAGCAATCTATAGATTTAATGCAATCCCTATCAAGCTACCAATGGTATTTTTCAGAGAACTAGAACAAATAATTTCACAATTTGTATGGAAATACAAAAAACCTCGAATAGCCAAAGTAATCTTGAGAAAGAAGAATGGAACTGGAGGAATCAACCTGCCTGACTTCAGCCTCTACTACAAAGCCACAGTCATCAAGACAGTGTGGTACTGGCACAAAGACAGAAATATAGATCAATGGAACAGAATAGAAAGCCCAGAGATAAGTCCACGTACCTATGGACACCGTATCTTTGACAAGGGAGGCAAGGATATACAATGGAAAAAAGACAAACTCTTTAACAAGTGGTGCTGGGAAAACTGGTCAACCACTTGTAAAAGAATGAAACTAGAACACTTTCTAACACCATACACAAAAATAAACTCAAAATGGATTAAAGATCTAAATGTAAGACCAGAAACTATAAAACTCCTAGAGGAGAACATAGGCAAAACACTCTCTGACATAAATCACAGCAGGATCCTCTATGACCCACCTCCCAGATATTGGAAATAAAAGCAAAAATAAACCAATGGGACCTAATTAAACTTAAAAGCTTCTGCACAACAAAGGAAACTATAAGCAAGGTGAAAAGACAGCCTTCAGAATGGGAGAAAATAATAGCAAACGAAGCAACAGACAAAGGATTAATCTCAAAAATATACAAGCAACTCCTGAAGCTCAATTCCAAAAAAATAAATGACCCAATCAAAAAATGGGCCAAAGAAGTAAACAGACACTTCTCCAAAGAAGACATACAGATGGCTAACAAACACATGAAAAGATGCTCAACATCACTCATTATCAGAGAAATGCAAATCAAAACCACAGTGAGGTACCAATTTTAATTCCTAATGAATTACCACACAAATTAATCCTCTCACATGTGCAAAGTACATTGGCAGCTGTTACAGAAGCATCTTCAAGGCCTTGACCCTTTTCAGTGACATCCTGGGTACAAAACCCTCTGTTCCCCTGACCTGCAGACAAGCTTGCGTCTCAGGCCTCATGGAGGTGAAGGTGGGTTAACTAGCTTGCAGCCTCATGGCCCAGAGAAGATCCCTGCCCATGCCAGACTAGCAGAGGGCTCAAATTTAACAGAGAATACACTCCACCAGCTGACAGATGGGGCTTTCCATTGCACAACCTATAAAATAGGAGTCTTGGAAACAAAGTGATTCTTTACCAGTATAACATGTGGGGAAATTATAATATCAGTAAAATCATTTTTAAACTAATTTTTATCCTTTAACAGTTTATTGAATGGAAGTGGTAAAGCATTTATCTCAACAATACATATGCAATGACATACTAATATGCATTCCTACTATTAAATTTAAACAGCACTCTCTGGCTCATTTTCTTATTTTTTCCCCAACCTCCACCTTCCTCATCACTCCACAATGGTATATTAATAACTCCCCAGTTCTAAAATCTATACTTCTCTACCTATCTTTTAAAAACTGCAGAGAAGTGCACAAATCATATGTGTGGAGGTAAATAAATTTTCAAAAAGTGAACCCCCTCGCGTAACCATCACCAGATTTTACCTTTTGAATATCTTTGAGGCGACTTTCTTTTATCTTTTTTACGGATGTTGTGAAAAAATTCACAGCGCTTTTTGGAAACATGCTGATATTTAATACTTCAAAGACTGGGATAAGGAATGGAAAGAGTGCTGAAGAGAAAACATAAAAGAAAAGCAGAGTAAAAAATCAAAATTTACGCATTAAGTATAATTTGCACTATCTGTCAGAGAAAGATATCAGAATCACTCCCGCTGTGACCTTTGCTCAGACTTCCAAGCCAGTGACTGAGCAAGGCCAAGTCCACTTATGGGGCCTTCACTACAGTCGTGAAACCAGTGGTCCCTCTGCCTTTTGGAACGATCAAGGAAACAGAATTATATTCCTTAACTTGTTGGCTTTTTATCTATTTGATTAGAGTCTCTTCGGATACACCACACTATAGTCTGCTACTCTAATTAACCTTTTCATTCAAACAACAATTCAAGATAGAAATAAAACAGTGTGTGCCTCTCAGCCATAATTGAATTAAATGAAAAATCAATAACAGAAATTGGGAAATTCACAAATAATGGAAATTAAACAATATACTCTTAAATAACCAAGGAGCTGTATACTATATCAAAAATGAAACCAGGAATTTCTTTGAAATGAAAAATGAAACTATTACTTACTAAAATGAATGGAACATAGGAAAAACATTGCTCATGGAAAACTTTAAGGCTATAAATGTCTACTTTTAAAAAGAACAAAGATCTCAAAGTCATGAACCTAACTTTCCACCCTAACTCACTGAAAAAAGAAGAGCAAACTCAACCTAAATCTAGACGAAAGAAGAAAGTAATGAAGATTTTGTATTTCCATACAAGATGGGATGGGGAGGGAGGGGGGAGGGGGGATGGGGATGGGGAGCACATGTAAATCCATGGCTGATTCATGTCAATGTATGGCAAAAACCACTACAATATTGTAAAGTAATTAGCCTCCAACTAATAAAAATAAATTTTAAAAAACCTGAAAATAGAATTGCCATACCACCCAGCAATCCCACTGCTGGGCATACACCCCGAGCAAACCAGAACTGAAAGAGACACATGTACCCCAATGTTCATGGCAGTACTATTTACAATAGCTAGGACATGGAAGCAACCTAGATGTCCGTCAGCAGATGAATGGATAAGGAAATTATGGTACATATACACAATGGAATATTACTAACTATAAAAAGAAATGCATTTGAGTCAGTTATAATGAGGTGGATGATCCTGGAGCCTATTACACAAAGTGAAATAAGTCAGAAAGATAAAGAAAAATACTGTATATTAATGCATATATATGGAATTTAGAAAGAAGGTACCGACAATTCTACATGCAGGGCTGCAAAGGAGACAGATGTAAAGGAGAGAGTTTCAAACTAAGTGGGAGAAGATGGGGGTGGGATGATTTGAGAGAATAGCACTGAAACATGTACATTATCATATGTAAAATAGATGACCAGTGCAAGTCGATGCATGAAGCAGGGCACCCAAAGCTGGTGCTCTGGGATAACCCAAAAAGATAGGGTGCAGAGAGATGTGGGAGGGGGAGTCAGTATGGGGTGGACACATGTATACCTGTGGCCGATTCATGTTGATGGATGACAAAAACCTCACAATACTGTAAAGTAATTATCCTCCAATTAACATTATTTAAATAATTGGAAAAAATATTAAACAGAAACTACTCAAAAAGAAAAAGACAATGTGAATAGATCTATAAGAAATACAAAGTTTGATCTGATAATCAAGAAACTACCCACAATTTGACAATGAAAAGCTCAGGTGCAGATGGTTTCAATGCTGAATACTACTCAAATAATTAAAAAATTAATATCAACTTTTCACTAACTCATCCAACAAATAGAAGATGACAGAATACTTTGAAAGTCATTCTTCAGGATCAGTATTAACCTGGTGTGAGAAAGAGAGTAAGATAGTAGAGGAAAAGAAAACAACAGACCAATGTATCTTATGATAATGGATACACAAATCCTCAAGAAAATACTAGCAAACTGAACCTACGAATATATACAAAGATGTATACACCATATATAAGTGCACTTTATCCCAGGAATGCAAGGTTGTATAATATGCCATTTCAACAGAGTAAAAAACTAGGACCACACAATTATCTAATACGTGCATAAGAAGCATGTGACAAAAATCCAATACACACTTGTGATTAAAAAAACTCTCAGCAAACAGGAAAAGAAGGGTCTTTCATCAACCTCATAAAAGGAATCTATGAAAAACCCACAGTTAACACTAATACTTAATAGTGAAAAACTGGATGGTTTTCTCTAACATTAAGAATAAGACAAAAACCACTACAATATTGTAAAGTAATTAGCCTCCAACTAATAAAAATAAATGAAAAAAAAAAAAAGAATAAGACAAGCAAGCCTTCTTCATCACTTCTACTCAAAACTGTACCTGACGTTCTAACCAGAAGAATTAGTCAAGAAAATTAAAGAAAGTATATCCATATAGGAAATGAAGAATAAAACTCTCTCAGATAACATGATCTTGTACACAGGGAATCCTAAGGAAGTCACTAAAAACCTATTAGAATTAATAAACAAGTTCAGCCAGGTTTCAAGATACAAGATCAAAGTACAAAATCAATTGTATTTCTGTACATTGCAAAAAATAATCTGAAAGTCACATTGAAAAAACAACTCCATTTATAATAACATCAAAAAGAATAGAATAAGTAGAAGTAAAATATGTAAAATTTACACCCTGAAAACCACAAAACCTTGTTGAACTAAATTAAAGAAGATGTAAGTAAATGAAAAACATGCCATGTTCATGAATCAGAACATTTACATTGTCAAGATGGCAAATTGACTGACATAAGGCATTTCCTTTCAGAACTCTAGCTAACCTCTTTGAAGAAACTATCTTAGATTAAACTCATATGAAATTGCAAGGGGCTCATAGGAGACAAAACATTCCTGAAAAAAATAATAAAGCTATAAAGACTCACATTTCCTGATTTTAAGATTTACCATAAAGCTACATTAGTCAAGGCAAAGTGGTTCTGGCCTAAGGATGGACATACAGATTCATGGAATAGAGTTTTGAATACAGAAATAAGGCCACATGCATATGGTCAACTGAACACTGAAAATCTTTCTAAGACCATTCAACAGAGACAAAACAGTCTTTTCAATAAGTGGTGCTGAGACAATAGGATCAGTTCAATTCAGTTCAGTTGCTCAGCCGTGTCAGACTCTTTGCAACCCCATGAACTGCAGCACGCCAGGCCTCCCTGTCCATCACCAACTCCCGGAGTTTACTGAAACTCATGTCCATTGAGTCGGTGATGCCATCCAACCATCTCAAGCAAATTATACCAGGACTATTGATTTAAGTAATAACTGAAATTTGTACCTTTTGACCACCATCATCCAATTCCATCTCCCAAACCCTATCTTTGGTAACCAAAAATCTGACATCATTTTTCTATGAGTTTGGATTTCTTCCTTTGATTCAGCATGTAAGTGTTTGTCTTTCTCTGTCTGACTTATCTCACTAAGCATAATACCCTCCATTGAGGTCCAGACACATTGCTGCAAATGGCAGGATTTCCTTTCTTTTCATGGCTAAATAGTATTCTGTTGTGTGTGTATATATATTTTCCCTCTATCTTTATCCATCCATGGACACTTAGGTTGTAAAAACCATTGTATTGTATATTTTAAATTGGTGAATTGATGGTATTGAATTATATCTCAATAAACCTATGAAAAAGAAGGAAGGAAGGGAGGGAAGGAGGAAGGGAGGAAGAAAGAACAAGAGGGAAGAAGGGACGGAGGGAGAAATACAGAAAAAGGAATGTAGTAGGACACTTACCTACTGAGAAAAGAAGTGGATCAAGGATATCAAATCTTAAGAGCTTCTTGGCATTCTCCACAAAGGGATCTTGTGGGTTGCCAAGGGAATCAATATTCACTCCAAATGATGTGCTAGTAATCACATCCATGCTGTAGGCCCCAAAGACCCTGAGTAGAGAAAGATAAACACAGACAATTACAATCGGGACCAGTTGACTACCCATATCCAACACAGTCAAAAAGAAAATCAGATGCCCAGGCAAGACAGGTCAAGAGCCACACTCTCTCAGAACCACCTGCTGGATCATGAAAGACTGTCTGCTGCTCTCACTCACTCCTGAGGTGTGTATGAGGTGTGGATGATGTAACCGCCCCTGAGCTGGGGGGATGGGGACACTAAGGCAAGTTAGGACACCCCCCCTCCAATCAAACTCAAGGAGCTCAGTCATAGAAGGATAGAACCCATAATCTGACAAAGCACAGTAGTGTGCTTGAGTATGGGCAATAAAAGGTGTATAAGGACTGTGTCTGAGCACAGCAAAGGGAGCAAATTCACTCTTCCTGGGGAGTCAAGAAAGGGGACATTGATCTGGGTCTCACCTCACCACAGAACCTGTGCTCAGAGATGATTCCTTTTTAGTGCAAAAGCAGAGTTGATATACAATATCACATTAGTTTCAGGTGTACAAGAGTGATTTTAAATACTTCATTTAAAGTTATTATTAAATACTGAATACATTCCTTGTTATGTACAATCTATCCCTGTAGCACAATTATGTTATACATTATAATTTGGACCTTTTAATCGTCTACCCTATCTTGCACTCCCCTTCCTACTTTCCACTGGTAACCACCAGTTTGTTTTCTATATCTGTGACTCTGTTTCTGTTTTGTTATATTGATATTTATTCACTTCATTTTTAAATTCCACATATAAATGATAACATGCAACATTTGTCATTCTTTGTCTAACTTATTTCATTAAGCATAATACCCTCTAGGTCCATAAATGTTGTAAATGGCACAGTTTCATTCTTTTTTATGGCTCAGTAATATTTCTTGGGGGGGGGGCGGTGTGTATACACACATGTGCCACATCTTCTTTAAGCATTCAGCTGCTGACAGATACTTATGTTGCTTCTGTATCTTGGCTATTGTAAATAAAGCTGATATAAACATTGGGGTGCATGTACCTTTTCAAATTAGTGTATTCATTTTCACGAGATGTATACCCAGGGTGGAATTGCTAGATCATATGACAGTTCTTAGCTTCCTGGGTGGCTCAGTGGTAAAGAAACTGCCTGCAATGCAGGAGATTTGGGTTCAATCCCTGAGTCAGGAAGATCCCCTGCAGAAGGGAATGGCTACCCACTCTAGTATTCTTGCCTGGGAAGTCCCATGGACAGAGGAGCCTGGTGGGCTACAGTCTGTGGGGTCACAGAGAGTGGGACATGATGGAACACAGACAATAGTTCCCTTTAAGATTGTGGAGAAACCTCCATACGGTTTCCCACAGTGGCTACAACCAACCTTGTACCAGGGTTTCCTTTTCTCCATATCCTCACCCAAACTTACAGGTGTTGGCTGATTTTGGGATTTTGATTTGCATTTCTCTGATGATTTGCAATGTTGAACATCTTTTAAACTGTATATCTTCCCTTGAAAAAATGTCTATTAAGATCCTCTGCCCGATTTTCGTTGGGTTGCTTGTTATTTAGATTTTGAGTTGTATGAGACATTTATATATTTTGGACACTAACCTCTTATCATCACATCATTTGAAACTTATTTCTCCCATCCATTTAGTAGGCTGTCTTTTCATCATATCAATATTTTACTTTACTGCATAAAAGACTTTTAAGTTCAATTAGATAAAAGTAAAAAATTAGGTCATTTGCTTATTTTTGCTCTTGTTTTCTTTGCCTTGAGTTAAATCCAAAAACATATTGTTATGATTTATGTCAAAGAGCATTCTGCCTATTGTTTCTTGTATGTTTTTATGGTCTCCAGACTTACATTTAGATCTTTAATCCATTTTGAGTTTGTTTTTCTATAGGGTATGAGAAAATATTCTATTTTCATTCTTTTACATGTAGTTATTCAGTTTTCCCAGTACACTTATTGAAGAGACTGTCTTTTCTACATCGCATATTCTTGCTTTCTTTATCATATATTAATTGATTCTAAGTATATGAGTTTATTTTTGAGCTATCAATTTTATTCAATTGATATGTGTCTCTTTTGTGCCAGTGCTCCCTAAAATCAGGAATAAGACAAGGATGCCCACTCGTGCTCCTTCTATTCAATAAACTATGGGACGTCCTAGCCACAGGAATCAGACAAGAAAAAGAAATAAAGGTCATCCTAATTGGAAGGAAACATGTAAAACTATCACTATTTGCAGATGAAATAATACTTTATATAGGCAACCCTGAAGTTCCACCAAAAATCTAGAATAAATGAATTCAGTAAAGTGGCAGGTACATGATTAATATGCAGAAATCTGTTGCTTTTCTATACAGTAATAAAGAACTATCAGAAAGAGAAAATAATAAAACAATCCTGTTTAAAATCACATCAAAAAGAATAAGACACTGAGGAATAAACTTAATCAGGGAGGTGAAAGACCTATACTATGAAAACTATAAAACAACGGAGGAAATTGAAGGTGATAAAAACAAATGGAAAGATATTCCATGTACATGGATAGGAACAATTAATATTGCTTAAATGCCCATATTACCCAAAGCAATCTATAGATCTAGCATGATTCCTATTGAAAGACTTGTGGTACTTTACACAGAACTAGAACAAACAGTCCTCAAATTTATATAGAAACATACAAGACCATAAATAGCCAAAGCAATCTTGAAAAACAGGACAGATGTTTTTCTGGAGATGGAGTCATCATGCTCCCTGATTTAAGGCCACACTGTGTATTTTTATTTCCCAGAATATCCAAGGTGACAGTTAAGCAGATAAGTTAACCCTGGCTCATGTACCCAGAAGATACCTTCTGATATTTTCATGAGCCACCACTCATTCTTGGGTGGCCAGTCGGAGTTGTAAACCACACACCTACTTCTATTCGGTCACTAGAGTAACTCAGCAGTGGGAATTTGGCTCCAAGGCAGGCAACAGAGGGGCTCAGTGGAGCTCCAAGGACCAGCAGCTTCACCCCTACTTACTCTTTTAAGTCGACGGACGTGCCTTTCTCTGCTTCCTTCCTCAGGTTCCTCACCAACACATCTCCATACTGCCTAATGATAGGGAACATCTAGACACAAAACACAACAGCGCGGGAAGTTAAATGTGGAGACTCAAGTTTTAGAAGGACCTGGTTTTCAGGGGCATGGAGCCATCAGTGACATTTTACTCTGAATCTGACGATGTCTCTTCTAGGATGTGAAGATAAAAACTATTTTAGGAAACTCAAATTTGGCACACCACTCCTTGGACAGGGATATGAATTTATTTTCTACCTTATTCTTTAAGTTGCTCATGGAAAACCCTCTTCTTTTCTTACCTCCTTGAGCTTCCCACTGGTGAAGGTTGGAGACAGCAATGTCCGTATTCTCTTCCATTGTTCATCCTCAGCCACAGAAACAGCATTTTTCATAATTCCCAATGGACCAAAAATCTAGAGTTGAAAGCAAATTTTACCCTACCTAAGTGTTTGAAGTCTCAACAGTTGTGGAAAATTTGTTAATAATTTGGGAACAATGTATTCAACAAATATTTAGTGACTGTCTACTTAGTACCAGGCCCTATGCTAGATGCACAATAAACATTTATCCTGAATGTCTAGGTTCCTGTGAATGTGGAAGAGACATCCAGCCACTTGATGTGTTTCCAGCCTTCATATTCCAATCTCCTTTTAAACGCAAATGACCATGTAGTACAGAAAGGGTTCTTCCAGGGGATAGAAGGGAATAAGATCGAGTTCATCTTCCCGGGCTATGGAGAGAAGGGATTGGTGACAGTCAGCCAGATAGCCTTGGCAGACTGCATTTTGCCTCAGATTACTTTGGTCTTTACATATATTTACAGCCTGATCAACTGGAAAAAGGAATGTGCTGACATGGTGGGGGCTTTTTAAGTAGTACTAACTACGCAAAAGTTTATGGATCTACTTTATATTCTGAAAAAAAAATGTGCAATGACATGGAAAACATTTTCCCCTACATTTTCCCCCAGGAATAGAAGAGGTAATAAGACAACTCTATTTTTCAGCTTGGGACATGTGTATGAAGCCAGCCGGTTTGAAATTTTCCTCAATCGTTTAAATTTATATTTCATTTTAAAATAGATTGCTCCAACACTCATTCATGATAAAACTCACAAAACAGGAAGACAAAAAAAATTTCCTCAACTTGATAAAGAACATCTACAAAAAGACCTACAGCTAATATCACTTTAATGATGAAATACCAAAGTGACATCTCCAAGATAGACTCATCATCAGAGTAGGAGACTCCAGACTTTGTTGTCTCACAATTAGACAGCTCACAGTAAATGAAAGTAGGTCAAAAAAGTGTCAGCAATATAACAGAGCACACTTGAAAGTAACTTGCAGAAAGAGTAAGGAGAAGAGCTACATTTTGTTTGCATCATCCCTTCCCCTAGGCCAGCACTGCTCAGCATCAAGAGGAAATTCCCCAGTCTGAGACATTTTCCCTTGCTGGAAAAAAAAAAAAAGACTAAAAGAGACAACAGGATCAGTGACCAGTTTCTCCAGCCTTTCAGAACATTGCACAAATGACCTGCTTTGCTTTTACCCCACCCAGAGACGAGCAGAGCTGAGACATCTAGAGACAACTAGGAGCAAAGAAGAAGGGCAGGGACTACCAGTGTCAACCACACAGCAGGAGTGACTATGGGTCTCTGTATCCTGCTCAGCAGAAAACCCCAGAAACTTTGCTATGATGAAACCAACTGCCAGCATAGTCATTGAAAAACCTCTGAAAATTTTGGTGCTGATCACTCCCCAGGGTTCTACATTAGCAGACTCCAATTGCCTGAGCCCTGTCTTTCCCCTCCACCCTCAATAGAGCTGCACCAGCCAGTGATGCCCTGAGACCCAGGATCCACACCAGCTGCCAGCCCCGATCTCCTTGGCTGGGCATGTGCAAAACCCCATCCCAGACCTCTGCAGCTGCTCAGGTGTCTATACTACATCAGTAGAAAGCAGTAGGTATTATGTGCTTTTGTAGCTACACACACACACACACACACACACACACACACACACCCCTATCTGTCTATATCTGCATCTATCTATCTCTCATCTGTCTATGTCATCCGGCCTGTTATCATCTATCTACATACAAAAGCATGGATTTAGACTAATAATTCAGTCGATGACTCCACAGCGTTTAGTCTAGTTTCTCAGTCTCTGAACCTGCGACTTCTTCTCCAATGGTGAGAATGCTGGCTTCCATCATCCTTTCTATATTATTACTTGATCAATCCTCCTTTATGGAGCAAGTCTACAATCCATCCCCTTCCACTCATGATGCCCTCTCACCCTATGAGCTACCGCTACAAGTGAGTATTTTGGGTTCTCTTACCAGTGAAAGTGAAAGGGGTTTCCCTGATAGCTCAGTTGGTAAAGAATCTGCCTGCAATGCAGTAGACCTTGGTTCGATTTCTGGGTCAGGAAGATCCCCTGGAGAAGGGAAAGGCTACCCACTCTAGGATTCTTGGGCTTCCCTTGTGGCTCAGCTGGTAAATAATCTGCCTGCAATGCAGGAGACCTGGGTTCAATCCCTGAGTTGGGAAGATTTCCTGTAGAAGGGAAAAGCTACCCACTCTAGTACTCTGGCCTGAAGAATTCTATGGATTCTATAGCCCATGGGTTCGCAGAGTCGGACACGACTGAGTGACTTTCATTTTCACTTTACCAGTGCCTGGCTACCATCCCTGTGGACACCCTCCCCTCCCTACTTGGTCTCTGATTCGGAGCCACTGTCCTCCTTCTCTGGCCCTACCCTGATGTGTGAGGCTGCCCACACGTGGCCCACCTCCGGGTTTAGGACTGGAATATCAGGAAGAGATGGCAGGCAGGGGTGAGGTGAGGGAAGGAGCAGGAAAGGGAAAGGAAGAGCCATGTGCGGCTTCTGACGCCACTGAAACTGACCAGTGTGTGCAGGCTTTCTCCCAATCAACTGATCAATCAGCCACCTTTAATTCAACATTCATGGTGTTAAGGCAGTTGTGTGAGTCCTACCCTACTGCCTCCAACCCCACTAGAGCTGCCCAGCTAGAGCCACCGCTGATGCTATAAGACCCGAACGCCAGTCCCGACTACTGTCCCTCGACTGCACTGACCCACCCGTCCACAGCTAACCTCTGCAGCCACACACCTGCACACTGCCAGGCTCAGGTCTGAGCACAGCGATGAAGACCCAGGGCAGCAAAAAGTAAAGTGAGTAAATACTAAATAAATAGATTATTTTAGATGGATAGTCTTTCCACAAATGGTGCTGGAGCAATTCAGACATTTAGATGTAAAAAAAAAAAAAAACAAAAAAAAACTTAACCTTACATGTTACACAGAAACTAACACAAAAGGGGTTATAGACTTAAAGGTAAAACATAAAGTGATTTAATGCTTAGGGACAAAATAGGAGAAAATCTGCAAGGCCTAAGGCTAGGTCAAGATATTTTGGACTTGACAACAAAGGCAAAATCCATAAAAGGGAAAACTGCTAAGTCACTCATCAAAGTTTAAAGAGCAGTATTTGCTATGCTGAAGATCCTGATAAGAGGAAAAAACAAGCTACTTGCTGCAAATATAAAAGAATAGTAAGAAGGAGCCTTGTAGGGATGGGACAGTTCTATCCATTGATTGCCGTGGTAGCTATACAAATCTACATCTAGGACTCATTTTCATAGAGCAAAACGTACAAAACGAGTGAGCATGAAACTGAAGAAATCACAATAAGCTCTGTGGATAGTATGAATGTCAGTTCTCTGCTTTGAAATTGTATTCTAATTAATCAATGTATTGCTGTTGGAGGAATCAGGACGAAAGGTACATGACATCCAGCCTCTCTGCGTTTTTCTCTTTTGACAACATCCTGTGAATTTATAACATACTTCAAAATGCATATCTAATAAGCAAATTGCAAATTTAAAAAATGGATGCCTACCCTCCGGTTTGTGAAGACAGAATAACATTCTTTCACTAGTACTGTTTTGATCACGTCTGGATCTGTGATAACCAACAGAGGATGTTTACCTTCAAAAATCCTGTGTAGGGAAAACAGAGCTGATTAAACTTAAGGAGCCATTTTCTGCAGCTGGAGCCATACCTGGAAGTCCAGATGTTTATCTTAACATTATGTAATCCATCCTTCTAAGGTCATCATTAAAAATACCATGAAAACACTACTACTTCTAGGTGGTAGGTATATGGGTATTTCTTATATCATTTTCCATAATTTTTATAGGTTTAATATATTTATTTATCAAGAAGGAAGTTAGGTTAGAAAATAAATGAAGAAAGCAAATTATCTGAAAATTAAAAAATAATTAAGGGGAGACCATCTACTCAGTCATTTTTGAAAATATACCCAAAGCATGAAAATGTATATAATATTAGATGAAAACTGTAGACACATCTATCATAAATATGTAACAATATATCTGCAAATGGAAGAAGATTTAGAAAGCTCCACAAGTGACAGTGGGATTATGAAAGATTTTCTCTTTTTTCCTATTTTCTAAAATTTGCTTATTAGTTTATATTTTTTAAGGAAAAATTTTAAATAGTGAGATATCCTTGGTAGCATCAAGTTCAGGATAATTTGAGCAAAAGGAAAAAGAGAATGAAAAAAATCAGAGAAGCATGTATAATTCAGCTTTTAAATATTTTCTTTTCATTTCATGGGTCCCGTGGGCCTCAGGCTCCATGTAGGTAACATCTGTCAGCAGCATGGCAGGCCCACGTTTGACCCACCTATCACACAAGGCTGACTCCTCAGATGTGAGACGTCACTGTTTGACCTGATCTCCTAACTGTCAGGATGTCCCTTCATGGGACTCGCCCACTGACATGAGATTTACTCTGAGTTATTTACTGTCTTCTGACATTTTGGTTTCCCTGTCAACCACTTGCAATGGCTAGAACGAAAGATTTTCTACATGTTCCCTATTCTTCCTTTAACTCCACAGAAGAACTTCAGATCGTTTTGTGATTGCATATAAAAATCACAGAGAAACACTGCACTTACTTCTGCCCATTTCCAAAAGCTGTTCTAAAACTCAGATGGTGTAAGAGGGTTTCAAGAGCATTTAGTGCTGAAGCAGTGACAGGAGGGATTGAGGAGGCACTTAATCTGCTCCTCCACCTTATTACTCAGACGATTCCCTTCTTCCCATCATGGTTTTGCAACAACACTTGGGTGGAGAAGAGATAGTGGTTTGGGGTGACCCTTTATATTAATGATGTCACTCCAGGCTTAATAATTTCTCTCACTAACAGTTCAATCAGATTTTTGAATCCACCTCAGATCAGAGTGATTCTGTGCACTGATGAGTGGGGTCAAAATCTGTATTTATAACAAGCTCTCCCAGGTGCTCCTCATACATCCAAGCATGAGAACCACTTTCTAAAAAGAGAACTGGGATCCACGATGAAAAAGGGACTCCATCCAGAGCTCACAAGTACTAAATGTTGGAGGGGCAGTTGGAGCTGGGCCAGGAGTGTCCCAGTGCTATGGATTCTTTCCACTCAACCAGGTTGACGTCTGGGGCCATGGCAACTCACAGGGTCCCATGGTTTCTGAGGGCCTGATGAGAGAAGATGAAGAGGTCCGGACAGGTAGAGCCTCTGCCACTTGCTTTTGGCAAAGAAGCCCCACAAGACACCCCTTCCTCTGCTCACCAAACCTCCAACAGCTCCTAAAGTCCACCCGACACACTCTGGGCTAGATATATATATCCTACATCTCCTCAAAGTCAGAGAAAACCGGTAGAGAAAACAATCATTGAGTACAATTCTGTTGGAAAATCTTACCTGAAAATTAAAAAACAAACAAACAAACTCCATACATGCAGAGAAAGTAAAAACTGAGCATATATGATTTCCCATTATGTTAACCTATAACCCTCATCTCTTTTTCCAAAAGGACATATTAAATCCAGAATTTAAATAAAGGATATTGGGTTTAAATTAAAAGAGACTCATGTGGGAAAGGGTCATAAGATACATTTATGAGCACATATTAGAATGTTCTTGGATAATGCATTTTATGCAATTAAAGGTAACCTAAGGAGAGAAAAATGGAAAAGGGAAGGAAGAGTGAGATCCTGGACAGAAAGTAATGCTAGGAGTCCCTGGGCCTCAAAGTCTGGAGAAAAGTGACGACCTGTGACTCTCCAGGCCTGATTCAGACTGCGGACCTGGATACCTGTGGCCTCTAGGATCTCTGGTAGAGCAAGCCTGCAAGCTTTACAACACATGACTTCATTCCAAGAAGCTCTGGACTGAGACTGCCCTCCACGCCACCAGAGGGAGGGGAGGACTATTGTAACAAGTGTGTCCGATGGAAGTTTTCAGAATACTCACCCCCACATTTTCCCGTACTTTTTAAAACATTCTTCATCAAATTCACAAATACCCTATAAGGAAAAACAAAATTACATTATTAATATACTGTATGAACTTAGCTCTAATTCATAAAACTATTTTTCACTGGCAGTTGGAGGGAAGTTTTTATTCACAAATGTCTTAAGGGAAAGGAGAGAAAATAGAGGAGATATTTGTAACAGAAAATTTAAAATCACTCTTGAATTTTCTTTGAATATTATAGATACTAAACACTTACCCCATCAGTGAATACTAATTGCTCCTTGTCATCCTGAAGGTTTTTTGCTTGTGCATGGGTTGTCTAAAATCTCTTAATCTCTAATCCACCGTGGACATGTGAGAAAACTGGAGATGAGGGAAGTAAGGGTTTCCTACACACACTTTCATCTCCTAGTTTAGCAGCCTTTTCATTTACCTCATGAGCTCTTTCTAGAATTTTAGCAGAATAAGGAAGTTAAAGCACCAGTAATGTCTTCTAATCTCACAGATTTAAAGAAGTCTAAGGGGTGTATGTTCCATGAGAAAGTGAATGAGTGATTGAATGAATGACAAAGTGAACATGCCTTCTAACTTTCCAGCTCAACACAGAAAAGATGGGGCAATGCTACAAATATACAAAGAACAGTGTGTTTTAAACACCTGGCCTGAATTTTTACTTTTATAACTTAAAAAAAAAAGCCTGTCCCTAAGTTTCTATCATGATATTTAATGCTTTAATAAGTAAATGAAGGTCTCAGAAATGTGGGTTGGGGTGCATCTACTAAGGAGTTCATCTGGGAAAGGTGGAGAGGAAATTACTGCTTCTTCAGATGGGAAAAAGTTCAGGAAGTTCTGAGGCAGTAATGAGACAGTGAAGACCTCAGTTGGGAGAATCAGGATCTGAGAAACAAGCCTCATGTCTGCGGGACAGGAAATCTGAGCCAGACAGCAGCCTGCACGCGGGGCTCTGCCCCTGCTCATCGGAACGCAGCTCACGACCTTCAGTTCAGGGGCAGGGCCCTGGGGGAGGCACCAGAGCTGAATGAATATCAGAATTCACAGTCCATCTGCCACCTGGTACATTCCTTTCAGTTAAATTAAACGTCTAATAATTTTGTCAAATCATATCCTTTCTAGTGATTTTTGTATATGTGATTCTGCCTTATTAAAAAAAAAAAAAGACACTCCACAACTTATTTACTGGTAAAATATCTGAAGTAAATAGACAGACTTGCCTCAGTTACAGTCATTCCCTGCTCAAACTCACCCATGAGGTGCCTGCTTTGAAGGCACAGAAGAAAAACAGAAAGCTTTTGGCCCATTTTTTTATATCCCAAAAGATGTCATGCGTAGCAAGAGGTGAGGTAGAACATGGAAAAAAACTGTAGGCATTAGCAGTTCTTGAGAGAATCCAAGTATGTGCAAATTACCTGATACATTAGAACTGAAGCATCCAAGCAATTCAGGAGAAAAGAGAAAAAAGGGTACCCAGAGCTTATGCAACCAACAGGACACATCTGACTCTACTATGTGCTGCTTAATGAGCCACGACAAGGCATCCCTTCATGCTTTTCTCCCGACAATTAGCAGGGCTGTGCCTTGCTGGGAATCTGCACCTGGCATAGAGATCCTCTTCACAAAGCTTACAAGATGGAACTTCAAGTCCTGTGCTGACTCAGCCAAGAGAGCTTGACTGTCTGAGGAGGCAAACCTGAGGCTCTTAACAGCTGACAATAGAGGCCTGGCATAAAGAGGGCATATGTAGGGGGGGCCTACGATGCCATTTCTGGGAAATATGAAAGCTGACAACTGCCTACTGAGGAGGAGAATTTTTACTATGGAACTCAGCTGGGATTTGAAACCATAAGAAGCAAAAAAGGGACATCAAGCAATATGCACCTTTCGGTAGGACAGAATGTTTCCAAAAAGAGGCAGAGGTCTTGGGCCAGGAACCCCCAACTTCTTAAACAGTCCATGTGAATAAGTTCCATATCTATAAAGTGAAAGAGAAAATCCAGGTCAGGGATTGTGGAGTAAGTGCTGGAGCTGGCTACTCACTGACTCAGAACTGGAACCATCAGCCTAGAGAAGTAACATGTAGGTGATAAATAATACCAGCAATTCCAAAAGCAATAATTACTTTCATTCATCTTCTTCTTTCCCTCCTCCACAGTGAGACCATAAATAGCAGCTGAAATCCTGATGGTCCCAATCCTAGAGTGAATGCTTGATAAATGTTTACTATTTCAGAGCTCCTGAGAAGTTTAGGCTAAAATTCCTCCAAAAAATTCATTCATATACAAATTCATTCATTAGTAAGTTGACTCTTCCATGGTTTAGAGATTCTCATTCTAGATACAAAGGAGAAACTTTCTTTTTCTGTATCAAACATGAGATTTTGGATAACTGCATCCACCCAATGACAGAGTTACTAGACTCTACCTTGGCATTGTTCTCATCCTTTTCCTTTCCTCTGATGTTTTGTTGTTTAGTCACCCAGTCATTTCCGACTCATTATGACCCTATGGACTGCAACATGCCAGGCTTCCCTGTCCTTCACTATCTCCTAGAGTTTGCTCAAACTCATGTCCATTGAGTCAGTGATGCTATCCAACCATATCATCCTCTGTGCCCTCTTCTCCTGCCCTCAATCTTTTCCAGCATCGGGTTCTTTTCCAATGTGTAAGTTCTTCCCATCAAGTGGCCAATGCATCAGAGATCCCTCCATGATCTGACCTCATTTTAAGATCTGATTCTTCTTAACTCTGTCTTCAAGAGCAGGCCTTAAAGCAAGCACAGTGTTCTTATCTGTAGAATGAAAACTGTGTTCAAGTCTTCCACTGCCATCATAGAAATTGAGCACCTTTCAGCTACACCCATGGCTCTGTTGTCAGGCAATTTGGTTGACTTGAACGACACATAAGTTGTAGTGATTGAACCTTTTGTTCCCTGAAACTGTATAAATGAATCAATGACTAAAGGATCTATCTCCAGACCATTCCCCACCTCATGATATCTGGTCCTCCAACCACCTGCTAAGCCCAGTGCCTGAAATACACTAATTTTTCTAAAGATGCTCAATCACAAAGCCTCTGCACTTCAACTATCTTAAAAACCAGTTAACCTGGTGCTCCCTATAGCAGGCCTGCCTGCAGGTTATCCTTTATGTATTATGTGTGCAAGCCCACAACTCCAGGTTCTAGATCTTTGCAAGCCCGCTCACTCTGGTGTTGCTGAGAGATGACAGAGTGCAGGAAAAGAGAGGCTGAAGGAAGAGACTGCCATCAATGATTTAAACGTGAACTTGCTAGGCCTTCAAGGCTAACTCTGTAGAGTCAAATTAGTAAGGTATGGTTGAAAAGCATGCTGTGTGTAAATGGTCCAAAATGCCCTACAGGCACTTTCAACAAAGAGATATTGGGGTTCCCAGTCTTCAGTTAGCTTCCCATGTAGAACAAAAGACACACAAAAAATGAGTGACCATAAAAAACTTCAGAATATTAAATGAAGATCTTGCCTCTCCTTCTTTGGAAGGTAGCCTTTAAGGTAGCACAGGTTCAAATTTCTGTATAAATCCAGCAATCTCACAATATGTGATAAGAGAAACCCAAAAAATGTCACGGAAGGACCTATGCTGGAAGCACACACAGAGGTACATTGTCCAAGCGCAGTTGGCGATACCTCTCTTTCGTCCAGAGCAAGTGGTGGAGGTGTGAGCACCAACTGCCACCAAAGGGGTGGCCGGGGCAATTCCCACCCAGTTGCTTCCCCTTTTGTTTGTCTTGCTTTCCTTTTTCTCTTCACAAACAGGGCAAGTCAATTTCTGCTTCTGAACCTTCAGTGTGCTACATGAACTCAACAGTGAGGCCAAGCAATTGAGTGACCATGTTGGCAACACAGGTCCCACAGAAAGATCTGGTCTAGTGTCTAAGGTTCCACCAAGGCAGCAGGTGGACTGAGTGAATTATTTGACTTCTTTCTAGCTCTTCACTTTGGTTGGTGCAGTAATGCTCTTTTCGGTAAAAAGGAAGGGGCTAAAGATAAAGCCAATCATTTTTTAAGTCTTTACATCGTGTCAGCATAGTGAGACCATGCCTGCAGCGGCTGATTCCAGGCTGCACCAGTACCTTCTCAGGCTACAGGGATGTTTGCCTGGTGGGGACACTGGCTAGTACCAGCCCCACTGTCAGACGGACCACACACAGTGTGACTGAGATTGCGTCTTGTCCCCAGGCTTCAAGCAGATGAGATGCCAACCCTGTTGACCTCCTGTGGGACCAGGTCTAAGGAGAATCTCGGGGTGGGGGGGAGGTTCTGCTCTGAGGAATGAGGAATAGTCTCCCCTCCATCCTGATCTCTTTCTGGATGCCTCTCATATCATCACTGGCTCCAAGGCATGTATACTCATCTGCCCTGAAGATTAAAACATCTTGCTGGACATGTATATTTAAAAACATATATCACAGGAATATTTTACTACACTAGATTCATATTCCAGGCATTATTCTAGAGGGTGAATTTATTTACATACCTTTCTAGGTACTGGACAATAGTCCTCTTTTATCCTTCAGGGAAAAAACACATGCTGGAAATACTTGTATCAGTTTTTTAAATCTAGTCCTAAATAGAATGAAATTAAGGTATTGCAATTAATTATTGTACCAATTAATTTTATAATATCAGGCAGAAAATATGTTGCTGCAATACCTTAAATTCCTAGTATTTTGTTCAAGTAATTTAAATGAGGTTAATATTACCCATGTACATGTCATCATGATTTCCTACACTTAGTGAAAATGAAATGGACAGAACCCAAATGTGATTTGTAGGGGTATCTCTAATCCCTCACTGGAAGTAACTCCTGTCCCAACCTAATGCATGATAACAGAATCTCAACATTGACAGGAATTGGTTTTGATTCAACATCCTGTGCCACACTCATACAGAGAAAAAACACTTAAAACCCAAATTGGACTCTGGGCTTGTGCCTCTTGTAGGCTTAGCAGATTTCGAATCCCAGGGAAAATAAATTTGTACACTGATTCTAACCCATCCAGAGATTGAAAGAAAAGGTGAAAAAAAATGAATATAATGTCAAAATTTCTACAAAGTCTCCTCAAACCTTAAGATTTCTCATCTGGAAACTAGATAATTTCTGCAGAGTACAGAGTGCAGGAACTGAGTCTTAGGAAGTGATGCCCTGAGGAGGGGCACAGAAAAGGGGGACGGCTGAGTGTGAAAAAAAGAATTGCTCAGTCTCAGGCCTCCCAACAAAGTCTGGGTGTACCCAGTGCCTTGTGTAAATGACACCTGGAAGGAGGGTCCGGAGCAGTAACTCCTGAGTGACAAAGGGGCCAATCCTTCCTCATGTCTCTTGCAGCAGGTACAGAATCCAGAAGCTGGAGAGAATGAAGCAAAAACCCAGGTTATTTCTTGCCTCCAGGATTCCCAGCCATGGGAATCAGTGAGGACTACACTGCACATGGGCCAGTTGTTTTTAATTGGCCTACTTGACTTTGCCTACTTTGCCTGGTTGACTACTCTAGGTCCATGCAAACTGGTAGTCAATCAGAGGGTCATTCACAGGAGCAAATAATGTCACAAACCCTCCTAACTATGCTAACAGCAACTCAGGAGTAAAGTTAACTCCTTCAACAGATGTGGGTAAGATCAATAATAACCCATTTGGTGCCCCTAGCACCTGATGCTTCAGCAACTTCTCCATTTACATTGAACTTAAAAAACTAAGGGAACCCCCTTTTATGCTTAGCACCCCAAGACCCAGGTTACAGAGGAGATGAGCCTACTGGTTACTCACACATAGAGAAGCACCAGGCTGGTAGCCAGGAGAACCCAGGTTTCCACGGAAAAGCTTGGGATCAGCTCCATGGCCACTTTCTTGGCGATTCCCTCCTCTGAGTTTCCTCTCAGCTGTGTGTGCTGCTCTCTGCCTGCCTCTGAGTGTGGAGCTTCTGTTCACATTAGGCAGAGATTCAGTCTGGTTGGGAGATTTATGTGCTGAGAAAGGAGGTGGAGCTGGAGCTGCAACCAATAGAAGGGCCACCTGGGCTCCACCTGCAGCAGCCCCCTCTGCCTTGGTAGTTGGCCGAGCATCACACGCACTTCAGTTTGATCTCCCTTGAGTTCATATTCTGTAGGAAATCAATAAAGAACTCAATCAGTGTTATCAGTAAGCCCAAAGGTTACAGAAACTCAAATAAAGCCACCGGCTTTAATTTTCCTCAAAACTGCCCCATCTCTGTGGTTGCCTGCAGTCCAAAATGTTTGAAATCCTTCAAACAAGATGGTGGTGGTGGTGGTTTAGTTGCTAAGTCGTGTCCCACTCTTTGTGACCGCATGGACAGCAGCCCGACAGGCTCCTCTCTTCATGGGATTTCCCAGGCAAGAATATTGGAGTCAGGTGCCATCTCCTCCTCCATGAGGTCAAACAAGATAGCTGTGCTGATTGTTACTCATACCATTCTTTTTTCTGCCTGGAAATGCCCCTGTGTCCCTTGTAGGCTCTTAATTATCCTTCCAAATAAAGCTCAGACAGAACATCTGTGTTAGAGATTTCCCAAACCAACCTCCTTCAGCAGATATAACAATTTCCTCCTCTGGGGAACTGTCCCCTGCACACAATTCTACTATCCCCCACACCACAGTCAGTTTCCCAGTCTAGTCCCTTCAGTGGATCAAGAGCTTGGGCACATGCTGGATACTAGCCACAGTCACATACCAGGTACCTAGCAGAGTGCTTTCTGTAGAGTGGGCATCCAGAAAGGCAGATGGATTGAGTTGGTAGAGGTAAAACCACTGGGCACCTGTGTGCCCTCTCCCTGTGGCTCTTTGGTGACCATGCCATCTTCCTGAATTGTTGACACACCAAGAGGCCCTGACTGGGCCTTGGTCACTGTCTCTGTATTTTCAGAAGAATCCACCAGGATCCTGTTGACAAGAGGGCCCCAGAAGGAGAGGCAGGACATGGAGGAGAGGGTGATGGCTGCACCAATGGTATCAATTCAGGCTCATTCCTGTCCCACCCTCAGAGTATCCTTCAAGTCAGACTCTAGCTCAAAGAATGATCTCCTCTCTCTGGAAAGGTTGCAATCCAAGATCAAAGGGTGTAAAGAGAGAAAAAAGCAGCCCAATGGCCAAGAGGACCCCAACATCCTTAGCCACCAGTGATGTGGCACGTACAGCAACAGGACTTCAAAAAGATCACATGAGGGCATGTTATCTCTGGGGTATGTGGGGTGTTGGTGGGTCAGAACAGATGGGCTCCCACTTTTGGACAGGTAGGGCATTTGGGGGCTTCCCAGGTGGCACTAGTGGTAAAAGAAAAACAACCCACTTGTCAATGTAGAAGACCTAAGAAACGCAGGTTCAATCCCTGTAATGGGAAAATCTCCTGGAGGAGGAAATGGCAACCAACTCCAGTATTCTTCCCTGGAAAATCCCATGGCAGAGGAGCCTGGAGGGCTACAGTCCACAGCATCGCAAAGAGTTGGACACAACTGAGGCAACTTAGCATGCACAGACAGGGAATTTTTATTGGGTAGCAAGGAGCTGATACAGAGGAGGCCTAGAGTAGCAGTTGGTATTACCTGCTGGTGGGCCTCCCCTTGTGCACGTAAGTCGCTTTAGTCATGTCTGACTCTGTGACCCATGGGCTGTAGCCCACCAGGCTTCTCTGCCCATGGGATTCTCCAGGCAAGGATACTGGAGTGGGTTGCCATGCCCTCCTCCCAGGGATTTTCGCAATGCAGGGATCGAACCAGCGTCTCTTATGTCTCCTGCAATGGCAGACGAGTTCTTAACCACTAGGGCCACCTGAGAAGCCCAGGCCTCCCTCTACACTTGCTGAATTCCTGATGGGAACGGGATGAGGGCTGAGCATCAAGAAATTACACTTGCTCATTATCAGTACTTTGAATCATGTCCTGTGTCTGCCAGACCTGAATAACCACGGATTATGTGAAAAACAAAACCTCAAAGGTTCTTAAAACTTAATAGAAACATAAGACATGTAAGTTGTGTTTGTTCCTCCTCCCTTTATCCTTTCTCACTTTCACTCCTTTGCAGAAAGTGATACTCACCTCTTGCAACCTCTAGGGTGAGGTAGGGGGATGTTCTTTCTGACCCACACACATCTCACCATGAAGAAATACTCATACGTGTCCCTCACTCCGGCCTGAGAGTTCCCAGTCTGTCCCACACTGGCCAGAGTGGGTGGAATTCTCATTAGTAAAATGCAGTAAGTCCAAACTATCTCTCCTGCACTTTTATTTCTTTGGGAGTTTCTCATGGAGCATGAAATTTTTACCATCAAAGTTTTTCTACTTGGGGTTCACTTCGTCCAGGAGGCCTTTGTTAAAATCCACATTCCGATGAGAATTGAAATGTCTGAACACATTTATCTGTCCATTGCTTCAATCCAAGTGAGTTAATTCAGGTGCCAGTATTGTGCTGGACTATGGGCTAGAAGCCATAAAGTCCCCTCCCTTGGGAGCAGCCTCTGGGTGGAGGGAGTGAGACGCACAGTACAAGCTCAGTACAGTGCATACCTCTGGAATCCTTGGGGAAATGAAGCCCTAGAGAGAGGCAGCAAAGGAGAGAAATGGATGCAAGCTTGAGTACCAACAAAGGACAGACCTGGGAAGCTGGAAGATGATCTTCAAGGAAAGTCAGAAAATCTGAGGGATTTTGATACATCTCTGCCCGCTTTTGGTACCTTCCCTGGTGGCTCGACTGTAAACAACCTGCCTGCAATGCAGGAGACCCAGGTTCCAACCCTGGGTCAGGAAGATCCCCTGGAGAAGGGAATGGCTACCCACGCCAGTATTCCTGCCTGGAGAATCCCATGGCCAGAGGAGCCTGATGGACTACTCTCCATGGTGTTGCAAAGAGTGGGACATGATTGAGTGACTAAGCACACACTCTTGCTGCTGCTGCTGCTGCTGCTAAGTCACTTCAGTCGTGTCCGACTCTGTGCGACCCCATAGATGGCAGCCCACCAGGCTCCCCCATCCCTGGGATTCTCGAGGCAAGAACACTGGAGTGGGTTGCCATTGCCTTCTCCAAGTACACACACTACGTAGCTTTGAAGAGTCATGCTACAATCCCTCATTTACAGATATATAAAGTGAGGCTCAGTGACTGCAAGTAGCTTCCCAACAGCTATTGGTCAAAACATGTTATAAATAATATGAAGAAAGACGGCAAGTCTTCCGCTCTGAAATGCCAATACTCATCGTTTGCCTTTTCATGATGAGAGTCACTGTGTGAAATAGTGAAACCCAAGCCTGAAGCAGCACATTGGTTACAATTCTGGCTTCTATCCCCATCTCTACCCCTGCCCAGGGGCTCCCCCATGGGTCTGAAGAACCCAGGACTTCATGTCACCTCAGCAGGAACAAGGACAGGTGCTTGTCACAAGGACCCAACTGTCTACATTCCCCACTGAAAGGAACACAAAATACATCCCCCAGGAAGAGATTACGGTGTCATCTGATAACTAGTAACAACTTAAAACCCACAGCCTTCATATTCTTCTTGGAAACAATCCTTGTGGAAACTACGTACTTTCACCTTTCTCCAAAACATATGCCAAAATGATGGTTTTCTCACTAAGTGTTACACACCATCACCTTCCCAATTCACCTCAGGGCCTGGTCCAGCTGTTTGGAATCTATCCCAGTGTCAACTGTCTAGTCAAGTCCTGAGAAAAATGTGTAGCCAGAGCCACGTCCTAGCAAAGGCAAACAGCCTTGCTCCACAAGGGGAAATAACAGAAGGCATGATCTTTGTTCCCTTCGTTCCACAGCAGACACACCTGACTTGAAAAGTCTCACATATGAAGACCGTGAAGGAAGATGTATGCCTGAAGAGCACCCCGCACCTCACATCTCTCCTCTGGTCATTTGTGTACCAATGGCCTTGGCATGGTCAAAGCTCTATTCCAAGTGTTTCATATGCAGATTTGACCAAGATCCAGATATTCCAGGTGGAAGGTAGAGAGAAATAGTTATAGTACAGCCAAAGTAAACTAATTATACATGTTTTGAAAACACACTGTCCTTATCAACCTTTCATGGCTTATCTTTTCAGACCTTAGCAATCAGTCAGAGATGGAAATCAAAGAACACTCATGGAATTGGGCATTAGGCTCAGATATCAGGAGAGGTGAGCACGGTGTCAGGGACTCAGTGATGCAAGAGGCCCCATCAGTCTGCTATTCCTGTCTTTTTAGAGGTGACTCCTCTTCTGGGAAGCCTGTCTACTGGCTGAGAGAATTGCTCACAGTATGGGGAGGCCGTGTTGCTCTGGACTGATTTATGGGTTAGATTCCAATTTCACAGATCACGGTTCTGTGACCAGAGCTCTGCCCCAACACAGAGACAAGGTGAGGGCCCCTAGCAAGCCAGTCAACAGGGGCTGGGGTGAGGTACGGGGATGTTCTTTCTGACCCACACACATCCCACCATGAAGAAACACACATATATGCCCTTAAGCAGAAGCACTTCCATGGACTTCACAGCAAAGGGATGGGAAGGACCTCATGGCTGCTCACTTTCTACTCCATTCCTGAGTTTCTCTTTCTTGATAAATGAATCACTAACATATCTACTGCACAGTACACTTTAGAAAGTTCTTTCAGGAATAGGAAAGTGAAGTTGCTCTGTTGTGTCAAACTCTTTGAGACCCCAAGGACTGTAGCCTGCAGGCTCCTCCATCCATGTGATTTTCCAGGCAATAATACTGGAGTGGGTGCCATGTTCTTCTCCAGGGGATCCTCCAAACCCAGGGATTGAACCTGGGTCTGCCACACTGCAGGCAGACTCTTTATGGTCTGAGCCACCAGGTAAGCCAAGAAAGTTTTTTCACATCTCTCTTAACTGATTTCCCGAAAACTCTGAGATAAGCAGTGCTGGGGTTGTTTGATTCCCACTTTACAGATGTAAAAACAGAAGCTCATGGTGGGGAAGAATTTTGCCCAAACATTAAACTGCGAATGCAGGGCATGGAGCTAGATTTCATAATTCTAAATTGTGCCAGAGACATGCTTGCCTGGATTCCAAGAGGCCTCCTGAAATAACCTGGCAGGTTGTGTCAACCTCTTATGGGATAAATATCTCCTTCCACACCATCTGTCATGCTTCCACTCTTGCCGTAAGTGCTGAAGCTGTTAGTGGCCACAAAAAAGAGAGCGCGAGACTAAATTTTATGTATTCATGAACTCATGGTGTCAGCAGATAAAGGATGTTGCAAATAGTTCTGACCTGTCACAATCAAAATCATTTGGGTTTCCAAGAAAGCGGGAAGTAAAAGATGAATGAAACCAAGGAGTGAAAGAGGAATCAGCGGAGGGGGGCAAGTTTCAGAAGACCACAAGGAAGGGAATTAATGACACAGGAGGTGTAAAATGAGGGGCTGGATGAGCATCACAGATCAGCTGCAAAAGAGGAGCAGAGTGTTAGCTGCCTCTCCTAGTCAGTGCAGTAACCTGCTAAGGAGTTTTATCCGACCCTAGGCTGCCCTCGTGCAGGAAATCCCCTACTCTGCCACCAGACAGAGCCTGGTAAAACATGGGTCAGGCATCATTCCTCTGTTGTTCAAATCTCTCCAACCACTTCCACTGGGGCAGCAATCAAGACCCATGTTGGACGTTTAGGTCACTTTCATATCTTGACTATCATAAACAGTGCTGCATTGAGCATAGGGGCACATATTCAAAGTAGCCCTTGCTTGAGATAAATGGCCAGGGGTAGAACTGCTGGATTTTATGGTAGCTCTCTTTTTGGCTTTTTGAGGAATCTCCATGTTGTCTTCTGCTGTGGCTGCACCAAGTTACATTCCCAGCAACAGTGCAAGAAAGTTCCCTTTTCTCCACATCATCGCCCACATTTGTTGTTTCTTGTCTCCTTGATAATTTGTCACTTGGATGGGTGTGAGGTGGTATCTCATTAAGGGTTTGACTTCCATTTCTTGATGATGAGTGACTCTGAACACATTTTCAAGTGCCTGTTGCAATCTGTATGCCATCTTTAAAATGTCTATGCAGGTTTTCTGCCCACTTTTTAATCAAGTGTTTGGTTTTTAAACATTGACCTGGGTTTGATGCATGAGACAAGTGCTCGAGCCTGGTGCACTGGGAAGACCCAGAGGGATCTGGTGGAGAGGGAGGTGGGAGGGGGGATCGGGATGGGGAACACATGTAAATCCATGGCTGATTCATATCAATGTATGACAAAAACCACTACAAAAAAAAAAAAAACTGAAAAAAAAAACAATTGCAGTATAATTTCATTTATTTGTTGTTTCAGAAGACCACGAGGAAGGGAATTAATTAATTAAGTTGTTCAGTTGTGTCTGACGCTTTGCAACCCCATGTGCTTCAGCACGCCAGGCTTCCCTGTCCTTCACCATCTCCCAGGATTTGTCAAACTCATGTCCATTGAGTCAGTGAAGCCATACAACCATCTCGTCCTTTGTCGTCTCCTTCTCCTGTCTACTTCTTTCCCAGCATCAGGGTCTTTTCTAATGAGTCAGCTCATTGAATCAGGTGGACAAACTATTGGAGCTTCAGCTTCAGCATCAGTCCTTCTAATGAATATTCACAAATCAAATAGATAAAGAGAATTAAGAGGTACAAACTTCCAGATAGAAAATACACAAGTCACTGGGATATAATGTTCACATAGGGAATAAAGTCAATAATACAGTCACAAACGTATATGGTGACAGATTCATGCTGGTCTTATCGAGGTGATCAAATTGTAATGTATTATAATATGGAATCACTATGTTGTATATCTGAAACTAATACAACATGTATGGAAGTTTGTACCTCTTAATTCCCTTCACCTATTTTCTTTGTCCCTCAAGCCTCCTCCCCTGTGGCAACCACCTGTTTGTTTTCTGTATGCCTGAAACTAACATAAAATTTTATGTTAATAATAGGGAAAAAATGGAAACAGTGAGAGACTTTATTTTCTTTGGCTCCAAAATCACTGCAGATGGTGACTGCATACATGAAATTAAAATATGTGTGCTCCTTGGAAAGAGAGCTATGACAAACCTAGAGTGTATTAAAAAGCATAGACATTACTCTGCCAACAAAGGTCCATATACTCTAAGCTATGGTTTTCCCAGTAGTCATGTATGGATGTGAGACTTGGACTATAAAGAACGCTGAGTGTCAAAGAAATGATCCTTTTGAACTGTGGTTCTAGAGAAGACTCCTGAGAGTCCCTTGGACTACAAGGAGATCAAACCAGTCAATAATAAAGGAAATCAACCCTCAATATTCATTGGAAGGACTGAAGCTGAAATTGAAGCTCCAATACTTTGGCCATCTGATAAGAAGAGTTGACTCATTAGAAAAGTCCCTGACACTGGGAAAGATTGAAAGCAGGAGAAGAGGACCACAGAGGATGAGATGGCTGGATGGCATCACCAACTAAATGGACATGAGTTTGAGCAAGCTCCAGGAGTTGGTGAAGGACAGGGAAGTCTGGCATTCAGCAGTCCATGAGGTTGCAAAGAGTTGGACATGACTGAGTGACTGAACAGAAACAATGTTTATAACAACTCAATTTCTTAAAATATTTAAAAATAAATTAATAAATAAATAATGAAAAAAGACCCATGTACATCTGGCCACAGCTGACTTCTTCATCCTTGAGTCAGTCCACTTCCAGTGTAAACATGATGTTTTAAGAAAATAATATGATGTACTGTCCCCAAGCTCCACAGACGACTGGGTCTTCATGTGTCTGTACAACCATTCTTCCATCTGAAATGGGTTCAATTCATCTTCCATCTGGTGAATTCCTAGACTTCCTCTGGGAGTCAGCCAGGTCACCATCTTCCCCACTGACCCTTGTCTTCAACATGTAGGTGGGGGGGAGGGTCCCACTTCTACATGATCCCAGTTCTCATGTAGAAACATAGTAACACTCAGAACATGATATTCATTATCATTGAAGTGCAAGGGGAACATTAAAAACTACATATGCCCATGCCAACCTGAATATCTGAAATTGATAGGTTAAAGTAAAACTCAAGAAAAATCTTATCTATTAATACAATTGTTGCTATGAATTGTGAAAAACATTTGCTGATATATTAAAAGCAATAGGCTGGCTCCTAGGAAAACAAAATTGACCAACACCAGCCAAACAAGAAATATAAATAGTACAAAAACTTCTTTAAAAATAAGTGGAAGTTAAAATCTTCCCACAAAGAAAAATCACATCAGACGAGTTTTACAGTAACCTTCAAGAAACACATAGGTGTTAGCCTGCTTTCCCAAGAAAGGAGAGCCTGAAATACAGGCTTTCGTGCTACTATCTTCTGGGGAATTTGATCCAGGGCAGGAAGAGTGAAGGAAAATAGGAACAAAGCGTGGGAGGAGAATCTATACCAGATTCATTAACTAACCTGGTCAACACTTGGTATCAAAAGCAACCAACTCTTTGATCAACTGACCATCTTCTGAGAGGCCATACAGCCACTCAGAAGATGCAGCCCATCCAAGGAAAGAAAGGGGGAAGAGGGTATTCACTGGTTTCCCTCTCCCTTTGCGAAAATGTTCCTCCCATAGGGAAGTAATTCTCTAAAACTTCTGTATTACATAAGAACTGCTAGGTTGAGAGGTACAGTCCGGCTTCACTGCACAAATTCAGTTGGAATCTGAGCAAAGATGGTCCGTGTAGTTGTGGCAAGAACAGAGACCAGGGCAGGTACACTAGTTCTCTATGCCATCTAGCAGATTACCCCCAAATACAACCCCTTGAAACAAGCATTTACTGTGTCACAGCTCCTTGGGCTGGGAGTCCAGGTGTGGCTTACCTGGGACCCTCTGGCTCAAGCTTTCTCATGAGGTGACAGTCTTGCTGTCAGGCTGGGCTGCCTCTCATCCAAAGTCTCACCTGGGGAAGGACCCACTTTCAGGTCCTCCAGGTGGTCTGCCAGGGTTCAGATCCTCACAGCTCGAGGATTCAGTTCCTCACTGGCTGTGGCCCAGAAGCCCCTCAGATCTCTGCCACCAGGGTCTCTCCACAGAGCAGCTCACCACATGGCAGTCACTTCCCCCAGAGTGAGGGAGTGAGGGGGCACCCAATTAATATTCTACTCATTAGAAGCGAGTCACCTATCCCAGCCTCACCAGTGGGAGGGGGTTAAATGGGGCATAAGTACTAGGAGGCAGAGCCATTGGCGGCCAACTGAGAGGATGCCATTGCAGAGGTGAAGCTAAGATTCTGTGTTGTCACATAAAATCAATGCAATCATGGCCAGCTCACTCTATGAGGACAGTATGAACTTGACTCAAATAGGTTAAAAATGGGACAAGAAGGAAAGACTGCATTTCAGTCTCACTCATGGGCTTCAACACAAAAATCCTGAGCAAAATAAAGCCAGTCAAATCCAGCAACAATGATACACCATGACCAAGTTGGATTTTACCCTGGAACTCAAGGGTGGTTAACACAGAATTAATATAAAATTAGTTATCAGGTTAATTGATTAAAAGAGGAAAGTCTTATCATCCCAATAGCTTCAGAAAATGCATTTGTTAATATTCAATATATCATTTATGATAGAAGAAGAATGCAAACTACTAATAGCAAGGAATTTCCTTAATGTGATAAAAGTATCTACCAAAATCACCTTACAGAACATCATTCATAGCATAAAAGCATTATCTGCTTATGCCACTTTACCGCATGTACATACAGCCTTTTCAAAATTTGTAACACTCTAAGTACATAAAATCCCATCAATTAATTTCATGCTGGAAACAAAAAGAATGTCATTACTTGTTTCTGGCAGAAACACAGCTTGTGGATGAACCAGGTGAACAATTCAAAAAATCACTGAATAAATTGAATATTTTTGACTATTTGAGGTTGTTTGAACTGACCAACATGGGTTCATTCAGTGGGTTCATTCAACTGAGATCAACTAGGTTCAAAAGCTGAGTTCTTCACCTTTAGTTACAACATCAGTTCCTGTGATAATCAGATGGAAAAAATAAACCAAATCCCCAGAAAATAAACAAATACTCCTCATTAGTGCATACAGTTCCAAGAGATTTCTAAGTAGACATGTCAGCATGTGCCTGCCAAGTCAAGTGACTTATTCCAGGGGCCCTGCCCAGCCAATTCCAGCCCACACCTGGACTCCAACACAAGATGCCCTATTCTGATTGGACACACAGTTATCTGCATGGTCATATGCCCTGTGGATCAGTCTGAGCTGGTCTTCGCTGTGTCCAGAGCTATGATGCACCAGGGGGACAGAGTGTGAACAAGACTGTCACAAACGGCACTTACCTAAGTGGGGTGCTCCATGCAGGCAGACACCTCCAGAGGCATCGGGAGGCTGGGAAAGGCAGAGATGAGTGGGATCCAGAGCCTCTGTAGGGAGGGGTGGGCTTCTCAGAGGAGATGGCACTGCTTGCAGTGCCAGGAACAGAGCAGAGTTTGCCTAAGGAGAGAAGGAGAGAGGGCATCTGAGGCTGTGAGAGTGGTCTGTCTTATCATTATCATCGCTGAGCATGTTTATTTCTTGGTTGCAAAGCACAGTGTCTAAATCAACCAATTTTTATTACTAATAATGAAGTGATTGGATCACAGGCCAAGCTACGGATCTTGTAATTCTAGGACCAATGTTCCACCCCAGATAGCTCAGTAGGGACATGAAGGATGTGCAGGATGTCTGGGAAAAGCCACGTGGGCTTTCTGGTATTACAGTGACCTGTCTTGAATTCGTTAGGGTACAGTCCTGAGATTAAAAACATTTACCAAGGTCACACTGACACGGCATGACATCAACCATTCGGGGCCATTTAGCACATTCACAGTGCGGTGCCACCACCTCCTCTAGTTCCAGCACACTCCCCTTCCACCAGAGGGCACTCCTGAGCCCACGAGCAGCTCCTCCCCACTCTCTCCTCTCCCAGCCCCTGGCCACCACTCATGGACATTCTGTCTTCATAGCTTTGCCTCTTCCAAATGTTTCATATAAATAGAATCACATAATGTGTGGTCTCTTGTGTGTTCAGTTCAGTTCAGTCGCTCAGTCGTGTCCAACTCTTTGCAACCCCATGAACTGCAGCACGCCAGGCCTCCCTGTCCATCACCAACTCCTGGAGTCCACCCAAACCCATGTCCATTGAGTTGGTGATGCCATCCAACCATATCATCCTCTGTCGCCCCCTTCTCCTCCTGCCCTCAATCTTTCCCAGCATCAGGGTCTTTTCCAATAAGTCAGCTCTTCTCATCAGGTGGCCAAAGTATTGGAGTTTCAGCTTCAGCATCTTCCTTCCAATGAACACCCAGGACTGATCTCCTTTAGGATGGACTGATTGGCTCTCCTTGCAGTCCAAGGGACTCTCAAGAGTCTTCTCCAACACCACAGTTCAAAAGCATCAATTCTTCGGCGCTCAGCTTTCTTCACAGTCCAGCTCTCACATCCATACATGACTACTGGAAAAACCATAGCCTTGACTAGGTGGACCTTTGTTGGCAAAGTAATGTCTCTGCTTTTTAATATGCTGTCTAGGTTGGTCATAACTTTCCTTCCAAGGAGTAAGTGTCTTTTAATTTCATGGCTGCAGTCACCATCTGCAGTGATTTTGGAGCCCAGAAAAATAAAGTCAGCCACTATTTCCCAATCTATCTGCCATGAAGTGATGGGACTGGATGCCATGATCTTAGTTTTCTGAATGTTGAGCTTTAAGCCAACTTTTTCACTCTGCTCTTTCACTTTCATCAAGAGGCTCTTCAGTTCTTCCTACTTTCTGCCATAACGGTGGTGTCATCTGCATATCTGAAGTTATTGATATTTCACCCAGCAATCCTGATTCCAGTTTGTGCTTCCTCCAGCCCAGCGTTTCTCATGATGTACTCTGCATATAAGTTAAATAAGCAGGGTGACAATATACAGCCTTGATGTACTCCTTTTCCTACTTGAAACCAGTCTGTTGTTCCATGTCCAGTTCTAACTGCTGCTTCCTGACCTGCATACAGGTTTCCCAAGAGGCGGGTCAGGTGGTCTGGTATGCCCATCTCTTTCAGAATTTTCCACAGTTTATTGTGATCCACACAGTCAAAGGCTTTGGCATAGTCAATAAAGCAGAAATAGATGTTTTTCTGGAACTCTCTTGCTTTTTCGATGATCCAGTGGATGTTGGCAATTTGATCTCTGGTTCCTCTGCCTTTTCTAAAACCAGCTTGAACACCTGTAAGTTCACAGTTCACGTATTGCTGAAGCCTGGCTTGGAGAATTTTGAGCATTACTTTACCAGCGTGTGAGATGAGTGCAATTGTGCGGTAGTTTGAGCAGTCTTTGGCATTGCCTTTCTTTGGGATTGGAATGAAAATGGACCTTTTCCAGTCCTGAGGCCACTGCTGAGTTTTCCAAATTTGCTGGCATATTGAGTGCAGCACTTTCACAGCATCATCTTTTAGGATTTTAAATAGCTCAACTGGAATTTCATCAACCCCGCTAGCTTTGTTCATAGTGATGCTTTCTTTTTTTTTTTTTTTTCATAGTGATGCTTTCTAAGGCCCACTTGACGTCACATTCCAGGATGTCTGGCTCTAGGGGAGTGATCACACCATCATGATTACCTGGGTCATGAAGATCTTTTTTGTAGAGTTCTTCTGTGTATTCTTACCACCTCTTCTTAATATCTTCTGCTTCTGTTAGGTCCATACCATTTCTGTCCTTTATCAAACCCTCTTTGCATGAAATGTTCCCTTGGTATCTCTAATTTTCTTGAAGAGATCTCATTCTGTTGTTTTCGTCTATTTCTCTGCACTGATTGCTGAGGAAGGCTTTCTTATCTCTTGTGTGTGAATTCTTACATTTATGCATTTTATTTTTTCCATTTATTTTTATTAGTTGGAGGCTAATTACTTTACAATATTGTAGTGGTTTTTGTCATACATTGACATGAATCAGCCATGGAGTTACATGTATTCCCCATCCAGATCCCCTCTCCCACCTCCCTTTCCACCTGATCCCTCTGGGTCTTCCCAGTGCACCAGGCCTGAGCACTTCTCTCATGCATCCAACCTGGACTGGTGATCTGTTTCACCCTAGATAATATACATGTTTCGATGCTGTTCTCTCGAAACATCCCACCCTCGCCTTCTCCCACAGAGTCCAAAAGTCTGTTCTGTACATCTGGGTCTCTTTTTCTGTTTTGCATATAGGGTTATCGTTACCATCTTTCTAAATTCCATATATATGTGTTAGTATACTGTATTGGTCTTTATCTTTCTGGCTTACTTCACTCTGTATAATGGGCTCCAGTTTCATCCATCTCATTAGAACTGATTCAAATGAATTCTTTTTAATGGCTGAGTAATATTCCATTGTGTATATGTACCACAGCTTTCTTATCCACTCGTCTGCTGATGGGCATCTAGGTTGCTTCCATGTCCTGCCTATATAAACAGTGCTGCAATGAACATTGGGGTGCACGTGTCTCTTTCAGATCTGGTTTCCTCAGTGTGTATGCCCAGCAGTGGGATTGCTGGGTCATATGGCAGTTCTATTTCCAGTTTTTTAAGAAATCTCCACACTGTTCTCCATAGTGGCTGTAGTAGTTTGCATTCCCACCAACAGTGTAAGAGGGTTCCCTTTTCTCCACACCCTCTCCAGCATTTATTGCTTGTAGACTTTTGGATAGCAGCCATCCTGACTGGCGTGTAATGGTACCTCATTGTGGTTTTGATTTGCATTTCTCTGATAATGAGTGATGTTGAGTATCTTTTCATGTGTTTATTAGCCATCTGTATGTCTTCTTTGGAGAAATGTCTGTTTAAAAATATGGAACGCTTCACGAATTTGTGTGTCATCCTTGCGCAGGGGCCATGCTAATCTTCTCTGGATCGTTCTAATTTTAGTATATGTGCTGCTGAAGCGTGTACACATTTATGCATTTTAAAAGTTAATCTCTCTTGTACCATTATTAGTATTTCACATCTTTTATGACTGAAGAAACAACTACTATATGGATACATCATGGTCTGTTTATCCATTCATCCACTGGTTTGCCTTATTTCTGCCCTTTAGCTATTGTGGAGAGTGGTGTTATAAACAAGCAGGTGTATGTCTTTGTTTGAGAATTTGTGTTCAGTTCGCTTAGGCATCTACCCAGGAGTGCAATTGCTGGTAATTCTATGCTCAATGACCTGAGAAGCTGCCAAGCTGTTCCACATAGTGGCTGTACTTGTACATCCTCACCAGCACCAGCTGAGGTTTCCACCTTTCCTCTACATCCTCACCAACACTTTCGTTTTCCCTTTTAAAAAAATAACCATCCCAGTGGTTGTGACATAGTAAAATTTCTGGGATTTGACTTTGTGCTACCAATGTTAGTTAATAGTCTGTGAGAATTTGCCAGAGGCAGAGAAGGCAAGCGAAGGGTATGGTTGGGAACCTTGTCCACCAGGTCCCTGGGGCTTCTCTGGGCTCCTGGGACACCTATTCTCTCTACTGTGTACACAGCTGCCTAGAAGGCATCCATAGAATGTGACTGATGTGCAGGCCCTAGGTGGGTTATTTAAACCTTTTCAGCTTCAGTTGCCTGATCTGTAGAATGAGGGTTAATAATTATGTCTTTCCCTTCCTACAGGAATGCAGATCAGACCAGACCCTGATCTGTGACCTGAGGGGCTTGGGGCCTGAACCTGCAGGTCAGAGTTCTGGTGTCACTGGAGGAAGAGAACATGTGACCTTGTCCATCACACACCTGATCCTTAGCAAACCCTCTAGAAATGTTCACTCACATGAGCTCATATGAGTTTAAGTAGTAGCCAAAAAGGGCAAGCAATATAGAGTAAGCACAAGAGGGCGGTCCTAAGATGGCAGAGGAATAGGAAGGGGAGACCACTTTCTTCCCCACAAATTCATCAAAAGAATATTTGAACGATGAGCAAATTCCAGAAAACGACTTCTGAATGCTGGCAGAGGACACCAGGCACCCCAAAAGGCAGCCCATTCTCTTCGAATATAAAAGATAAAAAGAGAGACAAAAGAGTTAGGGATGGAGACCCGTCCAAGGGAGGGAATAGTGAAGGAGGAGAAGTTTCCAAACACCAGGAAACCCGCTCACCAGCAGATCTGTGGGGAGTTTTGGAATCTCAGAGGGCAATATAACCAGGAGAGAGAAAAACAAACAAACAAACAAAACCCACAGATTACATGCCTAACCACAATTCCCAGTGGAGAAGTAGCCCAGATGCTTGCATCTGCCACCAGCAAGCAGGGGCTAAACAGGGAGGCGCGGGCTCCATTGCTTAGGGTAAGGACTGGGACTGAATGCCCTGAGGACAATCTGAGGGAGCTAGCATGAGATAGCAACAGAAACTGTGGGATAGCCAGAGATAGAGAAAAAAAGAGAGAAAGAGAGAGAACTTTCCCATGAAAAGCTCTAACCTAAGGCACTGCTGGCCCGCTCACAGAACAAAGGACTGAGTGAATTAACAGAGGAGAGCTAGCTGGCTGCAGACCCGCCCATCCCCCACCGAAAGCAGAGAGACAGGCGTGCGATAGCCAGAGCCAGAAGGTAAGAGGCAATCTCGAGTCCAGAGACAACATCCTCTACCAAACTGCGAGCAGGCTCCCAGTTTCTAACCAAGTCTTCCTGGGATCCTGGACGGTTGACATCCAGCAGGAGGGCCGCAGCCAGAGATCAGCTCCCCAGAGGAAACACATGGCATACCCGAGACGGCACTTGTGCTGAGCACCTAGGGAATCGAACACATGGGACCGCGGAGGTGATAAGATGTACTGCCCACCTGGGGAGAGTGCACTCCCCAAGCACCTGGTCGCCTGAGCTGCTCAGGCCTGGGAAGGGCACAAATTACAGTTTCAATTTCTGTGCTTGTGATGAGTCTGTTAAGATTTTCTATTTCTTCCTGGTTCAGTTTTGGAAAGTTGTAGTTTTCTAAGAATTTGTCCATTTCTTCCAAGTTGTCCACTTTATTGGCATATAGTTGCTGATAGTAGTCTCTTATGATCAGAAGACAAAGACTGGTTGGATGGATACAAAAACAAGACCCCTATATATGCTGCCTACAAGAGACCCACCTCAAAACAAGGGACACATACGAACTGAAAGTGAAGGGCTGGGAAAATATATTTCATGCAAATGGAGACCAAAAGAAAGCAGGAGTAGCAATACACATAGCAGATAAAATAGACTCTGAAATAAAGGCTGTGAAAAGAGACAACGAAGGAAACTACATAATAATCAAAGGATCAATCCAAGAAGAAGATAAAACAATTATAAACATATATGCACCCAACAGAGGAGCACCACAATATGTAAGGCAAATGCTAACAAGTATGAAAGGGGAAATTTTTTTTCATTTATTTTTATTAGTTGGAGGCTAATTACTTTACTATATTGTAGTGGTTTTTGCCATACATTGAAAGGGGAAATTAACAGTAACACAATAATAGTGGGAGATGTTCCTACCCCATTCATACCTATGGATAGATCAACTAAACAGAAAATTAGCAAGGAAACACAAACTTTAAATGATACAATGGGCCAGCTGGACCTAATTGATATCTATAGGACATTTCACCTTAAAACAATGAATTTCACCTTTTTCTCAAGTGCACACAGAACTTTCTCCAGGATAGATCACATGCTGGGCCATAAATCTAGCCTTGGTAAATTCAAAAAAACTGAAATCATTCCAAGCATCCTTTCTGATCACAATGCGGTAAGATTAGATGTCAAATACAGGGGGAAAAAAACTATTAAAAATACAAACATATGGAGGCTAAACAACATGCTTTTGAATAACCAACAAATCACAGAAAACAATAAAAAAAATCAAAATATGCATAGAAATGAATGAAAATGAAAACATGACAACCCAAAACCAATGAGATTCAGTAAAATCAGTGCTAAGGGGAAGGTTCATAGCAATACAAGCTTACATAAAGAAACAAGAGGAAAATCAAATAAATAGCCTAGCTCTACACCTAAAGCAACTAGAAATAGAAGAAATTAAGAACCCCAGGGTTAGTAGAAGGACAGAAGTCATAAATATTAGGACAGAAATAAATGAAAAAGGAACAAAGGAGACCATAGCAAAAATCAACAAAGGTAAAAGCTGTTTGTTTGAGAAGATAAATAAAATAGACAAACCATTAGCCAGATTCACCAAGAAAAAAGGGAGAAGAATCAAATCAACAAAATTATAAGTGAAAATGGAGAAATCACAACAGACAACACAGAAATACAAAGGATCAAAAGAGAATACTATCAGCAACGATATGCCAATAAAATGGACAACTTGGAAGAAATGGACAAATTCTTAGAAAAGTATAACCTTCCAAAACTGAATCAGGAAGAAAGAGAGAATCTTAACAGATCCATCAAGAGCATGGAAATTGAAACTGTAATCATAAACCTTCCAGGAAACAAAAGCCCAGGACCAGATGGCTTCACACCTGAATTCTACCAAAAATTTAGAGAAGAGCAAAACACCTACCCTACTCAAACTATTCCAGAAAATTGTAGAGGAGGTAAACTTCCAAACTCATTCTATGAGGCCACCATCATCCTAATACCAAAACCAGACAAAGATGCCACAAAAAATCACAGTGGTGTGATCACTCAGCTACAGCCCAGACATCCTGGAATGTGAAGTCAAGTGGGCCTTAGGAAGCATCACTATGAACAAAGCTAGTGGAGGTGATGGAATTCCAGTTGAGCTACTTCAAATCCTGAAAGATGATGCTGTGAAACTGCTGCACTCAATATGCCAGCAAATTTGGAAAACTCAGCAGTGGCCACAGGACTGGAAAAGGTCAGTTTTCATTCCAATCTCAAAGAAAGGCAATGCCAAAGACTGCTCAAACTATCGCACAATTGCACTCATCTCACACGCTAGTAAATAATGCTCAAAATTCTGCAAGCCAGGCTTCAGCAATACGTGAACTGTGAACTTCCAGATGTTCAAGCTGGTTTTAGAAAAGGCAGAGAAACCAGAGGTCAAATTGCCAACATCAGCTGGATCATCGAAAAAGCAAGAGAGTTCCAGAAAAACATCTATTTGTGCTTTATTGACTATGCCAAAGCCTTTGACTGTGTGGATCACAATAAACTGTGGAAAACTCTGAAAGAGATGGGAATACCAGACCACCTGATCTGCCTCTTGAGAAACCTGTATGCGGGACAGGAAGCAACAGTTAGAACTGGACATGGACCAACAGACTGGTTCCAAATAGGAAAAGGAGTACGTCAAAGTTGTACATTGTCACCATGCTTATTTAACTTATATGCAGAGTACATCATGAGAAACGCTGGGCTGGAAGATGCACAAGCTGGAATCAAGATTGCCGGGAGAAATATCAATAACCTCAGATATGCAGATGACATCACCCTTGTGGCAGAAAGTAGGAAGAACTGAAGAGCCTCTTGATGAAAGTGAAAGAGCAGAGTGAAAAAGTTGGCTTAAAGCTCAACATTCAGAAAACTAAGATCATGGCATCCAGTCCCATCACTTCATGGCAGATAGATGGGGAAACAGTGGAAACAGTGTCAGACTTTATTTTTCTGGGCTCCAAAATCACTGCAGATGGTGACTGCAGCCATGAAATTAAAAGACGCTTACTCCTTGGAAGGAAAGTTATGACCAACCTAGACAGCATATTAAAAAGCAGAGACATTACTTTGCCAACAAAGGTCCATCTAGTCAAGGCTATGGTTTTTCCAGTAGTCATGTATGGATGTGAGAGTTGGACTATAAAGAAAGCTGAGCACCGAAGAATTGATGCTTTTGAACTGTGGTGTTGGAGAAGACTCTTGAGAGTCCCTTGGACTGCAAGGAGAGCCAATCAGTCCATCCTAAAGGAGATCAGTCCTGGGTGTTCATTGGAAGGACTGATGCTGAAGCCGAAACTCCAGTACTTTGGCCACCTGGTGCGAAGAGCTGACTCATTTGAAAAGACCCTGATGCTGGGAAAGATTGAGGGCAGGAGGAGAAGGGGATGATAGAGGGTGAGATGGTTGGATGGCATCACCGACTCAGTGGACAGGGGTTTGGGTGGACTCCAGGAGTTGGTGATGGACAGGGAGGCCTGGTGTGCTGCGCTTCATGGGGTCGCAAGGAGTCAGACACGACTGAGTGACTCAACTTAACTGAACAGGCCAATATCACTTATGAAAATAGATGCAAAAATCCTTAACAAAATTCTAGCAAACAGAATCCAACAACATATTAGAAAGACCATACATCATGACCAAGTGAGCTTTATCCCAGGGATGGAAGGGTTCTTCAGCAATTGGAAATCAATGTGATACACCACATTAACAAATTGAAAGATAAAAACCATATGATTTTCTCAATAGATGCAGAGAAAGCCTTTGACAAAATTCAACATCGATTTATGATAAAAAAAAAAAAAAACACCCTCCAGAAAGCAGGCATAGAAGGAACATACCTCAAAATAATAAAAGCCATATATGAAAACTCCACAGCAAACATTATCCTCAGTGGTGAAAAATTGAAAGCATTTCCCCTAAAATCAGGAACAAGACAAGAGTGCCCACTCTCACCACTACTATTCAACATAGTTTTGGAAGTTTCAGCCACAGCAATCAGAGAAGAAAAAGAAATAAAAGGAATCCAGATTGGAAAAGAAGAAGTAAAACTCTCACTGTTTGCAGATTACATCATCCTCTACATAGAAAACCCTAAAGATGCCACCGGAAAATTACTAGAGCTAATCAATGAATATAGTAAAGTTGCAGGACATAAAATTAACACACAGAAATCCCTTGCATTCCTATACACTAACAATGAGAGAACAGAAAGAGAAATTGAGGAAAAAATTTCATTCACCATTGCAATGAAAAGAATAAAATACTTAGGAATAAATCTACCTAAAGAAACAAAAGACCTATATAGAAAAGTATAAAACACTGATGAAAGAAATCAAAGAGGACACAAATAGAGAAATATACCATGTTCATGGATAGGAATAATCAATATAGTGAAAATGAGTATACCACCCAAACCAATCTATAGGTTCAATGCAATCCCTATCAAGCTACCACGGTATTTTTCAGAGACCTACAAAAAATAATTTCACAATTTGTATGGAAATACAAAAAACCTCGAAAAGCCAAAGCATCTTGAGAAAGAAGAACGGAACTGGAGGAATCAACCTGCCTGACTTCAGACTATACTACAAAGCTACAGTCATCAAGACAGTATGGTACTAGCACAAAGAAAAAAAATATAGATCAATGGAACAAAAGAGAAAGCCCAGAGAAATATTCACACACCTATGGACACCTTATCTTTGACAAAGGAAGCAAGAATATACAATGGGGAAAAGACAATCTCTTTAACAAGTGGTGCTGGGAAAACTGGTCAACCATTTGTAAAAGAATGAAACTAGAACACTCTCTAACACCATACACAAAAATAAACTCAAAATGCATTAAAGATCTAAATGTAAGACCAGAAACTATAAAACTCCTAGAGGAAAACAAAGGCAAATTTTCTCTGACATAAATCACAGCAGGATCCTCTATGATCCACCTCCCAGAGTAATGGAAATGAAAGCAAAAATAAACAAATGAGACCTAATTAAACTTAAAAGCTTTTACACAGTTAAGGCAACTATAAGCAAGGTGAAAAGACAGCCCCTTCAGAATGGGAGAAAATAACAGCAAATGAAGCAACTGACAAAGAATTAATCCCAAAAATATACAAGCAGCTCCTGCAGCTCAATTCTAGAAAAATAAATGACCCAACCAAAAAATGGGCCAAAGAACTAAACATACATTTCCAAAGAAGATATATGGATGGCTAACAAACACATGAAAAGATGCTCAAAATCACTCATTATCAGAGAAATGCAAATCAAAACCACAATGATGTACTATCTCACACAGGTCAGAATGGCTGCGATCAAAAAGTCTACAAGCAATAAATGCTGGAGAGGGTGTGGAGAAAAGGGAACCCTCTTACACTGTTGGTGGGAATGCAAACTAGTACAGCCACTATGGAGAACAGTGTGGAGATTCCTTAAAAAACTGGAAATAGAACTTCCATATGACCCAGCAATCCCACTTCTGGGCATCATACACACCGAGGAAACCAGAATTGAAAGAGACACGTGCACCCCAATGTTCATCACAGCACTGTTTATTTACAATAGCCAGGACATGGAAGCAACCTAGATGCCCATCAGCAGACGAGTGGATAAGAAAGCTGTGGTACATATACACAATGGAATATTACTCAGCCATTAAAAAGAATACATTTGAATCTGTTCTAATGAGATGGATAAAACTGGAGCCCATTATACAGAGCGAAGTAAGCCAGAAAGATAAACACCAATACAGTATACTAACACATATATATGGAATTTAGAAAGATGGTAACAGTAACCCCATATGCAAGACAGAAAAAGAGACACAGATGTACAGAACAGACTTTTGGACTCAATGGGAGAAGGCGAGGATGGGAGGATCTGAGAGAACAGCATCAAAACATGTATATTATCTAGGGTGAAACAGATCACCAGTCCAGGTTGGATGCATGAGACAAGTGCTCAAGGCTGGTGCACTGGGATCACCCAGAGGGATGGGATGGGGAGGGAGGTGGGAGGGGGGGATTGGGATGGGGAACACATGTAAATCCATGGCTGATTCATGTCAATGTATGGTAAAAACCACTACAATAATGTAAAGTAATTAGCCTCCAACTAATAAAAATAAATGGAAAAAAAAAACCTGCCATATGACCCAGCAATCCCACTGCTGGGCATACACACGGAAGAAACCAGAATTGAAAGAGACACATGTACCCCAATGTTCATCGAATCACTGTTTACAATAGCCAGGACATGGAAGCAACCTAGTTGTCCATTGGCAGATGAATGGATAAGAAAGCTGTGGTTTCTATACACAATGAAATATTACTCAGCTATTAAAAAGGATGTATTTGAATCAGTTCTAATGAGGTGGATGAAACTAGAGCCTATTATACAGAGTGAAGTAAGTCAGAAAGAAAAACACCAATACAGTATATTAACACATATATATGGAATTTAGAAAGATGGCAATGATGACCCTATATGCGAGAAAGCAAAAGAGACACAGATGTAAAGAACAGCCTTTTGGACTCTGCAGGAGAAGGTGAGGGTGGGATGATTTGAGAGAATAGCATTGAAACATGTATATTATCATATGTGAAACAACTAACCAGTGCAGGTTGGATGCATGAGACCGGGTGCTCAGGGCTGGTGCACTGGGATGACCCTAAGGGATGGGATGGGGAGGGAGGTGGGAGGGGGGTTCAGGATGGGGAACACATGTACACCCATGGCTGATTCATGTCGATGTATGGGAAAAAAAAAAAAAAACCACTACAATATTGTGTAGTAATTAGCTTCCAATTAAAATAAATAAATTAATTAAAGCATAAAAAGAGTAAGCACAAGTTATGATCTGTGTTGTTTCTTAGCAAAAGGAGACATGAGTTCAAGTTGTAGTTGAAAAATAAATAAAAGGCTGGGAGTTTGCTGACTCTGAATCTTCACCTTTTTCCTTCTAATTATGTTTAAATGCCTCCTTTTTCACCTGCTGTGTGAGGAGCCACTGAGTCATAAATGTTCAAGACATTATTTCCTGGAATCTAATTGGGGCTAGGGGGGTCTGTATGAGCTCAGGGCCCTGAGCAGGACCTCCAACCCTACCTTCCCCCACCTACCACACAGACACACATTATCTATATTGTCATCTATCTATCTATATCACCTGTCTATCTGTAGTATATCATCCAACTAACTAGCTATCATCTGTCTACAAAGAAAAGCAAGGATGTACACTGACACATGCAGTTTCAATCTCTGACTCCACGGGGTTTCTTCTGGTTTCCCCTTTCCTGGACCAGGGACTGCCTTCTCTTAACAGGGAAAAACCTGTCTTCCATTATCCATAATATGTTTAACTTGCTTAATCAACCTCCCTTTGTGTAGCTATTGCCACTTAGTCTATTTCCACCCCTAATATCCTCCTCTCCCTCCATGGTTCTCCACACCCTATTTAGGTTCTGGATGCTGTTGAACTGTGGTGTTGGAGAAGAATCTTGAGAGTCCCTTGGACTGCAAGGAGAGCCAATCAGTCCATCCTAAAGGAGATCAGTCCTGGGTGTTCATTGGAAGGTCTGATGTTAAAGCTGAAACTCCAATACTTTGGCCACCTGGTGCGAAGAGCTGACTCGTTTGAAAAGACGCTGATGTTGGGAAAGATTGAGGGCAGGAGGAGAAGGGGACGACAGAGGGTGAGATGGTTGGATGGCATCACTGACTCAATGGACATGAGTTTGGGTGGGCTCCAGGAGTTGGTGTTGGACAGGGAGGCCTGGCGTGCTGCAGCTTCATGGGGTCACAAAGAATCGGACACGACTGAGTGACTGAACTGAACTGAACAGCCCTGGCCAGACCACTCTTCTGAGCAGACACTCTTTGCTCCCTGCCTGGACACCCACACCCATGCTGGCTCCTGTGGACACTGTCCCCTCTCAATCTCCAACATGGAGCCACTGAGTCCCCCTTCTCTGCCCACACCCTGAAGGGTAAGGCTATCCACCTTCTGTGCTCCCCCAATGGCTTTAGGACTGGACTATCTAGGAAAACCCTAGCAAGGAAGAGGGTGTGGATAGAAGGGGCAGAAAAGGGAAAGGAAAGGCTGTGTGCAGCTTCTGATATCAACTGAAACTGGCCGGTGACTGTAGCCTTTCTCCCCAATCAACTGATCAATCAACCATCTTTTATTCCACGTTCATTATGTTAAGACAGTTGGCAATTGAGGGTGGAAAACAAAGACAGTTCAAGAAAACCTATTTCCTGCTTTCAAGAAATATCAGGGGAGATGAAATGAAAACTTTTAATCAAAACTAATAACATATGTGTGGCTGCTGTTTCAGAAAATATGTGTCCCAAAAAAGTAGATTTAAACCATGAAAGATAGCTCAGTTGGTATAGAATCCACCTGCAATTCAGGAGACCCTGGTTCAATTACTGGGTCAGGAAGATCCACTTTAGAAGGGACAGGCTACCCACTCTAGTATTATAGGCTTCCCTTGTGGTTCAGCTGGTAAAGAATCCACCTGAAATGCGGGAGACCTGGGTACAATCCCTGGGTTGGGGAAATCCCCTGGAGAAGGGAAAGGCTATACATTCCATTATTCTGGCCTGGAGAATTCCATGAACTATATAGTACATGGGGTAACAAAGGGTTGGACACAACTGAGCGACTTTCACTTTCATACGTTCTAAGAAATGAGCAAAACACTATGGATTAATTCTTGCCTATGTAATATAACAAACAGCAGTTTTGAAAAAGGCCCCACCCACCAGGAATTGTGATGGCTAAGTGTTTAGTCACTGGTTATCCTTGATTTAGTTGTACATATTACCCTAAAGTACAGGATGGTATCAGATAACACTTTTGTAAAGAGATGTTTACAGAGTTCCTCAATGAAATATTTGGTTTGAAATATATAAAATAAAACCTCTGATTTATTAAAAAATGTCAGAACTTTAGTCACCACAATAATTCTTGTCTTCGTTAATTTGCTGATAAAACTGATGAGACACTTTTCTTTCTTGATCAGTGCTCTGAAGGAGTAGATGTTACTAACTGAGGGTGGGTGGATATGGTCCTTTGAGAATCAGATAAGCTGAGTGTACGTATCTGGCCCTCATTAGTTGCCTCTTTCATGTTACACAACATATAACACCACACAAACACTGAGAAAGCTAAATGAATGTACAGATACTCTAGTCATCCAGCAAGTACAATAGATGAAGCCCATCTTTATTTCTGAGTTTTATCACAAAGTAAATCAAGTTCCCTGAAATTCTGGGACACAGCTCCTTGAAGAACGAAGCCCAGGTTCTTAGGGGAAGTCAAGCTCCACTTATGGTCTCATCTCTGAGCACAACCTTCAGAACAATGGGTTTTTCTGGTCTTATAATGCCTTGACGGTTTATTTTCAAGGGGATCTGCAACAGTTAAGAGAACCAATGAATGAAGTGCTGCCAACAACAGAATCAAGGTAGACAAGATACATTACAGACAAGAAGGCTTTACAACAATATACAAGCTATACATCGTGTATATTTGATTTTTTTTTAACTAAAATTCAGTGTGTTTAATAGCTATAGGGACAGACAGGCTGCCAATGTTTCCTTGATTAAACTTTAACACTTTATGACTTTCAGGAAATTGATCTATTTAACGTACGTTATAAAATACATGGGCATAAAGTCATATCTATTATTCCCTTACCATTCACCTTAAAAAATTGTTTTAATTCCTCTTTTACTGAGATATAAATGATCAACAGTATAAATATTTGACTTACATATATGTGAAATTACTACCACAGTAAGTTTAGTTAACATCCATCAACTCATAAGAGATAGAAAAAGAAAAAAATACTGTTTTCCTCTCATGAGAACTTTTAGGATCTACTCTCTTGTACTATATAAAAATGTCAACTATAATCATCATGTTTTACACAATAATTCTAATACTTATTTATCTATAACCAGAAGTTTGTACCTTTTGATCACTTTCATCCAGTTCCCCTTCTTTATCTTTGATTCTCTATATTTACTCTATAAGTTTTGTCAAGACTAGATAGTGAAAACATTCATTGCACAAAATATCAATTGAGCACTATGTCTATGAAGCATTATGCCTGTTTTTTTTTTAAACATCCCCTGGTTCCAAGTGCAGGGCAAATGGTGAAGTTCTGATGACCTACAGCGGTTTGTCTGAGATTTTTAGCCCCTTTCTCACCCAGTCACTGCTTCTGTGTTGGGGGAACCAAGAGAGTGACCTTCTAACCTCAGATGACTGAAGGACAAGCAAGGAGCTGTGGAGGGAGAAGCTCCAGCCCATGGGGTACTGGGTGGAGCTTGCCAGGGGCATCTGCCCTTCCCAGGTGTTCCCAAGGCCCCCTTTCCCTCAGGGCTGAGTCCCCTGTGTGCAGGCACTTACAGAACGCCCACACAGACGCCTGCAAGTAAAATGGAAACATCTTTATCCTCCTCTTCCCTGAGAAAGCTACTCAAAGGGAGCAGTGGCTTATTAAATGTATGACTCCTAGAAATAAGCCTTATTTTAGGGATATGCTTGAGATGACTCAATGCCAACTGTTCTGTGTGTGCCTCAGAGAGTGACTCCAGGTCTTGCTATAACTGCAACAAATTGTACACCCATGGCGGATTCATGTCAATGTATGGCAATATTGTACAATACAATTACAATACAATATTGTAAAGTAAATAAATAAATAAATAAAACTGAAAAAAAAACCTTTCAAATAGTATGCATTTTCCCTGCAGATAGACACACAGACACACATAAAACAAGCAAGCACACAAATGACATCTGTTAAATTTTTAAAGTTCAAACTGTTCCGTATTTGTGTCCAAGAGTTCTAATCAACTGCAAGTCACTCCTTAAACATTTGCCCGATGACATCAAGGCACCACTGAGCATTTATGGAAGGAATAAAATGAGGGGACAGAGTAAAAGACCTTGTTAGGTACAAAGGAAACAAAAGAACCAAACTGGCTGGTTCAGTGATGCAGTATTGTTAGGTGGTAGGCCCCATGAGGCCAGCCTGTGGTGCCTGTAAACACAGCAGAGGGGAGAGTGGGCTCTGGCCTGGACGGGCAGGTTGCATGGAGGGGCTCGGGACTGAACTGGAACTCGAAGGGGGAGAACGGACTGGAGGGTGGACAGGAAGGACACACAGTCATTGTTAGAATGTAAAGGGGGCCCAGCTGGATGGCAGCAGGATCCCTGGCAGGTGAGGGGCTGTGGGAAGCCTTCCCATCCGGTAGAAATGCTTTCACTCAGGGACCACTGTGGCTGCACAGGAGGATCAGTGGGGGTGCCCTCAACGCCACACTCTGGGGGAATTATTTTAGAGAGTCTGAGATGACCTCGGCATCGGGATATTGCTCCCCAGTAATTTCTTTATACAAACAGTGGCTGAGAATCACTGTCAGGAGAGCTTCTGTAAGTTCCCATGGAGAATGGCATCACTGAAAAGTTGTAACATGGTCATCACTGCTCTCATGACTTTGTACAACATTTTCCTTCCTTCCAGTGGACATGAAACCAAATTTTAAAAGTTGCTCAAGTTCACTGACTTTGTACAGTCATGTCGTGCTAACTGCCTTGACTCTAGATGACCTTTACAGTTGGGTCTTTATGAAGCCACAGACCTAGCCCTCCAGGGATAAGTCTTATAGATACAATTTATAGACACAGAGAAATACATCTCGGTTTAAAAATTCCCAATAAAACATTATTTATGCAGATAGTTAACTGCTAACCTGTGTTTCTTTACAAGGTTTGAAGGAGAAGTTCTGCAGGACTCTGACAAGAGCAAGTTTCATATTCATGATGGCAAACCTCATACCAATGCAATTTCGGGGTCCAGTTCCAAAAGGCAGGTATACATAAGGATTTATGCTGTCCTTGTTCTTCTTATTGAACCTGAATCCACAACAGTAGATGAAACAAGTGAATGAAACAGAAAAATCACAGGAGCTTCAGGTCTGAAGTTTTAACTTAAACCCTCAACCAGTAGCATAAGGGAGACTCCTGTGGGTGGGTGACTGAATCCTGCTGTGGTGATTTTGCTGTGAGAAAGGTAAGCCCCAAAGCCTTCCCATTCCCCAGATCCTACAGGAGCTTTCAGTCTGGGTGATAAAATAAGATGAAGGCTGTTTAAAGAAAATGTATCTATAAATATGAAATTTACAATCAAGTTGCTGAGATGCTCACGCTTTGAAAGGCAGTTAGGAAATGAGACTGATTGAAGGAAGAGTGGGTTCCTGCCTCCATAAGCACTGACATTGGTTATGTGCTCAGAGACGAAGGAAGCAGCAGAAACATCTTTGAGTATTTAAATTGTTAGTTTTCTGTTGTTTTCCCTTTGCTTCCTCTTGTGTGGGTATGTCTCTTTCTCCCACACTCAGAGGTTGCTGAGGTCAGTAGATTTATGAGGGCATATGACTCTTACTCTACTCTGGTACAATCACTGATTTTTTTGTCTATCTGTTCCACAAACCGATAAAGTCCATGATGGCTAGACCTCTGCTTTATTCAAATTTGACTCCTCAAATTTGGATTTGGAGAAGTAATAATGGCATTTGGTTTTGTATATTTTAAACAGTCCTATTATGGAAAATATTCTGGAAGAATACAGATAATGTGACTGCAGCTACATGGGAAATTAGTCAAAGGGCAGCATCTGAGTGCTGCAGACCTGGGTTGAAGGCTGTTGAACAGGGAATGGACACTTACTGATACACTAAACATGATTCATAGAACCTGTAACTATAAACTATACTGTGTATATGTCAAAAACTCTTTATAATCTGCTTTAACATTTGGATTTCTCACTCCCTGGCCCAGACCCTGACGCACACAGGTGAGCACTAACTCTCTGCTTGATGGCTGAGTGAATCAAAGGGTAATACAGTGAGTGGGCTCTTGTTTTAGGTTCCTGATACTGCAGAAGGGGAAGTTGAAGTTGCTGAGGTTGAGGGAGACACAGAGGTTCCCTGGTCCAGAACAGAGGACTTGGTGGACTCTGACTCTGCTTTCAACAATGCTATGAGTACAGATTATGCTAGCACTAGGGACTAAAGGTTGAACGAGACACAGTCCCTCCCATCACGGAGCTTATAGTCAGGGGCTCATAAAAGTGCCCAGATAGTGCCCTAAAATGTTCAATACAACTTTTTCTCACCATAAAATAAATGGAAGAGCATCAACTCTTTTCAGATCCAATCTGTGTCCAAACCAGAACACGACTCTGAATTCCCAGAAGACAATGCTTAACCTCTCCAACGGGGGTGTCTAGATGTCTAGAGAGCAGGGGACTTCTTTTTGGAAGGTCAAAAAACATGGAGGAAAAAGGGAGCTGGCCCAGGTCTACAGCCACAGACACAGCCAGGACACCTATGTCTCCTCACCCTCATTGAGGCTGCTGGAACCACCTGGGATGAGACCTCTAGGTCTTCAGCCTACAGTCCTAAAATAATAATAGAGGAAACAGCAGCCAATGTTTAAAGAAATGGAAATGTGGGAACGTTAGTGATGAATTCAAAGAGCTAAGGAGGACAGAAAAACTTAAGGAAAAAAAAAACAAAATCACCTAAAATAATATAGCTGTTAAGTGAATTATAGCAGATGCAACAATTATATATATATTTTAAAAACACAGAATGCCATTTATAGTTTACTGTTAAATATAGTAAGTAATTGAAAAAATCACACTATATGTATGCCATTCTAAGTTTTAACAATCTGTATATGCATAGAAAAATGTCCACAGGATTTACATTGCACTATTAATGAGGCCTATCTTAAGATATTGGGCTTCCCTGGTGGCTCAAAGTATCCACCTGCCAATGCGGGAGATGTGGGTTCGATCCCTAGGTCAGGAATATCCCCTGGAGAAGAAAATAGCAACCCACTCCAGTCTTCTTGCCTGGAAAAATCCCATGGACAGAGGAGACTGGTGGGCTACAGTTCATGAGGTCACAAAGAGTCGGAAATGACTTAAGTGACTAAACAACAAAGAAGCTTAAGGTTTTAGGAATGCACACAACTAAATTTTTCTTTTTCTTTTAGTTTATGGTTGGTAAAGTTTTTAATCAAATAATGTCATTCTTGAAACAAGAAAATACATTTAACAATAAAAAGTCGTAAAATAAAAATGACTGTACAGTCACATATCCGTCACCCATAATAAGGGTTGTCAGAATACGCTCTGAACAACTGGATCAGAGGGGGTCCCCTTCCCTGGAGTCTTGTACCTTTCAGGACGGAACTCCTCAGGCTCTGGCCAGAACTCTGGGTCTCTGTGAAGCACGAAGATTGGCACTGTTGCTGTTGTCCCTTTGGGAATGGACACCCCATGGATTTCCACATCCTTCTTACAGACCCTCTCCAGTCTAACAACAATTGGGAACATTCTGAGAGTCTCATTCACCACCATGTCAAGATACTCCATCTGTGCCAGGACATCGTAGGTTGGAGGCGCCTGGGAAGAGAAAAACAGATTTTGATAAATTAAAAAGAATTTGGATCACCCTTGAACGCTATCTATATAGTCCTATTGAAATGTTAGGAGCTCCAGGGAATAATTTAAATTGGTAAAGGACCTTTTAGTATTTATAGACATTACTATCATGTCCTTTGACCTCTCAATGCCCATTGACGGTACAGTAGTTATGACAATAGAAGAAATTTGGGACAATCGTCTAAACAGTGTGAAATACCACAGGTTATCAGGAAGTGTATTTTCTCTCTCATGAGAACAAACATGACCAACAGACTAGGACCCTTACTCTTAAGTGAAAAAGGCCAAGTCACAATTTCTTTTTAAAATGAGGCCATACATCTGTACAAAGGAAAGAAGGTGTAACAGAGCAAATACCCTATTCAACATATAGGTTCTTAGATAAATACTGTTGATTGCTTATTCTCTTCATTATACATATACAGTCCAGAAACAATATATGAAAACTCTATAAATAACTTGGGGAGAAACTTTCTAAACCAAATCTGCAAATGAATGAGAACACAATTTCAGATGCAAGGAAGTTACAAGAGGATCAGAACCCCACCCTCTGCTGCTAGAAGAGTCTCCTATTGTCCCTGTGGGTGTGACCCTAAGGTCTGAAGGTCTAAACAAGCCACTCCAGCCCCAGGGACCAGCTCTCCACACACCACAAAGAACTCCAGTTTCGGCTGAGATTTGAGACCACTGGGGGTGATACATGGCTGTCAAGTGGGGTTATACTTAAGGAGCAGCATTGTAGAAGGTAAGAATGCCTCAGGAGCCAACCCCATGGATCACAGCATGGATCATAGATCACCAGCAGGCACACGACTAGTGCCTGGAAGTGTTCCATCTCCCTGTGGCTCAGGTTCTCATGTGACACACGGAGACAGTTGAGGCTGACACTCCATAAGGCTGTGTGGCAGAGACACTCACTGCTCACCCAGCACCCAAGTCGGCCCCATTTTCCCCATTCCACTTGAAGTCAAGGCCAAATCAGCCAACAGGCTGTGAGGTGATTATGTCAGTTCAGAGACAAATCATTTGAACCCTGGAAAGCAACTCTCGCGTTCCTTATTCCACAGATGACAAGAAGGTCTCATGTTCCGGATAAGGCAGCTACAAGATGGCGGAAGCTCTGAGTCGGTTTTCCTGAGTGACTCTGTGAAGCAGAGCTATCCATTCCATCCTCCACTAACAATCCATGTTGAGTCTGTAGACATAGACTGAAGTAAACCTTTGCTATGAAAGCCCCTGAGATTCCAGGGCTTGTCCATTACTGAGGAATAACCCACCTCTCCTGACTAATAATTTCTCAAAAATTAAACACATTCATAAATACAAAGTATTTAGAACAGACATATATAGTAAGAAGTACATATTAGCCAGTAGTAGTATTATTGTTAAGTATTCTTATAAAAAGGAGAGAATGTAATGCCTTAGCTAGTCTTGGTCTGTTAACAGCTTTTCGATCTTCTTGTAATCAAGAGAATCCCAATATGGGATTTATCAGAGAAGAAATATCCTCTCTAATTTATGCAGACCCTACAAAGTATTTGAAGGACCTAGGATTTGAAAGGTCATAAGACTTGTCCAAAACCAGTCAGGTCTCATACTCATGTCCTCTGTTTCCTACTGTATATCCTTTCTTGTACACCAGGCTCCACCTAGGCTATAGTTTACTCAGGGCAGTAGACTGAATTAATGGTCCCAATTCTCCACCATTTCCTCTGTCCATTCCCTTTGCCTTTAACTCTGCGATGCCCTCCCATTCTGACTCAGGTTGGTCAGGTGGCTCACTTTGAACCTGTGGAATACTCGCTAACTGTAAGGCTAGCAGAATTTTGAAAGTCACCCATGGGATTAGGCCTCTTGCTCATGACATCTACCACTGCCTTGAGAAGCAGACATGTGGAGATTGAGACAAGTGAGGAGCATGTGTGGAGTTGAGTCAGTCCAACTTAGCTAAGGGCAGCCAAGATCAGCCAACACACAGACCACAGTAAGTCCAGCCAACATCAATAAATGTGCAGACACCATGAACTTGGGCAAACTCTGAGAGATAGTGAGGGACAGGGAGGCCTGGCATGCTGTAATCCATGGAGTCACAGAGTCCAAAACGACTTAGCAACTGAACAACAACAAATTCAGACACCAGAGTAGTAAGTGATGCCACTGAAGTTCTGTGAATTTTAGTTGGGATTATTCTGATAACTCTGGACCAGCACTTTTTTCAAAGTACTTATATTGCTGTGAGTAGCATGAAGTACTTATGTTTTCTCCCTTTGTTTTGTATGCTATACATCCTTCCTAAATGTGTGGTGCCCAATTGCTTAGTCTTCCCCAACTCTTTGCGATCCCATGGACTGTAGCCTACCAGGCTCCTCTGTACATGGATTTCCCAGGCAAGAATACTGGAGTGCGTTGCCATTTCCTATTCCAGGGGATCTTCCCAACCCAGGTATTGAACCCGCATCTCCTGCATTGGCAGGAGGATTGGATTCCTTTCCAATGTACTACCTGGGAATGGAGGTAAATGATTTGATGCTTATGCTTTGGGCCAAAACCTCCTAATAAGGAGGGAGAAGACAATCATGCTAAGGCCTCACCTGCCCCCTCTCTCTCCAGGTATCATCACTCACCTTATTGGGGAAAGTCACGTCGATTTCCTCCTGCAACTTCTGCTGAACATCAGGGTGAGTGGCCAAAATATACAAAAGGAAGGAAAGAGTATTGCTAGTGGTCTCATAGCCAGCAAAAATAAAGATAATACTTTGGGCCATGAGTTCTTGGTCAGAGAGAGCTAAAAAGAAAGTCAAGACATTTTAGGTAAAGCATGGCAATGTAAAAATCACAGTTAAGATGATGAGACATTTCAGTGTAATTCCCAAACCCTTAGGGGAATAATGTAAAAGCAATTCAGAATCAAACTGAGAGCGATTTCCACTGTGTCTGCCTCACAAAGCCAAGAAAAAGCCAAGAGCTGTCTTAATCCAGTTTTTCCCAAGTCTCTACTATTCTTGGCCCTCTGTTCCTGGCAATACCACAGCCCCACCAACACAGCTGGGTAATTTCAAGAGATAGCTCTTCTGTCTAAAATCTACAGTGTTATCAGTATGTCCCTTAGAAAACTGTAAAAGAACTTTAGCTCCAAGTAAAATGGAGTACTGTTCCCTTCTAGAATATTTTAAATTATTCCACTTAAGGTACAGTTTGATTTTGTTTTGTTTTGTTTTTCGAGAGATTTACAATACTAAGGCTATATGGTAGGGGAAATTAAGTTATATTTTATCAAAACTTGTTTACAGGAACATAAGAGTATAATACTGGGCTACAGTTAAACTCCTGTTACTCAAAGAGTGGTCCATGGACCAGAAGCATGAGCAGGATCTAGAAGCCTAATACAAATTCAGAGTCTCAAATCCCAAAAACCTAGAACTATGGAAACAACACATGAACTTTCATGAGATGTGGAGATGTGTGTGCACAATGTAGCCTGAGAAGCATGGATTGTGCCCTTGAGAGTCATCAGGTGATAGAAGACCTGGGGCACAAGTCTTCAAGGGGATGTTCAAGATATGTACAGACGCTACATAAATCAATAAAAAACTTGAAGAGTTGTGATGATCCTAGTCTAATCATTGGCATTAAAATAGCAGAAGAAAGAATGTGTGCATATAAGGACATAGGCAAGTGTGAAATATAGAAAAATTAGGTCCAGGGAATAGAATGAGCAATGCTGATTCAACTCTGGCCTGAACGTCATCCTCTCACTATACAACCGCTCCTTCTGCTTTTCTTTATTCTTACCAAACAGCCCTGTGATTATACACTGGTCTCCATTTTTATTTTCTCCCGAGAGACCAAGCATTCTCAGGCTCTCAGCTATTTGATGGGACTGAAGTAGGATCTTTGTTACTGACAGCACTCAACTCAACGTAGTACCTGCCCCAAACAAGTGATTAGCAATAAAAGCAATGCAAAATGAGTGCAATAAAGATCTACAAAGTTCTAATTCCCCAGTGATGATATCTGTGATGCTACTGTCAACAAATTCAACCATCCAAACCATAAATTTTTTCTCCAGTTAGCATAAACTGCGTAATAGTCAAAGTTTAGAGTTGTGCTAATATATGATTCTTCAAATTTTAATTGATTAATTACAATTTAGTATTCAGGTTTCAGTGGCACTAGTCACATGTCAAGTCCTCAACAGACACTTATGTCTAGTGATTACTATATTGAACAGAGCAGATACAGAATATTTCCTTCATCACAGAAAGTTGTATTGAATCATGTACTTAGAAAAATATTAGATATAATAATAGATAGATATAAGTAGGTATATAAACAGATATAGATATATTGAGAATGGGATGCAGCCAGTTTATCCCTGCTTTCAAGAACAAATTTTACAAAATTCATAATTTTGTGATATGGTTATCAATCCATTGGTAGCTTCAGATTAATCATATAGGAGTATTCATGTCATAGAATTAAAACACACCAGGGTCTTTTTGTCTGAGAGAGAGGGAGCATGTTTATATCAGTGATTTGTGGTAGACACAGAAATCTTTTTTTATTTTTACATAAGTGTAGAAATATTTGGTGTTCTGACAGTTGTCCACTGAGATGATCTAGAAGCAAAGAAACCCTAGAAGCAATGAGCATTCCTAGAACCCAAATGTTGGGTTCTAAACACCATTTCTCACTAAATGGAACCAGAACTTCTTAGAGAAATGGCTTATTCCAGGGGAAATAGAAGAGAAAGCTGGAATGCCTTACATTAGGAAGTGAGGAAGTTCTTGGAAAATGATAAATGAAAAAGATACAGGATACTCTGAACACCATTACAGTCATGGACACACATCATTATACATTTATCAAAACCCACAGAATGTACAATACCAATGTTGGACCCAGGTGGGAACTATTGTCTTTAGGTGATAATAATGTATCAGTGTAGGTTCATTGATTATAACAAGTGTATCACTCCAGTATGGACTTCAGATATTGAGGAAGGCTGTATGTAGGTGGGGGCAGAATGTATTTTGGTAAACTCTCTATTCTTCACTCAATTATGCTTTTTAAATTTCTGCTAAAAAATCGCCTATTGAAAAAAATGTCTAAGGAGAAAAAAAGTAAAATATATATAGGAGCCCACTTGAAAGGGCTCCAGTGGACAAACCTGACAATTTGAAAATTAAATTGAAGAGTGATGTGAGTGAGTAAGTTAGTTATATATAAGATTATACTGATATAAATAAATAAATGATTGGGGGAGAATGGAGAGCTCTCCCCATGAAAGAACATCAGCTCATAAACACAGAAGAATGATGGGTTTTGAAAGGCATCATGTTGTAATCATCATAGTTACAACGGTTTCAGTAAAAAACCATCCATGAATGATAAAATCAGTGGGTGACAATTTGAAGAGGAACAGAATATTTACAGTCTCAAAGGCTTCTCCCAGAAGTAACATGTTAATGACAAAGGGGGGAAAAATACACTTTACAGTAGAGTAAGCTGGTGAACACAAGTTTAAAAGTGTTCCAACTTAAGGTCACCAACACTGGGGCAATGTGCCCCCTGATGAATGAAGGGATGAAGCCTTGATGCAAATTTCCAGGCAGAGTTTCTGACTTGGTGGGTCTGGAGGAGCCTGAGAATTGATATTGGAACCAAGCTTCCCAGAGGTTCACCTGTAAGTAATCTACATCATAACTGACTTCTAAGCATGACATCCTTGTTATACTTGTTCTTCCAGCTCTGAACAAAGTTGCGCCTGCAAACTTCCAGGAAGTACCACAGTCTACTCTTTCTTTCTGCACGAGTGTCTTTCTTCAATTTGGCAGAAATTCCCCTCTGCCTAGAAAACTTCCGGCACATTTTCAGAACTTCCCCCTACCTCTGTGTCTCCCCATTGTGGCCCCTCTGAAGCTCTCCTTGGTTACCTTTATGATTGTCTGTTTCTTTGGAATTCTGAGAGTTAATCATCAACTGAAGCAAGTCCACACGTGGCTGTAAGCAGAAAAAAAATTTCTATGATAGAAAGTTACTTGTGAAGTCATAGATAAATCAGGAGTGCAGTATTTAACTTCCTTTGTGAGATTATGGCCCCATAAAGAGCAGAAGTCTGACTGGTATTCCCTGAGTCCTCAGTGAACTAACATTCACCTACAGATCTCAGAGAACACGACGTTTCCCAAAGAGAAACCCAGCCACCATGTCAACTGCTTTTTGGTCCTCACTCTCTCTGATCTTTGGTTTCTCTGGCTTTTGAAACAGCTTCCTTGCCAAAGAGTTGCCTCCTGTCTCTTCTGTCACACCTGTTTGCTTAGGAGAAAATCAATGACTTTAATCCTTTTTTTCCTTCCAATTTTAATTCCTAATGAATTACCACACAAATAAATCCCCTCACATTTACAAAGTACTTTGGCAGCTTGTATAGAAGCATCTTCAAGGCCTTGACCCTTTCAGAACTCTATACAGCCTTCAGTGACATACTGGGTACAAAACCTTCTCTCCCCCTGACCTGCAGACATGCTTGTGCTGGCCTCCAGGCTTCATGGAGGCAAAGATGGGTTAACCAGCTTGCAGCCTCATGGCCCAGAGAAGACCCCATGCCCATGCCAGACTAGGAGAGGGCTCCAATTTAACACAGAATTCACTCCACCAGCTGCCTGATGGGGCTTTCCATTACACAATCTATAATATAGGAGTCTTGGATTGAAAGTGATTCTTTACCAGTATAACATCTGGGGCATCTATAATATCAGTAAAATCATTTTTAAACAGTAATTCTTATCCTTTAACAGTTTATTGAATGGAAGTGGTAAAGCTTTCACCTCAACAATACTTATGCAATGACATACTAATGTGCATGCCTACTATTAAATTTAATTGTCACTCTCTGGTCCATTTTCTTATTTCTTCCCCAATCTCAACCTTTCTCATCCCTCCACAATGATATATTAATAACCCCCCAGTTCTAAAATCTATACTTCTCTACGTATCTTTTTAAAAATGCAGAGAAGTTCACAAATCTTATGCGTACAGATGAACAAATTTTCAAAAAGTGAATACCCTCATGTAAACACCACCAGATTTTACCTTTTGATTATCTTTGAGGCGACTTTCTTTTATCCTTTTTACAGATTTTGTCAAAAAATTCACAGCGCTTTTTGGAAATATGGTGATATTTAATACTTCAAAGATTGGGACAAGGAATGGAAAGAGTACTATAGAGAAGAGATAACAGAAAAGCACAGTGAAAATTCAAAATTTACACAGCAAGTATAATTTGCTCTATCAATCAGAGAAAGATACCAGAGTTCTCAACCAGAATCACTTCCTGTGTGACTTTTGCTCAGACATACAAGCCAATGACTGAGCAAGGCCAAGTCCACTTATGGGGGCCATCACTATTGTAGTGAAATCAGTGGTCCGTTCGGCCTTTTGGAATGATCAGAAAAAACCGGATTATATTCCTTACCTTCATAGTTTTTTATCTATTGGATTAGAATTTCTTTGGATAAATCACACTATAGTGTGCTACTCTAATTAACCATTTGATGCAAAAACCATTCAAGATAGAAATAAAACAGTATATATCTTTTAACCACAATGGAATTAAATTAAAAATCAATAACCAAAATTGGGAAACTCACAAATACATGGAAAATAAACAATACACTCCTAAATAAACAATGAGCTGTATACTATATAAAAAATACAACCAGGAATTACTTTGAAATAAATTAAAATGAAACTATTACTTACCAAAATGAATGGGATGTAGAAAAAACTGTGCTCATTGAAAAGTTTAAGGCTGTAAATATCTACTTTTTTTTTTTCTTTTTCTTTTTCGCAGTGGCAGTGACCGCGGCGCGCCACGCCGCGCGCCACCCCGGCCCCTCAGGGGGACGGCGGAGTTTGGGGGAGACGGGAGGCACCTCCCGACTCCCCGCGGGCCCGACCGCCCCGACCCCAAGGCGGACGGGCGACCCCCCCAGGGGTCTTTAAACCTCCGCGCCGGGACGCGCTAGGTACCTGGAAAGGGGGAGGCGGGCGAGGGGCACGGCGCGCCCCACGGGCCACCGCCCCGACGTCGACCACCAAAACCACCGCGTCCCCCACACACCCGCGGCCGCCCGCGGGCCTCGGCGCTGCCGGCCCGTGACGCATGGGGGCCTCACCGTGCACCGGTCCGACCGCGCCCGGAGGGTCCCCGCCGACGCCAGACGACCAACCCCCACACGTTCCCCGCTCCCCCCGGAACGGGGCAGAGCTCTCCTCTCCCCGCCCCCCCCACCTCGCACACTCCGGCCCCCTTCCCGGGAACCCCGTCCCACTCTCTTCCCCCGTCCACCGGGGCCCCCCCTAACCCGCGCCCGCGTTCCCAGGCACCCTTCCCCCCCACCACCACCGAGGGCAGAAGGGAAGGGGCTCCAACGGGAAGCGTGGCGCCAAGCGGGCAGGGGGACACACGACAGCGGTAAGGGGCGGGCGAGAGGGCGAGAGAACCGGACAGACAGCCGCAGGAGACGTGGTTGGGGGGCGGGGGTGGGAGAAAGCCCCGAGGCTCAGAGGGCGGGCGTGGGGAGGTGCCTGGCGACCGCGCGGCAGGCCCAGAGCAGCGGACGACCGGCGACCGGCCGAGGCAGACCCAGTCCAGGGCCGGCGGCGGGAGGCGACGGGGGAAGGCGAGCGGCCCCCGCGACGGGGAGCCGCCAACCCGTCACGCCGCACAGCCCGCGAGACGCGACCGGAGGACCCACAACGTGCGGTCCCGCAGGCCGGTGGGGAAAGGAAGGCAGTCGTGGCCGGCGCCACGGGCGAAGGCGCGTGGGGTGGGGGTGGGGGCGCGCGGAGCGCCCCCATTCCCACCCCCCAAACCCAACCTCGAGGGACGTGGCGGGGAGGGTCCGGGCGGGAAGAGGGACACAACACACCCCCGGGAGACGACGCCGCCGACCCGGCCGGGGGTGTCTCTCCCTCTCCCCCCTTTTTTCCCCTTCCCATCCCGCGCCGCACGGGTGTAGCAATTATCTACTTTTAAAAAGAACAAAGATCTCAAGTCATGAGCCTAAATTTCCACCCTAACTCACTGAAAAAGGAAGAGCAACCTCAACCTAAATCTAGAAGAAGAAATTAATAAAGACAAGAGCAGAAACAAATGAAACAGAGAGAATAAAAACAATCTAGAAAATCAATGAAACCAAAAGCTAATTCTTTGAAAAGAACTTTTAAGCTAGTGAAGTGAAAGTTACTCAGTTTTGTCTAACTCTTTATCACCCCATGGACTACACAGTTTACGGAATTCTCCAGGCCAGAATACTGGAGTGGGTATCTTTCCCTTCTCCAGGGGATCTTCCCAACCCAGGGATCGATCCCAGGTCTCCTGCACTTCAGGTGGATTATTTACCAGTTGAGCCACAAGGGAAGCCCAAGAATACAGGAGTGAGTAGCCTATCCCTTCTCCAGTGGATCTTCCCAACCCAGGAATTGAACCAGGGTCTCCTGCACTGTAGGTGGATTCTTTACCAACTGAGCTATCAGGGAAGCCCTTTGAAGCTAGATAGACCAAAAAAATAAAAAGAGAGAGAGAGAACTCAAATATGTAGCATCCCAATGAAAGAGGAGAGATTACTGTTGACATTAAAAGAATACCAGGAACAAGGTTCACCAATAAATTAGATAACTTAGAGGAAGTGGACAAATTCCTTAAAAGACATGAAGTACAGAAGCTAACTCGAAAAGAAAGAGACAGTCTGAATTTTTCCACTAAAAATGATTAAACAGGAAGGTTGATTCCTCCAGCTTCATTCTTCTTTCTCAAGATTGCTTTGGCTATTCAGGGTCTTTTGTGTTTCCATACAAATTGTGAAATTATTTGTTTTAGTTCTGTGAAAAATATCGTTGGTAGTTTGATAGGGGTTGCATTGAATCTATAGGTTGCTTTGGGTAGTATACTCATTTTCACTATATTGATTCTTTCAAACCAAGAACACGGTATAGTTCTCCATCTATTTGTGTCATCTCTTATTTATTTCATCAGTGTTTTATAGCTTCCTGTATAGAGGTCTTTTGTTTCTTTAGGTAAATTTGTTCCTAAATATTTTATTCTTTTTGGTGCAATGATGAATGGGATTATTTCCTTAATTTCTCCTTCTGATTTTTCATTGTTATTATATAGAAATGCAAGGGATTTCTGTGTATTAATTTTATATCCTGCAACTTTACTATATTCATTGATTAGCTCTAGTAATTTTCTCATGGCATCTTTAGGGTTTTCTATGTAGAGGATGATGTTATCTGTAAACAGTGTGAATTTAACTTCTTCTTTTCCACTCTGGATTCCTTTTTCATCTCTGATTGCTGTGGCTAGAACTTCCAAAGCTATGTTGAATAGTAGTGGTGAGAGTGGGAACCCTTGTCTTGTTCCTGATTTTAGAGGGAATGCTTTCAAAGCAATATTGAGAAAGAATGAAACTGGAGGAATCAATCTTCCTGACTTCAGACTATACTGAAAGAAAGTGAAAGTGTTAGTCACTCAGTCCTGGCTGACTTTTTGTGACCCCATGGTCTACAGTCCTCCAGGCACCTCTGTCCATGGGATTCTCCAGGCAAGAATACTGGATTGGGTTGCCATTTTTTTCTCCATGGGATCTTCCTGACCCAGGAACTGAACCCCGATCTCCTGCATTGTATGCAGATTCTTTCCTGTCTAAGCCACCAGAGAAGACTATACTACAAAGCTACAGTCATCAAGACAATATGGTACTGGCACAAAGACAGAAATCAGTGTAGATCAATGGAACAAAATAGTCCAGAGGTAAACCCATACACCAAGGACACCTTATCTTTGATAAAGGAGGCAAAAATATACAATGGAGAAAAGACAGTCCCTTCAAAAAGTTGTGCTGGGAAAACTGGTCAACTATGTGTAAAAGAATGAAACTAGAACACCTTCTAACACCATACACAAAAATAAACTCAAAATGGATGAAAGGCCAAAAACTATAAATAGAGGAAAACAAAGGCAGAACACTCTCTGACATAAATCACAGCAAGATGCTCTATGACCGACCTCCCAGAGTAATGGAAATAAAAACAAAAATTTAAAAAATGGGACTTAAAAGCTTTCACACAATGAAGGAAACTATAAGCAAGGTGAAAAGATAGCCCTCAGACTGGGAGCATATAGTAGCAAATGAAGAAACTGACAAAGAATTAATCTCCAAAATATACAAGCAGCTCATGCAGTTCAATACCAGAAAAATGAACAATCCAATCAAAAACTGGGCAAAAGACCTAAACAGACATTTCTCCAAAGACATAAATATGGCTAATAAACACATGAAAAGATGTTCAACATCACTCATTATTAGAGAACTGCAAATCAAAACCACAATGAGGTATCATCTCACACGAGTCAGAATGGCCATTATCAAAAGTCTACAAACAATAAATGCTGGAGAGGGTGTGGAAAAAAGGAAACTCTTTTACACTGTTGGTGGGAATGCAAATCTGTCCAGCCACATGAAGAAGAGTGTGTAGATTCCTTAAAAAACTGGGAATAGAACTGCCCAGCAAGCAGCAAGCCCACTGCTAGGCATATAACCCAAGAAAACCAGAACTGAAAGAGACACATGTACCCCAGTGTTCATGGCAGCACTATTTATAATAGCTAGGACATGGAAGCAACCTAGATGTCACTCAGCACATGAATAGATATGGAAATTGTGGTACATATACACAATGGAATATTACTATAAAAAAGGAACACTTATGAGTCAGTTCTAATGAAGTGGATGAACCTGGGGCCTATTATACAGAGTGAAATAAGTCAGAAGAGAAAAAAATACTGTATATTAATGCATATATATGGAATTTGGAAAGAAGGTACCAACAATCCTACATGCAGGGCAGCAAAAGAGACACAGATGTAAAGAACAGACTTTTGGACTCAGTGGGAGAAGGCAAGGGTGGGGTGATTTGAGAGAATAGCACTCCAACATGTATATTACCATATGTAAAATAGATGACCAGTGTAAGTTTGACACATGAAGCAGGGCACCAAAACTGGTGCTCTGGGATAACCCAGAGAGATAGGGTGCAGAGAGGGGTGGGAAGGGGATTTCAGGATGCGGAGACACATGTATACTTGTGACTGATTCATGTTGATGGATGACAAAAAACCTCATAATATTGTAATGTAATTATCTCCCAATTAAAATAAATTAATATACTGGAAAAAATTATTAAACAGAAACTACTCAAAAAGAAAGAAACAATGTGAATAGACCTATAAGAAATACAGTTTGATTTGATAATCAAGAAACCATGCACAACTTGACAATGAAAAGCTCAGGTTCAGATGGTTTCAATGCTGAACACCACTCAAATAATTAAAGAATTAATGCCAATTTTTCACTAACTCATCTGACAAATAGAAGATGACAGAATACTTTGAAAGTCATTCTTCAGGATCAGTATTAACCTGGTGTGAGAAACAGAGTAAGATAGTAGAGGAAAGGAAAACAACAGACCAATGTATCTTATGACCATGGATACACAAATCGTCAAAAAAACTACTAGCAAACTGAATCTACTAACATATACAAAGGTGTATACATCATATATAAGCGCACTTTATCCCAGGAATGCAAGGTTGTATAATATGCCATTTCAAGAGAGTAATAAAAAATGACCACACAATTATTTAATAGATGCAGAAGAAGCATGTAACAAAAATCCAATACGTGCTTGTGATTAAAAAAAAAAAAAAAACCTCTCAGCAAACAGGAACAGAAGGGACTTTCATCAACCTGATAAAAGGAATCTATGAAAAACACATATTAAAAAAGAAAGAAAGAAAGAAAAACACATATTTAACAACTTATGTAAACCCATAGTTAACACTAATACCTAATAGTGAAAAACTGGATGATTTTCTCTAAAATTTAGAATAAGACAAGGAAGCCTTTTTCACCACTTCTACCCAAAATTGTACCTGACATTCTAACCAGAAGAATTAGTCAAGAAAATTAAATAAAATATATCCATATAGGAAATGAAGACTAAACCTCTACTATCAAATAACATGATATTTTATACAGGGAATCCTAAGAAAACCATTAAAAACCTATTAGAAAAAATAAATAAGTTCAGCAGGGTTTCAAGATACAAGATCAAGACAAAAACCACTACGATATTGTAAAGTAATTAGCCTCCAACTAAAATAAAAAGAAAAAAAGATACAAGATCAAAATACAAAATAAACTGAATTTCTATATTGCAATAAATAATATAAAGTGACATTAAGAAAATAACTCACACACAAAAAAAGAAAATAACTCCACTTACGATAACATCAAAAACAATAGAATCAGTAGGAATAAAATAAAAGACATGTAAAATTTACTCACTGAAAACCACAAAACCTTGTTGAACTAAATTAAAGAAGATGTAAGTAAGTGAAAAACATGCCATGATCATGAATCAGAACATTTACATTGTCAAGATGGCAAATTGACGGATATAAGACATTCCCTATTAGAACTCTAGCTGACCTCTTTGAAGAAACTGACTAACTTAGCTTAAATTCATATGAAAATGAAAGAGGCTCAGAGAAGACAAAACATTACTGAAAAAAATAATAAAGTTATAAGACTCACATTTCCTGATTTTAAGACTTACCATAAAGCTACATTAATCAAGGCAATGTGGCACTGGCCTAAGGAGGCACATATATTCATGGAATAAAGTTTTGAGTCCAGAAATAAACCCACTTCTCTATGGCCAATTGAACAATGAAAATGTTTCCAAGACCATTCAATGGAGACAAAACAGGCTTTTCAATAAGTGGTACTGAGACAACTGGATACCTATAAGCAAATTGCACCAGGACTATTGATTTAAGTGATAACTGAAATTTGTACTTTTTGACCACCATCATCCAATTCTATCTCCCAAACCCTGTCTCTGGTAACCAAAAATCTGACATCGTTTTTCTATGAGTTTGGATTTCTTCCTTTGATTCAACATATAGTATTTGTCTTTCTGTCTGACTTATCTCACTTAGCATGAGGTCCAGCTACATTGCTGCAAATGGAAGAATTTCCTTCCTTTTCATGGCTGAATAGTATTCTGTTCTGTTTGTGTATGTGTGTATATGCACCACATTTTTCCTATCCATTTATCCATCAATGGACAATCAGGTTATAAAAAACCATTGAATTGTATATTTTAAATTGGTGAATTATATCTCAATAAACCTATCAAGAGGAAGGAAGGGAGGGAGGGAAGGAGGAAGGGAGGAAGAAAGAACAAGAGGGAAGGAGGAATGGAAGGAGGAATACAGAAAAAGGAATGTAGTAGGACACTTACCTACTGAGAGAAGAAATGGATCAAGGATATTAAACCTTAAGAGCTTCTTGGCATTGTCCACAAAGGGATCTTGTGGGTTGCCAAGGGAATCAATATTCACTCCAAATGATGTGCTAGTAATCACATCCATGCTGTAGGCCCCAAAGACGCTGAGCAGAGAAAGATAAACACAGACAGTTAAAATTGGGACCAGCTGACTATCCATATCCAACACAGTCCTCAAGAAAATTATATAAAATCAGATGCCCAGGCAAGACAGGTCAAGAGCCACACTCTCTCAGAACCACCTGCTGGATCATGGAAGACTGTCTGCTGCTCTCACTCACTCCTGAGGTGTGTATGAGGTGCAACTTAGACCCCTCCCCCACTCCCAAACTCAAGGAGCTCAGTCATAGAAGGATAGAGTCCATAATCAGACAAAGGACAGTAGTGTGCTTTGACTATGGGCAATAATAGGTGTATAAGGAATGTGTCTGAGCAGAACAAAGGGAGCAAATTCACTCTTCCTGGGGAGTCAAGAAAGGGGACATTGATCTGGGTCTCACCTCACCACAGAATTGTGCTCAGAGCTGATTCCCCTTTAGCGCAAAAGCAGAGTTGATATACAATATCACATTAGTTTCAGGTGTAGAAGAGCGACTTTAAATACTCCAATTAAAGTTGTTATCATTAAATATTAAATACATTCCTTGTTATGTACAATCTATCCCTGTAGCACAATTATGCTATACATTGTAATTTGTACCTTTTAATCCTCTATTCTATCTGCACTCCACTTCCTACTTCCCACTGGTAACCACCAGTTTGTTTTCTACAGTGGTGTGTGTGTGTGTGTGTGTGTACACATGTGTGACACATCTTCTTTTAACATTCATCTACTGACAGATACTTGCATTCTTCCATATCTTGGCTACTGTAAATAAAGCTGATAAAAGAAATGGGGTGCCTGTACCTTTTCAAATTAGTGTTTTCATTTTCACTGTACGTATACCCAGGGTGGAACTGCTGAATCATATCACAGTCCTCAGGCTTCCTGGGTGAATCAGTGGTAAAGCAACTGCCTGCAAGGCAGGAGATTTGGGTTTAATCCCTGGGTTAGGAAGATCCCCTGCAGAATGGAATGGCTACCCACTCCAGTATTCTTGCCTGGGAAATCCCATGGACAGAGGAGCCTGGCAGGCTATAGCCTGTGGGGTCACCGAGAGTGGGACATGATGGAACACAGACAATAGTTCCCTTTAAGATTGTGGAGAAACCTCCATATGGTTTCCCACAATGGCTGCATCAATTCACAGTCCACCAACCTTGTACCAGGGTTTCCTTTTCTCCATATCCTCACCCAAACTTACAGGTGTTGGCTGATTTTGTGATTTTGATTTGCATTTCTCTGATGATTTGCAATGTGAACATCTTTTCAACTGTATATCTTTGCTTGAAAAATGTCTATTAAGATCTTCTGCCCATTTTTCATTAGGTCGTTTGTTATTTAGATTTTGAGTTGTATGAGACATTTATATATTTTTGGATACTAACCTCTTATCATCATATCATTTGCAAATTATTCTCCCATCCATTAACTAGGTGGTCTTTTCATCTTATCAATATTTTACTTCACTGTGCAAAAGATTTTTAAGTTCAATTAGGCAAAAATAAAAAATTAGATCATTTGCTTATTTTTGCTCTTGTTTTCTTTGCCTTAAGAGTTAAATTAAAAAACATATTGTTATGAATTATGGCAAAAGAACATTCTGCCTATTGTTTCTTCTATGTTTTAATGGTTTCCAGTCTTACATTTAGATCTTTAATCCATTTTGAGTTTGTTTTTCTACAGGGTATGAGAAAATGTTCTAATTTCATTCTTTTACATATAGCTGTCCAGTTTTCCCAGCACAGTTATTGAAGAGACTGTCTTTTCTCCACTATATATTCCTGCCTCCTTTATCATAGATTAATTGACTCTAAGTATAAGGGTTTATTTTGGAGCTCTCAAATTTACTCAATTGGTACGTGTCTGTTTTGTACCAGTACTCTCTATAATCAGTAACAAGACAAGGATGCCCATTCTTGCCCCTTCTACTCAATACAGAATTGGAAGTCCTAGCCATAGTAATCAGACAAGAAAAAGAAGCAAAAGACATCCAAACTGGAAGGGTACATATAAAACTATCAGTATTTTCAGATGAAATAATACTTTATATAGGCAACCCTGAAGTTCCACCAAAAATCTAGAATAAATGAATTCAGTAAAGTGGCAGGTACAGGATTAATATGCAGAAATCTGGTGCTTTTCTATACAGTAATAAAGAACTATAAGAAAGAGAGAATGATAAAAACAATCCTGTTTAAAATCACATTAAAGGAATAAAACACCTAGGAATAAACTTAATCAGGGAAGTGAAAGACCTATACTATGAAAACAATAAAATGATGAAGGAAATCCAAACAAACAGAAAGATGCTACAATGTACATGGATAGGAACAATTAATATTGCCTAAATGTTCATACAACCCAAAGCACTCTATAGATTTAACACAATCCCTATCAAAATACCTGTGTTACTTTTCACAGAACTACAACAAATAATCCCCAAGTTTATATGGAACCATACAAGACCATAAATAGCCACAGCAATCTTGAAAAACAGAACAGATATGGAGGCATCATGCTCCCTGACAAGACCAAACTGTGTATTTTTATTTCCCAGAACATCCAAGGTGACAGTTAAGCAGATAAGTTAACCCTGGCTCATGTACCCAGAAGATACCTTCTGATATTTTCATGAGCCACCACTCATTCTTGGGTGGCCAGTCGGAGTTGTAAACCACACACCTACTTCTATTCAGTCACTAGAGTAACTCAGCAGTGGGAATTTGGCTCCAAGGCAGGCAACAGAGGGGCTCAGTGGAGCTCAGAGGACCAGCAGCTTCACCCCTACTTACTCTTTTAAGTCGACGGACGTGCCTTTCTCTGCTTCCTTCCTCAGGTTCCTCACCAACACATCTCCATACTGTCTAATGATAGGGAACATCTAGACACAAAACACAACAGCGTGGGAAGTTAAATGTGGAGACTCAAGTTTTAGAAGGACCTGGTTTTCAGGGGCATGGAGCCATCAGTGACATTTTATTATAAATCTGATGATGTCTCTTCTAGGATGTGAAGATAAAAACCATTTTAGGAAACTCAAATTTGGCACACCACTCCTTGGACAAGGATATGAATTTATTTTCTACCTTATTCTTTAAGTTGCTCATGGAAAAACCTCTTCTTTTTTTACCTCCTTGAGCTTCCCACTGGTGAAGGTTGGAGACAGCAATGTCCGTATTCTCTTCCATTGTTCATCCTCAGCCATAGAAACAGCATTTTTCATAATTCCCAATGGACCAAAAACCTAGAGTTGAAAGCAAAACATATTTTACCCTACCTAAGTTTTAGAAGTCTCAACAGTTGTGGAAAATACGTTAATAATTTGGGAACAATGGCCTCAACAAATCTTTCATTTCAGTTCAGTTCAGTTCAGTCACTCAGTCGTGTCCGACTCTTTGCGACCCCATTAATTGCAGCACTCCAGGCCTCCCTGTCCATCACAAACTCCTGGAGTTTACTCAAACTCATGTCCATTGAGTCAGTGATGCCATCCAACCATCTCATCCTCTGTCGTCCCCTTCTCCTCCTGCCCTCAATCCCTCCAAGCATCAGGGTATTTTCCAATGAATCAACTCTTCGCATAAGGTGGCCAAAGTACTAGAGTTTCAGCTTCAGCATCAGTCCTTCCAGTGAACACCCAGGACTGATCTCCTTTAGGATGGACTGGTTGGATCTCCTTGCAGTCCAAGGGACTCTCAAGAGTCTTCTCCAACACCACAGTTCAAAAGCATCAATTTTTCAGTGCTCAGCTTTCTTCACAGTCCAACTCTCACATCCATACATGACCACTGGAAAAACCATAGCTTTGACTAGACAAACCTTTGTTGGCAAAGTAATGTCTCTGCTTTTTAATATGCTGTCTAGGTTGGTCATAACTTTCCTTCCAAGGGTTAGGGTTAGAGGCGTCTTTTAATTTCATGGCTGCAGTCACCATCTGCAGTGATTTTGGAGCCCAGAAAAATAAAGTCTGACACAGTTTCCACTGTTTCCCCATCTATCTGCCATGAAGTGATGGGACTGGATGCCATGATCTTAGTTTTCTGAATGTTGAGCTTTAAGCCAACTTTTTCACTCTCCTCTTTCACTTTCATCAAGAGGCTCTTCAGTTCTTCCTACTTTCTGCCACAAGGGTGGCGTCATCTGCATGTCTGAGGTTATTGATATTTCTCCCGGCAATCTTGATTCCAGCTTGTGCATCTTCCAGCCCAGTGTTTCTCATGATGTACTCTGCATATAAGTTAAATAAGCAGGGTGACAATAGACAGCCTTGACGTACTCCTTTCCCAATTTGGAGCCAGTCTGTTGTTCCATGTCCAGTTCTAACTGTTGCTTCCTGACCTGCATACAGATTTCTCAAGAGCTGGGTCAGGTGGTCTGGTATTCCCATCACTTTCAGAATTTTCCACAGTTTATTGTGATCCACACAGTCAAAGGCTTTGGCATAGTCAATAAAGCAGAAATAGATGTTTTTCTGGAACTCTCTTGCTTTTTCGATGATCCAGCTGATGTTGGCAATTTGATCTCTGGTTTCTCTGCCTTTTCTAAAACCAGCTTGAACATCTGGAAGTTCACAGTTCACATATTGCTGAAGCCTGGCTTGGAGAATTTTGAGCATTACTTTACCAGCATGTGAGATGAGTGCAATTGTGCGATAGTTTGAGCATTCTTTGGCATTGCCTTTCTTTCAGATTGAAATGAAAACTGACCTTTTCCAGTCCTGTGGCTATTGCTGAGTTTTCCAAATTTGCTGGCATATTGAGTGCAGCACTTTCACAGCATCATCTTTCAGGATTTGAAATAGCTCAAATGGAATTCCATCACCTTCACTAGCTTTGTTCGTGGTGATGCTTTCTAGGGCCCACCTGACTTCACATTCCAGGATGTCTGGCTCTAGGTGAGTGATCACACCATCGTGATTATCTGGGTCGTGAAGATCTTTTTTGTACAGTCCTTATGTGTATTCTTGCCACCTCTTCTTAATATCTTCTGCTTCTGTTAGGTCCATACCATTTCTGTCCTTTATCGAACCCTCTTTGCATGAAATGTTCCCTTGGTATCTCTAATTTTCTTGAATCTTTAGTGACTATCTATTTAGCACCAGGCCCTATGCTAGATGCACAATAAATATTTATCCTGAATGTCTAGGATAATGTGGAAGAGACATCCAGCCACTTGATGTGTTTCCAGCCTTCGTATTCCAATCTCCTTTTAAATGCAAATGACCATGTAGTACAGAAATGGTTCTTCCAGGGGATAGAAGGGAATAAGATCGAGTTCATCTTCCCGGGCTATGCAGAGAAGGGACTGGTGACAGCCAGCCAGATAGCCTTGGCAGACTGCATTTTGCCTCAGGTTACTTCGGTCTTTATATATATTTACAGCCTGACCATCTGGAAATACGAATGTGCTGACATGGTGGGGGCTTTTTAAGTAGTACTAACTACGCAAAAGATTATGAATCTACCTGATATCCTGAAAAAAAATTATGCAATGATATGGAAAACATTCCCCCTACATTTTCCCCCAGGAATAGAAGGGGAAAGAAGACAACTGTATTTCTCAGCTTGGGACAGGCATGTGAAGCAAACCTGTTTGAAAATCTCCTCGATCTTTCAAATTTATATTTTGTTTTAAAATAGATTGCTCCAACACTCATTTATGATAAAACTCACAAAATAGGAAGACAAAAAAAATTCCTTAACTTGATTAAGAGCATCTACAAAAAGACCTACAGCTAATATCACTTTAATGATGAAATACTAAAGTGACATCTTCAAGATAGGAGACTCATCACCAGAGTGGAGACTCCAGCCTTTGTTGTCTCACAATTAGACAGCTCACAGTAAATGAAATTAGGTCTAAGAAGAGTCAGCAATACAACAGAGCACACTTGAAAATAACTCACAAAAACAGGAGGAGAATAGATACATTTTGTTTGCATCATCCCTTCCCCTAGGCCTGCACTGCTCAGCATCAAGAGGGAATTCCCCAGCCTGAGACATTTTCCCTTGCTGGAAAAATAAAAAAAGACTAAAAGAGACAACACGATCAGTTACCTGTTTCTCCAGCCATCCCTGTGGATACCCTCCCCTCCCTACTCGGTCTCTGACTTGGAACCACTGTCCTCCTCCTCTGGCCCCACCCTGACATGTGAGGTTGCCAACCTTCTGTGGCCCACCTTTGGGTTTAGGGCTGGATTGTCCAGGAAGAGATGGCAGGCAAGGGAAGGAGAGGGGAGGGAAGGGGCAGGAAATGGAAAGGAAGAGCCATGTGAAGCTTCTGATACAATCTGAAACTGACCAGTGCATGTAGCCTTTCTCCCCAATCAACTGAACAATCAACCACCTTTTATTCCATGTTCATGGTGTTAAGGAAGTTTCATGAATCCTACTCCCCCTACTGCCTCCAACCCCACTAAAGCTGCCCAGTTAGTGCCACTGCTGATGCTATAAGACCCAGGATCCACACCAGCAGTCAATCTTTTTGGGTGCGCATGTGCAAAACACTATCACAAGGCTCTGCAGATGCTCAGATGCCTAAAGCCAGTCCTGACTACTGTCACTCAACTGCACTGACCCACCTGTCCACAGCTAACCTCTGCAGCCGCACACCTGCACACTGCCAGGCTCAGGCCTGAGCGCAGCGATGAAGACCCAGGGCAGCAAAAAGTAAAGTGAATAAATAAATAAATAAGAAACAAATAAATAATTTTAAATGGATAGTTTTTCCATAAATGGTGCTGGAGCAATTCAGACATTTAGAAGCCAACTTAAAAAAAAAAAAAAAAAAAAACTTATATAGAAACTAACACAAAACGGGTTATAGACTTAAATGTAAAACATAAAATGATTTAATACTTAGGGACAAAATAGGAGAAAATCTTCAAGGCCTAGGGCTAGGTCAAGATAATTTGGACTTGACAACAAAGGCAAAATCCATAAAAGGGGAAACTGATAAATCACTCATCAAAATTTAAAGAGCACTATTTGCTCTGCTAAAGATCCTGATAAGAGGAAAAAACAAGCTACATGCTGCAACTATGTAAGAATAGTAAGGAGACTTGTAGGGATGGAACAGTTCTGTACATTGATTGTCGTGGTAGCTACACAAATCTACATCTAGAACACATTTCGCAGAGCAAAACATACAAAACGAGCATGAAACTAAAGAAATCACAATAAGCTCTGTGGATAGTATGAATGCCAGTTTTCTGCTTTGAAATTGTATTCTAATTAATCAACGTATTGCCAATGGAGGAATCAGGACGAAAGTTACATGACATGCAGCCTCTCTGTAATTTTCTCTTTTGACAACATCCTGTGAATTTATAATATATTTCAAAATGCATATCTAATAAACAAATTTTAAATTTAAAAAAATGGATGCCTACCCTCCGGTTTGTGAAGACAGAATAACATTCTTTCACCAGTACTGTTTTGATCACATCTGGATCTGTGATAACCAACCGAGGCTGTTTACCGTCAAAAATCCTGTGTAGGGAAAACAGAGCTGATTAAACTTAAGGAGCCACGTTCTGCAGCTGGAGCCATACCTGGAAGTCCAGATGTTTATCTTAACATTACATAATCCATCCTTCTAAAGTCATCATTAAAAATACCATGAAAACACTGCTAATTCTAGGTGGTAAGTATATAGGTATTTCCAGTATCATTTTCCATAATTTTTATAGGTTTAATATATTTCATTATCAAGAAGGAAGTTAGATTAGTAAATAATTGAAGAAAGCAAATTATCTGAAAATTAAAAAATAATTAAGGAGAGTCTACCTACTCAGTCATTTTTGAAGATATACCCAAAGCATGAAAATGCATATTTTAGATGAAAACTGTAGACACATCTATATAACAATATATCTGCAAATGAAAGAAGATTTGGAATGCTCCCCAAGTGACAGTGGGATTATGAAAGATTTTCTCTTTTGTCCTATTTTCTAAAATTTTCTTATTAGTTAATACTTTTTTAAGGAAATATTTTAAATAGTGAGATATCCTTGATAGCATCAAGTTTAGGATAATTTCAACAACAGGAAAAAGAGAATGAAAGAAATCAGAGAAACATGTATAAACTCATTTTTGTTTGTTTGTTTGTTTGTTTCAATTGTTTATTAATGGACCAGATTACAAAAATAATCCTGGTAGATACCTTAGTTCATCCTTCTAATAAGCCTGTTGATCTGGTCTTCCCTGTTGCCAGCATCTCCACCTTCTACAAAATGGGTGGTCTTTTTCTTCATTCCACCTCATGGAGACGACAATTTAAAGGGCCACAGGAAGTTGTTTGCTTCTTTGAAATGTTTTACAATGGTATAGATCTCATGAATCAGATCCTCCCTGCAGATGATTCCGTATTTCCCAAGAGATTGAGCAATCAATGCGCTGTCTGTCAGGGCAATTCACTTTTTGTTGATTTTGCCATAACCACGCTTGTAGATCAATTCATTTACAGACTTCAGATTTGGGTACACCCATGCAGTGAATGTATGTCTCCACAATTCTCAGCATGTTAATTGATGCCTTGTTGAGCTTCACAAAGGTGGCATTGAAGATCTGCCGGAGGCGACGGAGCTGCAGCACCTTTCGAACCTTCGGGCTCACACCGTTGATACCTCTGATCCTGATGACAAATGCCAATTTGGGTTCCGCGGGTACATAGAAGTTGCCGGCTTTTCGTGCCATTCTAGCCATTCGAATTTCAGTTCTGTACATCTGCCTGTATTCCTTGTGGTAATGCTTGGCTTTTTCATAAATAAGCTTCCTCCTTGCCTTTCGAAGCATCTGTTGGGCAAACTTCTTTCTCAGGCGCTTGATCTTAAGCTCTGCGAAATTCTTTCGCTTTTTCTTAAGGGTTTCTGGCACAGCAGGAATCTTCTTTTTCTTCTCTTCTGCACCCTCCATGGTTCCAGCCAGGAAAGAAGCTAAACTCATCTTTTAAATATTTTCTTTTCATTACATGGGTCCCGTGGGCCTCGGGCTCCATGTCAGTGACATCCGTCAGCAGCTCGACAGGCCCACATTTGACCCACCTGTCACACAAAGCTGACTCCTCAGATGTGACACATCACTCTGTGACCTGATCTCCTGACTGTCAGGATGTCCATTCATGGGAATTGGCCACTGACATGAGGTTTACTCTGAGTTATTTACACTGTTTTCTGACATTTTGGTTCCACTATTAATCACTTGCAATAGCTAGAACAAATTGGAAGATTTTCCACATGTTCCCTATTCCTCCTTTAACTTCACAGAGGAATTTCAAATGGTTTCATGATCACACATAAAAATTGCAGAGAACCACTGCACTTACTTCTGCCCATTTCCAAAAGCTGTTCTAAAACTCAGAGGGTTTAAGTGGGTTTCAAGGGCATTTAGTGCTGAAGCAGTGACAGAAGGGATTGAGGAGGCACTTAATCTGCTCTTTCACCTGACTGACATTATTTTGATGATTCCCTTCTTCCCATCACAGTTTTGCAACAACACTTAGATGGAGAAGAGATAGTGGTTTGCTTTATATTAATGATGTCACTCCAGCCTTAATAATTTCTCTCACTAACAGTTCAATCAGATTTTTTAACCCACTTCAGATCATAGTGATTCTGTGCACTGATGAGTGGGGTCAAAGTCTGTATTTATAACAAGCTCTCCCAGGTGCTCCTCATACATCCAAGCATGAGAACCACTTTCTAAAAAGAGAACTGGGATCCACGATGAAAAAGGGACTCCATCCAGAGCTCACAAGTACTAAATGTTGGAGGGGCAGTTGGAGCTGGGCCAGGAGTGTCCCAGTGCTATGGATTCTTTCCACTCAACCAGGTTGACGTCTGGGGCCATGGCAACTCACAGGTTCCTATGGTTTCTGAGGGCCTGATGAGAGAAGATGAAGAGGTCCGGATGGGTAGAGCCTCTGCCACTTGCTTTTGGCAAAGAAGCACCACAAGACACCCCTCCCTCTGCTCACCAAACCTCCAACAGCTCCTAGAGCCCACCGGACACACTCTGGGTTAGATATATATACACCACATCTCCTCAAAGTCAGAGAAAAACAGTAGATAAGACAATCATTGAATACAATTCTATTGGAACATCTTATCTGAAAATTAAAAAACAAACAAACAAACTCCATACATGCAGAAAAAGTAAAAAGCTGACAGATATGATTTCCCATTATGTTAACCTATAACCCTCATCTCTTTTTCCAAAAAGACATGCTAAATCCAGAATTTAAATAAAGGATATTGGGTTTAAATTAAAAGAGACTCATGTGGGAAAGGGTCATAAGATACATTTATGAGCACATATTAGAATGTTCTGGGATAATGCATTTTATGCAATTAATGGTAACCTAAGGAGAGAAAAACAGAAAAGGGGAGAAGAGTGAGATACTGGACAGAAAGTAATGCTAGGAGTCCCTGGGCCTCAAAGTCTGGAGAAGAGTGACGACCTGTGACTCTCCAGGCCTGATTCAGACTGCGGACCTGGATACCTGTGGCCTCTAGGATCTCTGGTAGAGTAAGGCTGCAAGCTTTACAACACATGACTTCATTCCAAGAAGCTCTGGACTGAGACTGCCCTCCACACCACCAGGCGGAGGGCAGGATTATTATAACAAGTGTGTCTGATGGAAGTTTTCAGAATACTCACCCCCACATTTTCCCATACTTTTTAAAACATTCTTCATCAAACTCACAAACACCCTACAAGGAAAAACAATATTACATTATTAATATACTGTACTGAATCCTGCCTCTAATTCACAAAACTATTTTTCACTGGCAGTTGGAGGGAAGTTCTTATTCACAAATGTCTTCAGGGAAAGGAGAGAAAATAGAGGAGATATTTGAAACTGACAATTTAAAATCACTCTTGAATTTTCTTTGAATATTATAGATATTAAACACTTACCTCTGTCAATGAATACTAATTTCTCCTTGTCTTCTGAAGGCTTTTTGCTTGTGCATGTGTTGTCTAAAATCTCTTAATCTCTAATCCACCGTGGACATGTGAGAAAACTGAAGCTGAGGGAAGTAACAGATTCCCACACACACTTTCATCGCCTAGTTTAGCAGCCTTTTCATTTACCTCATGAGCTCTTTCTAGAATTCTAGCAGAATAAGCAAGTTAAAGCACTAGTGACATCTTTTAATCTCGCAGATTTAAAGAAGTCTAAGGGGTGTGTGTTCAATGAGAAAGCGAGTGAGTGAGTGTATTAATGACAAAGTGGACATGCCTTCTAGTTTTCCAGCTCAACACAGAAAAAAATGGAGAGGTGCCACAACTATACAAGGAATAGTGCATTTTAAACACTTGGCTTGATAGTCATAACCAATTTAAAAAGTTACAGCTCCCTTGCTAAGACTAGCGAGAGGGAGACTCTCCGTCCCCCTTCTGATGTCTATGTCAGAAGCTTCCTCTGTCCCTTTTTATACTTTAGTAAATCTCTGCTACACAAAAGCTCTTGAGTGATCAAGCCTGCTCCCTGGTCCCAAAGCTAAATCTTCAGAGATCACGAATCCGCATTGTTCACATTAAGCTATCATCTTGGGGCTTGTCCAGGATCTTCAAGACAGGGTAAGAACACTCAAGAGCTCTAGCCTCTCTGCTCTCTCAGTATACATGTTTTCTGCTTTACTTTACTAACTGTCCGATGTGCTTGTGTGAATGAATGACATGCCCTGCACAAAGCAAGTGAAGAGCCCTGCTCTGCAGTTTCACAGTGCCTCGTAATGACTGAAGGCAGACCCAGAGCAAGGAGAGCCTTGTCGGGGGTTTATACCAACCTGTCAATGCCAAGAGACACCCAATGTCCCTGTGAGGTGAGTGGCCAGAAGAGGGCAAAGCGTGTGGACTGAACTTTCCTTTCCCAGTCACCTTTCCCTGGTCCCTTTGACCATTTCGTAATTGTGTGGAGGATTAGAACTACTAACCTAACCTGCTGGATCACAGACTTTCAATGGACTTGTGATTCATGCCGTTACTATTCATGCCGCACATTTGGGAGCAAGACAGAGCTCTAACTCCTGGAATGTCTCTCAGGCTAGAGGTCACTCTCTTGGCTGCCTGCCTCAGGGACCAGCGATCTGAAAGTGAGTCTTTGTCACGGCTGTGTGTCTGATCTATGTGGAGAGAAGCACTGCTGCTGACCATGAGGTTTTTGAGGACACAGAGTGGCAATTGCAGGGTATGGTCAGATTGGAAATGCAAAGGGCTTCTTCCTTTGGTAGCACTAGCTCTTAGTGGACCATAAGAGGCTTTCGGGTGGCTTGTCTCAACTCCTTAGATATTCTTTCTGTGGAATCTGTGGAAATGAACTGGAAGGATTGGTCCTAGTAGCTTGAGGACAAAAATCACTTTTTCCTCGCTGGCCGACCCTTTTGCTATCACATATACTGGCGTGGTGACACTCAGAAGGGGCATCTTGGTTGTTGTTTATCCCTTTATGACTCACCATTTCTACTGCAGTCAGGACTGTACTCGGGAATGTGCATAGGCACAGGGAAGACGGATGCTTCCCCTAGTAGTCCTAGCTTGGGAAACTACTCTGACAAATTAAACAAAGGCTGTGGTGGTCTGGGACTAGAAATCAATTTGGGATGCCATCAAATCTACCCCTGGTGCATCTCCACCCCATCTCGGTGGTAGAACCAGGAGGGATGAGTCAGGCGCCTGCATCGGTAAGGGACAGACTAAGTCCAACCAGGGAAGGAAAACTTCGGTGGAAAGTCTGTCTACACCCCCATCTAGAGCAGGGAGGGACACCTTCAGTGAAAAGAAGCCATGGCTGTGGATGCCGCTTTTTTCTCTCTTACAGATGGGAGCCAACAGTTCCAGAACCACTCTTTTAAAATGTATTTAAAAACAAACAAACAAAACAAAACAAAACTGGGACAAGTTTGATCCCCAGAGTTTAAAAAGACATGCCTGATCTTCTTCTGTGATACTGAATGGCCATGGTATCCTTTGGAAGACAGGGAACACTGGCCTGTTGAAGTGTCTCTTAATTACAATATTGTTTACAATTAGATCAGTTCTGCAGAAAACAAAGAAATGGATGGAAGTGCCATATATGTTGCTCTTTATCTCTCTGTGAGACATGCCAGACTTGTGTCCTAAGGGTACAGATTTGGGTGTGAAACCTTCAGCCCCCTCCTGTTCTCTTTGCCCCTGTATCTGGGCCTGCTAACTGAACAGGCTGAGAATCAGGGCACCCTTCCAAGAGGGCTTGACTCAGTCTCGGTAGACTATTTAGAGGATATGTCTTGGGACAGACGCTGACTCCTGACTTGAGAGCTCAAGTTTTGGGGGAAGCCATTACTTTTGGAGATTAATGGCTTGGAAGCAAGGGGAAAGAGGGATCACAAAATAGCCCTCCTCCTACTGGGAGCCAAGCAGTTCCCATAACAGAGCCACTTTGCCAGATGTATTCCTGAAGAACTCAACAGAGCATATGCTAAGACTTTAAACTATGCTAAGTTGACTGACATAGAACAGGGAGAGAAGGAAACTCCTGGTAAACTCCTAATAAAGATTACAGGAGGCTCTCCGCATGTTTACTGACATTGATACTGAAATTACAGAGGGAGAAATGATCTTAAAAGATAGATTTCTCACTCAGTTGGCTCCAGATATCTGCCATAAGTTATGAAAACTGGCATTTGGACCAAATCAGTCTTTAGAAAAACTGTTACAGCTGGCTCAAACAGTATATTATGATAGAGAATATGAGAAGGAACATAAGAGGGAAAAAAGAACCAGGCAAAAGACTGAAGCCCCAAAAATGGCTGTTAGACCTGCTCTGAAACAGCCTGAGAAAAATGCCCAGAGGGACCCAGGTGAAAAGGGATGGGCTTGTTATTACTGTGGAGAGGAGGGGCAGCTCAAGTGGGATTGCCCTCAGGCATCTATGCTGCCCCAGGCTCCATGTCCAGTCTGCAAAGGACTACACTGGAGAAGAGACTGCCCTCTGAGGTGTAGGGCCCAGGGGTCAGACTCTCTGGACAATCAGGACCAAAGGTGCCTGGGGGTCACCACACAAGCTCCCATCCTAATTACACCTGAGGAACCCAGGGTATTAATAACTGTGGTGGGCCAACCAGTCGATTTTACTTTGGACCCTAGGGCAGCTTTCTCTTTGCTCACTGAAGCCCCTGGTCCGCTTCTGTCAGAACAAGCCAAATGCTATTATTTCAGTCATCCTTTAAGCTGCAACTGGGACTCTGAGCTGTTTTTCTCACGAGTTTCTAATCATGCCAGAGTTTCCCTCACCCCTTCTGGGGAGGGATATACTGAACAAAGTCCAGGCCTCTGTTTTCATGAATATGGAACCCGCTCTTTTAACTGAAAAAAAAAAAAATGTAAATCCTAAAGTGTGGACTGATGGAAAAACTGTGAGTCGAGCACAAAATATTGTTCCTGTCCTTATCAAGCTCAGTGACCCTCACCTATTTTCACATCAAAAGCAGTATCATGGAATCCTACTCAGCCATTAAAAAGAATTCATTTGAATCAGTTCTAATGAGATGGATGAAACTGGAGCCCATTATACAGAGTGAAGTAAGCCAGAAAGATAAACACCAATACAGTATACTAACGCATATATATGGAATTTAGAAAGATGGTAACAATAACCCTATATGTAAAACAGAAAAAGAGACACAGATGTACAGAACAGAATTTTGGACTCTGTGGGAGAAGGTGAGGGTGGGATGTTTCGAGAGAACAGCATTGAAACATGTATATTATCTAGGGTGAAACAGATCACCAGTCCAGGTTGGATGCATGAGAGAAGGGCTCAGGCCTGGTGCACTGGGAAGACCCAGAGGAATCGGGTGGAGAGGGAGGTGGGAGGAGGGATCGGGATGGGGAATACATGTAACTCCATGGCTGATTCATGTCAATGTATGACAAAAACCACTACAATATTGTAAAGTAATTAGCCTCCAACTAATAAAAAGAAAAGAAAAGAAAAAAAAAGCAGTATCCATTAAAACCCGAGGTTAAGAAAGGGTTAAAGCGTATCATTGAAAATTTAAAGGAACAAGGGCTATTAATTCCCTACAATAGTCCACGCAACACTCCTATTTTGGGTGTGAAAAGGGTCAAATGATAAGTGGAGACTTGCTCTAGATATATGAATAATAACTGCCTAATTCTTATACTTTATTGCCTGAAATTCCTAAACAAGTCATATAATTTTCAGTGATTGATTTGAAGGATGATACTTTCTAACATTAAACCTATACTAAATCATCCTCTACCTATGATTTTAAAACAATTGAGAGGATTCTTAGGCATTACAGGCTATTGCCACATTTGAATTCCAGGTTGTGGGGGACTTGCCTGGCTTTTAATGAGGGCTCAAACTGCCCCCCCCCCAAAAAGGGACTCTCTCTATGACAAGCTGTTTTTGCACACAGATACTGTCATAGATCCTAAAGCCTTAGAATTAACTAACTATGTGACTCAGCTTTCAGCTTTTCAACAGACATTAAGAGAACTCTGGGAGGTGACCCCAGACTCAGACTCCACAATTGGTCTAATTGCTGGGTCTGCAGAGCACTCCCCCTCCTCATCAATTGAAGGCTTCTCGTGGTGGGTTTCTCTGCTTCAAGGAAAGGACTTTCTTCAACTCTGCATATACCTTCATGAACAACAATCGTATGTGATGCCTCTTCTTGATCTGATGACATCTAACAGTCCTAAGATGGACTGGTGTAACTATGGACATAATGTAACTTTTAGTTTTGATTATGTTTTAACTTGGTTTAATGACCATTTTGCCTTACATCTATAACTATGTAACTGGATTTGTTTCTAACCAGCTAAAACCTCTTAAGTTACAAATGGTTGTTCAAGCTCCTATGAATGCCACAGGCTCCTCAAACTATTACCTGGGGCCCCTGGATCAGACACCCTCAACATGAGGGTTAGGAGAATATGTTGCCGCAACAATTTAAGGACTACACCCCTCAACAGCAGGAAGTAGTTATGGGATGAAAATGATGCCCGTTTCCCTTGGCAACATAATTCTCCTAAAAGAAAAGGGGGGAATGAGAGAGTCAATTCCTAGGCAGATAAAAATTACAGATTCCCCAAGGAGAAGAAAGGGGTCTGGGGCTCTCAAGGAGAAAAGGACAAATATTTTTTCCTATACTGATTTGTCTTAGTCAATATAACAATGTATCTTGCTCGAGGACGTTTCTCCTTAGCAAGAACCTTCTGACTAATCTTGTTATCTTGAAACTTGTAAATTGTGGGAGTGGATCTGGTAAGACCTTTACAAACTTGAGACATTCTTTTGATTTATTGTAATACCCAATTAAAAATGTGTATACCTCCCTTGCTAAGACTAGTGAGGGGGACACTCTCCATCCCCCTTCTGATGTCTGTCTCAGAAACTTTCTCTGTCCTTTTTATACTTTAATAAAACTCTGCTACGCACACATACACACAGGAAAAAAAAAAAACCTGGCCTGAGTTTTTACTTCTATAATTAAAAAAAAAAAAGCCTGTCCCTAAGTTTCTATCATGATATTTAATGCTTTAATAAGTAAATGAAGGTCTCAGAAATGTGGGTTGGGGTGCATCTACTAAGGAGTTCATCTGGGAAAGGTGAAGAGGAAATTACTACTTCTCCAGATGGGAAAAAGTTCAGGAAGTTCTGAAGCAGTAATGAGACAGTGAAGACCTCAGTTGGGAGGATCAGGATCTGAGAAACAAGCCTCATGTCTGCAGGACAGGAAATCTGAGCCGGACAGCAGCCTGCACACGGGGCTCTGCCCCTGCTCATCGGAACGCAGCTCACCACCTTCAGTTCAGGGGCAGGGCCCTGGGGGAGGCACCAGAGCTGAATGAATATCAGAATTCACAGTCCATCTGCCACCTGGTACATTCCTTTCAGTTAAATTAAATGTCTAATAATTTTGTCAAATCATATCCTTTCTAGTGATTTTTGTATATGTGATTCTGCCTTATTTTTAGAAACTCTACAACTTATTTAGTGGTTAAGTATCTGAAGCAATTAGACAACCACCATCTTGTCTCAGTTACACTCATTCCCTGCTCAAACTCATCCGTGAGGTGCCTGCTTTGAAGGCACAGAAGAAAAGCAGAAAGCTTTTGTTCAGTTTTTCATATCCCAAAAGATGTCATGTGTAGCAAGACGTAGAGCAGAAAATGGAAAAAAAGAAAAAAAAAAATGCAGGCATTAGCAGTTCTTGAGAGAATCCAAATATGTACAAATTACCTGATACATTAGAACCGAAGCATCCAAGCAATTCAGGAGAAAGGAGAAAAAAGGGTACCCAGAGCTTATGCAACCAACAGGATACAACTGACTGTACGCTACGCTGCTTGAGACCCACGACCAGGCATCCCTTCATGCTTTTTCCTGACAATTAGTAGGACTGTGCCTTGCTGGGAATTGCACCTGGCGGAGAGAAGATCCTCTTCACAAAGCTTACAAGATGGAACTTCAAGTCTTGTGCTGACTCAGCCAGAGAGTTCAGCTGTCTGAGGAGGCAAACCTGAGGCTCCTGACAGCTGACAATAGAGGCCTTGGGTAAAGAGGGCACGTGTGGATGGGGTCTATGATGCCATTTCTGGGAAGTAAGAAAACTCTCATCTGCCTCCTGAGGAGGAGAATTTTTACTATGCAATCAGCTGGGATTTGCAATCATAAGAAGCGATAAAGGGACATCAAACAACACACACCTTTCGGTAGGACAGAATGTTTCCAAAATAAGGCAGAGGTCTTGGCCCAGGAACCCCCAGCTTCTTAAACAGTCCATGTGAATAAGTTCCATATCTATAAATTGAAAAGAGAAAATCCAGATCAGGGATTGTGGAATAAGTGTGGAGTTGGCCAGTCACAGACTCGGAACTGGAACTGTCAACCTAGAGACGTAACATGTAGGTGATAAATAATAACAGCAATTCCAAAAGCAATAATTACTTTCATTCATCATCTTATTTCCCTCTTCCACAGCGAGACAATATCACTTTCACCATCAAGTGAAATCTTGAAGGTCCCAATCCTAAAGGGGATGCTTGATAAATGCTTAAATTTGAGGGCTCCTGAGAGGTTTAGGCTGTAATTCCTCCAAAAAATTCATTCATATGTATTCAGCAAGTTAACTCTTCCATGATTTAGAGATTCTCATTCTAGATACAAAGGGGAAACTTTTTTTCTGTATCAAACATGAGATTTTGGTTAACTGCATCTGCCTAATGACAAGAGTTACTAGAGTCTACCTTGGCATTGTTCTTATCCTTTTCCTTTCCTCTGTATTGTTTTGTTGTTTAGTCACTCAGTCATGTCCGATTCTTTGTGACTCTATGGACTGCAACATGCCAGGCTTCCCTGTCCTTCCCTATCTCCTGGAGTTTGCTCAAACTCATGTTCATTGAGTCAGTGATACTATCCAACCATCTCATCCTCTGTCTCCCTCTTCTCCTCCTGCCCTCAATCATTCCCAACATCAGGGTCTTTTCCAATGAGTAAGCTCTTCCCATCAAGTGGCCAATGCATCAGAGCTCCCTCCCTGCTGCTGCTGCTGCTAAATTGCTTCAGTCGTGTCTGACTCTGTGCGACCCCATAGACAGCAGCCCACCAGACTCCCCCGTCCCTGCGAATCTCCAGGCAAGAACACTGGAGTGGGTTCTCTCTCCATGATCTGACCTCATTTTAAGATCTGATTCTTCTTAACTCTGTCTTCACAAGCAGGCCTTAAAACAAGCACAGTGTTCTTGTCTGTATAATGAAAACTGTGTTCAAGCCTTCCATGGCCATCATAGAAATTGAGTACCTTTCAGTTACACCCATGACTCTGTCACCAGGCAATTTGGTTGACTTGAACTATAAAAAAGGGTGATTGACCCTTTTGTTCTCTGAAACTGTATAAATGAATCAATGACTAAAGGATCCATCTCCAGACCATTCCCCAATTCATGGCATTTCGTCCTCCAATCACCTGCTAAGCCCAGGGCCTGAAATACATTCGTTTTTCTAAAGATGCTCAGTCACAAAGCAGCTATACTCCTGCTTTGCACTTCAACTATCTTAAAAACCAATCGAGGCTGGTGCTCCTGATGGCAGGCCTCCATACAGGTTATCCTTCATGTATTATGTGTGCAAGCCCACAACTCCAGGATATGGATCATTGCAAGCCTGCTCACTCTGGTGTTCCTGAGAGATGACAGAGTTCAGGAAAAGAGAGGCTGAAGGAAGAGGCTGCCATCAATGGTTTAAACGTGAACTTGCTAGGCCTCCAAGACTAACTCTGTAGAGGCAAATTAATAAGGTATAGCTGAAAAGCACGCTATGTATAAATGGTTCAAAATGCCCTGCAGGCACATTCAGCTAAGAGATATGGAGGCTCCTAGTCTTCAGTTACCTTCCCGCGTAGAGCAAAAGACTGTGTGTGACCAAAAACGAGTGACCATAAAAAACTCCAGAATATTGGACTAAGCTCCTGTCTCTCTTTCTTTGGAAGGTAGCCTTTAAGGTAGCACAGGTTCAAATCTCTGTATAAATCTAGCAATCTTACAGTATGTGATAAGAGAAACCCAAAAAGTTTCAGGAAAATACCTATGTTGGAAGTGCACACAAAGGTACCTTGGCCAAGCCCAGTTGGCTATCTCTCTCTTTCCTCCAGAACAAGTGGTGGAGGTGTGGGCACCAATCACCACAAAAGGGATGGCCTGGGCTATTCAAACCCCAGTTGCTCCCTCTGTCTTCACAAACAGGGCAAGTCAATTTCTGTTTCTGAACCTTCAGTGTGCTACATGAGCTCAACAGTGATGCCAAGCAATTGAGTGAACATGTTGGCAATACAGGTCCCACAGAAAGATCTGGTCTAGTGTCTAAATTCACTTGGTTCCACCAAGGCAGCAGATGGACTGAGTGAATTATTTGGCTTCTTTCTAGCTTTTCACTTTTTGGTGCAGTAATGCTATTTTGGGTAAAAAGCAAGGGACTAAAGATAAAGCCAACATTTTTATAGTCTTTACATTGTGTCAGCATAACGAGAGCATTGCCTGCAGCAGCTGATTCCTGGCTGCACCAGTACCTTCTCAGGCTACAGGGATGTTTGCCTGGTGGGGACACTGGCTAGTACCAGCCCCACTGTCAGACGGACCACACACAGTGTGACTGAGATTGTGTCTTGTCCCCAGGCTTCCAGCAAATGAGATGCCAACCCTGTTGACCTCCTGTGGGACCAGGTCTGAGGAGTAACTCTGGGGGGTCTGCTCTGAGGAGAGAGGAATATTCTCCCTTCCATCCCGATCTCTTTCTGGATGCCTCTCATATCATCACTGTCTCCCAGGCATGTATACTCACCTGCCCTGAAGATTAAAATAGCCTCCCTCCTGGACATGTATATTTAAAAAGATAAATCACAGGAATATTTTACTATAATAGATTCATATTCCAGGCATTATTCTTGAGGGTGAATTTATTTACATACTTTTCTAGGTACTGGACAACAGTCCTCTTTTATCCTTTAGGGAAAAAACATATTCTGGAAATCTCATATCAATTTTTAAAATCTAGTACTAAATAGAATGAAATTAAACTGTACCAATTAATTTTATAATATCAGACAGAAAATATGTTGCTGCAATACCTTAAATTCCTAATACTTCTTTCAAGTAATTAAAATGAGGTTAATATTACCCACGTACATGTCATCATGATTTCCTACACTTAATAAAAATGAAATTGACACAAACCTAAATGTGATTTGTAGGGGTATCTCTCTAATCACTCTTTGGAAGTAACTCCTCTCCCAACCTAGTCCATGATAACAGAATCTCAACATTGAACGGAATTTTTCTGCTAGATGGTTTTGATTCAACCTTCTGTGCCACACTTATACAGGGGAAATAAAATCCAAATTGGACTCTGGGGCTTGTGCCTCTTGTAGGCTTAGTAGATTTTGTATCACAGGGGAAAGAAAATATGTACATTGATTCTAACCCTTCCAGAGATTGAAAGAAAAGGTGAAAGAAATGAATATAATTTCAAGATTTTTACCAAGTCTCCTCAGATCTTAGGATTTCTCATTTGGAAACTAGACAATCTCTGCAGAGTACAGAGTGCGGGAATTGAGTCTTAGGAAGGGATGCCCTGAGGAGGGACACAGAAAGGGGGGACGGCTGAGTGTGAAAAAAGAGTTGCTCAGTCTCGGGCCGCCCAGCAAAGTCTGGGTGTACCCGGTTCCTTGTGTAAGTGACACCTGGAAGGAGGGTCCAGAGCAGTAACTCCTGAGTGACAAAGGGGCCAATCCTTCCTCATGTCTCTTGCAGCAGGTACAGAATCCAGAAGTCAGAGAGAATGAAACAAAAACCCACGTTGATTCTTGCCCCCGGGATTCCCAGCCTGGAATTCCCCAGTGGGAATCAGTGAGGACTATGCTGCACGTGGGTCAGTTGTTTTTAATTTGCCTTTGATGAACTCTAGTTGACTAATCTAGGTCCATGAAAACCGGTAGTCAATCAGAGGGTCATTTACTGGAACAAATAATGTCACAAACCCTCCTAACTATACTAACAGCAACTCAGGAGTAAAGTTAACTCCTTCAACAGATGTGGGTAAGATCAATAATAACCCATTTTGTGCTCATAGCACCTGATGCTTCAGCAACTTCCCCTCTATTTCCTTTGAACTTTAAAAAACTAAGGGAACCCCCTTTCCTGATTAGCACCCCAAGACTCAGGTTATAGAGGAGATGAGCCTAACAGTTACTCACACATAGAGAAGCACCAGGCTGGTAGCCAGGAGAACCCAGGTTTCCACGGAAAAGCTTGGGATCAGCTCCATGGCCACTTTCTTGGCGATTCCCTCCTCTGAGTTTCCTCTCAGCTGTGTGTGCTGCTCTCTGCCTGCCTCTGAGTGTGGAGCTTCTGTTCACATTAGGCAGAGATTCAGTCTGGTTGGGAGATTTATGTGCTGAGAAAGGAGGTGGAGCTGGAGCTGCAACCAATAGAAGGGCCACCTGGGCTCCACCTGCAGCAGCCCCCTCTGCCTTGGTAGTTGGCCGAACATCATACACATTACAATTTGACCTCCCTTGAGTTCATATTCTGTAGGAAATCAATAAACAACTCAGTCAATGTTAGAAGTAAGCACAAAGGTTACAGAAACTCAAATAAAGCCACTGGCTTTAATTCTCCTCTAGACTGCCCCATCTCTGTGGTTGCCTGCAGTCCAAAATGTTTGAAATCCTTCAAACAAGATGGTGGTGGTGGTTTAGTTGCTAAGTCGTGTCCCACTCTTTGTGACCGCACGGACAGCAGCCCGACAGGCTCCTCTGTCCATGGGATTTCCCAGGCAAGAATACTGGAGTCAGGTGCCATCTCTTTCTAGGGGGTCAAACAAGATGGCTGTACTGATTGCTATTGTTACTCATATGATTTTTTTTTTCTGCCTAGGAATGCCCCTGTGTCCCATGTAGGCTCTTAATTATGCTTCCAAATAAAGCTCAGACAGAACATCTGTGTTAGAGATTTCCCAAACCAACCTCCTTCAGCAGATATAACAATTTCCTCCTCTGGGGAACTGTCCCCTGCACACAATTCTACTATCCCCCACACCACAGTCAGTTTCCCAGTCTAGTCCCTTCAGTGGATCAAGAGCTTGGGCACATGCTGGATACTAGCCACAGTCAGGTCCCAGGTACCTAGCAGAGCCTTTCTGTAGAGTGGGCATCCAGAAAGGTAGATGGATTGAGTTGGTAGAGGTAAAACCACTGGGCACCTGTGTGCCCTCTCCCTGTGGCTCTTTGGTGACCATGCCATCTTCCTGAATTGTTGACACACCAAGAGGCCCTGACTGGGCCTTGGTCACTGTCTCTGTATTTTCAGAAGAATCCACCAGGATCCTGTTGACAAGAGGGCCCCAGAAGGAGAGGCAGGACATGGAGGAGAGGGTGATGGCTGCACCAATGGTATCAATTCAGGCTCACTCCTGTCCCACCCTCAGAGTATCCTTCAAGTCAGACTCTAGCTCAAAGAATCATCTCCTCTCTCTGGAAAGGTTGCAATCCAAGATCAAAGGGTGTAAAGAGAGAGAAAAAAGCAGCCCGATGGCCAAGAGGACCCCAACATCCTTAGCCACCAGTGATGTGGCACGTACAGCAACAGGACTTCAAAAAGACCACATGAGGGCACGTTATCTCTGGGGTATGTGGGGTGTTGGTGGGTCAGAACAGATGGGTTCCCACTTGTGGACATGTAGGGCATTTGGGGGCTTCCCAGGTGGCACTAGTGGTAAAAGAAAAGAATCCCACTTGCTAACACAGGAGACCTAAGATACACAGGTTAGATCCCTGGGGTGGGAAGATCCCCTGGAGGAGGAAATGGCAACCAACTCCAGTATTCTTGCCAGAGAATCCCATGGCAGAGCCTGGAGGGCTACAGTCCACAGGGTCACAAAGAGTTGGACACTACTGTAGCAACTTAACATGCACAGACAGGGAATTTTTATTGGGTAACAAGGAGCTGATACAGAGGAGGCCTAGAGTAGCAGTTGGTATCACCTGCTGGTGGGCCTCCCCTTGTACACTTAAGTCGCTTCAGTCATATCTGACTCTCTGACCCACAGGCTGTAGCCCGCCAAGCTCCTCTGTCCATGGGATTCTCCAGGCAAGGATACTGGAATGGATTGCCATGCCCTCTTCCAGGGGATCTTCCCAACCTAGGGATTGAATCAGTGTCTCTTATGTCTCCTGCAATGGCAGATGAGTTCTTTACCACTAGGGCCACCTGAGAAGCCCAGGCCTCCCTCTACCCCTGCTGAATTCCTGAAGGGAGCAGTATGAGGGCTGAGCATTGAGAATTTACTCTGGCTCATTATCAGTACTTTGAACCATGTCCTGCATCTGCCAGGCCTGAATAACCATGGATTACATGAAAAACAAAACCTAGTAGGTTATTAAAACTTAATAGAAACACAAGACATGTAAGCTGTGTTTGTGCACTTCCTTTTCCCTTTATCCTTTCTCACTTTCACTCCTTCTGCAGAAAGTGATACTCATCTCTTGGTAACTCTTTCCCTCACTCTGGCCTGAGAGTTCCCAGGGCTGTTCCATACTGGCCCAAGTGAGTGGAAGTCTCTTTAGTAAAATGCAGCAAGTCCGAACTATATCTCCTACACTTTTTTATTTCCTTGGGAGCTTCTCATGAAGCATGAAATTTCTACCATCAGTTTGTCATCTTTGGGCTCAGATTTCTTCCAGGAGGCCCCTGTGAAAATGCACATTCCAATGAGAATTGTATTGTCTGAACACATTTATAGGTCCATTGCTTCAGTCCAAGTGAGTTAATTCAGGTGATGGTATTGTGCTGGATTGTGGACTAGAAGCCATACAGTCCCCTCCCTTGGGAGGGGCCTCCCGGTGGAGGAAGTTGTACACACAACCAAGCTAAGTATGGAGCATACCTCTGGAATCCTTGAGGAAATGGAGTCCTAGAGAGAGGCAGCAAAGGAGAGAAATGGATGGAAGCTTGAGTACCAACAAAGGACAGACCTGGGAAGCTGGAAGATGATCCTCAGGGAAAGTCAGAAAGTCTGAGGAATTTTGATACATTTCTGCCCCTTTTGGTGCCTTTTCTGGATCCATTTTGGGGTTCCCTGAAGGTCCAACTATAAACAATCCGCCTGTAATGCAGGAGACCCAGGTTTGATCCCTGGGTCAGGATGATCCCCTGGCAGAGGGAATGTCTACCCACTCCAGTATTCCTGCCTGGAGAATCCCATGGACAGAGGTTGATGGCCCATGGTGTTGCAAAGAGTGGGACATGTTTCAGTGACTAAGCACACACAAACACTGGGTAGCATTAAGGAGGGTCATGCTATAACCCCCCACATACACATAGAGAAACAGGTTTAGTTACTACAAGTGGCTTCCCAACAACTATTGATCAAAATACGTTATAAATAGTATGAAGAAAGATGGCAAGTCTTCTGCTCTGAAATACCAGTATTCAAAGTTTGCTGTTTCATGATGAGGGTCACTGTGTGAAATAGTGAGATCCAAGGCTGAAGCAGCACATTGGTTACAATTCTGGTTTCTATCTCCATGTATACCCCTGGCCAGGGGCTCCCCCATGGGTCTGAAGAACGCAGGACTTCATCTTACATCGCAGGAACAAGAACAGGTTGTGTCATGAGGACCCACCTGTCTATATTCCCCACTGAAAGGAACATAAAATACATCCCCCATGAAGAGATTATGGTACATCTGATAACTACTGACAACTTAATTCACTCAGCTAAACCCACAGCCTTTCTTATTCTTCTTGGAAACAAAATCCTTGTGGAAACTATATACTTTCACCTTCCTCCAAAACATATGCCAATATGATGGTTTTCTCACTAAGCCTTACACGTCATCACCTTCCCAATTCACCTCAGGGCCTGGTCCAGCTGGTTGGAATCTATCCCAGTGGCAACAGTCTAGTCATGTCCTGGGGAAAATGTGTAGCCAGAGCCATGTCCTAGCAAAGGCAAATGGCCTTGCTCTACAAGGGAAATAACAGAAGGCATGATCTTTGTTCCCTTTGTTCCACAGCAGACACACCTGAGTTGAAAAGTCTCACATATGAAGACTGTGAATGAAGGCATGTGCCTTAAGAGCACCCCACACCTCACATCTCTCCTCTGGTCATTTGTGTACTGATGGCCTCAGTGAAAGCTCTATTCCAAGTGTTTCATGTACAGATATGACTAAGATCCAGATATTACTCAGGTGGAAGAAAGAGAGAAACAGACAATTATAGTACTGCCAAGGTAAACTAATTATACATGTTTTAGGAACACAGTGTCCTCATCAACTATTCACGGCTTATCTTTTCAGACCTTAGCAATCAGTCAGAGATGGAAATCAAAGAACATGCATGGAATTGGGCATTAGGCTCAGATACCAGGAGAGGTGAGCACGGTGTCAGGGACTCAGTGATGCAAGAGGCCCCGTCAGTCTGCTATTCCTGTCCTTTTAGAGGTGACTCCTCTTCTGGGAAGCCTGTCTTGACTTACATTGGCTGAAAGAATTGCTCAGAGTATTGGGGAGGCCATGTTGCTCTGGATTGATTTATGCGTTAGATTCCAATTTCACAGATCACAGGTCTGTAACCAGAGCTCTGCCCCAACACAGAGACAAGGTGAGGGCCCTTAGTAAGCCAGTCAGTAGGGACTGGGGCGAGGTACGGGGATGTTCTTTCTGACCCACACACATCCCACCATGAAGAAACACACACATATGCCCTTAAGCAGATGCACTTCCATGGACTTCATAGCAAAAGGATGAGAAGGACCTCATGGCTGCTCACTTTCTACTCCATTCCTGAGTTTCTCTTTCTTGACAAATGAATCACTAACATATCTACTGCACAGTACACCTTAGAAATTTCTTTCAGGAATAGGAAAGTGAAGTTGCTCTGTTGTGTCTGACTCTTTGAGACCCCATGGACTGTAACCTGCCAGGCTCCTCCATTCATGGGATTTCCCAGGCAAGAACACTGCAGTGGGTTGCCATGCCCTTCTCCAGGGGTTCTTCCCAACACAGGGACCAAGCCCAGGTCCCCTGCACTGCAGGCACACTCTTTATGGTATGAGCCACCAGAGAAGCCAAGAAAGTTCTTCCACGTCTCTCTTAGCTGGTTTCCCTATGAACTCTGTGAGATACGCAGTGCTGGCATTTTTTATTCCCACTTTACAGATGTAAAGACTTCCCTGGTGGCTCAGACGGTAAAACGTCTGCCTACAATGCGGGAGACCTGGGTTCAGTCCCTGGCTGGGGAAGATCCTCTGGAGAACGAAATGGCAACCCACTCCAGTACTCTTGCCAGGAAAATCCTATGGGAGGAGCCTGGTAGGCTACAGTCCATGGGGTCGCAAAAGAGTCGGACACGACTGAGCGACTTCACTTTCTTTCACTTTCACTTACAGATGTAAAAACAGAAGCTTAAAAAATAAACAAATGGGACCTAATGAAACTTAAAAGCTTTTGCACAACAAAGGAAACTATAAGCAAGGTGAAAAGACAGCCCTCAGATTGGGAGAAAATAATAGCAAATGAAGCAACAGACAAAGGATTAATCTCAAAAATATACAAGCTCAAAAGTCTGTTCCGTACTTCTGTGTCTCTTTTTCTGTTTCGCATATAGGGTTATCATTACCATCTTTGTAAATTCCATATATATGTGTTAGTATGCTGTAATGTTCTTTATCTTTCTGGCTTACTTCACTCTGTATAATGGACTCCAGTTTCATCCATCTCATTAGAACTGATTCAAATGAATTCTTTTTAATGGCTGAGTAATATTCCATTGTGTATATGTACCACAGCTTCCTTATCCACTCGTCTGCTGATGGGCATCTAGGTTGCTTCCATGTCCTGGCTATTGTAAACAGTGCTGTGATGAACATTGGGGTGAACGTGTCTCTTTCAGATCTGGTTTCCTTGGTGTGTATGCCCAGAAGTGGGACTGCTTCCAGGTGGGATGCATGAGACAAGTGCTGGGGCCTGGTGCACTGAGAAGACCCAGAGGAATCGGGTGGAGAGGGAGGTGGGAGGGGGGACCGGGATGGGGAATACGTGTAACTCTATGGCTGATTCATGTCAGTGTATGACAAAACCCACTGAAATGTTGTGAAGTAATTAGCCTCCAACTAATAAATAAATAAATAAAAGTTAAAAAAAAAATATATATATATATATATATATATATATATACAAGCAACTCCTGCAGCTCAATTCCAGAAAAATAAAAGACCCAATCAGAAAATGGGCCAAAGAACTAAACACACATTTCTCCAAAGAAGACATACAGATGATTAACAAACACATGAAAAGATGCTCAACATCACTCATTATCAGAGAAATGCAAATCAAAACCACAATGAGGTACCATTACACGCCAGCCAGGATGGCTGCTATCCAAAAGTCTACAAGCAATAAATGCTGGAGAGGGTGTGGAGAAAAGGGAACCCTCTTACACTGTTGGTGGGAATGCAAACTAGTACAGCCACTATGGAGAAGAGTGTGGCGATTTCTTTAAAAACTGGAAATAGAACTGCCATATGACCCAGCAATCCCACTCCTGGGCATACACACTGAGGAAACCAGAATTGAAAGAGACACGGGCACCCCAATATTCATCACAGCACTGTTTATAATAGCCAGGACATGGAAGCAACCTAGATGCCCATCAGCAGACGAATGGATAAGGAAGCTGTGGTACATATACACAATGGAATATTACTCAGCCATTAAAAAGAATTCATTTGAATCAGTTCTGATGAGATGGATGAAACTGGAGCCCATTATACAGAGTGAAGTAAGCCAGAAAGATAAAGACCATTACAGTATACTAACACATATATATGGAATTTAGAAAGATGGTAATGATAACCCTATACGCAAAACAGAAAAAGAGACACAGATGTACAGAACAGAATTTTGGACTCTGTGGGAGAAGGCAAGGATGGGATGTTTTGAAAGAACAGCATTGAAACATGTATATTATCTAGGGTGAAACAGATCACCAGCCCAGGTTGGATGCATGAGACAAGTGCTCGGGCCTGGTGCACTGGGAAGACCCAGAGGGATCGGGTGGAGAGGGAGGTGGGAGGGGGGATCTGGATGGGGAATACATATAACTCCATGGCTGATTCATGTCAATGTATGACAAAACCCACTACAGTATTGTAAAGTGATTGGCCTCCAACTAATGAAAATAAATGAAAAAAATAAATAAATTAAAAAAAAAAAAACAACCAAAAAACAGAAGCTTAGTGTGGGGAAGAATCTTGCCCAAACATGAATGCAGGGTATGGAGCTAGATCTCGTAATACTACATTTTTCCAGTATCATACTTGGCTGGATTCCAAGAGGCTTCCTGAAATAACCTGGCTGTTTGTGTCAACCTCTTCTGGGATAAATATCTCCTTCCACACCATCCATCATGCTTCTACTCTTGTTGTAAGTGCTAAGGCTGTTTGTGGCCACAAAAAGAGAGCATGTGACTAAACTTTATGTATTTATGAACTCATAGTGTCAGCAGATAACATGAAAGTGAAGTCCAACTCTTTGTGACCCCGTGGACTGTAGCCCACCAGGCTCCTCCGTCCATGGGATTCTCCAGGCAAGAATACTGGAGTGGGGTGCCATTTCCTTCTCCAGGGGATCTTCCCAACCCGGGGATCGAACCCAGATCTCCCGCATTGCAGGCAGATGCCGACAGATGTTTTAACCTCTGAGCCACCAGGGAAGCCCAACAGCAGATAAAGGATGCTGCAAATAGTTCTGACATGTCACAGTCAGAATCACTTGGGTTTACAAGAAAGTGGGAAATAAAAGATGAATGAAGCCAAGGAGTGAAAGAGGAACCAGAGGAGGGGGGCAAGTTTCAGAAGAGCATGAGGAAGGGAATTAATGACACAGGAGGTGTAAAATGAGGGAATTGATGAGCATCACAGATTAGCTGCAAAAGAGGTGCAAAGTGTTGGCCATCTCTCCTAATCAGGGCCGTAACCTCCCTGAGGAGGGTCTGGCCTTGCCTAGTCTCTACTCTGCCACCAGACAGAGCCTGGTAAAACATGAGTCATGCATCACTCCTCTGTTACTCAAATCTCTCCAACACTTCCATCATCCACAGAATTAAACCCAAACGCTGTGGGGAGCAATTCAAGACCCATGTTGGACGTTTAGGTCACTTTCATATCTTGGTTATTGTAAACAGTGCTGCAATGAGCATAGGGATACACACACACACACGCGCGCACACACACACACGCGCACACACACACACATATATATTCAAAGTAGCCCTTTCTTGAGATAAATGACCAGAGGTGGAACTTCTGGATTTTATGGTAGCTCTCTTTCAGCTTTTTGAGGAATCTCCATGCTGTCTTCTACTGTAGCTGCACCAAGTTACATTCCCAGCAACAGTGCAGGAGAATTCCGTCTTCTCCACATCATTGCCCACATTTGTTTCTTGTCTTCTTGATAATTTGTCATTTGGATGGTTGTGAGGTGGTATCTCATTAAGGGTTTGACTTGCATTTCCTGATGATGAGTGATGCTGAGGACATTTTCATGTGCCTGTTGCCATCTGTATGTCATTTTAAAAATGTCTAGTTAGGTTTTCAGCCCACTTTTTAATCACATGTCTGTTTTTTAAATATTGACCTGGGGTATTATACTAAGTGAAATAAGTCAAACAGAAAAAAAAATTATGGTATAATTTCATTTATTTGTTGTTGTTCAGTCACTCAGTCATGTCTGATGCTTTGCAAACCTATAGACTGCAGCACGCCATGCTCCCCTGTCCTTCACCATCTCCCAGAGCTTGTCAAACTCATGTCCATGGAGTTAGTGATGCCATCCAACCATCTCGTCCTCTGTCATCCCCTTCTCCTCCTGTCTTCAGTATTTCCCAGCATCAGGGTCTTTTCTAATGAGTCGGCTCAGTGAATCAGATGGCCAAAGTATTGGAGCTTCAGCTTCAGCATCAGTCCTTCTAATGAATATTCACAAACCAAATAGGTAAAGAGAATTAAGAGGTACAGACTTCCAGATAGAAAATACATAAATCACTGGGATGTAATGTTCACATAGGGAATATAGTCAATAGTACAGTCACAAATGTATATGGTGACGCTTGCTGGTCTTACTGAGGTGATAAAATTGTAATGTATTACAATATGGAATCACTATATTGTATACCTGAAACTAATATAACATTTATCGAAGTTTGTACCTCTTAGTTCCTTTCACCTATTTTGTTTGTCCCTCAATCCTCCTCCCCTGTGGCAACCACCTGTTCATTTTCTGTAAGCCTGAAACTAACATAACATTGTATATTAATAGATAGGGAAACAATGTCAACAGTGACAGACTTTATTTTCTTGGACTCCAAATCACTACAGATGATGACTGCAGACATGAAATTAAAAGATGATTGCTCCTTGGAAGAAGAGCTATGACAACCCTAGACAATGTATTAAAAAACAGAGACATTGGAGGGCAGTCATAGGATGGTGGAGGAATAGGAAGGGGAGACCACTTTCTCCCCCACAAGGAAAATCAAAAAATTTATAGAAACAAATGACAACGAAAACACAACAACTCAAAACCTATGGGATGCAACAAAAGCAGTACTAAGCGGGAAGTTTATAGCAATACAATCCTACCTCAAGAAACAAGAAAAACATCAGACAACCTAACTTTACACCTAAAGCAACTGGAAAAAGAAGAAGAAAAAAAAAAGACCAAAATTAGTAGAAGGAAAGAAATCATAAATATCCAAGCAGAAATAAATGAAAAAGAAGTGAAAGAAACAATAGTAAATATTAATAAAACTAAAGGCTGGTTCTTTGAGAACATAAACAAAACTGACAAACCCTTAGCCAGACTCATCAAGAAAAAAAGAGAGAGGGGGTGGTCCTAGGATGGCAGAGGAAAAGGACGGGGAGACCACTTTCTCCCCCACAAATTCATCGAAAGAACATTTGAACACTGAGCAAATTCCACAAAACAACTTCTGAATGCTGGCAGGTGACATCAGGCACCCGGAAAGGCAGCCCATTGTCTTCAAAAGGAAATAGGACAAAAGATAACAGATAAAAAGAGAGACAAAAGAGGTAGGGATGGAGATCTGTCCTGGGAAGGGAGTCTTAAAAGAGGAGAAGTTTCCAAACACCAGGAAACACTCTCACCAGCGGGTCTGTGGGGAGTTTTGGAATCTCAGAGGGCAATATAACCAGGAGGATAAATAAATAAATAAATAAATAAATAAAACCCACAGATTAGGTGCCTAATAGCAACTCCCAGTGCTCGCATCTGCCACCAGCAAGTGGGAGGTTGAACAGGGAGGCGTGGGCTGCATTGCTTAGGGTAAAGACTGGGCCTGAATGCCCTGAGGGCAATCTGAGGGAACTAACATGAGATAGCAACCCAAACTGTGGGATAGCCAGAGAAAGAGAAAAAAAGAAAAAAGAGAGAGAGAGAGAACTATCCCACGAAAAGCCCTAACTTAGGCACTGCCAGGCCCACTCACAGAACAAAGGACTGAGCCAATACCAGAGGAGAGCTAGCCGGCTGTGGACTGGCCCGTCCCATGCCAGAGAACAGGGAGGCAGGCGGGGTGCAGCCAGAGCCAGAAAGGGGCAATCTTGGCCCCAGAGAGGCATCCTGTACCAAACTGCGAGCAGGCTTCCAGTTGCTAACCAAGACTTCTTGGGATTCTGGACGGTCAACATCCACCGGGAGGGTCACAGCCTGAGATCAGCTCCCCAGAAGAGACACACGGCACACCTGAGACAGGTACACCCGCAGCCACCCAGGAAACCAAATGGCTGGGACCAGGGAGGTGATAAGACACACTCCCCACCTGGGGGAGACTGCGCTCACCAAGCACCTGGTCGCCTGAGCTGCTTGGACCTGGGAAGGGCACAAAACGAAGGCCCAACAGAGTCTGCGCCTTTTTGAGTACCCAAGAACCTAAACCTGAGTGGCTTAGACCTGGGAAGTGCACGCGACCCAGGGCCCGCCTCAGAAAGCTCCCCAGCAGAGGAAACTAGAGCCTGAGCAGTGTAGACGGGGAAAGCGCACGCGCCGTGAGCGGGGGCAAACCCAGTGCAGCTGAGACACTGCACGCACTCCCCACACACGCCAGTGACATTTGTTTGCAGTGTTCCTCCCTCCCCACAGCACGACTGAACAAGAGACCCTAATTAAGTGACCATCTTTGCCCCCTTGTGTCAGGATGGAAATTAGACACTGAAGACACCAGCAAACAGAAGAAGCTAAAAGAAACAGAGGGAACCGCTTTGGAAGTGGCAGGTGCAACAGATTAAAACCCTGTAGTTAGCACTGACTACACTGGAAGGGGCCTATAGATCTTGAGAAGTATAAGACGGATCAAGGAATTATCTGAAACTGAACTGACCTCACACTGTCTGTAACAACTCCAGAGAAATTCCTAGATATATTTTTACTATTATCATTTTTTAAATTAAAAAAAATTTATTTTTAAGTCCTCTATTATCCTTTTTCATTTTTATAACCTACTATTACCTTGCAAAAAAAAAAGACCCTATTTTTAAAGCAAACTTCATATATATATTTTATAATTTTTGTGACTTCGTATTGTTTTGTTTAATATTGTATTTTTGAGAGTCTAACCTCTACTCTAAATTTTTAATCTTTGCTTTTTGCTATTTGTTATCAATTTTGTACCTTTAAGAACCAAATCTTCAGTACCCATTTTTACTTGGGAGTGTGATTACTGGCTTGATTGCTCTCTCCCCCTTTTGACTCTCCTTTTTCTCCACCAGGTCACCTCTATCTCCTCCCTCCCCCTTCTCTTCTCTACCCAACTCTGTGAGTCTCTTTGTGTGTTCCAAGCTGTAGAGAACACTTATGGAACTGATTACTGGCTGGATCTGTCTCTCTCCTTTTGATTCCTTTTCTCCTCCTGGTCACCTCTGTCTCCTTCCTCCCTCTTCTCTTCTTGGTGTAACTCAGTGAACCTCTCTGGGTGTCCCTCACTGTGGAGAAGCTTGTCATCATTAACCTAGATATTTTATCATCAGTGCTATATAGATGGAGAAGTCCTGAGGCAACTGGAAGAATAAGACTGAAAACCAGAGGCAGGAGGCTTAAGTCTAAAACCTGAGAACACCAGATTACTCCTGACTCCAGGAAACATTAATCAATAAGAGCTCTTCCAAAAGGCTCCATACCTACACCAACCAAGCACCACCGAAGAGCCAACAAATTCCAGAGCAAGACGTACCACACAAATTCTCCAGCAATGCAGGAACATAGCCCTGAGCTTCAACATATAGGCTCTCCAAAGTCACACCAAACCCATAGACATCTCAAAACTCACGACTGGACACTGCATTGCATTTCAGAGAGAAGAAATCCAGCTCCACCCACCAGAACTCCAATGCAAGCTTCCCTAACCAGTAAACCTTGACAGGCCAGCCGTCCAACCCCACCCACAGTGAGGAACCTCCACAATAAAGAGGAACCACAAACTGCCAGAATACAGAAAGGCCACCCCAAACACAGCAAGCTAAACAAGATGAAAATGCAGAGAAATACTCAGCAGGTAACAGAAAATGATAAATGCCCACCAAACCAAACAAAAGAGGAAGAGATACGGAGTCTACCTGCAAAGAATTCAGAATAATGATAGTAAAGATGACCCAAAATCTTGAAAACAAAATGGAGTTAGAGATAAACAGACTGGAGACAAAGATTGAGAAGATGCAAGAAATGTTTAACAAGGACCTAGAAGAAATAAAAAAGAGTCAATCAATAATGAATAATACAATAAATGAGATCAAAAACACTCTGGAAGGAACCAACAGTAAAATAACAGAGGCAGAAGATAGGATAAGTGAGGTAGAAGATAGAATGGTAGAAATAAATGAAGCAGAGAGGAAAAAAGAAAGAAAAATTAAAAGAAATCAGGACAACCTCAGAGACCTCTGGGACAATGTTAAACACCCCAACATTCGAATCATAGGAGTCCCAGAAGAAGAAGACAAAAAGAAAGGCCATGAGAAAATACTTGAGAAGATAATAGCTGAAAACTTCCCTTAAATGTGGAAGGAAATAGTCACCCAAGTCCAAGAAACCCAGAGAGTCCCAAACAGGATAAACCCAAGGTGAAACACCCCAAAACATATTAATCAAATTAACAAAGATCAAACACAAAGAACAAACATTAAAAGCAGCAAGGGAAAAACAACAAATACACAAGGGGATTCCCATAAGGATAACAGCTGATCTTTCAATAGAAACTCTTCAGGCCAGAGGGAATGGCAGGACATACTTAAAGTGATGAAAGAGAAAAACCTACAACCCGAATTACTGTACCCAGCAAGGATCTCATTCAAATATGAAGGAGAAATAAAAAGCTTTACAGACAAGCAAAAGCTGAGAGAATTCAGCACCACCAAACCAGCTCTCCAACAAATGCTAAAGGATCTTCTCTAGACAGGAAACACAGAAAAGGTGTATAAACTCAAACCCAAAACAACAAAGTAAATGGCAACATGGTCATACTTATCAATAATTACCTTAAATGTAAATAGGTTGAATGCTCCAACCAAAAGACAAAGACTGGCTGAATGGATACAAAAACAAGACCCCTGTATATGCTGTCTACAAGAGACCCACCTCAAAACAAGGGACACATACACACTGAAAGTGAAGGGCTGGAAAAAGATATTCCATGCAAATGGAGACCAAAAGAAAGCAGGAGTAGCAATACTCATATCAAATAAAATAGACTTTAAAATAACAACTGTGAAGTAAAGCCTGATGACACCATTTGTTTCCCCATAAGTTTACAGTACATATTTTAAAACTATTAGATACATTGGCAAACTTGTTCAGCTGAAAGCTTTGTCTTGAGGAATCACATCCAGCACATTTTAAACGGTTTTAAGATTTTCTCTGCAAAAACCATGAGTGTTGATCTTGAGTCAGATATGAACAATTCATTGTTGGTGTCTTTAGTATAAAGTCAATTTTTGGCAAGAGTGACCAGATTTTTTAAAGAATTTTTGTAACAAGCATGACTTATAACAGAAGCATTACACTTCAATCCTCATTCTAGGGGGGAAAAAAAAAAAAACATCTGGAATGAACTTTCAACTGTCAGATCATACAGATCTAAAAATGGTCTTCATTCAAGTGGCCTCATACATAAGTAAGTTCTCTTGCATATGACTCCAGGGAATTACTTGGACTAACAGGATAAACTTTTGGTTCTCTTTTGGTTTTGTTGTTGACCCGTTAACCAGAAGTAGTGGGGCCCTATGTAAACTAAAGCTCCTTTCTAAAAGACAACCTTTCCCAAAGAATAGTTAAAAAATAATCACTGCATTGCTACACAAAGTCAGATGCTGATTGTTCATAAGGGCTATTATTGCTGCCCCAAAAGAGCTTGTTAAAATTTGAGATTTGGTGTTAATTCACTTTTTAAAATAACACTAGGGGGAGGGGATGGATGGTTAAAATAAAACTGGCTTCTAAATTATAAGTCAAGTTCTTATATATAAACAAGAGTAGTTAGTTTGCCACAGATTTATTTTCAGAGAATGGCTGGTTGGGTCTCGGACTAAATCAGGGCTGAGTTTCTACATATCATAGAAGTGTTAAATAAGGTAAATAGCCTTTTTAATAATTTTTCTTTACAACATGGTTTTTAATGGCACAAATTTCATAAGATAATGAAACATTTTCTTTTTTAAAGGCAAGGCATTGTTCTTTTCCAGTCCATCGATTTTATGAAATAAAGTGATTTTATTTAAATGTAGTTCCACTGTCATTTCTGAAAAATACAATGCTCTTAACTCATAACACCAGTAAACAAGTAACACAAGAGATGGTCAAGGCAAACCTTTTGTCAAAATTCCGAGGTTACAGCTTCCCACACTACATTTCTTAAAAAAAAAAAATTTACACTGATGTCCTAAAGAAGAAAATTTGGTAAAAAGGACCATTTGTTGAACTGAACGGTTGAAATAAAATTGGTTTTAAGGGTTCTTATTATGTAAGTCACAATTTGAAATATTTCTAATGCCAGTATCTCTTGGAATTCCAGTAATTGTCACAAAGTAGTGCGTAAGCATGCTAATGTGCAGGGGTAACATAAGGATTGTTAGCCTATTTCAAGTAGTCAAGATTTCTTTTAAATCTCAATGTTTTACTCTGGTTTATAAGATTTTAAGAGGTGGTCTGTAATGGATTCAAATGTTTTATTTGTAGTATAATGAAATGTTTACAGAAAGAACTTTTTCATTAAAATATTTTTAGAAAAAAAATAATAAAATAAAATAAAATAACAACTGTGAAAAGAGACAAAGAAAGATACTATATAATGATCAAAGGATAAATCCAAGAAGAAGATATAACAATTATAAATATATATGCACCCAATATAGGAGCACCACAATATGTAAGGCAAATGCTAACAAGTATGAAAAGGGAAATTAACAATAACACAATAATACTGGGAGACTTTAATACCCCACTCACACCTATGGATAGAAAAACTAAACAGAAAATTAACAAGAAAACACAAACTTTAAATGATACGGTGGATCAGTTAGACGTAATTGATATCTATAGGACATTTCACCCCAAAACAATGAATTTCACTTTTTCTCAAGTGCACATGGAACCTTCTCCAGGATAAATCACATCCTAGGCCATAAATCTAGCCTTGGTAAATTCAAAAAAACTGAAATCATTCCAAGCATCTTTTCTGACCACAATGAAGTAAGATTAGATGTCAATTACAGGAGAAAACCTACTAAAAATTCCAACATATGGAGGCCGAACAACACGCTTCCGAATAACCAACATATCACAGGAAAAAATTAAAAAAAAAAAAAGAAATCAAAATATGCATAGAAACTAATGAAAATGAAAACAAAACAACTCAAAACCTATGGGACACTGTAAAAGCAGTGCTAAGCAGAAGGTTCATAGCAATACAGGCATACCTCAAGAAACAAAAAAAAAAAGTCAAATAAATAACCTAACTCTACACCTAAATCAACTAGAAAAGGAAGAAATTAAGAACCCCAGGGTTAGTAGAAGAAAAGAAATCTTAAAAATTAGGGCAGAAATAAATGCAAAAGAAACAAAAGAGACCATAGCAAAAATCAACAAAGGTAAAAGTTGGTTCTTTGAGAAGATAAATAAAATTGACAAACCATTAGCCAGACTTATCAAGAAACAAAGGGAGAAGAATAAAATCCACAAAATTAGAAATGAAAATGGAGAAATCACAACAGACAACACAGAAATACAAAGGACCATAAGAGACTACTATCAGCAACTATATTCCAATAAAATGGGCAACTTGGAAACAATGGACAAATTCTTAGAAAGGTATAACTTTCCAAAACTGAACCAGGAAGAAATAGAAAATCTTAACAGACCCATCACAAGCACAGAAATCAAAACTCTAATCAGAAATCTTCCAACAGACAAAAGCCCAGGACCAGACGGCTTCACAGCTGAATTCTATCAAAAATTTAGAGAAGAGCTAACATCTACCCTACTCAAACTCTTACAGAAAATTGCAGAGGAAGGCAAACTTCCAAAACTCATTCTATGAGACCACCATCACCCTAATACCAAAACCAAAGATGCCACAAAAAAAGAAAACTACAGGTCAATATCACTGATGAACATAGATGCAAAAATCCTTAACAAAATTCTAGCAAACAGAATCCAACAACATATTTAAAAGATCATACATCATGACCAAGTGGACTTTATCCCAGGGATGCAAGGAATCTTCAACAATTGGAATCAATCAATGTGATACACCCATTAACAAATTGAAAGATAAAAACCATATGATTATCTCAATAGATACAGAGAAAGCCTTTGACAAAATTCAACATCCATTTGTGATAAAAACTCTCAAGAAAGCAGGAATAGAAGGAACATACCTCAACATAATAAAAGCTATATATGACAAACCCACAGCAAACATTATCCTCAGTGGTGAAAAATCGAAAGCATTTCCCCTAAAGTCAGGAACAAGACAAGGGTGCCCACTCTCACCACTACTATTCAACATAGTTTTGGAAGTTTTGGCCACAGCAATCAGAGAAGGAAAATGAAATAAAAGGAATCCAGATTGGAAAAGAAGAAGTAAAATTCACACTGTTTGCAGATGACATGATCCTCTACATAGAAAACCCTAAAGACTCTACCAGAAAATTACTAGAGCTAATCAATGAATATAGTAAAGTTGCAGGATATAAAATTAACACACAGAAATCCCTTGCATTCCTATACACTAACAATGAGAGAACAGAAAGAGAAATTAAGGAAACAATTCCATTCACCATTGCAATGAAAAGAATAAAATACTTAAGAATATATCTACCTAAAGAAATGAAAGACCTATATATAGAAAACTATAAAACACTGATGAAAGAAATCAAAGAAATTTCTTCAAATAAATGGAGAAATATACCATGTTCATGGGTTAGAAAAATCAATATAGTGAAAATGAGTATACCACCCAAAGCAATCTATTGCCGGGGTCCAGCCCCAGCAGGATCCAGGGGGTACCCTCGGGATGAACGGCGTTGGTGAGAGAAGACACGTGAGACCAGCCTTGATAGGGCCAAGTCTGCGAGGGAGAGAGAGAGAAAGAGAGAGAGAGAGTGACCAGACGGGGGGTGCAGCAGAGTCTGGCAGGGTCTGGCAGGGTCTGGCAATGCTTTATTTTTTACCGTTGCTTTTATACCCTAAGTTAGTACATTTCTAAGGGAAAGATAGTTTAACATTACATCAGCTTGTCTTTCACGAAACCAGGGTGTTTTCTGCATACTTCTTTGTTTATGAGGGTCTTGTACATTATCTTCTGGCCTTGGGGCCTATTAACATTTTATGCAAGTCAGGTGAATGTAAACCTATTTTCTGTTTCTATGGTGACCTTAACTGAAAGGTAGCAGTCTCATAGGGCAACAGTACAGAGTAGAAGTATAACCTTGTTAACACAAAAATTAATCCTTCTGCAGAAGTTGTCAGTTGCGTTTATCTAAGAAGTTTACCCCACACTGACTCTGCGACTTTAGTGAGGCAGCTTCTGCCTAGCACTCCTGGCTGACAATTAACAACCACCTCATTGTTACCACACTAGGGCTAAGCTCTTGTTTCTCTAGATCTATAACTATATTAACAATGGTTTCCATAACACAACCTTAGCACATTAAGAGCAAAAATACAGCAAGCAAATGTTAACCCAATAACCACTTTTAGAATAATTTTTCTTGTGTTTTCTAATAGGGCTTCCTAACTCCACAAAGGGCTCTATGTCTATTAGGGCTTTTATATAATCAGGTTCTTGATGCTATTTTATGATTAAGGTATTATAAGCAATCATGATATTAGTACCAAGGGCATAAATGCATTTGCTAAACAAACTAAAATACCAGCAAAGGAGTTTAAGTTAAAACACTCCTTTCACCCTGGATAATCTCATAAAATACCACCACCCGGGAAACTTACTGATTAAAGTTCTAAATTGATTCTTATTTGGGAAGAGATCGGGGAAGGCCTTCTGCCTATCTCACAGAAATTAGGGAGTAGTCTATTGAAGCAAGCATCAGAAAGACAGATATCATCTTTAAGGTGAGTGCTGGGGGCAGCTTTTAGGAATCCCTGAAAACCTGATTTGCCTTGCCTGTCAGGTTTTCTCCTCGTGACCTTGCCATAGGTGGAACCACGTGTGTTGGCTCCCGGCAATCTATAGGTTCAACGCAATCCCTATCAAGCTACCAACGGTATTTTTCACAGAACTAGAACAAATAATTTCACAATTTGTATGGAGATACAGAAAACCTCAAATAGCCAAAACAATCTTGAGAAAGAAGAATGGAACTGGAGGAATCAACCTGCCTGACTTCAGACTATACTACAAAGCTACAGTCATCAAAACAGTATGGTACTGGCACAAAGAAAAAAAATATAGATCAATGGAACAAAACAGAAAGCCCAGAGATAAATCCACACAGCTATGGACACCTTATCTTTGACAAAGGAGGCAAGGATATACAATGGAGAAAAGATGATCTCTTTAACAAGTGGTGCTGGGAAAACTGGTCAACCACTTGTAAAAGAATGAAACTAGAACACTTTCTAAAACCATACACAAAAATAAACTCAAAATGGATTAAAGATCTAAACATAAGACCAGAAACTATAAAAATGCTAGAGGAAAACACAGGCAAACACTCTCCAACATAAATCATAGCAGGATCCTCTATGACCCACCTCCCAGAATATTGGAAATAAAAGCAAAAATAAACAAATGGGACGTATTTAAACTTAAAAGCTTTTGCACAGTGAAGGAAACTATAAGCAAGGTGAAAAGACAGCCTTCAGAATGGGAGAAAATAATAGCAAACGAGGCAACTGACAAAGAATTAATCTCAAAAATATACAAGCAACTCCTGCAGCTCGATTCCAGAAAAATAAATGACCCAATCAAAAAATGGGCCAAAGAACTAAACAAACATTTCTCCAAAGAAGACATACAGATGATTAACAAACACATGAAAAGATGCTCAACATCACTCATTATCAGAGAAATGCAAATCAAAACCACAATGAGGTACCATCTCACGCTGGTCAGAATGGCTGCTATCCAAAAGTCTACAAGCAATAAATGCTGGAGAGGGTGTGGAGAAAAGGGAACCCTCTTACACTGTTGGTGGGAATGCAAACTAGTACAGCCGCTATGGAGAACAGTGTGGAGATTTCTTAAAAAACTGGAAATAGAACTGCCATATGACCCAGTAATCCCACTTCTGGGCATACACACCAAGGAAACCAGATCTGAAAGAGATACGTGGACCCCAATATTCATCACAGCACTGTTTATAATAGCCAGGACATGGAAGCAACCTAGATGCCCATCAGCAGACAAATGGATAAGAAAGCTATGGTGCATATACACAATGGAATATTACTCAGCCATTAAAGAGAATTCATTTGAATCAGTTCTAATGAGGTGGATCAAACTGGAGCCCATTATAGAGAGTGAAGTAAGCCAGAAAGTAAAACAGCAGTACAGTATACTTCCGGGAGCCATTATGGGAGATCCCACCCATGATGAGGTCATGAAGAAAATACCTGACATACAAGGCCGTTCAGGATACAAGGGATCCTCCAGGTTGGCCTCGGCCTCTACCCCACCTGGTATCCTCACCCCTTTTCTGCTGTTGTTCTTGTTCGCCCTGATGCAGATTCTTGTGTTGCCTGCCGAGAGTTCTCCTGCTCCTCTTTCACTGAATAAAGACCAACTTAAAACCCTAATTAATAAATCTCCTGGATGCTGGTACCCTATGAAGGGGCCAGGGATGAAGGAAATGCTTCAATTCAAACCCTTCTGTTGGCATTCTGGCTTGTTTGATAAATGTGTGCTCTCATTGCAAAAAATGCTCATGATTGTTCTAAACATCCTAAGCACAGTACACTAAGAAAAGAAACTATTAAGCATAGGTCCCTCCGCAGGGTGAAAAAGGCTCCACAAATAAAATAGCCACAAATGTACCTAATAAAAAACACTTTAGATAAAGATTAGCTGGTGACTTCTTGCAGGTAATTAACTTTTAGACTAAGAGCCTGTTTTGTGCCATATCTGCTGTTTGTGCAATCCTCTGCATTTCTGTTCCTTAATAATGTAATCCTATCTAGTTCCCATGGAGATGACGCCTAATAGAAAGAAAATAGATTAACCACAAAAAAGACACAGTCGGCTACTGAAGTTGCTTAAAGTTACAGCAGGTGCAAGCCACAAATTGTCAACAGGCCTGAAGGCCAAAAGATATTATACATAGAGATTAACCATAAAAAAAGGTCCTAATAGGCACAGAGCCCTTCAGGGGGTGAGGAGGCCCTATTAGAGAACACAAAAAATATTGTTTTAAAAGTGGTTATTGGATCAATGTTTAATTGCTGTTAGTGTGCTGAGGTTCTGCAGTGGAAACTATTGTTAATGTAGTTAAAGATCTAGAAAAATAAGAGTTTAGCCCTAGTGTAAAAACAATAAGATAATTGTTCATTTTAACCAGAAGTGCTAAACAGGGGCTGCCTCACCGTAGCCGCAGAGTCTTTGTGTGCTGAACTTTTTAGATAAATTTAGCTGAGAACTTCTGCAAAAAGACTAACCTTTGTGTTAACAGGATTGTATTTCTACTATGCTGCTGTACCATGAGATTGCCACTTTGCTGTTTTCTGCTAAGCTCAAGGCCAGAAGATAATGTACAAAAAATCTATGGGAAAAGACTCTCATAAACAAAGAAGTATGCAGAGGACACCTGGTTTCGTGAAGGACAAGCTGATGTAATGTTAAACTAAGTCTATGTGCTTATCTCCCCCTTCGAAATGTACCAACTTAGGGTATAAAGGCTACAGTGAAAAATAAAACACTGCCAGACTCTGCTGCACATCCCGGTCTGGTCTCTCCTCTCTCTCTCTCTCTCTCTCTCTCTCTCTCTCTCTCTCTTTCTCTCTCTCACTCGCTGACGCCATTCATCCTGAGAGTTCCCCTGGATCCTGCTGGGGCTGAACCTCAGCAGTATACTAACGCATATATACGGAATTTAGAAAGATGGTAACGATAAACCTATATGTAAGACAGAAAAAGAGACACAGATGTATAGAACAAACTTTTGGACTCTATGGGAGAAGATGAGGGTGGGATGATCCGAGAGAACAGCATCAAAACATGTATATTATCAAGTGTGAAACAGATCGCCAGTCCAGGTGGGATGCATGAGACAAGTGCTCAGGGCTGGTGCACTGGGATGAACCAGATTGATGGGATGGGGAGGCAGGTAGTAGGGGGGTTCAGGATGGGGAACACATGTACACCCATGGCTGATTCATGTCAATGTATGACAAAACCACTACAATATTGTAAAGTAAATAGCCTCCAATTAAAATAAATAAATTAAAAATTTTTTAAAAAGAATAAAAGATAGAAGAATCAAATCAAGAAAATTAGAAATGAAAAAGGAGAGGTTACAACAAACAATGCAGAAATACAAAGGATTATAAGAGACTACTATGAACAACTATGTGGCAATAAAATAGATAACCTGGGAGAAATGGACAGATTCTTAGAAAAGTTCAATCTTCCAAGACAGAACCAGGAAGAAATAGAAATGATGAACAACCCAATTACAACCACTGAAATTGAAGCTGTGACGAAGAATCTCCCAAAAAACAAAACCCCAGGACCAGATGAACTCTCTAGGACCAGGAGAACTCTATCAAACATTTAGAGAAGGGATAATGCCTATCCTTCTAAAACTCTTTCAAAAAATTGCAGAGGAAGGAACACTTCCAAATTCATTCTATGAGGCCACTATCACCCTGACACCAAAACCAGACAAAGGCAACACACAAAAGGAAAACTACAGGCCAATATCATTGATGAACATAGATGCAAAAATCTTCAACAAAATTTTAGCAAACAGAATTCAGCAACACATCAAAAAGCTCATACACCATGATCAAGTTGGGTTTATTTCAGGGATGCAAGGATTCTACAATATATGGAAAATAATCAATGTGATTCACCATATTAACAAATTGAAAGATAAAAACCATATGATAATCTCAATAGATGCAAAAAAATCCTTTGACAAAATTCAGCACCCATTTATGATTAAAACTCTTTAAAAAATGAGCACAGAAGGAACCTACCTCAGCATAGTAAAGGCCATATATGACAAGCCTACAGCAAACACTATTCTCAATGGTGAAAAACTGAAAGCATTTCCCATAAGATCAGGAACAAGACAAGAGTGTCCACTTTCTTTCTTTCTTTCTTTTTTAATATTTATTTGTTTGTTTGTTCTGGCTGCGCTGGGTCTTTGTTGCTGCACGTGGGCTTTCTCCAGTTGCAGTGAGTGGGGCTACTCTCTAGCATTTTTGGTGCTCGGGCTTCTCATTGCAGTGGCTTTCTTGTTGCAAAGCTTTGGCTCTATAGCATGCAGACTCGGTAGTTGTGGTGCATGGACTTAGCTGACCCATGTCATACAGGATCTTCCTGGACCAGGGATCAAACCTGTGTCCCCTGCACTGGTAGACAGGTTTCTTAACCACTGGGACACCTAGGAAGTCCAGCCAGATGATTCTTTCTTTTTCTTTTTTTTCCTATTTCATATATCTCTCTAGCTTTTTTTTTTTTTTTTTTCATTTATTTTTATTAGTTGGAGGTTAATTACTTTACAGTATTATAGTGGTTTTTGCCATACATTGACATGAATCAGTCATGGATTTACATGTGTTCCCCATCCCAATCCCCCTCCCACCTCCCTCCCCATCCCATCCCTCTGGGTCTTCCCAGTGCACCACCCCTGAGCACTTGTCCATGCATCCAACCTGGGCTGGTGGTCTGTTTCACCCTTGATAGTATACTTGTTTCAATGCTATTCTCTCAGAACTTCCCACCCTCACCTTCTCCCACAGAGTCCCAAAGTCTGTTCTGTACATCTGTGTCTCTTTTTCTGTTTTGCATATTGGGTTATTGTTACCATCTTTTTAAATTCCATATATATGCATTAGTATACTGTATTGGTCTTTATCTTTCTGGCTTACTTCACTCTGTATAATGGGCTCCAGTTTCATCCATCTCATTAAAACTGATTCAAATGAATTCTTTTTAATGGCTGAGTAATATTCCATTGTGTATATGTACCACAGCTTCCTTATCCATTCGTCTGCTGATGGGCATCTAGGTTGCTTCCATGTCCTGGCTATTATAAACAGTGCTGTGATGAACATTGGGGTGCACGTGTCTCTTTCAGATCTAGTTTCCTTGGTGTGTATGCCCAGGAATGGTATTGCTGGGTCATATGGCAGTTCTATTTCCAGTTTTTTAAGGAATCTCCACATTGTTCTCCATAGTAGCTGTACTAGTTTGCATTCCCACCAACAGTGTAAGAGGGTTCCCTTTTCTCCACACCCTGTCTAGCATTTATTGCTTGTAGACTTGGATAGCAGCCATTCTGACTGACGTGTAATGGTACCTCATTGTGGTTTTGATTTGCATTTCTCTGATAATGAGTGATGTTGAGCATCTTTTCATGTGTTTGTTAGCCATCTGTATGTCTTCTTTGGAGAAATGTGTGTTTAGTTCTTTGGCCCATTTTTTGATTGGGTCATTTATTTTTCTGGAATTGAGCTGGGTGTCCACTTTCGCCACTATTATTCAACATTATTCTGGAAGTCCTACCTACAGCAATCAGAGAAGAAAAAGAAATAAAAGGAATCCAGATTGGAAAAGAATAAGTAAAGCTCTCACTGTTTGCAGATGACATGATACTGTACATAGAAAACCCTAAAGATAGTATCAGAAAATTACTAGAGCTAATCAGTGAACTTAGCAGTTACAGGATACAAAATCAATACACAGAAATCACTTACACTTCCATATACTAACAATGAAAAATCAGAAAGAGAAATTAAGGGATCAATCTCATTCACCATTGCAACAAAAAGAATTAAATATCTAGGAATAAACTTACCTAAGGAGACAAAAGAACTGTACACAGAAAATTATAAGACACTAATGAAAGAAACAAAAAATGACATAAACAGATGGAGAGATATTCCATGTTCCTGGGTAGGAAGAATCAATATTGTGAAAATGACTATACTACCAAATGCAATCTACAGATTTAACATGATCCCTATCAAATTACCAATGGGATTTTTCACATAACTAGAACAAAAAATTTCACAGTTCATATGGAAACACAAAAGACCCCAAATACCCAAAGCAGTCTTGAGAAAGAAGAAAGGAGCTGGAGGAATCAACCTTCCTGACTTCAGATTATACTACAAAGCTACAGTCATCAAGACAGTATAGTACAGGCACAAAAACAGAAATACAGACCAATGGAACAAGATAGAAAGCACAGAAATAAACCATGCACCTATGGGTACCTTATTTTTGACAAAGGAGGCAAGAATATACAATAGGGCAATGACAGCCTCTTCAATAAATGGTGCTGGGAAAACTGGACAGCTACATGTAAAAGAATGAAATTAGAACACTTCCTAACACCATACACAAAGATAAACTCAAAATGGATTAAAGACCTAAATGTAAGACCAGAAACTATAAAATTCTTAGAGGAAAACAAAGGCAGGACACTCGATGACATAAATCAAAGCAAGATCCTCTATGGCTCACCTCCTAGAGTAACGGAAATAAAAACAAAAGTAAACAAGTGAGACCTGATTAAACTTAAAAGCTTTTGCACAACAAAGGTAACTGTAAGCAAGGTGAAAAGACAACCCTCAGCATGGGAGAAAATAATAGCAAATGAAACAACTGTCAAAGGATTAATTTCCAAAATATACAAGCAGCTCATACAACTCAATACCAGAAAAATGAACAACCCAATCAAAAAGTGGGGAAAAGACCTAAACAGACATTCCTCCAAAGAAGACACAGATGGCTAACAAACACATGAAAAGATGCTCAATGTCACTCATTATTACAGAAATGCAAATCAAAACTACAATGAGGTATCACCTCACACCAGTCAGAATGCCCCTCATCAAAAAGTCTACAAACAATAAATGCTGGAGAGGGTACGGAGAAAAGGGAAAGCTCTTGCACTGTTGATGGGAATATAATTGATACAGCCACTATGGAAGATGGTATGGAGGTTCCTTAAAAAACTAGAAATAAAACCACCATATGACCCAGCAATCCCACTCCTAGGCATATACCCTGAGGAAACCAAAACTAAAAGAGAAACATGTATCCCATTGTTCACTGAAGCACTATTAACAATAGCTAGAAGGCGGAAGCAACCTAGACGTCCATTGACAGATGAATGGATAAAGAAGCTGTGGTACATATACACAGTGGAATATTACTCAGTCATATTAAGGAACACATTTGAGTCAGTTCTAATGAGGTGGATGAACCTAGAACCTATTATACAGAGTGAAGTGAGTCAGAAAGAGAAATACTGTATTCTAACACATATATATGGAATCTAGAAAAATGGTACTGAAGAATTTATTTACAGGGCAACAGTGAAGAAACGGACATAGAGAATAGACTTATGGACATGGGGAGAGGGGAGAAGAGGGTGAGATGTATGGAAGGAGTAACATGGAAACTTATATTACCATCTGTAAAACAGATAGCCAACGGGAATTTGCTGTATGGCTCAGGAAATTCAAACAGGGGCTCTGTATCAACCTAGAGGGGTGGGATGGGGAGGGAGATGGGAGGGAGTTTCAAAAGAGAGAGGATATATGTATATCTATGGCTGATTCATGTCGAGGTTTGACAGAAAACAGCAAAATTCTGTAAAGCAATTATCCTTCAATAAAAGATAAATTTTTTAAATAAATAAATTTTAAAAAGCTTCAGCTCAGGTGTCACCTCCTTCCAAATCCCTTTTGGACTAAGCACTTTGTCTCTTGCCCCCAAAGCACCAGGTCCAACCTCCCACCATATTGATTCAGTCTATTCATAGGTCTGAGGTTTCCCCACCAGACTGGGAGCATTTCATGTCTGACCCAGAGCAGGCCCAGCAAATCTTTGTAAATCCAAACAGAAGCCAAGACAAGAGCCCCCTGCTGACCTTCCAGGCATATTTGAGGTCCAGATGAACCTCCTGATAGGAGATATTGGGAAATCCCCAAAGCAGTGCCCATGGGCACCCACTGGGTGTTTCACAAACAACCAGGACATGTTTTGGCAGAGGGCCTGCAACACGCTCAGCAGTGAGCTGGGCCCTAAAAGGACACCAATGGGGCCAAATATTAGCCTCCAAGCCCCCCTGACCTTTGGGTGGCCCATCCCAGCAGGGAGACTAATGAGGGAGACTAAGCTGTTTGGAACCAGCACAGCTTAATGATTAAGGTCACAGATCTGGTTCTGTCAGGTCTTGGAGTCACCTCTGCTGACCTCTGGGCCCTTTCCACTGGCACCTGCATCCCAACTCCATGTTCCACCCACTCAGCCTTCATGACAGTGCCTGTCCACTGCTACAGGTCCCCTTCACCCTCCTGAGACAGCCATGTGCAGGCTCACGGGATCTCTCCTGGGATCCTGCTATGGGCTGAATTGTCTCCTCCAAATGTATAGGTTGAGCTCTTAACCCCCAAAACCTCAGAACTGGAGGTAGTGCCTTTAAAGAGGAGATTAAGGCTTAACCAGCTCATATGGGTGAGTACTAACTCAATATGACTGGTGTCGTTACAAGATGAGAAAACCAGGACAGACAAACACAAAGGGGAGACCATGTGAAGACACAGCAAGAAGACTGAAGGAACCAACCCTGCTGACACCTTAATCTTGTACTTCCAGCCTCCAGAATTGTGACAGGATACATTTCAGTGGTTTAAGGTGCCCAGTCTGCCGTGAATCATTGTGGCAGCCCTGGGGAGCTAAAACAGTCCCTTCTCCTTGGGTGGATTTTCGGGGTCCTGTTACCCACTTGGAGCAAAAGGTTCCTGGTGGCAAGCAGGGGAGGGAGTACCCTGGGCTTTCTGCAGACTAGGTTCTGTGTGCAGGGTCACACTCCAGACGTGTGAATGCAGCCAGGGCTCACCCTGCATAACAGCCTTCTCCCTCACCGAGATGTCCCGCCTTCCCTGTAGGACCCTCCATCCAGGGTGGAAGCCACAGGGCAGAGCTTGAGTAAACCTCACCCCTGACCACAGAGGCCTGTGAGGCCCACTTTCTTATTCTCATTAATCCCAACCACTTCCTATACACTGGATATCATCTTGGAGGATCCCGGAAAGGGTGACAAAATCACCAAGACTGAACTTAAAGAGCTTGAGACACCTGACCAAGACTGAGAAGCCACTGACTAAGCACTTTAATTCATGAAGCAGCCAATTCAGTTCCCATGGCTGGCCTCTAATTCAGCTTTTCTAGGCTTTTACCTCTCAAAATGGAGCCCCAAAGAGGTCAGACCTGAGTCCCTGAACGTACAAGTATGTGCGGCACAGGCCAGGAGGAAAGCCACTGTGAAAACAGGCTGCTCAGGCCAGGACCCGAAGTTTCTCTCTCACTCATCCCCACTCCAGTCCACCCTCAAGGCCTGTCCAATCCTCCCACAAAATGCATTTCTGCTGTGTCTGCTCTGAACCACCTCCACTTCCTGAATCTTTCACCTGAATACCTGGGCAGCTCCCAGCCAGCCCCCCATTCCACTCTGCCCACTCCCAGCATATTCCAAAGAAAGGTCTGATCCTGTCCAGTTCCAGGGGGATAACATGGTTAAATATGCAAATAAGATTTAGACAAGAATCTAGGGGTCTGCCCAAGGTCACACACTGACATGGAGGAAGAACTGAATCCAGGTCTGTTGGTCTTTAGGTCTGTTGACCCTGATGCAGGGGTGTTCCCCTGAAGCAGTAGAAATGGTAGAAATGAGACAGGCTTTGGAGTCACACAGACATAGTTTCAAACCCTGGTTCTATCCTTACTAGCTATGTGACCCTGGGGAATCTGTAACTTCTCTGAACCTCAGCATCCTCCTCTCTAAAAAGGATTCGATGCATATTCCACAGCTTGTGTGAAAAGTAAGAAAGGTTTTAAGAAAATAGATGTAAAAACATCAGGGACATAATAAGGCTTTTAGTTTTAATTTCCCCCCAAACAGACCTGGGGTAAATATTTGGATGCAAATAGTTAATTTAAAGGGTGATCCCAAGAAGCATTTTGAGAGGATAAAGGAATGACCCAAGAAAAGTAAGAATGCAAGTATAAAATAGTCATACTTCGGAGATATTACAGGTTCGGCGTCTGACCACTGCCATAAGTAGGTATTGCAATAAAGCAAGTCACACAAATGGTTTGGCTTCCCAGAGCATATAAGTTATGCTTACACTCTGCTGTAATCAGCTAAGTGTGTAATAGCATTATATCTTTAAAAAACAGTGTGCATATTTTAATTTTTAAACATTTTATTACTAAAATTGCTAACCACCATCTGAGCCCTTGGCATGTTATAATCTTTTTGCTGTTGGAGGGTTTGAAATATTGCAAGAATTACCAAAATGTGACACACAGAGACACACAGTGAGCAAATGCTGTTGGAAAAATGGTGCTGACAGATTTGCTCCACACACAGAAGTAAGTCTGTTTTTATTTCTTCATCATCAAGTGCCATGCCTGACAAGAGACCTTAGGAAGACATGCTGATCCAACTGAACAGTAATGAGGGCCTTCTAATGCTCAGCCATTCCCTCCTATCCTCCAAACACTGATGCTGGCTTCACCTCCTGCTTGAGCCTTCCACGAGCCACTCTCAAGTGCCTGCAGCTTCCACCATGGAGTCCAGCACAGCCCTGGAAGACAAATTCTCTGCATGGAGACAAGATGTGGGATTGTTGGGTTGGGACCAAGGACATATTTAAGGGATTAAAAAAAATGGAGCAGAAAAGAACCAGGCCAGCAGCTTGAGTGAGCACTGCAAGATCACCTGACCTTCTGGATCAGCTCTTTTCAAGCAAGGACCACCTATAAAGATGGAATACAGATGTCAGAAGATGATGATGCCAAGTGGACAAGACCCAGGCCTTCCATCAGCTTCACCGAGAACAACTTTGTAAACTGAGGCTAAGCATTCCTTCTATGAATGTAGTCAAGGGCCACAGAGTGAGCTATGGAAGGGAGAACTGGAGAAGGCAACAAGTGGGAAGCAGGAATCAGCTGAATCTGACCAGACATGCAATTACAGAAGAAAGGAAGGAATGATTAGAACGTGTTGCTGGGAGGAAGTCATCACGAGAGTCCAGACCCCAAGGTCCCACTCCAATCTGTAATCCACTTCCTGTCACATACGGAAGTGGTACTATACATTCTCAGTGTCCAGGTAATAGGGTTCCATGAGCTAAATTTCAAAACTTCCAAGGCTGCAGATCTAGAAGACCAAGATAGAAGGCAGGGGTGGGGACTGAGATCAGTAGCCAGATGGAATGTGTTGCAACACCAATGAAGTCACACCAATGACAACACACAACTGTTATTTCCCTACAGCACTACTTTGATGGCATAATCCTTGTTGAATATTAAACAACAAACTCAGTGTGGCACATGAACCTTATAAAGTTCAGATTATAATCAGACCAGTTCAGAAAAACTGAGAATATGAACTCAGCTTACCCCAGGAACACACCATTATGGGACAACTTTGGTGCCTGACACTAAAAGTCAAGACTTCTTTGACAATTTCAATTCCCTCAGAATATACACATTGAAAGACAATCTAAAAGTTTGTTACCTGCCTGCCCAGAAAGTATATTCACCAAAAAAAAAAAAAAAAAATCTGTATATTGACTAGGCTCATACTCATTAATTTATTTGGGGGACTTTAATCAACAATTTAGGGCTTATGAAGTTACTTTAGCAGTAACAGAAGCCAGAAATTTTCAAATACCTCTCAAAAAGGAGACCCTTAGTCTCTGATAGTGTTAGTTGCTCAGTCATGTCCGACTCTTTGCAACCCCCTGGACTGTAGCCCTGCGAGGACCCTCCATCCATGGGACCCTCCAGGCAAGAATATTGGAGTGGATTGCCATTTCCTCCTCCAAGGGATCTTCCCGACCCAGGGATCGAACCCAGGTCTCCCGCATTGCAGGCAGACGCTTTGCCTTCTGAGACACCAGGGAAGCCTGGTGGGTAGATTACAAGTCCCTCAAAAGTCTATGATTCGACAGATTAGGTTAGTAATTCTAATTCCTCAAGCAGTTATGGAATGGTCAAAGAGACCAGGAAAAGCTGACCGAGGAAGGAAAGTTTGGTCCACATGCTTCACCCATAGGCTTTCAATCACTCACACACACAGGCACACCGTAGTGTTAGTAAAATAAAGCAGAAAACATGTACACTGAGAAAGCAGAGAGGCTAGAGCTCTGAGTCTCTGATAGGTTAGTAGAAATGGAATCAGCTTTTTTTTCCTATACAGTAATGCAAAACCATACAAAAATAAATAGTTCTACAGTAAAGGTAAATATACAAATGTAAAAACCTATGTTGCTGTAACCAATTTCTAACTTCACTTTTTATTCTACTATATAATTTAAAAGACAAATGCATAAAAATAACTATACCTCTATATTAATGGGTACACAATACATAAAGATGTAATTTATGACAACAATAACACAAATTGGGAGAGTGTAGAGTTGTAAAGAAGTAGAGTTTCTGTGCAAGTAAAATTAAGTTTAAAATAGGTCATTATAACTTTAGGATGCTTTATGTAATCCCCATGGTAACCACAAAGAAAATATCTACAGTATACACACAATAGGAAATGAGAAGGAAATCAACACATGTCATTACAAAAAAAAAAAAAAATCAATGAAACACAAAGGCAGGCAGTAAGGGAGGAAATGAGGAGCAAAACAGATATGAGACATACAGAAGACAAATAACAAAATGGTAATAACAAGTCCTTCCCTATTAGTAATTACTTTAAATATGAATATAAATGGATTAAACTACCCAATCAAAAGACAAATATTGTCAGAATGGGTAAAACAAATAGAATCCAATGATATTGTATCTATAAGAGATTTGTTTTAGATCTGATGACATGCATGGGCTGAAAGTGAAAGGTTAGAAAAAGATATTCAATGTAAATTATAAACAAAAGAGAGTAAGAATGGCAACTTATATCCTGGAAACATACAACCTACTGAAGGTACAAGTAGTACAACATACAACAAGACTGAATCATAAAGAAGTTGAAAATCTGAACATATCTATAACTAGTAAAGAGATTGAATCAGTAATCAAAAAATCTCTCAGAAAAGATAACTCCAGAGCCAGATGGCTTCACTGGTGAACATTTAAAGAATTAACGGCAATCTTCTTCAAACTCATCCAAAAAATCAAAGAAGAAAGAAGACTTTCAAATTCATTTTTATGATGCCAGCATCACCCTGATACCAAAACCAGACAAAGACACTATAAAAAAGAAAACTATAGACCAATGTAGCTAATGAACAATGATGCAAAAATTCTCAACAAAATATTTACAAACAGAATTCAAAAGAACATTATAAGGATCATATACCATGACCAAGTAGGATTTATTTCTGGAATGCAAGGCTAGTTCAACATACAAACATCAATGCAATAAACACAAACAGGATGAAGAGGGGAAAAATGACTTGATCATCTCAATTGATGCACAATTATTTCTACAAAATTAACATCTATTCATGATATAAATAAAAACAAAGTAGAAATAGAAGGAAACTAATTCAACGTTAATAAAGGCCACATGAGAAGCCCACAGTTAACATTATACTTAATGGTCAAAAGCTAAATGCTTTACCTCTAAGATCAGAAACAAGACAAGGGCCTTCACCACTTCTGTTCAACATAATACTAGAAATCCAAGCCAGAGCAATTAGTCAAGAAAAAAAAAAAAAAGGCATTCAAATTGAAAAGAAGTAAAATTATCTCTGTTCACAGATAAAAGGATTTTATATGTTGTAAATCCTAAAGATTCCAAACACAAAAATGTTTAATAAAATTCAGCAAAGTTGCAGGATATAAAAATCAACATATAAAAATTGGTTGTGTTTCTATAAATTAACAATGAAGAGTATGGAAAGGAAATCTTTAAAACAATTCAATTTACAATAGCATCAAAAATAATAAAATATCTAGAAATGAGTATAACCAAGGAGGCAAAAGACTTGTGGCCTGAAAGCTATAAAAATTTGCTAAAAGAAATTAAAGATACCAATAATGTAAAGGTACCCCATGGTCATGATTGGAAGAATTATTATTGTTAAGATGTCAGTACTACCCAAAGGAATCTACAGATTTAATGCAATTTCTGTCAAATTCCAAACAGCAAGTTTTTTTTCTAGAAATAGAAAAATCCATCCTTAAATTTATATGGAATCTTGAGGACTCTGAGTAGCCAAGACAATCTTGAAGAACAAAGCTGAAGGTCTCACACTTTCTGATTTTGAAACTTATCACAAAGCTACAGTAATCAAAACAGTGTGCCACTGGTATAAAGACAGACATATACACTAATGGAACAGAATAGAGAGCCCAGAGGTAAACTCTCATAAAAATAGCTAGGTGATTTTCGACAAGAGTGCCAAGACCATTCAATGGGGGAAATAACAGTCTTTTCAACAGACTGTGCTGGGAAATGTGAATAGCCACATGCAAAAGAACGAAGTGGGACCCTTATCTTATACCACATACAAAAATTAACTAAAAATGCATTAAAGACCCAAATGTAAGACCTAAAGCTATAAAACACTTAGAAGAAAAAATAGTGGTAAAACCTCAAACACTGGATTTGGGAATAATTTCTTGGATATGACACCAAAAGCACAGGAAACAAAAGAAAAAATAGATAACCTGATCATCAAAATTAAAAATGTCTATGCATCAAAGGACACAATCAACAGACAGAAAAAGCAACCTATGAAATGGGAGAAAATATTTACACATCATATCTTATAAGGGGTTAATATCCAGAATACATAAAGAACTCCTACAACTTAACAATTTTTAAAAAATTATTTTATTTAAAAATTGGCAAAGAAGTTGGATAGGCATTTCTCCAAAGATATACAAATGGCCATGCCATTTGTTTATTCAAATATGAAAAAAATGCTCAACAGCACTAATCATTAAGGAAGTGCAAATCAAAACCATAGTGAGGCATCACCTCACATTCATTAGGATGGCTATTATTAAATACAAACACACACAAGTATACCTCAGAAATGTTGCATGTTCAGTATCAGATCACCACAATAAAGCAAGTCACACAAATTTTTTTATTTTCCAGTGCACATAAAAGTGAGTTTAAATTATACTATTAAGTATGCAGTAGCATTATGTTTATATATATAAATTTATATACACCTGAAACAACACCACTGTATACCTGAAACTAACACAACATTGTAAATCAACTATATTTCAATTTTTAAAAATCATAGTTTTTTTAAAAATGATGATTACATGAACAGTGGAGTTCTGATCTGACTGAATAAACAAGATCAATTCCCTGGGTTGAAGATAAAACGTAAGAAAATATTAAGATATTCTCTGTAGACAAAAGTTACAAATTAAACCACTTAAAGCAATAACTTTCCAGTAGAGAAGCCCTAAGGAGATGATGTGGAGCCCAGGAGAAGTGGGCCCAGCCAGACCCAAGGTAATTACTGATCATTTTTCTTTAACAATGCCCACTGGGTACTACTCTCTGGAGGCCAAGAGTAGCTCAGCAGATAATCTGAGTGTGAGGCCCACACACCTCTTTGAAGCCCAAGAATCAGGGAATGAAGCCTCCTTGCTCACCGTGCCTTCCAGGCACAGATGTACTCCTCACACTGCTTTCCATGGGGCTCAAGGTTGTGTCTCTGGCTTTCGGTTGCTTCTGAGCTGTCTGTCCCTCCTTAAGGAAGAGCAGCAAGTCAGGAAGAGGCACATTCCTCAAGTTGGTTTGGCAGAAGTCAGAACAACTGGACAGGTCAGTGCCAGTGTGGGCACAAGAGTAGACACTCCTCTCTCAATGCTCCAAAATGTATAAGCCCAAAGACATCGCCTCCACTTCTCAAAGATAAGCAGGACAGGAGACCTGTAGAATGCCTTGGAAACCATCTAGGAATCCAACCCCATCACTTTACAGAGAAGCAATCAGAGTACAGAATTTCTAAAACCACACAGGATTCAATTCCTAGACAACCTCACTCAGCCCCTGCCCTGATTCCCTATTGTGGAGTCCTGTCTATTAATTCTATCTGTTTCTAATGCTTATCCTTGACAGAGACATCTGAAAACATTTGCTGGCATTAAGATAGACTCAGGAGCAAAGCAGGTGTCTGCCCACAATGACCTATTTCACATCACATTGAATGTAAGCAACTTAGCAAGGAAGAAACTAGTAGAAATTAAACCTCAAACCGTTCCTATAACCCTCTAAATTAACATCTTATTTTTGCTGGCAGATGTACAAATATTCTGACATAGACGTTATCTGTAGGTACATGCTATCTTATGTTCTGCTTTCAAAGTCTGTATCATAGACAAATAATATCCAGAAATGAACACATGCTTTCACATTTAATATCTGTATAAGATTCCACTGCACTGATAAGTCATAGCTGCAAAGCTATTCTCTTATTGAGTATTTGATTGTCTCAATCTTTTTTTTAAATATAAGAATGTTTCAACAAATATCTGAACAAATTACCTTCTTTTTCCATAGGATTTGTTTCCTGCTATATAGTTCCAAATGTAAAATGCCTATGTTTACTACATTTACTTAGTTTCTGTAAACCTCTGTAAGTCAGATAACAATACCAATCTATAGTTTGGGGTAGAATTTAAAAGCTAAAATTTAAGTAGTTACTACAGTGCCTGCTCTATAGAATATATTTATTATTAATTTATTACTATACTATAATAGTGGTTATGTGCACTGGAAATTAACATACTAATATATAAATTATTAATTTATTACTAATAATAACATATCTATATACTTACTTGGAAAGCATGATCACCTAAATATACCTAAACCTTTCCATTAAAATCTATTTGTATCATATATATATATATCTTTACTTTATCCATTACAACTTTCTTTGAGCAAATATTTTATTTTTCAAGTTGAATTAAAAACCCAAAATATCAATTTTATCATTGGTGGGAATGAAATCACCTTTTTCATTGCTTTTTTTTGTGGTTTATTTTTAGCAATGACTTGGTTTAAGACTTTAGTTATGAGATATTATGCAAAAAAGTTATGTTTTTTCTCTTTTTTTTCTTCTAGGATAACCAATACCAGCATTTCTAGTGAAATATTACATAAGGAATGATAACAGAGAACATTCATATCTTGTTCTTTTGAGGGAAAAGGTTTAAGTCTTCCATAAACAAGATATTGAATATGTAGTTTACATATTAAGACAAACACTCCTAATGTTTTCAGAGCTTTAATCTATAAAGCAACGATAAGTTTATCTAGATACTTTATCCAAGTCTAATTACATTATTTTGATATTTGGTTAATGATGAATTAGGTTAATGGATTTCCTTGAGTTTAACAGTTAACTCAATGTGTCATTTTCTTAATTCGCAGATATTTTATTTGGGGTATTTATATCTATATCTATGAACAAAATTGGTCTAAAATATTTCTTTCATTGTCATTGTTTAGCCTGAATTTAAAATACTTGCCTCTAAAAGTGAACTGAATAACAACAATAATAGTAATAGCCAGGTTAATTGCTTACTATGTACAATGCACTATTCTCTACAAATTATAGGTATTCTCTCATTTAATCCTCACAATAACCTCTTTTAGCAAATATTCCAGATTAACATGCTATGATTTTCTCTATTTTTAAATTTTTTATTACTGAATTAATTATTGGTTCTTAGAAGATTTGAAGACATTGGAATCAGATGCCCCCTTAGAAACTATTTAATAACTTTATGTTTCTTTCTCTATTGGCTTCATATTCATGTTCTCTAATTCATTTTGCATCTTTGGGGATATTTCAAACATATGTAAGTAGTCATCTATTGTTTTATTTGACAAGATGTATTAGCCCACAGTTGAAAAGGACATGGCAAGGACTTTGAGTGTTAAATGAGATGAGGAGCCACTGGAGGACTTTGAGCAGAGGAGTAACATCTAACTTATATTTCTTACCATTCACCCTGGATGCCATGTAGAAACAGACAGCTGAGGATCGGATGAGGACAGAAACAGTGAGCCTGGTTAAGAAACTACTGAATAACCTGAATTGAAAAAAAAGTTTGCTTGGGCCACAAAGGCAGCAGTGGTCACAGCGAAAAAGTGGTCCCACCTGGTTACAGTTCAAAGGTAGAAATGACAATATATTGGATGAGGACAGTAATTGATTATTTAATAAGAGGTGTTAAGGATGGTATTAAAGTTTTGGCTTGAGCAGTTAGAAGAATAAGATGGGACTGAGGAAGCAGCAGTTTTGAGGAAAAGATCAGCAACATGGTTTTAGACAAGTCAAGTCTAAGACACCTGTCAGACCTAAATGTATACAGAATGCAAGAAGTTGAGCCTAAGTAAGTTCAAAGTTCAAGGGGAAAATCCCAAACTGGAAAGAAGTCTGGCTGGTATGTAAAGCTTTGGGGCTGATGACACTCCAGGTCGAATGAGGCCACCTACAAACGAGTGTAAACAGAGGAGAGGTGGGGCTGGAGCTGCTGAAGGGACATCCACACAGCTGGAGGTCAGAGGAGGAGGAGCAAGTGAGTAGCCAGTGAGGGAGGAGATGCCCAGATGAAACTGCTTCAAAGCCAAGTGAAAAATGTGCTTCCCAAAGGAGGAAGTGACCAACAGTGCCAGCTCCAGCTTGTTGGGTCTCAGGAGATGGAGCCTGAGCGCTAACCACAGACGGAGCAACGGCAGCCTTAACAAGGGACACCTCAGGGATTGGTGGAGAGGCCTGGAAAGGGGGCTTTATGAGAGAATGGGAAGGGGGAACTGGAGAACATTCTGAGAACTTTTGTGGAAAAGGAAGGATAGAGAAATGAGTTGACAGCTGGCGGGGAATGTGAGGACAAGCGTGGATTTTTCAAACTGGGGGATGTCTGCAGAAATGGTTCAGAAGCAATGAGGGGATGAGGGGAATCTTTTCTGTTTTGAGTTAGACTTTTTGAGTTTTGGTATTCTTAAAATGACTTCCCTGGTGGCTCAGTGGTAAAGAAACCCCCTGCCAATGCAGGGGATACGGGTTCAGTCCCCGGGTTGGGAAGATCCCCTGGAGAAGGAAATGGCAACCCACTCCAGTACTCTTGCCTGGAAAAATCTCATGGACTGAAGAGTCTAGTGGGCTACAATCCACAGGGTTGCAGAAGAGTCGGACACACTTAGCCACTAAACAGCAAAAACAATTCTTAAGATAGGAGTACTTGGAAAGACTATGTTCCTAACCAGTGGGAAATAGTAACAGGAAAATGTTCTTCTCCCATATCTCTGGGGAAGTGGGAGGATGGGAAGGAAAGACAGGATGGAGACTTCTTGGTTTGAAAAGAATGTTAGTCAAGAAAGGACAGAGCTTTGGTCACTGCGCCACAGCTCCCATTCACACTCTACACGAACAAGCCGTCTCTTCCCAGTACAGACAACCTTCTTTACCATGTCCCTGTTCTATCCCTCCTGCCCCACACTCCCTTCTCCTGTCCCCGGGCTGGTCACCGCAGGATTCCCTGATCCACTGACAAGAATGCCCCAAGTTTAAGTTTACCCGGTAGCACTTCTTCAGTCTTTTTGAGAAAATCAAAGCACTGCTTTGAAATCAGACTGACCTGGAATCAAATCCTGATGTCTTTGGGGGAAATTATTCAAACCCTCTCAGCCTCGGTTTACTCATCTGTAAAATAAGAATAATAATGCCTACTTTATACACATTGTGAGGATTAAATACATGCACCCACATACCCATGCCTAGCCCTGTATATGACACACAGTAAGTGCCGATAAATGTCAGCTCCCTAGTCTAAGGGCTGTCACCTTTCCGTTTGACTAGAAGCTTCTTGGGAGCAAGAACAAAGTCCTTTTTTCTCAATGTCCAGTTTTCTCATCGCTCACATCACCCAGTAAAGAGCTGTTTTAATCAGCACTGGTCAAATGAGGATCTAAACCATATTAAATACATGCTTCCTTTCATTTTTACTTTTCACTGAACAGATTTCTTTTCTCTTAGCCTCTTAGGCTTCTATCTTATGGCTGTCCTTTACCAAAGATTTTTGCCTGTGGGTTGTCAAATACTTGAATCCTTAAAAAAAAAAAAAAAAAAAAGCATCAGTAAAATATTACTTCCAAAGGAGCCATTTCTTTTCCATACTAAGGCATAACTCTCAAAACAGGCCAAGAGTCTGTGGGCTGGGTCCTGCACGAGCTGAAATCTCCATCCTCACTGGATACTGCCCAGTGGAGCAGAGAAGCCACTTTGCTCCAACAAAATGGTGGCACAGAAAAAGCCTCCCAAGACCATGAGCCCCTTTTCACTCCCTGCCCAGGTCCCAGGTGGGCCATACCCATTCCCATAGCTTTTCCAGACTGATTTCCCCTGTCAGCTATTCATCCCCAAGCAGCGCAGTAACTCCAATTGCTTCTTTCTCACCCTCCCTCTTTATGACGTACCTTCTATAGGACGCAAATCCCAACTATGTCTTGTGAAGCACTGAAAATTCATTTGTAACTAATGAAACTTCAGCTATGCTTGCAATGAACTCCAACTCTGAGTTGCTGCCCTGCTGCCCATTCTGTTACTTTGGGCAACATTACACTCGCAGTTCCTCTTTGTTTTCAGCAGGGGCGGCTCTCACCCTCTAGAGGTAAGGCCCTTCCTGGGTCAGCCCTGATGGAAGGGCGGGCTGAGCTGTCCCAGTCAGCAGGCTCTTCCGTCCAGGTGTGCCCTGGCCAACTCCATCCCCAGCATCATCACCAGGACCAAGGTGGCCCAGAGCCAGTGATGAGTGGCAGCCAGGGCACCTGAGTCCTGGGCTCCCCGTGGGTGCGGGAGCAAGGGGAGATAAACTACTGGTGGGGAAGAAGGTTTGTGGAGAAGGAAGATGTTTACAAATATTATCCTGTAGTTCCATGTATGTGCCATTGTGGTTCTAGAATTCTGTACAGAAAGGGCCTTCAGGTGGCAATCCTATTGGGATTAAGAGGAAATTACATTCCTATAGCTCTTTACTTAATACTGAGACATCATCACAACAAAGAACGAGAGTATGATGGAAATCTGGGGGCTAACACACCTAAAGTATCCCCATTGTTGTTGCCACCACACAAGCCTTCTCCTTGGAGATATGGCACATGTGGCTTTGTGGGGCTCAGGGTCAGTAGCATTTGGGTGGCAAAATAGTTAAAACCCTGACTTTTTGGTCTGCTGGGGCCACAGGACTTCCTGGTTGAAGCTTCTCCTTTGATAGGCAGAGAGCCTTCTTTCGGGTTTCTACCAGATGAACACAGAGATGTGAGCTGAGGGGGTGTATGGAGGAAGGAAGGAGACACCACTATCCTCTAAAGCCCGTGCCTGGTCTGGATCTCCCAGCAGGACCAGCCAACCATGGAGACGGGAAACCACACGAGCGCCTCCCAGTTCATCCTCCTTGGTCTCTCCAGCCGGCCTGAGAGGCAGGAGCTGATCTTCGGGCTCTTCCTTCTCATGTACCTGGTTGGGGTGGCCGGGAACCTGCTCATCGTCCTGGCTATTGGCTCGGACTCCCGCCTCCACACGCCCATGTACTTCTTTCTCAGCAGCCTCTCCCTGGTGGATGTCTGCTTCATTTCCGCCACAGTCCCCAAGATGCTTGCGAACATCCAGACACAGACCCGGTCCATTTCCTACGGCGGCTGCCTAGCCCAGATCTACTTCTGCATTTTGCTTGCTAACATGGACAACTTCCTCCTGACGGCCATGGCTTATGACCGCTACGTGGAGATATGCCAGCCCCTGCACTACTCCACGACGATGAGTCTGCCAGCCTGTGCCCTGATGCTCGGGAGCGCCTGGCTCGTTGCCAACCTCCACTCCCTGCTGCACACCCTCCTCATGGCCCGGCTGGACTTCTGTGCCAGCAACGTCATCCCTTACTTCTTCTGTGACCTTGTTCCCCTGCTCCAGCTCTCCTGCTCCAACACCCTGCCCAATCAACTCATGATTCTGCTAGTGGGGGGCCTGATCGTCCTCATCCCCTTCCTCAGCATCCTCGTCTCCTACATCCACATTGTGTCTGCTGTGCTCAGGGTCCCATCTTCCCGGGGAAAACAGAAGGCCTTCTCTACCTGTGGCTCCCACCTTGCTGTGGTCATCCTCTTCTATGGGACCATCACAGGGGTCTACCTGAGTCCCTCACCCTCCCACTCGGCTGACAAGGATTCACTGGCTTCAGTAATGTACATGGTGGTCACCCCCACGCTGAATCCCTTTATCTACTGCCTGAGGAACAAGGACATGAAGGGAGCTCTGTGGAAACTGGTCAGTGTAAAGGCTGCACTCCATGGGCTATGATAGCAGAGCTCCCCTTCGGGGCCTCTGTGCTGGGAAGGGGGATGAACCCCAGGGACAGGCTCAAAACACAGAGGGTGGGAGGAGCAGACCTCACTGTCCTGTGTTGTCGCTGTGGCCAGCAAAGCCTTTCATTGCTCCATAAGTAATCTGCAGGTCCAAAATATCTTGACCCCTGTGCTGACTGCCTAGACTACCAAGAGGGGAATAAACTCTCCCATAAAGACAAAACCACATAAACAGGTATAAAGTAGCTCTATCTGCAGACCTCCTGGAGAGAGTTCACATGAGAACAGTGAGTTCATAGCCGTCTGTGACCTGTGCTGGTGGGCTTCCCTGGTGGCTCAGGCGGTAAGGAACCTGTCAGTGATGTGGAAGACCCAGGTTCAATCCCTGGGCTGGGAAGATCCCCTGGTGAAGGGAATGGCAACCCACTCCAGTTTTCTTGCCTGGAGAATCTCATGGACAGAAGAGCCTGGAGGGCTATAGTCCATGGGGTCACAAAGAGTCAGACACGACTGAGCGACTCACACACACACACACACACAACCTGTGCTGACAGCCTGTGCCAAGGAGATGCCCTTTGAGAGCCCCCACGCACCCCTACAGAGGCTCAGATCTTTAACCCTCAAGCAACCCAACTTCCAAACTCCTCTGCTGTACCCCCACTTCCCAACCACCACCACCACCACCACACTCTGGGCTGAACCTGGCTTTGGAGACAGGCTTCAGAGTCCTCTTGAAGCTGTCCACTCTCGGCCCGGGTCCTGCTGGCTGGAGTTCCACAGCTCTACCTACTTGTATCGGGAATGCCTAGAGTGACTGTCTCAGCTGAACACCTATGAAGGCCCTATACTGCCCCACTTACGTGCTTCCTCGTCTCTTGGGAAAGAGAGGAGGCTGGACTTAGAGTTGGTTCTCTGGGTGTGAAGCATGTAAAAGGGAGGGGCCAAGATAATCCTTCTGAAGATGCTTCTCTACAAGCTGAGTTGGAGAAAGAGACAAAGGGAAAAGGCCTCATGTAATGGGTTCATGGCTGAAGAAGTTGTATGTGGTTTTCTGTCCAGCAGGATAATATCCTAGGCTGTGATGGGTGTGGCAGAGCTGGGGAGAGCATTGCACAGAAAGTCATCACAACTGGCATCCGGTTCTGGCCCCTCCAATTACCAGCTATTTAACTCCAGCTCATCTGACACTCATCATTCCAGCCAACACACCATGTTTTTGTCCCTCCTCATTCTTCTCCAGCTGCCCCATCTGCCCATTTCTATCCATCAAAATTCCAGTTGTCCCTCAAGGATCAGATAAAATACCATGCCCTTCATGAAGCCACCTCAAGTCTCCTCAGTCAAAAGGAAATTTTTTCTCCTCTGAAACTCCATAGAATTTGATTCTACTACAGCCTCTGTCATGCTGTTTTGCATACTTCAATTTTGCCGGGCTCCCCTCAACTCTACTACAAACAGAATTGTTGGAGTCAAGTTTTTCCTTTCTTAAATCTCAATGTTTTAAATTAACAGCAGACATGCAGAAAAAACACTTATGGTCTTTCTCCCCATGATTTTGCCTTAACCAATACTTTTAAATTTCCCCAACCCCAGACAAGGAAAAAGAGTTAGCAACCTGGTTGGCCAGAGCCCAAGGAGTTCACTGGCCCATATTTTATGAGGGGCAGTGTGCCCTTAAGGGTCATCATTCAGGGATGAAGCTTCCTTCCTCCCAGCCTGGCCCCTTGATTAGTCCTCTTCTATCCATGTGTCTGGCCCGAGTCCTCACTGGGGTCCAGTCACCTCTTCCTCCCTCCCTCCCCCTGCCCCCAACACCATGACTGAGTACACAGGTCCTTAATTCATCTGGAGCTGAGTGGGAAAGCAATGTAGGCCTAGGCTACTTCCCAGCTCACCTTTAACCAGTGAGCCCATGACAGAGGTTACTGGGTATAACTCACACACCAACAGTTGAACTTTGGCTCAGTTTGCTATTGTTCCTTGAACATATTGTTTCCGTGAGATCCTGAGTCTCAGGAATTGGAATGATTGGATTTCAGCTTTCCTGGGTCTCTGATCATAGAACCACAATAACAGTAACAAAATCTCTCTATCACCTCGTGATGTCACGAAAAGCTGACGTCAGCATGAAGAGGTCTTCGTATGCATTTGCTATAATGGTGAATAATACAACAGTTTGGTCTCAAGGTTAAAAAAAAAGGAAGAAAAAGATTTTAAAGGGGGGCAGGCAGTGAATACATTTGAAAGACCTTAAACTGACCTTGCTCATCAGTGGGCTGTGAGGATGCTTCCTGCTCTGAGGCCTCACCTCCAACAAACACCTTGTCAGCCTGGCTCATGTCCTGGCCAGGAGGCTGCTTGCTGAGGGGTAAATGGGAAGGAAGAACCTGCACACAGGTCAACTACAAGATGTTCAGCAGCTCAGCCACCCTTACAGATTTGGTAGCATAAACCCAATCCTGTGACAATACCAGAAGGTTCATTTATATTTTTAAAACAAAATGTTTAAGGGGAAAAAAAATAGTTCTGTTAATCTACATTTTAAAAATAGTGTTATGAGGGAAAGTAGAAGCATCTCCGAGAATTAGAATAAAAAATATCCCCTATGTCACATTTTCCAAGTCATACAACACTCCCTCTGCTCACAGTGGGTGCCTTCCCCACACCAGGGGCCCCAGGTACTGCATCTGTTCAACAACGGTAATTTGATTTCAAGGGAAATCATGTCCCAGATACCTTATCCCAGAGAGATATTAGCAAACAAAACAAAGTTTCCTCTTTCTTGCAGCAGCTCCAGGGATTAAGGAAGCAAAAAAAAAAAAAAAAGAAATTAAGGAAAAAAAAAGAAACATTCAACATGTCAGAGTTGTGAGTGTTATAAAGTAAAATAAACCCAGATCAGGCACCAGACATAGACCGGGAGTGCTCCTGTGGGCAGGCTGTGCTTCAGTTACTATTGTTTCATAACCGTCAACTCAGTGGCTTAAAATAATCATTTATTTGTTCTCTCATATTTCTGGTGGTGACTGGGCCCTCAGAATAATGTATAGATGGGGTTTTGTCAGAGTTCTGGAATCATCTGCAACACTCAACTCTCCTAGAACTATCACACTGGCTTTGCTGGACTCTCCACATCCAACCTGGCACGTGGTTACAGATGAGTACAACCTCCTTCTGTTATAACAGAACTCAAGCATTTTTTGTAGAGCTGCGCTCCCAAGATGCCCTAAGCAAAGTGCTTCACCTGCCTCCCCCATCATGGGATGTGACAGTGAAGGAGAGTGAGAGCAACTGAGAAAATGAGGGAAGTAGCAGCAGGCAGAGAAGCAGATACTAGGTGACTGCACCAAGAGAAATGGATGCATTGAACAAATCTTTGTGAAGCACTTTTATTAAGCTGGGCATTGTACTGAGACATAGCAATAAATGAATTTCTGATTCCCTCCTCCCCCAAAAAATCTTCTATTATCTACATTTTTAAAATGGTGTTATGAGGGAAAGTGGAAGCATCTCTGAGAATTAGAATAAAAAATATCTCCTATGTCACATTTTCCAAGTCATACAACACTCCCTCAGCTCACAGTGGGTAACTATCCTTGTTGTTTAAGAGGTTCCTGCGTTATGGCTACCAGCTGAGAATCATAACAGCACTTCACTAAGAAGATCATGACTTACTATTCATTTGTAGGACCACCTTACATCTGCTTTGGGCTGGTGGGGGAAAACTTCGGGATTTATTCAAATGTTTCAACAAATGCTCTGGTGCAGCCAGTGTCCCACATGATGATGGAGCAAGATCTCTCAAAACAGACATGCATATTACCACCTGAGGAGTTGGGTAAAAGGAAGGTACCAGTGGAAAATTGTTCCATCCCCAAGTACATTTCAAACAAGTTCCCCAGGCGTCTTTGATGTCAGGGGTTTTCAGAGGACACTTGGAGAGTCTCTGCTAAAAAGCATTGTTAAACGATAAAAAAAGGAGGCATAGTAAAATTTGTCAGTTTATTTGAGCCAAAATCATTCCAGACACAGGAGGCAGGAGCAAGACGTCTACAGTGAAGACAAGGAAGAGAAGTGAGTAAACTGAGAGGCTGTAGTTTAAGGCTGCTTTATACAGGAAGTCAAGTTGGCTGTTTGTGATTGGCCATCCTTTTTGATTTTTTTAACCTTGAGGCGTTCACAGGCTTAGGTTTGGGTTTGCTCATATAGGCTGCCAAGGCATTAGAATTACCTCTAACTGCCTCCTTGTTTAACTAGTTTAAGAGCATGAAGGATAAAAATCTCTATCCTGAATATCCTAAGGATAGCTTTCACCTTGAGCACTGAGTGTGGCAGGAACGTGTCCACCCTTCCACTACCCAAGCTGAAAATAGCAAGCTGAGTGAGCTGATCCAATTGAGAGCTGAGTGCCACGCAGAGGAGCAGTATCCCCTGTGGTACCATGGAAGGCAAGGGATGTTCGAAGACAGTGGACCTGGTCACCTCTAGATCCCCTACATTGAATTTTTTTAATCAGATGCCATTATTCTATGAGAAAGTGAACTTCTAGAGTCAAATACCACATGATCGAGTTACCTGCCCCACTGCTCCAGGAATTTCCTGAAATATAAAGCACTTCAACATAGAGATGTGACCAGTACCACGTGGGATTTACCAGGGAGCTACAAAGAACACTGCAATGAATTATCTTGTGCATATGTATTTTCTTCTTGTTAGAGGTGTGTCTTCAGAATAAATTCACATGTAACTTTGTCAGATATAGCAGTGCTAAACTCCCCTCACATAAAGTTGTATCATTTTGCATTCTGTCAGCGGTGTGTAAGAATTCCTTTTTTCCCACAAACTAATCAATCACATGTAGTCAGCTTTTGAATCTATAGGACAAGAAATAATATCTCAGTGTAGCTTTACTTGGTATTTATTTCATGAGTGAAGGTGAACTTCTTTTCATATGTTCAAGAGTCACTTTCATCTTTTTTGTGAATTCAAATTTGTTAATTTTTCCATGCAACACCATCTTTATTATATGCTAGGTTTCCATAGAGAGATGGGTCTGTTTCTGAATCAGTATTCCACTCCATTGGTATATCTGTGCTACCACCACACTGTTTTAACTCTTGGTTTTTCCATTCTTCTCATCAGCACCTTAGTTCAGGCGGCAGGAATTCCTAAAACTGAAGGCTGGGACTACCTAGAGGGAAGACTGGTTCTCAACAATAAACTGTTCATCGTCCATTCTGCTTCTTCCTGTTCAGAGAATCTGCTGAGCCCTTCTACAAAAGTCCATGAAACATCCAGATGATAGAGATAGGGTTTTCTCAAATTTTTCACAGACATGGAGATGGTGTAAGACTCAAATAGCTCCCAGGGGTGGGACTCCAGAAGGCAAATACAGACTTCTACCATCCCTTTTCCCAGGCTTTGTCTAAAAGCTCATACACCACCTTCTCAATAAACACAGTTTTTAAGTAGGAAGGGGAAATATGAAGCCAACTCTTGCATCTGCCGTGTTTCCTGACCTCTGGCCACGGAGACCATGAGCTATGACTGGTGCATGCGGCAGTGAAGACAGCCCTTTTACTGGCCCCTCTGTGCTCTTTCATCTCTTCAGTCCCTCTGCTTCTCAGGGTGCAACACCAGCATCACCCAGCCCTTCCACCCTCATACTCATAGCAGTTTAAGTTCCCGGAGACAAACACAAGGAAGATGACAGCCTACCCTCCCTACTTCATAACAAATGTTTACTGCAGTTTTTTATTGAAAGGTATCAACCCTGGGAATGGGTTGCACAAGACCAGTCTCTAGAAATATGCCCTTCACTGAGCCAATAAAGAAAAAGAAAAGGCAAGAAATGGATATGAAATTGTAAGAAGCCCAAGTGAGCTACTCTGATCTATAGAACTGCTAAGTGAACAGGATGTCCCTGGCGATGGCATGCAGCAGTTACAGATGACTGCCAGGCTGGGGGCCACTGAGAGGCTCTGTGCTTCAGTGCTCTTCCCTCCTAAGGCACACTCGAGAGACTTCTAGCCATGAAAAAGGTAGAAATCCAGGGCTTTCATCCATTCAAATATTTTTGTCTACTGTGGGCCCTAAAGACCTTATTACGGAGGCAAAAATGTTGGCACTGGCTGCATCGTGCTTGCATGGCCCCCAACATGCACCTGTATTCACTTCGGACGGTGAGTCCAGGCCCAGCGCACTGCTGTGTGGAGGCTTCACAGCAGGTACCTGCCTGAAAGGAACCCAAAGCCACCAGCCAAGCTGCCTGTGCCAGATCCCAGCACCCACCCTGAGACTCAGCTTCAGTAGCTCTTGGCTCTGCCTGGCAACACTGCACTTAACCCCCATGATCTCTAGTAGCTCCTTTGTTTTCTAGAAATTAGGCCAGGGGTCTTTAAGGTCCAGGCCTTAGAAGCCCAGTCTTTTCTTCCAATAGCTAAGCCATCGAAATTGCTCCAGCACTTACCCTGAACCCTAAGGGCAGAGGTTCTCAGCCAAGATCAATTTTGCCTCCAGGGGACATTTGGAAAGGCCTGGAAACATCTTTAGTTGTCACAACTGTCATCTAATAGACTGAGAACAAAGATCCTGCTAAACAGCCTATGACCCACAAGAAAGCCAGGGCAGCCTCCAAGAGAAAGAAGTGCCTGGCACACAGTGAGAACAGTGCCAAGGTTGAGAAACTCAGGCAAAGTTTACAAGAGCAAGGAGACATGTTTTGACAGCTCCTTTCCCCGTCTCAGAAGTGGATCCAGACAACTTGTGTTGCAGGGTGAAGGTGATGGGATGAGAAACCAGCTTATTTTTTTAAGAAACAAAGGTATTCCTAGTTTTCTCTAGCACACTTAATCAGCCTGCAGACAACATTCACCCTGGCATACATTTTGAGAAGCATTTTTTTAAATGCATTAGCTCCCCAGGACAGACCTTAGGCAGAAAGCTATCCGGTCTGTTAACGCCCAGGTAATAAAAAGGGGTTTCTCTTACAAAGGTCATACCCCTTTGGAACAGCGGCCTTTCTCACCACCACAGCCAGCATGGCACACACAGCTAGGCCCTGAAAGCGCACAGGCTTAGCCCAGCGTGAGGGAACTAGACACCCTGTCACACACAATGAGGGCTAAATATAAAGTGACCAAGTGTCCCTGTTTGCCCTGGAGTCCCAGTTTACTCCACTGTCCTGACATAATTAAAAGCACTTCCCTTTACTCTCAAGGGGGGCTTGAAATGAACAAGATGAGCTTGTACCACCCTGTCATGTGACAGCAAAGAAACCATCAAAGGTGATTAGCATTATATAGAATCAGGAGCCAATGTGAAGAGGCTCCCACTTGTCAGAACCGAAATTATTTGAGCATCAACAACTGTGGTGGACTGATTTAAATTCAAGAATGCATTTTTTATTAAAAAAATAATAACTGACCACTTTCATGGTGATCAGTTTAGAAGAAAAGCCACTAGATTATTATTGTGAAGACAGGTAAATAAGGGAAAGAAGAATCCAGTATTTCCCTTCTTCTGTGAACTGTATGAGTTCACAGATACAGCTGTGAGGCATCCCAGCTAAAAAAATGAAGATTCTTTTATACAATTAGCAAAATAAATGCAATTAGGCTCTTCAGTTCAATTCAGTCACTCCATCATATCCAACTCTTTGTGACCCCATGGAATACACCATGCCAGGCCTCCCTGTCCATCACCAATTCCTGGAGTTTACCCCAACTCATATCCATTGAGTTGGTGATGCCATCCAACCACCTCATCCCGTTGTCCCCTTCTCTTCCTACCTTCAATATTTCCCAGCATCAGGGTCTTTGCAAATGAGTCAGCTCTTCACATCAGGTGGCCAAAGTACTGGAGTTTCAGCTTCAACATCAGTCCTTCCAATGAATATTCAGGACTGATTTCCTTTAGGATTGACTGGTTGGATCTCTTTGCTCTCCAAGGAACTCTCAAGAATCTTCTCCAACACCACAGTTCAAAAACATCAATTCTTCAGTGATCAGCTTTCTTTATAGTACAACTATCACATCCATACATGACTACTGGAAAAACCATAGCCTTGACTAGATGGGATCTTTGTTGGTAATGTCTTTGTTTTTTAATAGGCTGTCTAGGTTGGTCATAACTTTTCTTCCAAGAAGTAAGTGTCTTTTAATTTCATGGCTGCAGTCACCATCTGCAATGATTTTAGAGACAAAAAAAATAAAGTCAGCCACTGTTTCTCCATCTATTTGCCATGAAGTGATGGAACCAGATGCCTTGATCTTAGTTTTCTGAATGTTGAGCTTTAGGCCAACTTTTTCACTCTCCTTTTTCATCAAGAGGCTCTTTAGTTCTTCTTCACTTTCTGCCATATAGTGGTATCATCTGCCTATCTGAAGTTATTGATATTTCTCCCAGCAATCTTGATTCCAGTTTGTGCTTCCTCCAGCCCAGTGTTTCTCATGATGTACTCTGCATATAAGTTAAATAAGCACGGTGACAATATACAGCCTTGACGTACTCCTTTTCCTATTTGGAACCAGTCTGTTGTTCCATGTCCAGTTCTAACTGTTGCTTCCTGACCTGCACACAGGTTTCTCAAGAGGCAGGTCAGGTGGTCTGGTACTCCCATCTCTTTCAGAATTTTCCACAGTTTGTGGTGATCCACACAGTCAAAGGCTTTGGCGTAGTCAATAAAGCACAAATAGATGTTTTTCTGAAACTCTCTAGCTTTTTTGATGATCCAGCGGATGTTGGCAATTTGATCTCTGGTTCCTCTGCCTTTTCTAAAACCAGCTTGAACATCTGGAGGCTCACGGTTCACATATTGCTGAAGCCTGGCTTGGAGAATTTTGAGCATTACTTTACCAGCGTGTGAGATGAGTGCAATTGTGCGGTAGTTTGAGCATTCTTTGGCATTGCCTTTCTTTGGGATTGGAATGAAAACTGACCTTTTCCAGTCCTGTGGCCACTGCTGCTTTTTCCAAATTTGTTGGCATATTGAGTGCAGCACTTTCACAGCATCATCTTTCAGGATTTGAAATAGCTCAACTGGAATTCTATCACCTCCACTAGTTTTTTTCATAGTGATGCTTCCTAAGACCCACTTGACTTCACATTTAGGCTCTTAACATTATATAATGACAAACAACCTGACAAGCCACCATCTGTAGTATGTTCTTGCCAGAATGTGAAACATGAACCCGACTAGCCCTCTACACCTGAAGTTTTCAGTTAATCAGATGGCAGAGAACTATATTTAACTATGCCATGAGTGTGCAAGCAATAAAATTCAGAATGTGAGAAAGTCCACAGGACAAATAATCCAGTTGTTTTAACAAATAAATTTTAAGGGGAAGGGACTTCCCTGGTGGTCCAGTGGTGAGGGCTCTGTGCTTCCACTGTAGGGGGCATGGGTTCAATCTCTGGTTGAGGAATTAAGATCGCACAAGCCATGCAGCATAGCCAAATAAAAAAGAAAAACATATCAAGGGGGAAAAGATATATCAGACTTAGAAGACAAGCAACAAATTACAATTTATGGATCTTACTTTGATCTTAAAAGCGCTTTTTAACAATCATGTGGTTTCTTTTTTAAGTGCGTTAATTGGAAATTAAGGAACTATTTAATTTTTTAGATATGATAATAGCAATGTGGTTATTTTTCTTTTTAAAGAATCCTTAACATTTAGCAGTATACAGTGAAATATCTATAAACAACATTTGAGATTTGCTTCAAAATACTTCAGCTGGGGAGGAAGATGAAGAGGAGGATGGGGCAGAAATGTAACAAGATTGGCTATGCAGAAACAAATGGTTAAAGCTAAATGATGAATACATGAGGATTCATTTATATGTTTGAACTTCTCTATTCTAAAAAAATTCCTAAGAAAAATACAGAAAACAGTATTTGGCATTTGAATAGCTATCAAAAATAAGGTTAATACAACTCTATGGGAAAATCTTCCTTTGGGGACTCTTTGGAGGAACTGTCAGTAAGCTTTGGTCTCAAAGCAAACAAGGGAGCCCACGCGGGAAGACAGCAAGTTCTGACTCTTACAGAAGCTCCCTTCTGAGAGCCCAACTGGCTGAAAACCCAGTGTATGCTCAGAGAATCTGCCATTTAATTCAGGTAAACAGAAGGCCACTGATGAGCAACTGCAACCCCATGCTGGCCCCAGGCCCCCTACACACCTCTTAGAAAAGACCAAACTCGGGTCAGGTCAGCCCTTATGTCCTACAGACTAGAAGCCAGAGGCTGAGGGAAGCCTGTCATTGGGTTTGGACTCCAGGTGGCTATGAGCCTTGCCTGGCTTGTCTGAGGCGTGGGGCAGAAGAGAGCTGACTCTGCATCTGGACTCAACGGTGCTGAGAAATAGCAGTCCAGCATCTCAGAAAATGGACGTCTCACAGTACTCACAGCCTCACGGGGACAACTGAAGGGCCAGGAGGTCTTCTGCTGAATCAAATGTAAACACCACGGTTACCTGCCAAATGAGTGATAAAATAAAGTGTTTCAAATCAGAGTGAGTAATGCAACTCTCTGTATTAAAGTCATTACCATTTATCAATATCCCATTTACAATGGAAAATGGGGGGGGGGGAACCCCAGTGAAAGAAGATAGTATTAAGAGGCACCATGAGACAAATCACATCTTGCAAACACAGGACACAGTCCAAAGACAACTAACTTACAGTCCCATCGGAAGACTAACTCACTCGGCAGTGGCGTCCGAAGGTACTGCAGCACGGTCCAGGCTAGTTAGGCAGTTTCCAGAAAGTCCAAGTAAAAGGAAACCCTTTAACGATGGCAAAATAATATGAGAGCTTAAACACAGTTACAGATAATGCATCTTCTTATTTTTAAAAAAATGTATTTAATTCCTAAAAACATCTTTGTTTTTTCTAAATTAGCATTCATATAAAAACAGCCAGCTACCGTCTCATCATCTCCAGGTGGCCTGAGGATCCCAAGCACCTCTCAGATGACAAGGACCAAGATGCACCGAGGACAGAGATGATTCAGAAACAACAGGTAGGTGGTGGCGAATGCACTGCAGGGCCAGAGCTGACAGGATGGAGGCACAGGCCCAGATGCCCAGGTCCAGAGGGTATCTGGGAGTATCCACAGGTTCCACCTCAGGTGATTCTGAAGATCAAATACATTCACTAACACGTAAGCTCCCCAAGGACAGGGACTCCCCCCATTTTATTTACTAACCTACCTCAAGCACCCAGAAGAGTCCCTGGCACACTGTCAGGCCTCAATAAATATTTGTGGAATGAGTCAACTGAGAAAACAGGGAAGTGCATTTTATATGCTGTAAAGTGCCATCAAACGTAGAGTATTAATACCAGTTCATCTTTCGGACTCATTTAATTAGAACTTCATTCCGAACTGGATTTTTTTAAAAAAATACTGTTTAGACAGTGACCAAAAGCAAAATATTAATTTCCTAACAGATGTGTGGACAGCTGTTTTTGTTCAAGGAACAATGGAATGGGAGAAACTACTAATGACAGTAGGTCACAGAGAGGAAGGGGCCACAGAGACAGTAAAATAAAGGTGGATGCCTAAGCGACCCAGCTGGGGAGGGAAAGATCAGGAACTGGGCAGATGGAGCGGAAAACTTCCTCTCACTCAGTACTCACCAGGAATGTAACTCAGGGTGCTCTGCTTTATTAACAAGTCTGCTTCCAGAGCCTGATCCCACACTCTGGGGCACTGAGGTCTCAGCTGTCTGGTCACTGGACTCCCAGTGCCAGACACACGGTAGGTGTTCAATAAATATTTGTTAAATGAAAGAGAACTGGGGGGAGAGAGGGAATCAGAGTCTAAGCTAATGATCTTGCAGGGACACAGCCCTCTGGAAAATGAGGTTCAAGCTGCTGACAGGTGAGAAGATTTCACCACGAAGACCAGATTTGCTCAGGAGGTGGACGTGAACATCCATGGACGGAGAAAAACCTCGACCTGAACTGAAACTTGGGCCATCACTTCCTGGAAAGAAGGTTAAGAAGTGCTAGCACCAGTTGGGTGAGAGATGTGGCATCTCAACTAAAGCAGGCCTCTCCCTCACCCAGCGTCTGAAACAAGGGGAAAGAAAAGGGGTCAAAGCGGCTCTCCACACCCAACACTCCTGACACCCGCAGCCCTTCAGGGAGTACAGTGGGTACTTCCTCCCACGAGGTCCCGGAAGGTCCTGACTTCTCCGTGAGCCAAAGAGGGGCATCTGGGCCAGGCGCCCTCATTGCCCCGGGGGCTCCTGGCGGTGCTGCGTCTTCTGGTGCCGGTTGAGGATGGAGCGCTGGTTGAAGCTGCGGCCGCAAGCCGGGCAGCAGTACGGCTTCTCCCCAGTGTGGATCCTCTGGTGCCGGACCAGCCGCTCCCCCTTGCTGAAGCGCTTCCCGCACACCTGGCAGCCATAGGGCTTCTCGCCGGTGTGGGTCCGCCGGTGCACCGCCAGGTTGGCGTTCCTGCTGAAGCGCTTGCCACACTCGCAGGTGTACGGCTTCTCGCCGGTGTGTGTCCGGCGGTGCACCTGCAGGTGCTGCCGGCGGCTGAAGCTCCTCCAGCAGTCTGCGCACTGGAAGGGCTTCTCGCCTGTGTGGCTGCGCTGGTGGACCGCGAGGTGGTGGCGCTGGCTGAAGGTCTTCCAGCACTCACCGCACACGTGCGGCCGCCGGCCCAGGTGCGTCCGCTGGTGCTTCAGCAGGTACTCGCGCAGCGCAAAGCCCTTGCCGCACTCCCCGCAGCTGTACGACTTCTCCTCCTCGTGCGTCCGCTGGTGTCGGACCAGGTTGGAGCTCCGACTGAAGCCCTTCCCACACTCGGGGCACTGGAAAGGCTTCCAGAAGGAGCTGTGGGTCTGGAGGTCATCGGGCAGCGGGGTGACGCTGTGCTGGGGCGGGAGCGGCCCAGGCGCGTTTCCCAGCGAGCTCCTGGCCTCCTGTTCGCATGGTCTTCCCAGCTCCGGGCCCTGGAGAGCGGGCTCCCCACACCGCTCTGCCGGCCCACAAGCAAGCTGCCCCTTGGGGTCTGCCAGCTGGGTCTTTGCCTCCTTGTCCTTGCTCCCCAGGCCTACAGGACAAAGGAGATACAGACCAACGCTGAAGAGGATCTGAAGGGAAACTTCTAGTCAGAACTTGGCTTCTAACGTGTCCCATTAACAACTACCAATGACCTCTGTGCATTTCACTTGCTCTGACTCTAAAACCAGACATTCCTTTACTTCTTTCCACGTGTCATGGACTGAATGTTTGGGTTCCCTCCAAAATTCACAGGCAGAAGTTCTCAGACCCCTGGGGCCGCTGTTAGGTGGTGGGGCCTTTGGACCCTGATTAGGTGAGGGTCTGGGGGTGGAGCCCCCAGGATGGGACCATGTCCCAGAAGAGCAGAAGCCAGGGCTGGCTCTCTACACACAGGGGTCATGTGAGTGGGAGCCCTCGTGATGGATTAATGGCCTTATAAAAAAAGGAGGAAGAGACACGAGATCTCTCTCTCCCTCCCTCTGCCACATGAGGAGCTGGCAAGAAGGCGACTGCCCGTGAACCAGGAAGAGAGGCCCTTGCCAGACAACAAATGTGCCAGCAATTGGATCCGGGACTTCCCAGCCTCCGGAACTATGAGATATTAAGTGTCTGTTGTTAAAACCACCCACTTGGTGGTATTTTGTGACAGCAGCCCAAGGTCAGACCATCTCCCTGCCTTCTTACGGAACCATGTGCTAAATTACAAGGCCCTCTCTCTTAATTTCCTACTAAGTCACCCTGTGCTTTTCAAAATCTGACTCAATGCCATCCTCTAAGGAACATACCTTGATTTCTCCCCCGCTGTGGGTCTCATCAGCACATGCATTCAATTAGCACTGTTTATTCCACACTTACTTACACATGACCTTGCTGCACATGCTACTCTACAGTCGTCAAGATGTTCAGCTTCCCCAGGATCACAAACCTGTTCCAGCATTTTTCCACATCCTCCCTCAGCTCACTGTCCCTGCTCACACTGTGCCCTCCACCTCACCCTGGTTTATTACTCTGGGTGTCCGGGAGCCTGGCACCGGGACTGACTCAAGAAAGATGTTTCATGCCTGCTGGATGGGCCAGTGAAGGCAGCTGTCTGTACCAGGCCACCTCGACATCAGCACATTTATTAGGAATGAAATGCCCTTCCACAGGTCCTTCCTTTGTTCCCTCTTTTACTCTAGATTAACAGAATAATTGGTTACATAAGGTCAAGAGGAAGGGGAAGAGAAGAGAGGAGAGAGATACCAGGGAGCAAAGAAGCCAAGAAAGAGGGAAATGACAAGTCACACTTAAACAGGAAAGTCCTTTCAGGCAAGGCCATTAAAAGAGAAAAAGGAAAAGGACACTTAATGCTTCCTGATTTGACAAAATACGGAGGAGACATCGAGCATTTCTGATGTCTTACCTGGAGGTGAGACCCCGCAGTCCTGGGGTTCCACATACTCCCCAAAGCAGTCTATCTGGGCTGGGGTTACATGCCTCCACTCCTCCTCAGGGAAAGCCAGGGCCATGTCTTTAAATGGGCCCAACCCCTGAAAAAGCACAGGAGATGGCTAAGGATAAAGAAATAATCCCAAGGCAGGAGCAGCTGAAGAGCAGACACACAGGGGGCCACACTCCAGGGGAGAACAGAGCGAGAAGATGGAGGAACCAGGGTCCCAGACGGCTCCAAAATGGGACTGGAAGTGCCTCCCTCGCGACAGTTTAACGACAGAGAAGTGATGGACTTGTCTGAGGCACTGTATTGAGTCTTTGCTGCAGCCGCTTTGCTGGTACCCAATAACCACTACTCCAGTTTCCACTACTCAATCACCTCCACTACATCCTCATATTGGAGGGAGATGGGGGCTGCTATTTATTCCCTCATGTAGAATCAATTTTCCCTCAGAGATAAGCAAACACTTGGGCAGGCCCTGTCTTAAGAACAACGCCATGTAAAAATGAATATGCTGCTGTCATGACATGGTAAAGAAGAATACTTGTGGCAGGAGAAGAGAGTTTAACTTAATTGAAAAAAAAAATGCTGATGTCTTTCTTCCTCTCCTCTAAATGTCCTTGGAAAACAGAAGCAGGAAACAGCACAGGCACCAAACCTTGCCGAAATACTGCTTTAATGAGATCAAACTTGAGTCACTTCTTTTTTTTCTGCCAAATGATAACTTTCCTTCTACTAGGAATTCTTCACTTTTAAGACTTGATGTCCCTTTCAAAAAGCTGTCAGACTAGACACTCCCCACCTCCCTGAGAACACTGGGCATGCCATGGGAGACACTCACACCATGGCAGGACTGCCCACCTGTGCTCTAAGGATCCCCATCTGTGGCAGGCTGAGAAGTGCTAACAAGGCCAAAACTGGTGCAGTCTTTGGAGGGGCCAGAGACCATGCCACTTGGCACTGCTGGGCACCCCCACCTCTGAGTCAGCAACACTCCTGCTGACTTGGGAGGGAGGAAGGGGTCCACAGGAAAAGAGCAGCCACAGACAGATCCATAAAGGCTATCCACAAAGGGCTACTGATCTCCTGGCCGCCCACCATAGCCTAGATCATGCCTGTGGGGTTTCCACCAATAATGGCTTCCTCCTCACAACTGGGCTTCCCTTGTTCTGAGAGGTAAAGAATCTGCCTGCTGATGCAGGAGACATGGGTTCGATCCCTGGGTTGGGAAGATCCCCTGGAGGAAGGCGTGGCAACCCACTCCAGTATTCAGTATTCTTGTCTGGAAAATTCCAACAGAGGAGCCTGGTAAGCTACAGTTCATGGGGCTGCAAAAGAGTTGGACATGACTGAGTGACTGAATAAAACCACAGTTACAAGAGTAATACTGAGGTGACTGAGGAAAAAAAAAAAGAAATTAAAGAGTAATACAAATAAGGGACTGAGCCTCATGCCTAGACCCTAAGGCATAAGGCTCAATCCAAATTAATAACTGATGATAGTCAAGTGGAGAAAACGTCCATCAGGACGAGAAAGGAAGAATCACTCAACTCTGTGCACAGTGCTCTGCTGTGCGGAAAACTCTTGAGGAAGGTGCACCTCATTCAAAGCAACCTCGTGATCCCTGATGGGCAGGCACAGCTTACCTGGGATCCAGCCGTCAGGAAGCTAGCTGCCACCTCCTGGTCTCTGGTGCTCACTGCAGGGAGGCCAGCACCAGCCTGAAGGACTGGCAGAGCTGAGCAGGAAAGGAAAACAGGAGCAGAATTAGCACTGTCCTGCAGCAGCTCAGCCACAGGCTCTGCTGCATGACACACAGAACCCCGGGAACTATAAGGAGACTCCAGACAGGCCGGGCATGGGTGTACCCCACTCTGTTCTCAGATGGGAAGAAGGGCCCAACCCAATACACACGGCCCTTCAGGACGGTTCATGCTCCCAAGTCACAGGCTCACAATAACCCCTTTGAGATTCAGCAACACAGTAAAGTCACCTGTTACTTTCAGGGATTTGGTTTATCCACCCACTTAAAAAAAAAAAAATCCCTACATGTCAGCTACATACGCCCTGGCGCTCTCCATATTAAGGATGTGAGGGGAAGGAGAAGAAATGACAAGACAGCGTGATCCCAGATAGCCCTGGCAGATATTGAGAGATCGAGCTATAGAAAACAGCTTCACTGCATCTGTTTCCTACTGAAGTCAAGGAGGAAGTCAGGGAAACGCAGAACTGCACCTGCAGATGCCTTGGTTTGTCAGCTGAGGGATAAGGAAAGGGGAACGCAAGGTACAAAGCAGTTTTCTGCGCCCTATCTTCTTATTGCTTGCATCTTACCCTGCTCCTGGAAGGCCTGCGTCCCCTCTCCAGGGTCCTGGCTGAGCTGCTCCTCAGCGCCTCGGTCAAGGCCTTGGACGCCTTCCCCGTGGGGCATCCCCCACTCAGGCTTGACCTCCACGGGCCCCAGGTGCACACTTGGTTCCCAGGGGTCTCTGCAAAGTGCTGTCTCCTCCCGCTGTCCCTGCACGTGGCACGGAACCTAAGAAGAGTCCCCAATACCTGTTAGAATGAGGCCTGCATTAAGACTGTCATGAAAGCCATTCCAGCTGCTGGGCACGGACAAGCTGGCTCAGCTCTTCCCGAGCACAGCAGTGAAAAGGTGAAAAGGAAGCTAAACTGCCTTCATCAGGTTCTGAGATCAGATACTTGTCTGTATCCATGCCATTTGACAAGAGTTCCTTCAGCTCACCTCGGTACTGATCACATTCCACCATGAACAACATCACAGAGAGACAGTATCATTTCATTGAGAACTTCAGCCCAAAACACGCATTAGAAAATAACATTCCTCAGTTAAAGATGCTGAAAACAAAAAATACAAGGCCTAGACTGTGCAGTGAATTAGTGAGGGAAACAATTGTTCTACAGATAGCAAGGAAAACCAAAACCCACAAAAACAGGCCCTTCCTGGTCCATTTTCAAGCTTCTACTAAAGACAAAACAAAACAAAAGAACTCTCTTAGACAACACAGGAAGTCAGGGTGACTGCTGTGGGAAAGGGGAGAATAAACTGAAGGAAGGTTGTTACCTCCAAGCAAAACAGTAAGTAATGTTCGGGCCTGCCCTCTCTTTCCTAGACAGCCAGCAGGAAACGGTACCAGAGAGGGACAGAGACATGACCAGAGACCCAGGCAAGCCTCTGAGGTGCAAAGTCACTCATTATGTGAGTCATCTGAGCCAATGTCTCAGACGTGGAAACAGCACTGCTACAGACAGTGCTCCTGAGAAAAACTGTCCACCAAGTAGAATTCCCTGCAAGCCCACATACGTCTCCGCCCAAAGAGGAAGGAGACCCCTGGACCTTTGAAATCCATCATGACTGCCTTCCCTTTTTTTTTTTTTTTCCCAATTTTTGGCCATGCCACACAGCATGTGGGATCTTAGTTCCCTAACCAGGGATTGAATCCAGTGCCCCCTGCATTAGAAGCCAGTCTTAACCTCTGGGAGGTCCACCACTGCCTTCTTGGACCCAAGGCTCACAAAGGAAATATGGCCAAGCCCCTGCCCTGATGACCAGAAAAGACGCTACCGGCCCTTACACCAGCCCTGCATCTTCCCTGGGAATGGCTTTCCTTGCTGAAAACTCCTCTACCCTCCAGAAAGCACTTCTAGTGGCCCAGGAGCAGAGAAAAGAGACTCTGCATGCACGTCACCCACTCCCACTGCTTCATCAAACCACTCGATTCTTTACAGCTTCCCTTCCACATCAACAAAGCAAGACCCAGAACCCCCTTCTCACCCACCGCCTTGGCCTCCAGGGCTCTCTGTGTGAAGTCCTCCACCATGGCCACCAGGGCCTTGCCGCTCTCGGGGCCATGCTCCCAAATCCAGGCGTAAAATTCCCGTGGCAGGATGGTCAGGAACTGCTCCAGCACCAGCAGCTCCAGGATCTGCTCCTTGGTGTGCAGCTCGGGCCGCAGCCACTGGCGACAGAGCTCCTGGAGCTCCCTGAGGGCTTCCTGGGGCCCGGCCGCCTCCTGATAGCGGAACTGCCGAAACCGCAGGCGAAAAGTCTCCGGGCTGGGGTCCTCCCTCGTCCTGCCCCACGGCAGCTCTTTCTCCAGTTTTACCACAGGGCCACCCATTTGCTGCTGAGGCTCTTCTGCCATCCCTGGACGCTCTATAAGCATCTTCGCACCCCTTCCCAGAAGACTGTGTCTGTAGGGAAGACCAGACAGACAACAGGACAGCATAAATAAGACACCAGGAAGCTCCGGACATCCTAGTTCTGCCTCTACATCAATAAGCATTCCACTGGAAAACAGGATAACGAGACATTTTCAAAAGACTAGACATATATCCTGAGTCATGTCAATTCAACTCAGTATTTGCTAACCACTTATGTGTGGAGGGTAAATAGAAAACATACAGGACTTAGCTTATACCCACAAATAGCTTAGAATTTCATGAAGAGGATAATACTATAATCATTAAATGAAGATGTATTATAACTAGTCACCAGGGCCCACTCTTCCAAAATCAAAGAAAATATACATTCAATATATATCTATGACTGGCCCACAGAAGCTAGGAACACAAGAGAGAACAAGACAGACAAAGTGCTTGCCCTTTGAAACTCACAAACTGGTGCAGCAGATGGAAAAAAAATGTAAACAAATAAATTTAAATTATAAATGAGAATTAGTTCTAAAAAGGAAATAAGGAGGGTGTTAATGGGGACAATCAACTTGGAGAAGGCTTTTCTAAAGAAATGACATTTAAGATGAGACCCAACAAATGAATAAGAATGAGCCAGTCATTCAAAGAACTTTCCAGGCAAAAAGCCTTGGGGGCTAGACATTACGGGCAGTCTGCAAACAAACCAAAGTGCAATGTGGCTTCAGTAGAGTGAGAGAGGGACAGAACACAGGGGAAGGAGGAAAACAGATTACCCAGGGCCTGGGCATGTGGTAAGAATTATGGACTTCACTCTTATTCCTTATTTTAGTGGGGAGATATATGTTCTTCAAAGGTCACTCTGCCTGCGAAGTGTCAGCAGAGTATAGATATGAAGGGTCAAGAAGGAAAGCTGCACTTACCCTAGTCCAAGCAGGAAACAGAGACTTAGATCAGGGCGGTGGCAAAGCAGCAGTCAGTCAAGGCATTTTGCAGGTAAAACCAATAGCCTTGTTGGTGGCTAGAATGTGACAGTGTGCTCAATCTAAAGAAAACAACAAAATGATATACATACATACATTACTATAATTGATCAAAAGAGTTCCAACTTATGTAGGCTTTACCATTTAGAAACCATGTGAGCACACACTCTCATTTAATACGGACAACCATCCTAGTGAGTTGAGTACTGAAAAAACTGAAAACATAAGAGGCTAAACAGATGACTGAGGTCAGCCTCCCAAAACACAAGAGTATAGATAAGAAACATGGGAAGTCAAAAAAAAAAAGAGAGAGAGAGAGAACGGTTTATGCAACTTCGAGTACTCATGAGAAAGAAGAGACCTGTAAACTTGGGTAGGGGGAAGAAGGAAGAATCGCTTTAAACGTAGCAGAGAATAAGCGAATGGCAGTAGGCATTAATATTTTCCAGGCGTCTGCTTAATATTCTACTGAGTGTGTATCTATCTATCCTTCTCAAATGTATTTACATTTTCACTCTATTTGTTTTCTCTGCTGCATCAACTGAGATTTCTCTTTCCTGACTTTCTAGCTACTTAATTTGTTCACCCCACGATTGCATTTACCACATTATAGTGCAAATACTTATCCGTGTGTCTCCAACTACAAGATTCCCTTCAGTAAAGAAATGTCCTGGCAACCCACTCCAGTACTCTTGCCTAGAAAATTCCATGGATGGAGGAGCCTGGTGGGCTACAGTCCATGGGGTCCCAGAGTCAGACACGACTGAGCGACTTTTCACTTTCACTCTCACTTCCTAAATACAATGGTGGCTCTGATTATTGCACTTAAAACTGGGATGTTGGACTATATTTTCAGTATTCTGTTTAAACAGTAAATTACTGTGTAGATAAAATGATATTTAAAGATATTGTTACCAAGTGTCAAAAAAAAAAAAAAAAAAAAGAAAGAAAGAAAGAAATGGCCTCATTCTGGGGAATTCCCTGGCGGTTCAGCGGTTAGCGACTGAGCTTCCACTGCAGGGGGCACGGGTTCTATCCCTGGTCTGGGAACTAAGATGCCGTACTGACCGGCCGAGAAGGAGGAAAAAAAGAAAAAAAGCCCTCACTCACTCATCTTTTACTTCACTTGACAAATAGAAGGCGTCACTTTGTTATTCTTTGAATGAGCTTCTCCTTCTAAAATGACCACTTTTCACTCTTCAGAGTGTTCTGCTTCGGCTCACAATATCCGGGTTCTGGAGACCTCCCCCGTCAAGCCAACCCAGGCCGGGCGCGACCAACCTCGCTCCTACCTGAGCCAAGCGCCGTGCGGCTCCCCCGGGATCCCGACCGGCAAGGCCTCGGTGCTGCGGGAGGCAGCTCCGGGGAGACGCGCCGCCCTCAGCGTCAGCCTCGCCGCAACCGCCGACGCCCGCAGCAGCCCCACAGCACGGAACCCGGGTCCCAGCCACCTCGGCCCCGCCACTCAAACGCGCCGCCCCTCACAGCCCCACACCTGAGGTAAGCTTGCCCCAGCCCGCCGCGAGCCGGAAGTGGGCGACGGACGCGGTCAGACAGGTGCGTTAAGGAGGGGCCCCTTCCGTTTCCTCTCTAGGACTCTCGGAGGCCGGTGCGTCTCGTTGATCCCCCTTCCCCGGGGACCTTTCGGGAGCGCGCGCCGGAGAGGCTCCACCCACCTGCCTCCGTTCAGGCCCACCGTCGCCAGGCCCTTAGCGCCTGCGTGCCTTTACATCTGCGCTCCTTTATGGGAAGGACGCTTCTCCAGACACATCGCGAGATAAAGCGCCTCCCTCATGGGACTTTAGATTAGAGCCCAGTCGGTCAACACATGTTTACTGCATCCTCCGGTGCTTTGTGCGAGGCTTAGGGTCAGAGGGTGACGGAGGGGAGCACCGGGTATTGTGGGTACGCATAAGAGTACCCTGGGTACTGTGCGGAGGCGTTGGGTAGGGGCTAGTCAGGGAAGGGTTCCTGGAGGAGCCGGCACCTGAGCTCAGATTTGCTTCAGTTCAGTTCAGTCGCTCAGTTGTATCCGACTCTGCGACGCCAGGCCTCCCTGTCCATCACCAACTCACGGAGTTTACCCAAACTCATGTCCATTGAGTCGGTGATGCCATCCAACCATCTCATCCTCTGTCGTCCCCTTCTCCTCCTGCCCCCAATCCCTCCCAGCATCAGGGTCTTTTCAAATGAGTCAGCTCTTCGCATCAGGTGGCCAAAGTACTGGAGTTTAGCTTCAACATCAGTCCTTCCAATGAACACCCAGGACTGATCTCCTTTGGGATGGACTAGTTGGATCTCCTTGCAGTCCAAGGGACTGTCAAGAGCTTCCCCAGCACCACAGTTCAAAAGCATCAATTCTTCAGCGATCAGCTTTCTTTATAGTCCAACTCTCACATCCATACATGACTACTGGAAAAACCATAGCTTTGACTAGACAAACCTTTGTTGGCAAAGTAATGTCTCTGCTTTTTAATATGCTGTTTATGTTGGTCATAACTTTCCTTCCAAGGAGCAAGCGTCTTTTAATTTCATGGCTGCAGTCACCATCTGCAGTGATTTTGGAGCCCAAAAAATAAAGTCAGCCACTGTTTCCACTGTTTCCCCATCTATTTCCCATGAGGTGATGGCACCAGATACCATGATCTTAGTTTTCTGAATGTTGAGCTTTAAGCCAACCTTTTCACTCTCCTCTTTCACTTTCATCAAGAGGTTCTTTAGTTCTTCTTCACTTTCTGCCATAAGGGTGGTGTCATCTGCATATCTGAGGTTATTGATATTTCTCCCGGCAATCTTGATTCCAGCTTGTGCTTCTTCCAACCCAGCGTTTCTCATGATGTACTCTGCGTGTAAGTTAAATAAGCATGGTGACAATATACAGCCTTGACATATTCCTTTTCCTATTTGGAACCAGCCTGTTGTTCCATGTCCAGTTCTAACTGTTGCTTCCTGACCTGCACACAGGTTTCTCAGATTTGCTGGGTGGACGCAAAAGTGAGGTCAGGTGGCCCCAGCATAAGAAGCACAATGAGGAACCCAGCGAGTGGTGGGGGTTTGTGGCTTCCCCGCACCCTCACGACCACTAGAGCAGGTGAGCTGAGCTAAGTACTTAGGGTGATGGATGACCTGGAGGCAACCGGAAGCCAGTGAAAGTGTTAGTTGCTCAGTCATGTCGGACTTTTTGCGATCCCATGGACTGTAGGCCTCCAGGCTCCTCTGTCCCTGGAGTTCTCCAGTCTAGAATACCGGAATGGGTTGCCGTTTCCTCCTCCTAGGGATGGTCCCCACCCAGGGATGGATTCTTTACCATTAGCACCCTCTGAGAAGGCCAAGGCATGTGTACTCCCGAGCTATAACCAGCCTAGCTGGGAGGCAGAGTGCTCCCCAGTATGAAAGCACCTCAAGACTGTTAAGGGGCAACTTTAGAGGTGCCTAGAGGAGCCCTCTGGCTCTAGTGAGAGGCTCAGTACCCATGTGTGAGTTGGCTAACCTAGCTATTCTTTCCCAAGGCATAGACTTGTTAGGCTCAGACTCCCAGACCTGGGAGCTCAGTGTCAGGGAAGCTTCCACCTATTACCACTCCCAGCCCTTCCCTCCAACACAAACGTGAGAAAATTTCCCTGTACTGAGTCACAGTTTTTGTCTGGGAACCCTTTGTAATATCACTATCTCAAACACCTTCTGCTGTGGTTATACTCTGTTCAGTTTTTATTTTACAAAACCTCGTATCACTTGGTCATTTCCTGATACTCTTCCCTCCCCTCCTGCCCTCTAGGCTGCAAGCTGGTGTTTTGTTTGTTTTTTGGCCACACCGAACAGCACTCAGGATCTTAGTTCCCCGACGAGGGATGGAACCCGTGTCCCTTGCAGTAGAAGTGTGGAGTTTTAACCACTGGGCTGCCAGGAATTCCCTTGTGTGTTTTCTGAGGTATGGATTAACAGACAGTAGTCCTCTTTTTATTAAAAAACACTTGTCCAAAAAAATCACTCAGAAAGCTCAGGAAGAATTCAAAAAACGTTTAACAAATATCAAACACACACAGGATAGAATCACTGTGAGTAGGGGGAAGGGAGGGGTTGACTTGACACTCAAGAGCCTCATCAAAAACAGCAGAGACTGGTGGAGACTGAGGAGCCACACACACTGACACGTGTGCAATTGCACTGCTTGACGAAGGGCAGGGCACAGACTGGGTCTAGATAATGGTTTCTTCCTTCAGCAGCGTCTCCTTCTGTGTGGAGCTCAGTTCTCCTCCCAGACTATCCAGGTTTTCCAGGTACGAGATCTCTTGGGTGTCCTCAGTACTCTGGGAAATGGGCAACAAATGGCATCTAGGGCAGGCTATTTCGTGGATGAGGCAGATGGCACCTGGGTCACAGCAAAAGTTTGAGTCAGGAGAGAGAAAACATGTATCAAGCTCAGTGCCCCAGAGGTTGGAAATTCCCTCCTCTGACCTGATTCCTCTGGTCTGCACCTGCCTTCCAATTTAGAGTTTTACATAAATATAAGGCAAAACAGTACATTGATGGACAAAGCATATAAATAGATGGATAAACTCAAGGAACCGTGGCCAGTGCTGGAAGTCATCTGAGCAATTGTCTAACCATTAATAGGTAAGAAAACCAGGTTTCAAAGAGGAAGGTCAAACACAAAGTCCAGGCCTCTTCATGCCCAACCCATTCAAAATTCTCAGTAGGTTTTGAATCTTGCTGGAAGGAAGGAAGGGAGAGTGACTAGTAAGGAGCAAATGGAGATATCCTGACTGGATAAGAGATGCTGCATCACAGCTGAGGCTGAGATAAAACACAGCTTCTATTTCCAGCTTTACAGTCAATGAGATACTCTCCCACTAAACAAAACTTCTAAACATTTCTTCAAAAACCTATTTATAAATACATCATCAAGCTGGCATCAGAGTAATAAGACATTTTCAGAAGCCAAAACCATAATGATCTCAGGAATCTAGAGAGTTAAGCAAACACACAATTAGCCTTCACCTTGGAGACATCTATTCAACCCAGGTGACCCTGAGTTTCCATTCAGTTGGCCATTCAGGACATAGAAAATAAAAAGGAAAGCCCAGGTCCTGTGTGCAATGAGGGGATCTAGTAAGAGTCAACCACATGAAATTGGAACTTCAAAGTTGCCTGCATGGACTCAGAATTCACAAGCACAGGCTAGCTATTATGTGGGTCTGCAACTAGACTCATAGTACCTAAGTATTTTGATTGGGATCCTAGGGTAGTTGTTGTGCACCCAGGCACCAGGCAGAAGCAAATGCAAATCCTTTTTTAAGGAAACACTTTAAATACAGGCCTCAAAGATCTTCCAAAAAAAATTTCAAGGAAAATGAGTTCACAGTCAAAACCCACAGAACATAGCAATGAACAAGGCACCACAAGCAAGAGCTTGTAGAAACAGAGGCAAATAATTCAACTTTAAAACTTATAAGATACAGGATATAAAGTAAGTATGTTTAACATGTATAATAAAAATATATTTGGAAAAGAGATTTAAAACATAAGGAAAAAGTATAAAATGAGATTTACAGGAAAATACAACGTCTAGTTATAACATAGATTAATTGAAATAAAAATTTAAAGGCTAGGTTAAATAGATCAGACACAGCTAAAAAGTGAATGGATAAAACTGAAGGTGTAGCTAGATACATTATTCAGAATGCAGCCCAGAAAGACAAAGACAGAAAATATGAAAGAGAAACTGACAGACATGCAGGATAGAGTATTAAGGTCTAACAGAAGTCTTCCTGGGGGTTCCACAAAGGACAAAAAGGGGGAAAAAAGATATTAGGGAGGAGATAAAAAATGTTCTAGAAATGCTGAAAGATACCACTCCTCAGCTTCAACTCATGCACCAAGTTGTATACTTTAAAATAATGCACGGATGAAAGAAGTAATAAGGGGAACAAGAAAACATTTGAAATTGAACAACAAAAAATATTACATATCAAAATGAGAGCTGCAAATAAAGATGCAATTCTTAGATGGGGATTAAAGCTTTAAATGCCTACTTAGCAAAGAAGAAATAATCCATGAGCTTAGATCCTGATTTAGGAAGTTGAAAAAGGAACAGAAAAATAAACACACAAAAAAATTAAGTAGTGGGGAGGGAAGTTCAAAATAAGAGGCAAAAACTAATTAGGTAGAAAACAAGCAAGAAGGTTTGTTTCAAGAAAGCTAAAAAGCTGATTCTTTGAAAAGACTAAAACAACTGATAAACCCTTTACAAACTTAGTAATGAAAAAAACAGAAAAATCAGGTATGAAAAAGTACACAACTACAGATGCAGAACAAATTTTTTAAATATTTTTGTCAATAAAATTTAAAACTTAGATAAAATGTATAAAGAAATATATAACTTGGCAAAACTGACTCAAGAAGAAATAAAATACCTGAATAGTCATAGAATCATTAAAGAAACTGCATCATTATCTTAAAAATTCTCCCATAGAAAAATACCATGCTCCTTCTACTGGAAAGCTTAGTTACACAATTAAATACTCAAGGTAGTAAAAATAAATGAAGCTTAGTTCCTCATATTAATATGGAGGAATCTCGAGATTATAATATCGATCAAAGATAGCAAATTCCAGAAGAAAAAATACAGAATCATAATACTCATATTAAGTTTTAAAGTATGCAAAACTAAATAATACATTGTTTAAGGATATATAATCATGTAGTAAACATAAGTGGCATAAACTTCAAAATAATTGATTCCTGAAGATAGAGAAGGTGAGAGAAGGAAGAGCCACATGTTAGGGGGAAAAGCCTCAAAAATACTTAATATTCTGACATGTTTCATTAATTTTAACAAGCCCATTTTCCCCACATTTTAACATCTTGAAATAAAGATGTGCCTTACAAGCTATGAGCACCTTAGAATTATATTTGGCATCAATCTTTTCTTTCTCAGCGGTACATAAAATAAGGGTGTAACTTCTAAACAATGGACTTGACAAAAGATGGCTAGTTCTTAAATATATGCTGTAAATACAGGTGTACAGTTTATAATTACTTTTATCCTACAGATATATCCTTTGTTATATATTCAAGGTATAATAAAACCTAATAAAATCTAAATAGGTTATGATCATGGGTCAGGTTAATATTGTGGGAAGAGGATGAGGAGTAGGGACAAAATTAGATAGGATGAAAAACTTAGATGATGATGATAGGTAAAGAAAAAGGGATTCAGGTGAGGAATAAGATCACAGGTTTCAAGCTAGAAAGATAGGGACAGAAAGCCTTAGGAACCAGGATGGTGTAAGGGAGCATATGAAACGTGCAAGTTTGATTCTAAAGTCAAGGAAGACGGGAATGGGGAGGGTGAGGGTGGAGGACAGAGTTGAGGCAGGCCCTAGAGCAGTGCCGTCCAGCAGAACCACTGCATCCCACTGTCCAATGTGGACGCCACTAGGCACATGACCATGTGGTTTTTGAATAGGTGAGGTGTAGCCAGTGTGACCGAGGAACTCAATTTCTAACTTTATTTCAGTGTTAATTAATTAAAGTGACATAGGCACATGTGGGGGCTTCCCTGGTAAAGAACCTGCCTGCAATGCAGGAGACCCAGGTCTGATCCCTGGGTGGGGAAGATCCCCTGGCAAAGGAAATGGCAACCCGCTCCAGTATCCTTGTCTGGCAAATCCCATGGACAGAGGAGCCTGGTGGGCTATGGTCCGTGGGGTCGCCAAGAGTCAGACTCGACTGAGTGACTCAACAGCGGCAACAGCCACATGTGACTAGGGTTTCGCGCAGCACAGCTCTAGAGCACCCACAGCTCCTGAATCCAGACAGAGGGAGGGGAGAGGGCGCCAGCCCCAGATCACTCACCAGCCACCATGAACAGAAGGATGCTGAAGCCCAGGACGTAGTAAGGCCACTGTATGGAGAACTGCGGGGGGCTGGGCTTCATCCGCAGACTCTGGATCTCCAGGGCGTGCAGCAACAAGGCCAGGAAGGCACAGGCCCCTGCGGGATCACAGGCAGGCCCCCTTGGTCTCCTCCTGCCCCCGCTCCAGCCTTCCTGCACCTGCGTGAGGCTCCTTTCTCCTGCCCGGGCCCCTTCCCCTTTCAGAACCAACAACCTCCACCCCACACACCTGTCTCACTCTCCTTCCTAACTCTTTGCAAAGCCCGTGTGCCTCGCCTCCCAGAAACCCCTTTCCCGGGCACCCTCTGTGCCTGTGCCCTGGGCTGACTCCAGATGGGCCCCTGGGTGTGATGCTTTGGGTGACACTCAACCTGGTTTTCCCACTGTGAGCGTTCCACCTCCTCCATCTGATGGGAGCTTCCCAGGGCAGGGCCTTGGTCAGCCTATTAAAGTTAGAAGGTTCTAGAGGGCAGAGATGGTCTCTTCCATTCGTTCATCCAAGAAACATTTGTATTTGGTTTATAGCCTATATTTCAATTATACTGTAACTCTGTACCAGGTTCCAGGACAGCTGCTAGGACAGAGATGATGGGAAAGACCCCCAGAGAGATGTCACCAAGCCAAGGTGATGAGGGATGTGCCCTCTGGAAGTGCAGTTAGGAGGAGCCCCAAGGAGGGGGTGGCTGTGCCCTGGGCAACTTCACAGAGATGGAAACAGATGAAGGGAGCCCTAGAAAGTCCCTCTCCTGACCTCAGAGACCACCCCCCATCTTTGGACCCCTCCCCAAGGCTGGGGCCCACCTGCTGCTCCCCACCTGTGAGGAAACTGATGAAGGCTGACACAAAATTGTGCTTCCGCGTCCTCGGAAAGAGCTGAGATGCAAAGGACACCATGATGAAAGTGGTGAGGAAAGACAAGACGACGGCGGACAGCAGGGAGACTCGGCCGAGGATGACGTAAACTGCAGGGGAGGGCAGGAGGGAGAGCGGGCTGGCCCCCCGCACTCAGCCCAGAGGGCGCAGGCCCGCCAGCCTCAGGTGCCGAAGCGTGGCCTGGGACCAAAGTTCTGACCCCGCCACGGGTAGACCACACATCATTAACACCTTCCTGGCTGCCTACTTTCGTCTAACCCCAAGAGACTGAGAGAAAATGTCCTTTCAGTCGTGGTCAGTTCTGTTCTATCTGCCCCAAGCAGTCCTCTGTCACCCCCCAAACCCCAAGCTGGCCCCGCTTCCCTCTCCCCGATCCCCGCCTTCAGCCCTCCATACTGGATAAGGGTCGAGGCTTCCAGCACTTGATATGGAAGCAGTTCTCAAACAGGCCACTGAAGAACACTTCCTGGGACTCCTCGTTCACCAGCCGCACCCAGAAGGGGAAGATGGAGACCAGCAGGATAAGCAGGTAGCCCAGGGAAGTCAAGGCAGGGGCTATGGCCCAGGTGAAGCCCTTCACGTCTCTGTCCTCTATCGTCAGCATCACCTGGGAGAGGAACAGTGAGGGAGTCCCATGCGGCACCAGCTGATGGAGATGATGCCCGCAGACATGTCAGCAGACGTGGGACTCAGGAAATGTTTGCTTTGCTTTGATTAACCTTACAGACCTTCAGCTGGCCTAACCAACACAGAAAACATTTTCTCTCACTAACTCACCGGGCGATCTTGAATGTGTGGGGTCCCTTCTTTGAGCCTCGATTTCCACCTTGGTAAAATTTCCACCTCTCCCAGCTCTAAAGTTCTAATCTTTCAGTTCTGTTTAACAGCCCCCGCCCCCCACACCCCACCCCCCGCAACTGGCCACAGAGCCTCTCCAGTCAGCTGTTAGCTGCTGTCTGCCCTTGGAGATTTCAGAATGAGGACCAGGCAGGTATTAAAACCAGGGCCTGGAGTGCCTTTACTCAGGGACTGGCCCTCTTGCCTCAGGACCTGGGGTTTAGATGGACAGGGGTCCACCTGGTCCTCTGCTGAAAAATGAGCAGAAAATATGCACACAGAAACTTTTAAAAATAGTTTTAGAGTTTCATAGACCCTCCTGAAGCCCTAGGCTCCCTCTAGGCTTGGAGGTTGAGCCCCTCAGTTAAGGATCCCTCATAACTTCTCTATCACCACCAGCTATCATCAAGGATGTCTTCCTAGAAGGAACATCCGTGATATGGAAGGTAAGCACTGGCTGGATTTGGCTGTAGAAGCCATGACTGTGTCCCAGCTTTATCACTTGCTGGCTGGGTAGCCTTGGGGAACTCACTAAAACTCTCAGGACCTTGGGTTCCCCATTTGGAAAAGGGAGGAGATAACACTTGCCCATTGAGGTTCTTGGGCGGACCAAGTAACATGCTGCGAACAAAGTGTCAAGCACAGTGCTTAGGGCCCAGGTGCTTGGTTAAAGATTCACCTAGTCAGCCTCCTCTCTGCCTTCGCCGAGCCTGGCAGCCCTGAGGAATGAGGTGGAGAGGGCCAAGGAGGGGGAGGAGAGGAGGGTCGTTGGAAGCCTGGGTGCAGCAGCGAGGGTGGGCCCTGTCCGGATGGCCCCCGATGACCATAGCCATGTGGCAGTGCAGGAAGGTGGCATCCGGAGGTCAGAAGGACAGGACAAGGGAGACGGGGACACCCCAAGACAACAGCCCTTGCTTCCGCTGCCTCAGCAGACTGTGCCTGGCAGCACCAAGCTTCCCAGCTGCACACAGCAAGTGAGGGACTTCCCTTTCCTCTCAGCCCCCATGTTCCCAGGCACTGGGGCCCCTCCGAGGCCCCCATGTGGACCCCTCACTGCAGCCGGGTGCAAGGAGCATCTCTGAGGCTTTGAGATCACCTGATCACAACAGAAGAACTAGCCAGAGGGCAGAGGAAATCCACTGCTTATAGAAGAGTTAACAACTGTTCCTCTTTGACTGCTGTCAGAGCGCTTGGGAAATTTCTAAAGCACTCTCCTTTTTCTGTCATTCCCCAGTTTTTCTTCTCCCCACCTGAAAAATTTATCCTGCCATCTCTACAAAGCTACCCTTTGAGATCTCTCCACCCTCCGGGCAGTACTGATGAGCCACCCGAACTTCAGGGCCTTGGTTTCCTTCACTCTAAGAGGATGAAGTCAGTGGACCAGAGAGAGTTGAGTCCTGGCTCTAAAGCTCTCCAGGTAGGAGTCGTGGCCGCATCTTGATCCTGTGCTCTGCAGGGAATGGAGCACCCTGGACATTTTCAACTGATGCTCGGAGTCCCTTCCTGTCCCCAACCCCCACCCCTCTGCACCTCAACTTGTCTAAACTGACCTCAGTGTCCCCCCTGTTTCAATCACCTGCTCCGTCACCCACACTCTAGTCTGGAGTTCGTGCTGGCTCCTCTGTTTCCCCCACACTTTCACCTCATCAGCCGTCCTCACCTTGTCAGATTTTCTCCCATAAAGTCTCTAAAGCACCCACCCTCCTGCCCCACACCCGCCATGACTCTCTCCACGCCTGGAACACCACAGTCACCCCAAGCATCTCCAGCCTGGGTTTCTTTCCTGAGGGCAAGCAGGTCTCTTCCCCTTTAAGCCTTTTAAATCCCACATCTTCTGCAAACCTCAACTTGGTCCTTTCTACTTCCTGGACTCTCCCAGCCACCAGCCATTATCCATTCACTCCATAAAAGTGAACTGTGTACTTACTGGGCGCCCCATGCCCAGCTTAGGCCAACGGGGAGAATCAGGGATGAAAAAAAGACAGGAACTTGCAGGCTCTGGGTAACTACTGGGGAGAAGAGACACGTAAACTTGTCAAGCAGTACAGTGCTTTCCCCTCCTCGCCTGCGGTGACTCCAAGCTGTCCCCTGGCCCTCCCCAGCTGCTCTCCAGAGGAGGACCCTGCAGGCCTTTCTTCAAGGCTAAGCCAGCCTCTGCATGGAGCTGCCCTCGGTGCTGGCTCTGGACAACTGGGCACCAGGGACATATACAATCTGGGACACACTGGTATAAGCCAGACTCAAAGGACCACAGACATGTTACTACAAAGGGGGATTTGCAGATCCTTTTGTACTGATGAAGAAACATCTGGAAAGGAGAACAGACTGGTCCAGGATGCCACAGTCAGTCAGAGTGGACACAGGGACCACAACCCTGAACGGCCACCCCACCTCCTCAGCTCTTCACCAGTCACCACTGGCCGGCAGTTGGGTTTGGGATTCCCAAAAGTACAGGAGAGGGAGACAGAAGGGGGGCGGGAATAGAGGGTTGCCAACTTTTTACTTTGCCAAGAACTCAAAACAAAACGAACTTACTATCCTCTACTCTCACTGACGTTTCAATTATTTTGAAAAGGGCCAATGACTGGAAGAGCTGCGTGCCCCGCCAGGCCTGGTTCCCGCGGGCAGAGTCTGTCTCCCTGTGGGCAGAGACTGTCTCCCTGCGCGCCAGCACCCAGCCCCGGTACCCAGCCCCAATGCAGCCCTGTCACCGGCCCAGGTGCTGCGCAGCCCAGGTAAGTGTATCCCAGGCTGGAACCGGGAAGGGAACTGTCTGGGCCCCCGAGAGCCTCACTCCCCACTTGTCCCACCAGCCAGTAATTTGAGGTCACTTGGGCTGAAAGTGACTTAGGCTGGGTGAGGGGTTCCTTCCCACGGACGACCCTCCTCGGTCCTTAGTGGCCCCCAAGCCCCAGTGACATTATCCAGACCCATAGATGGGTCCTGACCTGGCCATTGGGCCCCAGATCCAGCCCCACGGCTCCCAACAGAAGGGTAATATTTGGCTTGGGGGGCCTCCTCCACGCCCTTCCCCTCCCAACCAGAGGCTCCACCTCCACTCGCCCCTCCCCACCGGTCTCCAGTCCCTACACCCGCCTCGCTGCTGGCACAGCCAGCAAGACCCTCCTTTGCTGCCCACGCCCCTCAGGCCAGCGAGAGGATGCTTGGTCTCCCCACAGAGCCCACCGAGCCGAAGCCCTCGGGGCCCCACGGCTGCGGGAACCTGGCCTCCCAGGCGGTTGCGGTCCAGGCTTTGCTCACCGATACGCAGAATGGGGTGGGGGTGGGTGCACCCTGAAGTTCACCGGATTCGAATGCCAGCTCTGCCATCACCAGCAGGGTGCCCTTGGGGAAGTTACTTCTTCTTCCTGGGCATCAGTTTCCTCATCTGTGAAAAGGGCATGATCATAGTGACTTCTTCAGCGGGCTGGCTGGGAGGGGCTGGGAGACGCACTGCGGACCTCGCGCTCACCCCCCCATCCCCCCCATTCCCAGTCTTTTCCCCTCCCTTGCCCTGCGCATGCACTCAGGCACACCCCCTAAACCCCCACCCCGCCCTGGCCCGCACAGTCCTCTGCCCTCCACTAAAAAGGCTGTCTACCCCTCTCCCAAGGCGGGCTGGTTTTAAACAGGCACTTCCAAGAAGAGGCATTCTAGCTCCTAGCCCTGGTGGTTGAGCCGGGGGGCTGGTTTGTGTGACAAGAGGGGCCACACTTGGAGCTGGATAAGTCACCAGCTCCCCGTGCTTTGAGACTAAGCTCACCAAGGAAAGGCATTTGTAACTCATTAAGATGTTTAAGAACCAGGATCGTGTCTGGCACCTCCACACACCTCTCCACTAGCAGGCACATATTTAAAGACAACAGGAAAGGATGAGAGCTGATGAACCATTAATTTATTGAATCACCTAACATGTGAGAGGTGATTATCTATCATGTGAAACAGAGCTTCCCTGGTGGTTCATATGGTAAAGAATCCGCCTGCAAAGTGGGAGACCCAGGTTTGATCCCTGGGTGGGGAAGATCCCCTGGAGAAGGAAATGGCACTCCAGTATTCTTGTCTGGGGAACCCCATGGACAGACGAGCCTGGCGGGCTACAGTCCATGGGGTCGCAGTCAGGCATGACTGAAGCGTCTAACATACATCATGTGAGGGACTCATTGTATAATCAGTATTCTATCTGTCCTAAGGTTCAGACCCCAGTTTGTAAGGCCTCAGGCAAGCCAGGTCTTTCTTGGCTTAGCTGGGGCAAGGCAGAGTACAGTTGGGAAGGCCTGGAGCCAGGCCAGGGAGATCTCTCTGCCCTGCTCTCAGAGATGGCTTTTGATCCCTCCACCCCAGAGGCTGTTCTTCTCCAGGTGGCAGGGGAAATAGTCAACTTCCAGACTCACAGCCTCACTTTTAGTCACCCTCAGGAAAAAGAATGTTTTCTTCACCCTATTCCCACCCCTACTTGGTTCCCAGTTCCCCAGGGATTCTGACTGACTCAGCTCTGGTCACAAGCTCATTCCACTCTGGCTGAAGAAGATGCGTCAGCTGTGCCCCACAGAGGCCAAGCAGGTAGGATAATCTAAGAAGTTGAAGGTTTTGAGGAAGGAGGCAGATGGGACCCCCAGGGTAAAGCAATTTAGAGATTCATTCCTAATGTACCGAAACTCCAGGACAAGAATAGCAGGATATGTAAGGGAGGAGGCTGGGCCCTGCCCAGACGACACATTTCTTTTCTTGAAGTCAGAAGACCTCCCTGACCACACATGCACAGAAAAGGTTCCTTGGAGGCCAAAGGGAAGTGATACAAGGGATGTTCCCTATCCATATGCCTTTTCAGTAAAATCCATCTTGGCTAAGAGATGCGTGTGCACACACGGGAGGATCCTGAGATGTACCAAATATGGACCACGCAAATCAAAATGATTGGCTAAAGGAAAACCGGAAGAAATGCCCCATAAAAGTAATTCCAACTGCCACAAGGGGGCCACTCATTGACTCTCTCTCTCTCTCCCTGAGTCTATCAACATGTACTGTATTTTTTTCCCCTCTTTAATACTGTTTCACTATTTTCTGTCTTTGTGGGAATTCTTTTCTGCAAAGCCAAAGGGTCAGGGCCCTTGTCACCGACCACTGGTCTAGTGGCTAGGATATGGTGCTACTGCAATCTGGCTGGGAACCCAAGCCTCGCTCCAAGCAGTTGCAGGCCAAGGCCACTAGAGATCATATCAGACCACTTATCTGGAGTAGCGAAAGAACGTTCTAAAAAGGAAGAGGAATGGTGTTCTCAGAAGAAGGGAGAAATTATGGCAGACTGTAACAGCATCTTCATACGTACCCTGTCACACTTTTAAATGTCATTATACAGCAAATCCAAATCACTGGTATGATTATGCCCAGGCGACAGATGGAAAACTGAGCCCCCGGTTAAGAACATGTCCAAGCTATCACATGAATGGTTGCTAAAAAATCATGGACTACTAAAAACATTAGGCTGTGGAGGAATAGATTCTTCACATGGTGCTGAAGCTTATTCTCCTTACAAATTACTAATTGCAAAGGAAACACATATCTTTATACAGAAGAGATCTGGCAGTTACTCCCTTAAGCCAGTAAACAAACAGTATTAGTTGGGGTAGAATAATCTCATGTCATGTGCCTCTTGAGGTGACAGCAGTATGAAGGAGGCATCGCCTGCGAGGTGCTCTTGCCAGAAGTGGATCATCAGGCCTCTAGACCTCGTTCCAGTTGAGAGAAAATACAGGGGGGTAAGGAGGAAGCTAACGCCACCTCAGGAAAACAAGGAAATCAATTTCATGTAAAGTTATAAAAGATAACTGTTCTTGACTTCTCCAAAAGTCAGTCATTTAAAAAAAAAAAAAAAGATTAAAAGAATCTAAAGAGAGATAAAGCCAAATGTAATGTGACTATTGATTTTTTTTTTTCTGATTTGAAATAATCTAGCTATAAAACACATTCTTGGGACAACCAAGGAAAATCTAAATACAGACTGCATTTTAGATGGTATTATGGAATTTAATTCTTTTTCTTAGGTATGTTAATAGTCTTGTGATTATGTACAAGAATGATCTGACTCTTAGGAAAAGCATGCCATAGTATTGGGTTGGCCAAAAGTTTGTTCAGATCTGAACGAACTTTGTGGCCAACCCAATACTCAGGGTGAAACTTACTTTCAAATGATCCAGGGGAGGAAAAAACACATAAATAGAAAGCAAATATGGAAAAATGGTAATCCTGTTTATCTAAGTGGAGGATATACAGGGTGTTCATTAGTCTACTCTTTCAAGTTTCCTGTATGTAAATCAGATAAAAAGTCAGAAAAAACAAAGAGACCTTGTCTGAGAACACACACAGCCAGAACCTGGACCTGGGTTTATCGTTCAGCCACTCAACATAAGTGCCTTCTCTAATGACAGATGTCAGGGGAGGCGCACACAGTCCCTGCCCTCACCAAGCTTGCAGCTAGCACCAACAGGCAACTGATAAATCATTTTCTAAAAGTGTGACCAGTGCACAAAGTAGTAGAGCACGCTGTGGGAAATGCAGAGTGAGAACAATTCAGTCCAAGGGAAGACGTGCCAAGGAGGCCCTTCTGGACAGAATCTTATGCCCAAACAGGGATTGCAATGTGCAAAGATTTTTACCTGCTCTCCAGCGAGAACTACTGTACGTTGTACTTTGTACATATGCACCATTGTGCACAAAGAGGACAAAAGTCTGACTTACCTTTATGATGGATGTTTTCTAGTCAATTCTAATTCTGCCTACTTTTTTTTTTTAACCCTTTGCTGGTCGCAACTCATTACAATAAATTAATTTTATGGCCCCACCCCTGCCTGAGTGGCTCTTTACCTACATTTGAAAAATACTGTGTCCCTGAATTTCAGAATGACTGGCAGAAGGGGTGGCCACAGAGGGCTGGAGAAGTCGGTGGGCAGAGCTGGGATGAGAAGGGTCTTGTTGATTTCAAGCTGAGGGCTGTGATGGGCTTTTGTGGGGATGAAAGCAGTCACTTCTGGGTGCCACTGTGGAAATTTGTCTTCCTCCTCCTCCTATCTCCCTTTGCCCAAAGACTCTTCTTACCTCTTCAACCAGAGCATAGGAAATGCCTCTATGGGGGGGCCCAAGGCTGTATTCAAGGGGCTGCCAAGCCAGCCCCTCCCAGGATCAGAAATTGAGAAAGTGTACATAAGTATCAGAAATTTAGGAAGTGTATGTAAGTATCGTGTCCTCAGGAAGCATTTTCGTGCTTTCCCAGGTCCAGAGTAGAGAGACGGACAAGGGAGGAGGGAACTGTCGGCTGGAAGGGTCGGTGGAGAGCCCATGAGCTGGAGCTAGAAACTTCAGAGTTCTGACTCCCCTGGGTTCTGTGTTTCCCTGGTCCCAGGCTCTAAAGGGAAAACCCAAGTTACCCAAACCGAAGTTTTACTGCATATAACACGACCAGAACCTATCAATAAGCAGGCTCATAGGGCCCCCACCCAACAGCTGGTTCCACTCCCAGTGCAAAGGTCCCTCCTACCACTCCTTCCATCGAGCCTGGGTCAAAAAACCCAAGGCTGAAGAAAAGTGGCCAATGGATTCATTAGCTAAGCCACTGGCAACCTGGATATAATCAGTTTCGATGGAGCAGAAGCAGTGCCCTGTGCTAACTGAATGGCAGTTACAAAGATAACAGCAACTGGTGAAAAAAAAAACTTAAAGGTATGAGAGCAAAGCATGTGTATGACTAGAATTCAATCAGAGAAGGAAAACCATGATGAGACACACACAGACACACACACTCACACCCCTGACTCAATAAAGGCAAAGAATAATCCAGGGGAAGGCAGACTAGTTTCAGGTCCGGCCCCAGTGAGGTGAGTCAACAGATCAGCAACAACATCACATGTGAGCTACAAAATCACTGCTGCCTCTCTTCTGCCCTATAACTGTCCCAAGAATCTCCCCTAGAGCCCAGACAGACTGAAAAACAGAAGGGGAAGTCTGACACATGCAGTTCAGTCTCCTGGATTCTGCACATAGCAAAGCCCATGACATGTGATACTGAGAAATTATTTGGTTTAGAAAACTGGCCCATTTATTTAAAGCTTCTATGACTTATAAAACAAAAAGAGATTCAGTAGTCTGCAGGATACTGAGGAGCAAAAATGGTGGCCCCAGAAAACCCAAGAGCCACTTCCATGTACAGTGACAACCAACAGGACAGGTGAGATAGAAGGAAACTATTGGGGTCAAGGGTCATCCTGCTGCTTTCCTGATCCATGAGTCTGAATTCCCCTGATTTGTTCTTCCCTGGAGTGGACCTAACTCATCCCATTTTCAGAGGATGACTGTAGAGATTTTAAAAACAAACCACAGAATCTCCCTCTGATGTGGATCCTCAAGATCAAATAAAAAGTAGTGCAAACTAAAGGTTCCACTTCAGTCACCCCTCCATGGTGTTACTCTACCCCTTTCGCACCCCCTTCTGACACACAGCAAGGCTCTCCCATACCCACCATTCCCCCAATGTGAACTGGCCAATGATGAGTAAGGCGGGAACTCTGTCCAAAGGTTCTCATGCACTGAATGCATGAGAGATTTGTCTACTCTGTGGCTTCTCAGGTCTTAGTAAGAGGTGAACTATGACTGAAGACGGTCCACCTTCACTACAGACAAAGGTTTTCTCCCCAGTGCAAGTTCTCTGATGTCGGAGCTGAACTCCGACAAAAGGCTTTACCGCATTCACTTCATTTATGGTTTCTCTCTTGTATGGGTTCCCAGGTGATGAATAAGGTATGAATTGTGCTTGAAGGTTTTCCCACATTCTTTATGTTTAGAAGATTTTACTCCACCGTGAGTCTTCTGGTGCTGAATGAGGTAGGAGTTGCAACTAAAGGCCTTCCCACATTCACTGCACTCATAGGGTCTTTCTCCAGTGTGAATCCTGTGATGTTTGAAAAAGAGTGAACTCCTACTGAAAGATTTCCCACACTCATTACAGCCATAAGGAGTCTCTCCTGTATGGACCCTCTGATGTTCAACAAGGTGTGAGTTCCGACTGTAAGCTTTCCCACAGTCACTGCACTCGTAGGGTCTCTCTTTGGTGTGAACTCGCTGGTGTTCTGTTAGATGTGAGCTCTGGCTGAAGGCCTTCCCACATTCGGGACATTCATAGGGTTTCTCCCTAGAGTGGATTCTTTGATGTCGGAGGAGACTTGAGCTCCGGCCGAAGGCTTTTCCGCACTCGTTACACACGTAAGACATCTCTCCCGTGTGGGTGACCTGATGCTGGATGAGGTGTGAGCTGCGCCGGAAGGCCCTCCCACACTCATCACATTCATAGGGTTTCTCCTCGGTATGAATTCTTTGATGCTGAGACAGATTTGAACTATGGCCAAAGGCTTTTCCACATTCATGACACTTGTAAGCCTTCTCTTGCATGTGGATTTTCTTATGCTGAGTAAGGTATGCATTCCGCCTGAATAATTTCCCACAAACGTTGCACATTTGAGATTTCTCTTCAATAAGAACATATGACTGCTGGATGAAGTCTGACATATTACTGAAGTTTCGTCCATATTCATAGGGTCCCTCATGTTTGTTTTGTTCACATTCATCTCCTTCATGTGGTCGTGTCCCTACTTCAAGAGTTTTCTGCTTTATAATTAATTGATCCTCAGTCCAGGTCTCACCATCTGACAGAAAATACAAAAAAGGTATATGTAACAGTAAAAACTCCCGGTGGGAAACTGGATGATTAAAGTATTCCAGGGTATTTGGTTCAAAAAAGTATGAAAAATGGCCTTGAAATACAGGGGGAAAAACGGACACAGGCTGAGCAGATTTGGAGAAAGTGGTGAGTAAACTAAAGTGAGGATTTATATGAAGTACCTCATCAGACGAGTACACTGGAATTAGCAGAATAAGAAAACAGAGTTTGAGTAAAGTGAGATTTTTCTCAGAACACAGGAAGGGTGATGCTGGGGGTTCTGAATGGAGAGAGGCAGGGACCGAGCAGATAAATCAAAGAGAACTTCACACAAAGGTTCTGTCCACATGGTACCCTGGCCACGTGGGTTGTCACCATGGTAACAGGAGATACTTCCCATAACCAGATGCCAGCACCTTCCTCACTCCTGCTGTCTCTCTCCACATACAGATGCTCACATGCTCACTCACAAATGTGACACACTCAGACCTTAGAGGAACCTTTTAAGAAATGATGCCGACTGAGAGGATTTGACAAAGAGAGGGGGAGAATAGGAGGAAATGCTTAAAATATAAAGCAGGAGGTAGCAAGAAATATTTCCATATCTATTTCAGCTCTATTCCATATCTCTTTCATATCTAAGAGACCCAACAAAAACCAACTCTGCAGCCTAATTCTATCTAAGGGAGACAATGGAAAAACATCTGTTTACTATATGTTTCTCCTCCTAAGTTTTACTTATTAAATATGACTGACTGTAGTGCAGTTATGTTACAGAAAGAAGGCCCTCTGCTTAGAGTAATCTTTCTGGAAGAAGGGGGTGCTGAGGAATATCCAATGTTGTATCATTTCCATCAGCATGGCAGCCAGCATGATCCTGTTGACATAAAACACATGGAGCCCAGATTTTAGGAGGGAATGGTCATTGTCTTTAATAATTATCTGATATCAGAGAACCATATTTATGTTTGTTCTCCACCTCCAGATATGTCCTCTTCTATACATTCCATTGGGATATTGGTTTTAATTTTGTGTGTGTGTGATGGGAACTTTTAAGATCTACTCTATAAGCAACTCTCAAAAATATACAATATAATATTGCTAACTGTAGTCACCATGTTGTACCTTAGCTTCCTGGGACTTACTTACCTCATAGCTGTAAGTTTGTACTTTTGATGCCCTTCATCAAGTTCTCCCACTCCCCACACCCCACTTTCGGCAACACCAATGTGTTCTCTGTATGCATGAGTTTGGAGTTTTCAGATTCCATACACAAGTGAGGTAATGCAGTGTTTGTCCTTCTCTGACTTATTTCACTTAGCATAATGCCCTCCAGGCCCATCCACGCTGTTACAAGGGCATTATTTTCATCTTTCTTATGGCTGGATAATGTTCCACTGTGTATAAAGAAAGAATACGTTTTCATCCATTTGTCCCCTGTTGGACACTTAGGTTGTTCCATGTCTTGGCTACTGTAAATAATGCTGCAATGAACTTGGGGGTGCAGATATCTTTTTATGGTAATGATTTCATTTCCTCAGAATAAATACCCAGAAGTAGAATCACTGGATCATATGGTAGTTCTATATTTAATTTTATGAGAAACCTCCATAACATTTTCCATAATGGCTACACCAATTTACATTCCCACCAACAGTACAGGAGGGTTCCCTTTTTGCCACATCCTCATCAACATTTGTTATTTCTTGTCTTTTTGATAACAGTTATTCTAACAGTTGGGAATGGATTGCTGGTTTACTGTTTGTACGTCCCCTTGCACATGTGTTTACTTACCTGTTAGACTGCAAGCTCCGAGGGAGCAAAGAGAGACTTAGATTTCTTCTCCATCTTCCTGATCTGGCCTCTGCCTGTTTTTCCAGCCTCATTCTGATCTTCTCCCACACGAAGCCTCTTTACTATCTGTTGAACCACTCTCGTCACAACATGTGATGGCTGTGACGTTCTAGACAAGGTGCCTTTTTCTTGGCCCACTGCCCAACATGGTTGAGAATGTCAACCTCACTGCTTTCAGGCCCTGATCAACATCACCTCCTCCATGAAGCTGAAGGTGATCCTTGAAATATTCCTCAAGTCATGTAACAGTCACTCAGAACATTTTATTGAACACCAACAACATGCCAGGTACAGTTTCAGACTCTGAGTTCTGTCAATAAGCAAAACAAAAAAATCCTCTTCCATTTTACTAAGGGAGATGGACAACAAACTACGCAAATTACATACCATTAAAAGACTATAAAGATGCTATAAAAGCAAAAAAGCAAGGAACAAGGATTAGAGTGCCTGGGAGAGTGGGCAAAGGGGATGCAATTTTAAATACCATGATCAAAGGAAGACTAAGAAAACGGCATTTAAGCAAGGACTTGAAGGAGATAAGGATTTCTGAGAAAGAGGATTACAAATAGAAGAAACAGCAACTGCAAAGGCACCGGGTATTCATGGAGGCAAGTGTGACTGGAACAGAATGAGCAAGAGAGAGAGGAATGAGAAATGAGGTCAGAGACATAAAAGAGGATCGGAGAACACAGGCCACTGTGGCCACAGGTTTGAAAAGAGGTTTTTCACTGAGAGAGATGGGAAGCCACTGAAGGGTTCTGACCAGAGGACAAGATCTGACACTTCAACAGGATCATGCTGGCTGCCATGCTGAGGAGAGACTGTGGGGAGGCAAGTGTAGAGACAGGACGACCAACCAGGCTGTGGCAACAGTCCAGGTGAGAGGCGGTGGTGACATGAACCAAGTTGGCGGCAGAGGAGGTGTTAAGAAGTACTTGGACTCTGGAGAGAAATGCTGACAGCCACATGGATGGGATTCCTGACTGATGGATACAGGTATGAAAGAAACAGGGGTTTCCCTCTGGATTGAGTAGCTGGAGGGATGGTGTTACCATCTGCTGAGATGGGCGGTGAAATGGGCGGTATTAGTCAACCAGCTACAGCATCTCCAATAATTAAAAACAAGATTTCCAAGTGGCAGCTGTCATACCAGTCTCGAGATCGATTGTCCCAAACTAACACATACACTTTTGGTGTGTGAGTACTTGGTATAATATTCTTCAACTCTCCTGTAGCTTTAACATTTTTCAAAATTAAAAAAAAAAAAAAAAAAAAGGGAGGAGGCGACAGTGACCAGCGACTCTCTTCTCTACTCCACATTCACTCAGTAAACAAATACTGTTGCTTCTACCTATGACGTACTGCTTCAGTTTTTGCCCCTGCCTTCCTGTTATTACTGCGAATATGCTCAAGTCAGATTCTAATCACCTCTCACACTAAACAGACCAGAATCTCTTCCTTGATCTGCAACACTCCTCTGCTAGCCTCCTGTTAAGCAAAGTTTATGTGCTTCAATTTCTGCCAAACAAAATCTAAACTCTTTGGCCTGGTGTCCATCTTCCACGATCTTACACCACTCTGCCTTTACAGTCATCCTCCATCAGTCTACTCTGTGCTCCAATTATTCCGAACTGTTCCCTGAACATTTATCTCCCCACACAGTTCCTTCTCCATTCAACTTTCTACCTCCACCTGCTACAGGTGGTTTCACTGCCGAGGGGCCAGGTTCAATCCCTGGTCGGGGAACTAAGAGCCCACAACCTGCATGGTGTGACCAAAAACAAAAAAAGAAACAGGTGGACAAACAGGAGTGCGAAAGACCCTGAGAAGGCAAGAGATAGAATCAGGAGAAAATGGTGCTTCCTAAACCAAAGAACAAGAGTTTCAAAGAAGAGCAATCATGTCAATAAAAATACTAAGGGGTCAAAAAAAAATTTGGGCTGAAGGAAAAAAAAGTGTCCAATGGATTCATTTGTTAAGCTACTGGCAACCTGGATATAATCAGTTTCAATGGAGTAAAAGCAATGCCCTGAGCTAAGTGAATGGCAATTACAAAGATAACAGCAAGTGGTGCAGGGTTTTTTTAAGAGGTATGAGAGCAAAGGGAACTAAGGTGATTACACCTCTACTGCTGCATCAACCACCAAGGCTTCCATGTAAACATCTCTAGCATGTGTGTGTTTCCTTCCTGGCAGCCACCAGTCTGTTTCCGGAGCTTGAGGGAGGCGTCTGCCCTGCACTAAGGTGTCATGCATGGGACGCTGGGATGTGTGTGGTTTGGGGAGGTAGAGGATGTAGGCAACAGTGATGCAGAAAAAGGACACAAAGGCACAATAGCGGGTGAAGCAGAGTGTTTTTGGCTTCTCCTTGTGCAGACACACCAATCTGGCTGAGCCTGTATGGGGAAACACGGAGACAACGTTTAAAGCTGGGTTCAGATCACGCTGCAGAGGACCCTGAATGCCAGGACCCGAATGCCAGGTTATAGAGAATAGACTGTATACAGTAGGCACTGTAAACTAACATAAATAAGTGAGTATTTTAGGAAGGTAAATAAGGCACTTGACCTTAGAAAGATGACCAGTGAGGAGCCTATGGTAAAAGCATATCCCTTCTGACCTAAAACCTGATTCTTTCCTTACTCTAAATTCTTTCAAGGCCAAACATATGACTTTCTAAGGCCTCCAGGGCCAATATTCAGTTGACAAAGCTCTCCTCTTGTGAACTTCCACACTGTTTGTTATCCCATAATCTCTCATAGATAACTATTTCAACTCAACTCTAAGCTGGTGGCAGGGGTTAGGTTTTCTTCGAACTTAGTCTCAGTACCTTATAATAACAATTCAATAAATACTTGAGTTAAAAATTAGCCTAAAACAGAATCAGAGGCTAAACATGTAAAATAAAGTCTCCCAAACATAAACTTCTCAAAATCCATGCTGTGGATTATCTAAGCCCTTGTCCCTCAATTAAATAATCCAAATCCACTTTTTTTTAAAAGGCCAAGCATATACCAGATACAGCTTCCCAGGTGTAAAGAACCTGCCTGCCAATGCAAGAGACACAAGAAACCTGGGTTTGATCCCTGGGTCAGGAAGATCCCCTGGAGAAAGAAATGGCAACCCATTCCATTACTCTTACCTGGAAAATTCCATGGACAGGAGCCTGGCAGGCTAATCCATGAGGTCACAAAGAGTCAAACATGACAGCACGCACATGCACGAGCTACACACACACACACACACCCAGACAGACAGACAGACAGACACACACACACACACACACACACACCCCCAGATAATGGGGGGGATGGCAGATTGAAATTTAAATGCTAATGTCTACAGTTTAATCTCATTTTCCATCAGCGGGTGGCTACAGTTTAATCTCATTTTCCATCAGCGGGTGGCTGGCCTGTCTACTGTACTTCACAGTCAGGGCACTCTCTTGAAGTTTATATCCTGGGTGGAAAATGTTATCTTTCCTAATGATGAAAGACAGCTTGCCAAGAGAAGCCCAGGCTTTTCCTGGTACTCGGGATTTCAGGACACACTTGGCTGGGTTCATTCACTTATCTACACAACAGTTCACTTAGCCTCTCAAAGGCCAAGCAAGTTAACAGGTGCTGGAATGACAGATCCGAAAGACTTAGGGCCATGGACAGTGCTGCTGCAGGTCTGCTCCACAGTAAGAGAAGAAATATTTACTTCATTTACATGTGATAGGCTTCATTTACATGTAACAGAGCTTTAGGTAAAAAAAAAAAAATCAGTGTCTCGCACCAGGATAATTCTAAGTGCACGGTTAAGCATGTCCATTTGATCTGAGGCCCTCAATGGAAAGGACAAACTTTAGAAAAAGAAAGCAGCTAGGTCAGCTCCTCACCCGTGGTCTTTCGAGGCTCCTGCTCGGGGGATGGACACGGGGAATCCAGGGACATCTGCTCGGGCGTCTTCTCCATGGGCTGGAGTGCCGCTCCAAGGCCAAGGTCTTCTCTAAAAAGTCTTCAGAACCCGACACAGGGGGGAGGCAGCCACTTCAGGACAGAGAGCGAGAGGGGACAGATGTAGGGGAAACAGTAGGTGCCGCTTCCCAAGAGGCTCCCCGCCGGGGGTCGGTCGGAGGAGCCCTGTCCTCCCAGCAGGCAGGCTGGGCCCCGCCGCGGGGAGCGCCCGGCCGGCAGCACGCCCCACCCTGGTCCCACTGGGGTTCCCCCCCGCCCGACCCTCTTCCGCCGCCCCGCGGACAGCCGGCCGGGCCCAGTCCGGACACTCACGCCCTCAGCTGGCCGAGAACAGCAGCGTCCGCCACCACGGCCTCCGGGGAGACCGGAAACGCGGGTTCCTCGAGGCGCACTTCCGGGGCCATCTAGGCAGCTCGGAGGTCTAATCTCGATCTCGAGTTCCCTAAGGGCCCCCTGCGGGGTTGGGCTCAGAGGAGTCGTGTGGGGGCTTCCAAAGGCGTTTGTCCTCATTCCCGAGGAGAGATTGAAGAAGGATGGAAGAGATATCTCTCTTTGACGCTCATTGCCTAAGTGGACTTAGGACCTAAATTAGTTGTTTCTTCTTTCTCATTCCCGTGTGCACCCTCCTCCGCTCTGCTCCACCCATCTCCACACCCCTTCTTTCAGATCACAGGCCACGATGACCCTGCGGGCCTAGAACCTGTTATGTACTCCCTCCGACCAGCCCGTTGTGGCTTCAACCCAGCCTCCCTGTTTTGCCTGGAGCACATGAAGAGGAGGAAACGGGTGAAAGAGGAAGAAAAGCCTTAGATACAGGGTCAAGATCCAAACGCCTACTGCACCTGGAGTACTGGTTTGCAGAGGCACATCTCATATGCTGAAGCAGGAGAAAAGGTTAAGGCAATGAGTTGTTCATGATCAAGGATTCTCCTGGTAAACTAAAAATCGACAGCTACCAATTGTGGAGCACTGAAACTGATATACCATTAACCTTCACAATCCCACGAAGGTGGTATTTTTACTATCCTACGTGCCAGAAGTGGTAGTTAGTGAGCGAACTAGAGGCAGGATTCAAACCCTGGCCTGTTCAAACCAGAGCCTGGAGGCTAACCACACCCAGGAAAGAAAAATGAAGGAAGAGTGAGCGGAGTATTGTAACATGAGAAACTGCTGAAACGAAAAACCTGTAATTACGCCCAGAGTTGTAAAATTTATAAACATGGATGAAATACAAACATAAGAGGGTAATCATTTTCTTGAAGTGAATGGGATGAGGCAGCAAAATAATTCTAAAATAAATATTTTCCCTTTGATTTGTACAGAGCACCATCTATTTGAAACCATTCTTGGATTTGTCAACTACAAATTGGCACTTGTCAAGAGCATTTGCCAGTGACTGAACAGCAAGGCCATTTGCCATCTGCCAGTGCTGCTGCAGTTGCTGACCTTCAACGTTCCCTGAAGGGAATTCAGGGTGCAAAGTGAAGCACTCTACTGGTATAACAGGTCTTTAGACAGATATTTTTAGGAACTGATTTCATGATCCCAATCCTTGCATCTCCTCATAGCTAGAAAAGCACTAAATCCTTTCAATGATGAGATCAGCTCCTCCTGACTAGCAGAAACCCTTTTATAAAATGAGTGCTTCATTGCATTGAAATCCCCCTGGAGAAGGGAATGGCAACTCACTCCAGTCTTCTTGCCTGGAAAATCCCATGGACGGAGGAGCCTGTGGGACCCCAATCTGTGGGGTCGCAAAGAGTCGGACACAACTGAGCAACTCACACACACGCACACGCACACCCTTCACCAAAATCTTATATATTGACCTACCCCCACTTCTTTGGAGCAGTCTCTCAGAGCTATCTGAGGTGCTATCTCCCCGGCTGCAATCAGCATTTTGCCCCAAATAAAACTTAACTCACAACTCTTATGTTGTACATCTTTTTAATCAACAGATTTAACACTGGCTCCTTCATGCACTCAAATCTTGAAAGGAGTGTAAGACATAATGCCATATGATACAAATGTTACAGACACATCACTGTTTGCAGACTCCAGCAGGAATTGCCCATTAGAAGGCATCTCCTACCACACACAGCCCACAGTGCCTAATGATTTCTCTAGTTATATTAAGTTCTCCAAAGCTGAGCGCCGAAGAATTGATGCTTTTGAACTGTGGTGTTGCAGAAGACTCTTGAGAGTCCCTTGGACTGCAAGGAGATCCAACCAGTCCATCCTAACGGAAATTAGTCCTGAATATTCATTGGAAGGACTGATGCTGAAGCTCAAACTCCAATACTTTGGCCACCTGATGTCAAGAAGTGACTCACTAGAAAAGACCCTGATGCTGGAAAAGATTGAAGGTGGGAGAAGGGGACAACAAAGGATGATATGGTTGGATGGCATCACCGATTCAACGGACATGAGTTTGAGTAAACTCTGGGAGTTGGTGATGGACAGGGAAGCCTGGCGTGCTGCAGTCCATGGGTCGCAAAGTCAGACACGACTCAACGACTGAGCTGAACTGAACTGAAGCTCAGGGTGTCCCTCCCTGGACAATGCTAGTCCTGCACTGGTAAATACTTGCTCATTCATTCCCTCGTTTTTAGATTTTCTGCTAAGTATCTCTACTCTAATAAGGTGGGTTTGATATTATTTACACTAATAACTTTTGGGCACTTACTATACGACCAGTAGCTTTTACATTATCTCATTTAACATTCATGCTATTATTCACCACATTGTATAGCCAAAACTAGGAAGGCTAGGGAAAATGTCCAGTCATAGCTAATAAAGTTCAAACATAGGTATGCCTAATTCCAAACTCATTGCTTTGACTAATCTTTTTTACTCAATGGATTAATTCATTTGATTAGGTTAACTGTATCCATTGGCTGGCACTAAACATACTGTCTGGCAACTATATGACTGACTGAATGAAAGGACATACCAGGTTATATTTTTGAATGTGAGAAATTCCAGTTTCTGAGATAACATGCTAGGGGCTTCCTTTGAACTTCATTCTTAAATTCTCAGTTACCCATGTAATATCTCCTAGGGTGAGGCATTCTCCAAACAGCTCATTTATTACCGCCTTGAAAATGCCACACTCCTTCTTCTGCAGGACTTCTTAAAACACTCAGTGCTCTCCATCTCTCCAGTCTACCTCTAACTACTCTTGCTCAAGCCGAAAACCTAGGACTCAGATTTGACGTTCCCATTGCTCACTTTGCTCCACCCCTGAATGTAACCAGAGGTGGTAACAAACTTTGGTAAGGATATGTATCCATCAGTAAGTTCTAGTTAGCAGAAAAAAGTGAGTGCATTTGGGGCACAAAGAAGTGTAAATATAAACCTACTGATGGCACTGGGGATGTCTTAGCAGGAGATGGGAATTTGGGAGATCTAACCCATGGCCTGACTTTGTCAAAACCATCTAAACCTGCTTTAAAGATTGGGGGTGAAAACAAACAAACAAACAAAGATTGGGGGTGGGTGAGAGAGGGATGGTTCTACCTAGCTTCCAGAAGATACTGGGGTATTTTCTCCCAGCTTCCTGGAGAGCTCTGGGAGCATTTAGGATCAGCTGACAACTGATGGTAAATTAAGTATGTAACAGGGAATGAAGAGCTATCAAAGAAAATGTCTCTTCTCCGAGTTCATACGTCAGACACCAACATCAAGATGATGGAAGGCTTTAGAGTCAAACATCCCTGACTTTGAGCTTGCTGTGTGATCCTATAGGTTCTTCTCAAACTCTCTATACTTCAGTGTCTCTGTTAAACAGTTTCTTCCCTTAAAGAGTTGTGAGGATTATTCAAATATGTGCATATATACATAGATGTGTACACAAGCAGGTGAAGAGACAAAATTAGGTGTCCCAACTATTAGATTTCTTCTCTTCCTTCCCTGTCTTCAAGACTAAAAAGACTAAGAGCACATATTATATTGGACCAATTAAATATCAACAAGCTTAAATGGACAAGTTACTTGTCCTCAAGGATTATTTTGATTCCTCATTTTAAAAGAATTTTTTATTGAAGTTGAGTTGATTTACAATGTTGTGCTGATCTGGTTTCTCATTTTTTGAAATGTTTTATTGAAAAAACACATTCTGCCTAACTCTACTCAACCCATTTACTTCATGTGCCAACAGCATCCCAGTCAAGTAGCCCTTTAAAGTTGTAAACATTCAGACTTTATTCCAGAGTTCTGTGGAGGACCAAGCACTGTACCTGCAGGAAGGAGTGACCTACTCCTGCTGTGAGTCAGCTTTCTGGAAAGAATTGAGTTGCAGACAGGAAGGTGATTCTAAGATTCCCAAGTACTTTGGGCTGAGGACTTCAGATTTTATTTGAAACAGATTCTCAGAGTATCAAACACACCTTTATTCAAGTGGAAGTACAAAAAGCACATTCCTAAACCAAACACATGTGATTTTTACATTTCCTGCTATTTGAGATTACTCAACCTGCTGTTTCATAATCACCAGAGGTGACTACTGGTGGTCTCTATTAGTAGGGTATACATGTTCATAGATAGGAAAGAAAAAAAACATGCATTTTTTTTCATATACTTTTACATTTAGATCAATTCATTTTGGTCCCTACCTTGTCCAGATGAGATCCTATGCTTGCTGATGGCTAAAAGGTAAAACACGGTGGTAGAACTACCCTAAAGCTTATTAGGCAGAAGAGGCTTACAAAGTAAGCAATGCATTTTTGTATTACTTGTTGAGGATCCCTAGTAAGTATTTTAACAGGTGAACTCAATCGCTGGAACAACAACTAGAGTTTTAAATAACCCTTGCCTTATTCATAAAATGTTATGATGCTTAAGATGGGAAAATACAATCAAATACTTTGACATTATCTGAAGAATCATCAACTCTTGCTAACTGTTATGACAGTGACCATGATCTGTGGAGCCGACGTCTGTGATCAGTTTCATCAATCAAAAGAAAAAGGTTTTTATATGGCCTGTAGACTCTTGTAAAATGCAATATATATACGATATGTAAACAATTCCAAACAGATAATGAAGCAACTGTAACAGTTAAATGTTTACAGGCTTTTCTGCCATTCTTGAAATACTCTCGAGATGCTACACAAAAACCACAATATCTGAAGGAAGGCAGTATTCCTTTATGAAGATCTCTGATCTCTTAACATACGTTCTTTATGTTTTGCCCTATCAAAGGCAGACTTGAGTGTTCTGCTGGCCTTTAATGGACATAAATCATCCTGAACTTAGACATGCAGAATAGACACTGAATATAGCTAGGCTACCACCAGTATTGTCAGCTTCTACTGTCTTTCTCATCTCTCTCAGAAGGCTGTGAATGCTAACACAGCTAAGAACTTGGGCGTCACTTGAAAATGTTTAGCTTCTTGCCACAGACTCAGGGGAAACAGAATCCTTCATACTCATGAACAGACAAGAGTGTGAAAACCCATTTCTTTTAAAGATATTTTGCTTTGGAAAGAAGACACCTAAAAAGTAAGTAGGGATGGCATACCACTGGCTTAAAGCTTAGAACTAGGAAACCATCATTGAAGGTGCTTAAGAGAATGGAGAAACCAACAGGAACCCAAATGCTGTGGCTGGAAAGGAATAGGATCCTTGGAAAAGAGCAGGCCTAAGAGTCTGCTTTGGAGAGAACTTTGGCTGAGAACAGTAGAAAAAGCTAAATGAGAGAAACTTTCCAGAAGTTATTGTTTTAACGTTGGTGTATTAATGGATCAGGGAAGCATTTATTGGGCAATAAAAACCAATTTCAGGAAAAATAAAAATGTTTATAGGCCACATTAAAATAAAAATAGCTTGAGTTCCATAAATAAAGTATATTTATAAAATAAAGTTCCAAAAATAAAGTATAACACCTATTAAATAAAAGAATGCCATGAGAAAACAGCACTGCATTCACCAAATCACTCCTCTGACTAGAGTCTTCTGCAGGGAAAAAGACTGGGACTATGTATTAACTATTTTATACACAAATAATAATAATAATTTCCCCTTCAATATTTTGATATTGAATAAAGCTGAATATGGTGCTAAATGTTTCCACTTGCATTATATCAGACTCCAGTCTGGTGTGGACATTCTGATGATGAAAAAGGACTTGAACTCCTACTGAAAGACTTGTCACATTTCCTATACCCAAAGGACTTCCCTTGGGTATGGATTCTTTGCTGCTGAATGAGGGCTGGAAATATGGCTGAATCCTCCCACACATACACATTTATTACATTCATAGGTATTCAGCATGAAATGAATTTGATGCTCAACAAGGTAGTTTCTTTGACTGAAGGCTTTTTCACATTCATTATAGCAATGGAATTTTATTCCAGTATGAATTCTCCAATGATACTAAGGTATGAAAATAGCATGAAGCATCTATCACATTCAATGTATTTGTAGGTTTTCTCATTGGTATGGGTTTGCAGGTGTCAAGAGTGCAACACTAATAACTTTCCAAAGTTTGTCACATTCAGGTTTCTCTCTGGTATGAATTCCTCGATGCTGAATGAAGGTTGAGCTGGGACTGAAGGCTTTACCACATTCAGGACACACATGATGTCTCCCTGGTGTGACATCTCATATGTTGAATGAGGCCTGAACTTGATTAAATGTCTCCCCACGTTCATTACATTCATAAGGTTTCTCTTTGGTATGAATTCCTTGATGGTGGACAAGGCGCGCTCTCTGACTGAGGCTCTTTTCCCATGCATCACAATCAAAGGCATTTTCTCTGGTGAGGACTTCCTGTTGCAGGACAAGATCTGAGCTATGGCTGAAATTATCCTCATAATCATTACACTCATAGGATTTCTCTTTCCTATGAACTTTGTGATGCTGAATAAGGCATGCGGTTTGACTGAAAGCTTTTCCACTTTCACTAGATTCATGCGGTTTCTCTGTGTGAATTCTTTGATGCTGAATAAGATGAGAATTCAATCTGAAGTCTTTTCCACATTCATTACACGTATAGGGCTTTTCTCTGGGACGAATTCCTTGATGTTTAATAAAGGTCAACCCACAGTTATTGTATTCATAGGACTTCTCTTCATCATGGACCTTCTGATGTTCAGCTAGGTGTGAGGTGTGACAGAAATCACTGCCACACACAGTACACTTACAAGGCATCTCTCTATGAACTCTCTGATGTTGAGTGAGGTGTACACTACGACTGAAGACCCTTTCACAACTGCTACATTTATAAGATTTTGCTCTAGTGTGAACCCTCTTATGCTGAAGTATGTCTGAGCTCTGATTACAAGATTTGTCAGACGCCTCACAGGATTTATCAGATGCTTCACATTTATAGGGTTTTTCTCTAGTGTGTATTCTTTTATGTCGACTAAGACTTGAACTCTGACTGAAAGATTTTTCACATTCTTTACATTTGTAGGGTTTCTCTCTAGTATGAATTCTCTGATGTCTAGAAAGGGCTGAGCTCTGATGGAAGATTTTCTCACATGCATCACATTTGTAAGATTTCTCAGTGGTAGGAATGCTCTCACAGTTACTAAGGTGGGAGAGTTCCATTAAACTGTCTTTATAATCATTACTGTGAAAATCCTGCGTTAGATTTATGTGTTCCTGTTTACCAGCTGAATGCTGGTTGAGGCTCACATCATACTTATCAATGTCATCAACATTCTGTATTCTAAGAACTCTCTGATCTGTATCAAGAGTAGAATCCAGACTGAAGCTTTTTTCAAGTTCATTACATTCACTGTTCTTCTCACTGGTGAAGGTTTTCTTACTGATTGTTATTTGCCTAAACTCTCTCTCCAGGAAGAGAAATTTTCTTAGAATTTCCTGAAGCCTTTCTAATCTGTCCTCAGGCTTATACACTTCTCTAGTCTCAGGAACTTGGGCAATATCCTTTTTGAATCTTCCTACTCTCACTCTGTATGAATGTACTTCTTCTGGAATTTTCTGCTTAGGAATCAACAGCTTGTTCTCTTCTCTGGTCTCTCCATCTGATTCAATATATAAATAGAAAATGCAAATATAATCTGTACCCTGTGCTTAGAAAAAGAAAACTTAGAGGAGAAAACTAAATAATCTACAGTCTACCAGGGTAAGAGAAGTTTATTTACTTTGAAACACAGGCACAAAATCTCAACAGCAGATGTACGGGCATGAATAGGAGCAGTGAGGCAGGATCCAAGTGGTTCAGGGTGTGATAGAAACAGAGGGCAGGTTCAGCAAAGTAAGGAGATAACCAATTAAGGTGTTTCAACAGAGACAACAGGGAACCAGTTCAACAGAATTATAGATAAGTAACTTGAATAGGGACCTACTACATCTTATGGATAAGGAACAAAATAACTGTAAAGAGTTCATCAATAAAAAAGGGGAAAGGAAAGAGCTCTTTGTTCAGGGATATAGACAGAGCTCTTCACTGACTTCCAAAGCAGCTACAGCTTGGCTCAACACCTAGACTCTACTTCCCAACTAGTTCATCTGATTGATTCTGCCTACTCACCTGAGCAGTCATCGCTTAAGACTCCTCTATTCTTAGTTTCCAGATCAAAGACTTGTAGATCTTGTTCCAGCTGGGAGATCCCATCAGGCTTGAAAAGTGGAAATCCTGCTCACAGAGAAGGAAATGGGATGTGGCAATTTATCCCCAGATACTACATTTTTCTCTTAATTAGTGGTTAATGGAGAGAGAGTAAATTCTTAGAAGACATTAGGAAGGCCTGGAAAGTGAGAAAGCCAAAGACCTTCAACACAGAATGCATGTTTGTGCTCTAGAAAGAGGTATGCTAAGGGGCAAGCTAAGGAGCATTTAAACATACTCAGTTAAAAATATTCATTTAAACATATTCAGACCAGGGAATTTGTGCAGGAGTGTGTACCTGTCTTCACAGAAATTATCATTCTTACTCTTTACCTATTGCTTATAGATCAATCTTTGTATCAGACCCGATCTATAAGTATTAGACCTGGTCAAACTGAAGGTTGTCGAAATATGACTCTGCTGGACTACAGGAAGGTCAATTCTCAGGCACCTGTTGTATGGTGAGCTAAATTGTAGCAACAAAATCAGTGAAGACTGAATAAATACTGCAAGGATCAATTTCAGGAAATAATTCATTTTAGGGCATATGAGGAAACAAGTAATAATATGACACATCCTTACCCCTTAGGAGAACTCTTGTTCAACAAGTGTTTATGGGGTGCCTCCTATATGCAAAGTATGTAGGAAGTAAGAGCCCAAGCAGATACAGTCCATCCTCTCAAGGACCTTACACTCTAATTGCAGAGACAGAACAACTTACTATAATATTATGTAGTGAGGAAAGTGCAATAAAAGTGCATTTTCACATAAAATAGTCTTTCTCTGGCTTGCATAATGGACTGCTAAGATCTAGTCTCTTTTAAAGCAAAAGCAAGAGGCAGTCTGCTTCTGAGGGGAGAACTAATACAGTATCAAAGGGGCAGTTTTTACATGTACTCAGCCCACAAAGCTTCTAGTAGCACACATGCAAGGTCTCACTCAAGCCCCTCATCTCCAAAAGCCTTTCTCTTCACTTACTGAATGTCTACAGAAAGTATTATTTGTTCCTATCCTGTGCTGTGCTGTGCTTAGTCGCTCAGTTGTGTCCGATCCTTTGAGACCCCACGGACTGTAGCCCGCCAGGCTCCTCTGTCCATGGGGATTCTCCAAGCAAGAATACTAGAGTGGGTAGCCTATCCCTTCTCCAGGGGAACTTCCCCACCCAGGAATCAAACCAGGGTCTCCTGCCTTACAGGCAGATTCTTTACCAGTTGAGCTACCGGGGAAGCCCCCTCCTATCCTGACACATCTTTATATAATGGAGTTTTATAGACTTTTAAAAACTGTTTCTTGGTATTATCATTCCTATTTGATTTATAAACTTTGATAGCAGGGACCATGTACATTGTATCGTGCACTTCTTTTGACTCATTTACTTAAGAGCTACTCACTGACTGCTAATTTTGTGCCTAGGTGTCAACAGATAATCAAGGTTTTAAAAAGGGTGGTGGGCCTGAAAACTATGATAAACCAATAGCTGTCCTATGAGATTCCATGTGAGAGTCTATGAGCAGGGAGACCAGAATAGATATAAGAAAGGCATTTACTGTGTTTCTGAATTCTCTTGGGCATAAATAGAGTCAATTCTCTTTCTGGACACTTATTAATTTAGTTAAGATCCTCTATGTCAAATCTAATAGTTTTTTCAAGTTTAAAAAAAAGGTGGGGGGGGGGGCATGAAGAGGCAACTACCCTGCTCAAAATTCTGATAACACAATTGGCAACTTTTAATAGATATTTATTAAGATATTTCTAAGTATTTGATAATCAAAATTAATTTTCGTTACTTACTCTTTGAAGTGAAATGTGAAAGCTTTAGTTGCTTAGTTGTGTTTGACTCTTTGCGACCCCATGGACTGTAGCCCGCCAGGGCTACAGGCAAGAATACTGGAGTGGGTTGCCATTTCCTTCTCCACGGGATCTTCCTGATCCAGGGATCAAATCCAGGTCTCCTGCATTGCAGGCAGATTCTTTACCATTAGAGCCACCAGGGAAGCCCCTCTTTACTCTGTATCTACACTTAAATCACATACGCACAATGAAAAAGATCGTCTTCATGTGGAATTAGGGGTTTGATTTTAGACCTATGTTTAAAGTAAACACCTTTATGTAGGAAGGTATAAGAGAGAATGCCCAGCAGTGAGAGATACAAGACTGCAATTTAGAAGAGAGAACAGGATTCAACATACAGGCTTAAAGTTAAAAGTCACTTGTATTATCAAAATATTAAGCTAAGATTCACTAAGCTTTGGTAGGTGCAAAGTGTCATTCCAAGAACCTTATAAACTTTCACTCACTCAATACTCACCACACCTTCAAGAGATAGGAACTATTACTGTGCCAATTTTACAAACGGGAAAACTAAGATTCAGAGAGGTTAAGTAACTCACCCAAGGTCATGATAACTAGCGAAGCTAGGGCTCAGACACTCTTATTTCAGAAACTGGCCTTTAAATAATCTGCTAGTTATCTACCCCTTCCTCAAATACGCACAGAGAGAGAACAGAAGGCCAACACAGTGACAAGCGAGCAGAAGGTGGAAACAGTGAGGAGGACAGAGGACCCGCAATTAGAACGATACATGCAGAGTCAGGCTCCAGCAGACTGAGAACCATGACTCTTAACTAAAAGGGATGTAAGAGAACATTTAGTGTCAAAGAAATGAAAATCTCTGTATAATAAAAATCCAAACCACTGAGCATAGTCTGAGCAATATTCAATTTGAGAAAATTCCATTATAATGAAATAATTTGAACACTCTCCTGAAATTTGTTTCTATTAAGAAATCTGATCCATAGCTCATTCTCTTACTGTCCTTTCCAAAAAAAAAAAAATTAAGTAACTACCACTAGCCCTGGACTTACATACATAAACTAATTTAATCCTTGGCACAACTCAGAAAGCAGACATTATTTTTCATGTTTTATAGATGAAAAAAATCATTATAATCTGTTTAAATAATCTGCTCCATCACAGGTAAACTGACCTCACAGTTAATATTCTTTCCAATCTATAAGAGTCACAGAGAGCACTAAAGCAGGTTTTCTTACCACTGGCCTGAATGCTTTTTTCCTAGATTTAAGTCAAAAATCTATGCTTTCAAAATATGCATTTGCTTTAAATTTTTCCTATCTAAAATTATTTTTTATTAAAACATCTTGATTTTTTAAACTGCAACCTTGACAGTTTTCTAGTTTTTAACTTCACCTGATCTTTAAAAATAACACTTAAAATTCACCTCATTGTTTGTTGCCTGTACCTGTGTTATGCTAAGATTTTAGCCATCTGAAAGCTTCATGCTTCTCTTCCTGATCCTTAACAAAGACACAAAATCTCTCCATTCTTGTGTAGATATCTATTTAGGATGGAATGTATCCTTTAACAATTTTACTTTTTCTTGAATGCATGCCCTTTCTGCTCCCAAAATGTATAAACTCACGCCTGTCTGTCCAATTTATTGTGCCTATTTTAAATTATCATCAGAATACTGAGCCATAAAAATATACAAAACACCACATGTGGTTGAACTGACTGTCCTAAGGTATAAAACAGTGAAAAAGCATGGGCTTCAGAGTCATATCTGAGCCCCTAACCTAGCTTTGACCCTGCGTGGATCACTTTAACTTCTCTTAGCCTCAATCACCTCAGGTATAAAACAGAATACCATCTGCTCAAAGAGTTACAGTAAGGATTAAGTGAGAGGTACATAAAGTACCTAGTGTCAATAAACAGCTGTGGCAGTGAGAAACACTCTACACAAAATCATTTCTCTCCTCCTGACACTGACTTCAAAAAGGAAGGGCTCTGTGCCAAACACTCCCGATTCACCAGCTCACTCATCACCCAGCAGTCTTGGTAAGCAGGTCTCTAATGCTGTCATCTAAGAAGGCATCTGCCACACTGCCCCATGTGAAAGACAATCCAGGTCTTTTTCCTGATCTTAATCTCCAGCACTAAGTCACAGATAATTTCCCTTTGAGCATGACTCCCAAGCCAGTAATTCACTCACTGTCAATAGTATATGCTTCTTTTTAAGGTCAAGTAACGAAAATTTTTGCCTACTATTTTATTATTCTGTCCCTACTCTGCATATTTATTACTATGTAGTGGAAGCACTTAACCAAAAGACCAAGGCCCTGATACCTGTGACAAATACAGCTCAGAGGTACTGTCACGGGAAAAAGATATGAATTGGAACCTACAGCTGCTAAGTCAGAGGCTCAGTTATAAAGTGCTTATTTTACAATGCCAAACATTAAACTAACTACAGGTGTAGTTTGCTGAACCCCCAAATATGAAAATGACTTCCCAAAGACTGTCAAAAATAATTACTATGGAGAGGCACTTGGTCAAAGAGCAAGTTGAGTAGTAGGGTTTCTTGTATGTCATTGTGCCCAGCGTGTGTGAGTGTACAAACGTGTCCTGTACATGTGCAGAGATGACAGAGGAAATGGGATCAAATTCAGCCTAATAGTAAGCTGTGTTATTAGGCTGAATAAAGTGCTAAGAAGATGCTTTACTTCAAAAAGTAGACAGGTAAACTGTTGGAAATTATGTAATTATTAGGTAAAATTAACAGTAATTTACAATTACATATCACTTTGTAATTTACAAGCTGTTAAATATACATTGGATTTAATAGCCTGAAATAAACTGAATTCTTTTGCCCTCCCATTTCCCCTCCATCAAGGAAGAGCTAAGGAACACTGGATCCAGGAAGATTATATAAATGCATCAATCTATACAACACCGTAAAGAATAAAGGAGACGAAACAGAACCCTGGAGCGGGTCACAGGGATTTAAAGGAAGGAAAAGACTAGAATGTTAAACATGAGGAAGGCCCAGGGGTCTCAGGAGATTCAGGCAACAGATGGGGCAGTTTGTGTTCACTATGGAAAAGGAGGGGCACACAGCATGTGTTCCACAGTATAACATGGAAAGGTCATAACTGAAGAGCTGGAGTCGAACTCTGCGGTTTCTGAGAACACAAGTCGATGACCACCAACCACGGCTTCTGAATGAACTCAAAATTCAAGGTTCAAAATTCTGGTTGCAATGGAGGGCATCCTTGGCCCTTGGAAATTTATCAAAGGTCATTTGAGGAGCTGCAATTTTACACAGTGGTAGCCTCCTGGGAAACATCTACTCCATCAATCAAGTGTAAGATCTCACAATTGTGGAAAAGGAGTTTCCGAGCGGGGACGAGCACTATCGATGGGAAGCCGACACCTGGGCCATCTCCTGGAGATTCCTGCTGAAAGGATGGCAAGTGTTTCTCCAGAGAAAGCACTTGCCCGGGTATGACTCAGGGCCGGGCAGGAATTCACACTATGAATCCGGGTGGTGGGAAGGCGGAGAAGTATGCCTACAAAGATCAAAGAGCCAGGAATGGAAAACACACTACAAACCTTCCCAGTGGGCAGGCTGCCTCCCCACAGACAAGAATTAATCAAGGAGACAAAACAACACCCTGGATGCCACCAGCACAGGCAAAGCAAAAAAGAAAAAAAGAGAAAGAAAAGAAAAAGTGTGGTTAAGTACATACATAACAAAGAGCAGCAGAGACAGGCCAAAAAAGAAAGAGGAAAAGGAGCAATGTTCACACCAAGGCGGGTGCTGGCAGCTCCCCCTGATGCTTCTCTAGAGCATTACAAGTTGCCTCATCTCAGCTGCCAACTGCACCATCCAAATGACAAAGGAGACTCGGTCTAAGTGTGAGACTGCTACTGCTCGGGTGAAGCAGGATTACTGTCGGGTTGACTCACTGAAATGTACTGGCAGTGAGTCATGCCTTGAGATCAAGTCTCTGAAATTCTGCCTGCTTGCAGATGAATTTAGGGATCTTAAGAGATGAGGGATTACTCAACGAAGATTTTAGCCTATCTTAAAAAAAAAAAGGCATTTCTTCTTCCAAGAAAAATGGGAAACTCTCAGATACAGGGGCACAGAATTACCAGGAAGAAAAGTGTCTGGTTGTGGGTAGGAGGCCCTAGAGTCCCTCTCATAAAAAAGCGAAAGATAGGGAAATTGAGAACTTGCAAAGCACCAGCAAGTTTCCCTTTAGTAACAGGGAACAGATGCCCCACAAAAGCAGGAAACATTAACTGAGGATAAGGAGTAGAATCTCTCCTCTTGACATACCCAAAGGAAACCCACTCCCAGAGGAGATGACCTTAAAGATTGAGGACTCAAGAGGTTCTAAGACCTGGAAATTGAGCCACACTCAGAGACCTCACACCTACTCAAAAACAAGGAAATAAAGAAACCCTAATAGGTAAACTGAATAATAAGAAAGGCAATCCTTACCCAGTGAGACCAGGTTCCCATAATTCTCTAACATCACTTCTCTGTAGAGAGCCCTCTGAACAGGGTCCAGGCATCCCCATTCCTCTCGAGTAAGGTGCACAGCCACATCCTCGAATGTCACAAATTCCTGAAATAACACAGCCTGGCTGCTCTGGCGAAGGCGGCCACCACAGCATCACGGCCAGAGAACAAAGATGACACAGAGGGTCTGCAGTGTGCATTTACGTTGGAAAGGAGGGAGAACAGAGGAGCATCTTGGGAATAGGTTCCACAACGCTTTAACATCTAATAAGCACCCATGATAGCACCAAGGATAAAGGAACAGTGTTTACTGGTGGTATTGGGGAGACGGAAAGGTGGTTTCTGTCAAGTCCAGGTCTCTGAGGATGACAAGCACCCAACCTGGGATCTGCTACTAAAAAAAGATCTCCAGGCAAGGCTTATGGATGGGATGAGGAACAGGGCCACATTCAATCAGCAGCAATAGTCCCTGAGGAAAAGCAGAGGGTTCCTCAGCTCACCTGGTACCTGGCTGTCATGAGCGCAGCTGCCTGGTCTCCTGGGCTTCCCTCGTGGGGAAGAGAAGACACCTGGGGAACAGGTGGAGCTGAGGGAGGAGAAAGGAGCCAAGAGTGAGGGCAGCCCTTCCCAGGGCGCCCTCACAAAAGAGAGTCAGTGGGACCCTTCTTCACATTGACATTACAGTAAAACCAACGCATGTTTATCGGATATTGAGTTTGTCCTGCACCATTTCAACACCTGCACACCCTCCTTCCACATGTTTAGACCCATGATTCAGGATTTTATTATGAAATCTCATATTGCACTATATCCCCATGTCATGACATAAATGTCATGTCAAAAAAGTGAGCACCGTTACCTGTTTTGCAGATGGGCAAAGCCAAGCATAAAGGTTTGCAGTGATTCATCCAAGGCCATGGTTATTTAGTAGACTTCTGACCCTCTCCCAGACACTGCTCTGTAAACTTTTGAGAATGAGCACCGTCTCTGCAACCAGTGTGTAAAGCCCCCAAGAATAAGTAAGGAATGGTCATCTGTTTCCTCATAATCCTTTCTACACTCGAATAATGCCCCACAGCACTCAAAAGACCATGGCATTCGGTTGGTGTTCCTGACACATAGGTTACTTCAGGCACTGCAGTTGGCCACAAGTGAATCTCAGACAAACTTCATACAAAACAAAGGGAGTACAAGACAGATCAATCTATCTCTGTAACACATAAAAATGTTATTTTACAGTCTGTATGTGATATGTATACATTGCTCCAAGCCCTGGGCTTAACCAAGGAATTAAATGGTTGCTTTCTTGATCAAAATTAGAGCAGTCAAAAACACTGCAGTTGCAACATAATGGCAGCTGGTAAAGCACAAAAGGTCAAGGAGGGAAGAAACTAAGTTAAAGGAACAGGGGTAGAGACAGACCCTAAACCTAAGAGGAAGTGAAAGCGAGGCAAGGACTGTGAGGGGCGGCAAAAGCAGCATTTCTTCTAACTTATTCTGAATGTGGTACCTGGGATGAAGTGAAAATTATATGAAAGAAAAAAGCCTAAATAGAGTGAGTGAAGACCACTCTGCCTATTAAAGAAAGACAGGCTGACCTCCACAGAGGGGCCCTGATCAGGACTGAATTGAGCCACATCCGTCCCTCCCTTCTAGACCTCCCTCTAGGGGCCATCCTCTCATTGAAGCCCCTGGCCTCTCTCATCCCAGGCCCAGGAGCCCCTCTACACTCCCATTCTCCTGGATGGAAGTGTTCTCTCTGCCTTACCCCCAGTGAGTCCCTGTTCCATGTCGGTGTCCTGCAAGAACCGAGGCTCTGGGGACAGACCGTCAGAGTTGGTCTCCAAGGACTGAAACTGGACCACTGGAGATTCTGCTGCTTCCTGGGCTGATATCTCCTCCATCCCTGTTCTGGAGGACAATGACCATCACTGTGGAGTGAAATGAGGAGAAATTTATTATAACAAGTTAAAATAGCCCATCATTTGACACCCTCAGGACTTAACAAAGTATCTTAGACACTGCAGACACAGTGAAAATAGTTAATAACAATTAACCACCTAAATATAGAGCAGGAAAAAAAGTTGACATCATTCACTTTCAGATATTTAAGAACCGTGTCATATGGTCCAAGTTTGCAGGTTTATTTGAACTCCACTAATTCTGAACTTGTGGAATTTTTAAAAATAAAGACAAGACAATTTAATAGCGTAGAGATTTCTGTAGAAATTCAAAATACCTGAAATTTACAAACTTCTTTCAAGGATCAAGTGTGTACCCAGAGAAACACATTAATTCTAGAGAAATGCATTATTACTCGTTATTTTTTAAAGCAGGACCCTAAGGAATTACTTGGTAAACACTCTGTCAGCCCATTCTGAATTACTGAGTGGCCCTGAGTGAGTGAGTGAGTGAGTGAAAGTCGCTCAGTCGTGTCCGACTCTTTGCGACCCCGTGGACTACAATGGGATTCTCCAGGCCAGAACACTGGAGTGGGTAACCTTTCCCTTCTCCAGGGGATCTTCCCAACCCAGGGACTGAACCCAGGTCTCCCGCATTGCAGGCGGATTCTTTACCAGCTGAGCCACAAGAGAAGCCCTGACTGAAGACTAAATTCCACTTTAGGGGTCAGACCCTTTGATAACTCAGACTAGGTGGGCAGGCCTCTTCCCACGACCCTGACAGTAACCCAGGGAAGGGCTGAGACTCAAACAGGTCGGACTGGTTGTCCTTCACACCCAAGGACGCGGTAGGGCCCCGTCCCTCTTCCACACCCTCAGAAAGGGCCCTCACGCCCTGCCCTCAGGAGGCCTCGCCCGGCGCTACCCTCCTCCCACTTCTCTGCTCTGTCAAGAAACGGTCCCCAAAGGGCGAAGCGGGCCCCGGAAACCCATCTCACAGCAGGCCACGATCACTGGGTCCTGATGGCCGGGCCCTCCGTCAGCCGGGCGTCGGGGCGAACCCTGACTGAAGAGAAACGGGTTGTCGTACCCCGGCCCTGCGCGCTTCTGGGGACGGGAACCGCCGTCAGCCGGAGCCAGGAGACTCCTGCTCCTCCCCAGGAGGCTAAACAAGGCGCCGACCCAACGCGACCTCAGGACGGCTTCCGGGGACTCACCAGGGTGGAGGGGCTGGCCGGGCGGCTATCGCGTCGCGGACACCCGTGCTCTCCAACCTGCCCCAGGGTTTTGAGGGGTCTCTCTAGACCGCTCGGAGGCTGCGCTTCTCACTGGCACTTCCGGAGGCGGAGCCCGACGGCGGGGGCAGGGCGGGCCCCGGATGAGGGCCCCGGATGAGGGCCCCGGATGAGGGCCCCGGATGAGGGCCCCGGATGAGGGCCCTAGGAAACCGAGGCTCGTTTCCGAGGCTTTTACCATGTCCTGCTGCCGGTCTCACCCTCCTGCTGACCCTGACTGGCCACTCTAGCCAATACACCGATAGTGATCGCAGCCGACCCGGATTTGGGAAGGCGCCCCCGCTGGCCCATCCCTGGCTCCAGCCAACACTCAAGACTCATCGCAGGGTGGTGGCCCTTTGTTTGGGGGTGGGTGGGTAGGAGGAATGAGGACGAATGGCCGACCTAGTGGTCCGACTTCCATGAATCAGCGGGTCGGGAACTAGCTCAAGGGTACAAACCACTCTGATTAAAGCCAGTGTTGAAGGCGCTTCGGTAATGTGAGGACCTCAGAAAATCCTAGGATTGAAACATAACACGATTCTTGGGGGAAGGTAGGGGCACTGAGCAAGCTGGAGTGGGAGAGAGAGACTGGAAAAGTGTTGTGTTCCTGATGCAAAGGGCTGTGCAGAAGCAAGGATGGATAGAGCAGGAGCATGTGAACAGGCAGTCCCAGGGCTGGCACAAAAGCCCTTGGGGCATTGTGATCTCCTGGATCCTTAGGGAATGTGATGTCCTGTGGTTGAGCTAGGTCCTCCAGGAACTGGCAAATTTCCTAAAGAAAATAAACAGTGATTTGAAGGGGACTTTAGATACTTTTCCTTTGTTTAGGCTCACAAATCAAATATTACCATTTAATGCTGTTTGACATTTCCAATTAAAAATAAGAAAAATCAAGTGTGACAGTCTCCGTGCCCTTTCAAACTACATGAGCCTCTGGGAAACTCATATGCCTTCCCTTCCTTTCCACCTTGAGTATCTCAGGGATCTAAAACAACTTCTTTCTATGACATAGTCTTTCTAGCCTACAGTATTTGTCACAATGAAGTCAGCATCACAGATAGGAAATTTGCTGTTTTTGAAAAAAAAAAATAAAGCACTGCTTAGTCAATTGCTTGTTGGACAGCTCCAGTTGAAAACTTTTTGTGTGTTGAACAGAACTATACCTCCTGTTGATGTCTGCTGTTCCTATTGAGATCCCTGAGACAATAGATGACACATTACTTCCTGCTTGTCATTAACAGCTTAGTAAGAACTAGGTCGTTTGCCCAATGGGCAACAAGTCAAACACTGAGAAAGTGAGATTTGCAGCAGAGAGTTTATTCACAAGACAGCTGAGTGAGGACATAGGAGAACAAATCTCAGATCTACCTCCCTGTAGGTGAGGGGCGTGAGATTTTTATGGGATAAAGAAGCAGGGGTCTTAGATGTGGAGAAAAGTGAGGTAATCAGTGTTCTACACAGGCCTATCAGTTACAGGGTTCATAATGGAATGTGTGTTACAAAATACTAGCACTTAAGGACTTCCTTAGTGGTCCAGTTGTTATAGCCACGCTTTCCGGGAAACAGACTCACTCAGAAGGACAATGCAGATAGTGGAGTGCACTTTATTACGCCGGCAGGCCCAAGGCAGAGTCTCCTCTTAGCCAAGGACCCCGTCCAGCATTTGTGAAAATCTTTTATACCCCATGCGTACGTGTCTAAACCCACCACCTACCCCATGTGTACGTGTCTTAACCCACCACCTACCCCATGTGTACGTGTCTTAACCTACCACCTGCCCCATGTGTACGTGTCTTAAACAGTCAATAGTCAATAAGCCCGCAGTTACATTCCAACCAGTTAATAATCGATAAGCCTGTGATGACATCTTGACAGATACGAAAAAAGTTTATGACCTGTCCGGAGACAGGTGTGATTACGGTATGCTTCCTGTTAGGCAATGAGTAGCCTGGATGTGATCTTCAGGATTCCTCTGTCTGGAGGGGGTCTTATCCTTCCATTGTCGTCCTCACAGGCACTAAGCAGGGAGTTCAGAGTCCACTGGAGAGGCAGTCGAGCACAGCCAGCACGGACAGGCCTGAGATGGAGTTCAGGCCCTATGAATTCCTTCTTCACAGTGGTTAAGACTCCTCGCTTCCAATGCAGGATGCCTGGGTTTGATTCCTGGTCAGGGAACTAGATCTCACATACCACAGCCAAAAGTTCAAATGGCACAACTAAAGATCCCAAGAGCTGCAACTAAAATTTGGAGCAGCCAAATAAAAATAGTATAAGGTGAACAGTAAAAGGTGTAATTACTGTGATTGCATTTGACAGCCAAAATGCCTCAAATTGTAATTCCACTATTATCACTCAGAAAACTCCCTGGATACATTAGCCAAGCTCAGAATCTTATAACTATTTAGTATTGGAAAGAAAAATTGCTCCCCAATGAACAAATATTTGAAAATACCATTGACTGAAAAAAAATGCACAACTTAAAAGTTGAGATTTATGTTTCATTTGATGGACAAAACTGGGAACCTAAAGCCTGGAAAACAGCCTCTCAGGTGACTCTGAGGGACTGCTCTAAAGATGTTAGGAAGAAGCCAGATTATGTAGGACTTTGCAACAAAAATCAGGTAGCCAGAACATCAAAAGACTACTGTTAATTAAAGAAAACCAGACATCTCACATTAATGATTTTAGTGCCCTTCTATATGTGAGAAGATGCAGGAGTCTGGGCTCCTTGAAATCACTACTTTGATATGCACCTTAACTTTCCGAGGCCACCTTAACTTTTTGCTGATCCCAAATCCCCTCAGGGTGAAGTTGGGGTCGCTGCTGTGGCTGCAGGTTTGCTGGCCACAACTTCTTTTGTTTACTGCTCTGGCAGGCAACCTTTTGCCACACGACCATTCAAGCAGCAATACCCAATCAGGGTACCCAGAGAGGCAACCACTTTGGTTTTGTGAAACCACAGTGCATCCTTAACTTCACTTTGATCTTCTATCTACATTTTTGCCTCAGTTCCTCTGCCATAGACACAGACACACAATCACTATTGTTTGATAATACCTAGAATTATTACGATACCTGCCATCAATAAGAAAAAGTAGAATTGTGTAAGTTCCTGAACAGGAAGTACAGAGTGAAATTTAACCCCCGTTTTCCCCACCGGAAGAAGCTGAGCTAAGAAAAGACATCCCCGAAGCCCGAACCATGAATTGGGGAGCACGAACCAAAGTCCTCCGGCTTTCCTAGCGAGGACCACCCCCGCACCCCCCAAGGCGCAGCGCAGACCCGGAAGGCGGGTGTTGACGCACGTCCGGTTTTTGTGACACTCTGGGTTCTGGCGAACAGAGGGACGGGGAACAGGTCCACTGCCCTTTGATCCCCAGAGTCACCTCCCTTTTCTATCCCAGCACCCCAGGCTTCTCCGGGGTTCACGGTGAGACGCGGGTCCGGCCGGGGCGGAGGGGCGGGGACGCAGGTGGACGTGTAAAACCGTGTTCCGCGATCCCGCTCACCACGCCCGTCTCCGAACGGGGTGGAGGGTCGTGTCCCTGTCCTTGGTTCCAGCCTCCGCCGCAGAAAGCGCCGTCTCCCTGCAGAGACAGCCGCGGATCCTTGGTTTCTGGATTGGGATGAGATACCTCTGGGTCCGAGAGGCGGCAGCCTGCGTGCCCCATCCTCGTCCTTGGTTTTCACCCCCCGAGGGGTCGGGGACCAATGACTCTAGTCTAATTTCTGTGCTCCCGGGCTTACCCCATTTCCTTTCCTTCTGGTGAGGGCTTTTTTTTCCTGGTGATCTCCAGATGTAAAATGAGGAAGACCCCAGAGGCTACCAAGATCCACATTTTGTTTTGTTGTTTAGCGGACAAGTTTGTTAAGCCTTGTGTTTACAGATCATACGCTCACCCTCAAATCCACCACCGTGAATGGCGGTGATTAAAGAATGTTTGACGCCTAGTGAATAAAGTGATTCGAGTGCAACAGGAAAAGGTTACATACACTTCACGCTCTTCCTTTCCGTTTCTGAAGGGTTTTTTTAAAGGAGTGATTTCTGATAGAACACCAGGTGAATTTTTCAATTGTGGGAGGAAAATGTGCTTGACCTGGAGGGCTGAGTAGTGAAGAGAGTTTGTGGTGGTGCAGTGGAAAATGCGTTGGGTCACTTGAAGACTGGTCACCACCAGCCTCTCTCTGCCACTGTTTTGCAGGATGCTCTTCGACAAACACAAAACCTGGAATTGATCCTAAGTAAAACAGTCTCCAAGGGCCCACCCAACTGGACATTCATTGATAAAGGGAAATTAACTGAAAAATCCAGCTTGACCAAACCTAATGCCCCATCTCCATTTCCTGAAGCACCGCCACTATGCACAAAGTCACTGTTACTAATGAGAGACACTGTTAAGTGGCAGAGGCCCAAAGAAAACACTTATACAGGCCTGTGCTAAACAGATCATTTGCAATCAATAAATAAGTTATGGAGAATACATGGTAAGCAAATCACTGAAACCTTAATATTTTTGGAGAAATAGGTTGGTTACACACTGTGGTGGGAGACATAAATAACTTACCATGGACACATAATTTATTTTTCTATTTTAAACCTGTGCTGCTGTTAACATTCCTCCTGTTCTTACTCAGGTATTTCGTAAATAACCTGACAATATAATGGCATCTCTTAATTTCTAAATGACAAGCCCTTCCAAGTATTGAAATGCCATGCCTATAATGAATTTGTTGAACATTCTACAAACGGGCAAAAAATGTTGACATTATATTCATTTAAACAAGTATTTTAAAAAATATCTCCTGGTTGCAAGTAACTATGTTAAGGGCAACTTCAAGAAATGCAAAATAAAGCCTAGTCTTTCTACTGCTTCTTGCCTAGAATATGAGCAAGAAAACACTCCAGGAAGGCCTGACCAGGTCCTGATCTCAGCCCTGTATCTTTTGAGTTTCCCTTGCTTATAGTCTTCATTTTGATTCACTGGGAGAGAAGGCCTCTAGGAATGTGTTATTCCACATACCCCACTTTTAAATCTTTGATCCTATCTCAAAAACCAAGATTTCTTTCCCTTGATCTTAAAATACCTGAAATAAGATTTTTCAGATGATAGATCACTAAAACTGAAAGAAAGTGAACAAAGAAAATATAATAGTTGGAAGATGAAGAGCAGCAACACAAATGATGACAGAAAATATAAATGCTATAAGATGACTATCAGGAAAGCTTAAATGGGTTTTGATACTTCTTTAAAAATAAATATTTTCGTTTTTTTCCTCGGTGCTCCAGTGGTGGTCTTGAACACCAAACTTCGGCGATCACTTTGTAACTGACTAGATGGCAGTGTAGCAGCATAGTCAGGAGCCTGAGCTTCAGACTTGGGTTGAGTACTGGATCCACTACACTATGTTGTTAGACACATTATTTAATCTTTCTTAGCTTTTAAAATAGGAATAATAACTGTGTGCTTCATTAGGTTTCCATGAGAATTAAATGAGCTATGTATGCAAGGTACCGAAACTGTCTGGTACACAGCTGACATGAATGACAGTTATTCAGCATTGACATGTCACACCATTGGATTTCATGAACTGTCTTCACAGATGAGGTGTAAGCCCCATAGCAATACAATATTACCTTTTAATACTGCTACTAAATTTTTCAACCTGCAGGATACCCAAAACGGAGCTCATAAAACATATAGGACAAAAAGGGAAGTCCTGCAGACAGACCCTGTTTGGATTAATGAGCCAGTTCTTTCAACCGGAACAATGACTGCTGAATCCAGGAAAGCTGCAGATTTGTCTCCTCAGGCTACCCGAGACACGGAAGGCATAGTGATAGTAAAAGTGGAGGAGGAAGAGGAAGACGATGAAGAAGACCATTTTCCAACAGAAAGAAGTAACATAGTTATCACCCCAATTTCCTAGTCGTTCCACAACTATGAATGAGAGAGCCTTGTTATCATCATATTTAGTGGCGTATCGAGTAGCAAAAGAGAAAATGGCTCACACAGCTGCTAAAAAAATTATTCTCCCAGCATGTATGGATATGGTACGTACCATCTTTGACGATAAATCAGCTGACAAATTAAGAACTATACCTCTTAGTGATATTACAATATCTCGTCGAATCTGTACTATTGCAAAACATTTAGAAACAATGCTTATGACACGGCTACAGTCTGGTATCGATTTTGCAATCCAACTTGATGAGAGCACTGATACTGCAAGTGGTCCCACACTCTTGGTGTACGTCAGATATGTGTGGCAAGATGATTTTATAGAAGATCTGTTGTGCTGTTTAAATTTAAGTTCACAGGTAACCGGATTAGATGTATTCACTGAATTAGAAAAGTGCGTTGTTGGTCAATATAAATTAAACTGGAGAAACTGTAAAGGAATCTCAAGTGATGGAGCAGCAAATATGGCTGGGAAACATAGCAGACTTCTTGAAAAATTGTTAGAAGCCACCCGCAACAACGCTCTTCGGAATCATTGTTTTATTCACCGAGAAGCTTTAGTATCCAAAGAAATTCCGCCAAGCCTAATGGACGTATTGAAAAATGCAGTGAAAATTGTTAATTTTAGTAAAGGAAGCTCAATGAATAGCCGACTTCTTGAAATATTTTGTTCAGAGATCGGCAAGACCCACACCCACTTACTGCTTCATACAGAAGTTCGTTGGTTGTCTCAAGGAAAAGTATTGAGCAGAGTATATGAACTCAGGCATGAGATTTACATCTTTCTCATTGAAAAGCAATCTAATTTGGCACATATTTTTGAAGATGATGTTTGGGTAACAAAATTGTCATATTTAAGTGATATTTTTGGCATTTTAAATGAATTAAGTTTGAAACTACAAGGGAAAAACAATGATATATTTCAGTATCTTGAACACATTTGAGGATTCCAAAAGATGTTATTGTTGTGGCAAACTAGACTTAAAAGTAATCATCCTAGCTACTATATGTTCCCTACATTGTTGCAACACATTGAAGAGAACATTATTAATGAAGAATGCTTAAAGGAAATAAAATCAGAGATATTAATACATCTCACTTCTTTGTCTCAAACCTTTCATCATTACTTTCCAGACGAGAAATTTGCATCATTAAAGGACAATATCTGGATAAAAGATCCATTTGCTTTTCAAACCCCAGAATCGATCATTGACTTAAACTTGGTGCCTGAAGAAGAGAATGAATTATTGCAGCTCAGTTCGTCATTCACGCTGAGGAATTATTATAAGACATTAAGTTTATCAGCATTCTGGATTAAGATTAAAGAGGAATTTCCACTGCTAAGTAGAAAGAGTATATTGCTATTATTACCATTCACATCTACCTATTTGTGTGAACTAGGATTTTCGATCTTGACACGATTAAAAACAAAAAAAAGAAACAGGCTTAATAGCGCACCTGACATGCGTGTGGCCTTATCTTCGTGTGTGCCTGACTGGAACGAACTGATGAACAGGCAAGCACACCCATCACATTAAATACAATCTTTATGAACTCAAGTTTTTGTACTTTCATAGGTATTCTTTGTGTATTGTATTTAAGTATTAATAAGATGATTAGAATTTACTAGGTTTCATTTTCCTATATAGTTAAATATTGCTTTTTGACATTTGTTTGTTACATGAATATAGGCATATGCAGGATAATGATGTAAAATATATTTCTATGAATTACCATCAATTTTTTAAAATAGTGCTCTTAACACTCTTAGTTTTATACTCCAGTCTGTCACCTTGTCTACTGCTGCTGCCTTGCTTCTTGTAGGCAAAGCCCCTTTCAGGTTCAGTTTCTCGCCATCTATGTGCCTATGTGCTCTTCCTTGCCTGTTTTTTGTTTGTTGGCTGCATTGGGGGTTTTTTTTGGCAGTGCCATAGAGATTGTGGGGTTGTAGTTCCCTAACCAGGGATCAAACGCAGGTCTCCTGCATTACAAGGCGGATTCTTAACCACTGAACGACCAGGGAAGTCACAGTTTCTGTTTATTTTTGCTATTATTTTCTGTTTAAAAAAATTCAGCTTTATTGAGATTTGATTTACTTCTAGTAATATTCACCCCTTATGGTGTATGGTTTGGTGTATGGTTGAGTCTTGACAGAGGTATACAACTGTGAAATCACCCCTACAATCAAGATATAAAACATATCCTTCATCCCCAAAAGATCTTTCATGGCTTTGTTGTCAGTCCTTCTCTTGTATTACTGATGGTTTTGTCTTTTCCAGAATGTCATGTATTTGGCTTTTTTCTCTTAGCATAATGCTTTTGCAATCTGTCCATATTATCATATGTATCAGTAGTTTAATAGTGAGTAATGTTCCATTGTATGGATGTGTATCAATTAGTTTTTCAGTTCTTCAGTTGATAGACATTTTGTTTTTTTTATTTTTTTACTATTATGAACAAAGCTGCTATAAATATTTGTATACAGGAATTTGTGTGGACATATATTTCTTTGGTAACAGCTAGCAGTGGGATTATTGGCTCATATGATAAATATACATTTAATTTTATGCATTTCCTCCAGCTATCTGTGAAATTTATAGTTCCTCTATATCTGAGTCAGCATTTTGTATTGTCAGGTTTTTATTTTAGCTATTGTATTAAGTTTAATAGTATCTCATTATGGCATTAATTTCCATTTCCCTAATGGATAATCATTTGAGCATCTTTTCACGTGTTTATGGCTGTCCATATCTTCCTTTGGTGAAGTTCAAATCTGTTGCACATTTTAAAAACTCAAGTGTCTTATTCATGAATAAGAATTATTTTTAGATATTCTGTATACAAGTGATCACACCCGTGTTTTACAAATGTTTTCTCCCAGTCTGTGGCTTCTCTTCATTTTCTTAACAGTGTTTGAAGAGCAAAATTTTAAAATTTTGATCAACTTCAGTTATCAAGTTTTTTTTTTATATGGTTCATTCTTTGTGTGTTCTGCCTAAGAAATCTTTGCCTAATCCACGGTCACAAATTTCTGTTTTCATCCAGCTGTTTTATAGAAGTTTTAGATTTTACATTTAGGTCTATGATGCATTTTGAGATGATCTTTGTAAATGGTTAAAGGAGATTAAAGAGACATGACAATTAAATGCAATGTATTACTTTGGATTGAATGTTTCACTAGAGAGAAAAAAGCTATAAAGGGCATAATTAAGTCCATTGTCAAAATGGACGCCCACCCCCAGGGACCTAACAGAGGTCTGCTGACTTTACCTCAAGATCCCAGTCAAGTCTGGTAAATGCAAATGGGGACAGGGCATCCAGTAAACACACGTGCCCGGCGCTCGTCCTCCCACTGCCCGCTGCCCTGCCCCGGGGCCTCGAGGCAGGAATCACTGCTAAAGGCTGCCCAAGCGCGGCCAGACCTGCCTCACATGCACCCAACCTGGACTCACGCAGAAGTGGTGGTGAGGTGCCTGGCCCTGGCTTAGAGGTCCTGAAATCGAGGATTTTTGATATGAGAGATGGAGTTACAGGTGAGTGACGGCAGAACGTCTAACAGACCTTCATATATATTTCACACGTATCTGTGAAACGCACCTAGAAGAGTGCCTCACGTATTAGGAAGTGCTCCACATGTGTCTGTGAAAGAAGTAGGAAAGGAAGAAAGAGAGGAAGGGTTATAAGTGAGTGATTTCAACTAAGTGAGGGATTGTAGAGCAGAGGGAGGCAGAAGTAACCAAATAAGGCTTAATAGAAGAGCTGAATACAGACAGACTATAAAGTGAACATTCAGAACCGGCCATCTCAACATGGCCTATGAAAACACGTTACTTATGGGTTGTTTAGACAGAGTCCCTCAAGCATCCCTTCTGCTGTCTTTGCCTTTGACCTCTCTCAAGTCCTGTATTCAGACATACTGTGCTTCAGCCTAGCCTAATGAAATTGTTCCAACCATCCCCGCCTCCAGTGGCAAATCCCATTTCAAAGCTAACACCTTTACTTCTTAGTTTTTCCTTTAGATTCTAAGATGAAAGAAAAAAAGAATGAAAAGGCTTCAAGACAGAAAGTGGTGGGGGGAAAGTGAAACTTCCAGGACATTATTAGGAGAAACCAAACAGCATGCCAATGATAATGGGCAAGGCTGTGAAAATTCAGGCAATGAGGAAATGCTTAGGGAGACCTGGGAAAATAACCCAGAAACAATATTTCTGTTGTCTTCATAAACGACAGAGGGGAGAATGGGAAGAGTTCTGGCAGAGCCCCTGTGCCATCAGAAGACACAAGCCAGAAGCCCTACCAGTGTAAGGGATGTGAGGAAAGCTCTAGCCAGGGCAGACCTGGGAGTCCACAGCCAGGAGACACTCCAAGTGGGCAAGAATAGCTTTAGTCCTGGGCATGCCTCGCCGTGCCCCACACGAGGGAGATGCCACATCACTGCCTTGACTATCAGAAAACCTTTCATGCACCACCCAGAAGGTGCATCAGAGAATCCACACTTAAAAAAAAAAAAAAAAAAAAAGCACAAAATGTAATTACAGTGGCAAAAGCTTCATACAGAGCTCAGTACCCTCATCACCACCAGGTGACGACACTGAGGAGAAACCCCGGTTCTTGTGGAGAACGTGGGAAAAGCTTCAGGTAAAGCTCATGCCTGGAAGAGCACCAGAGGAACCAGCCATAGGAGAGACAGACCGGAGAGTGCAGTGTGTGTGAGGCGGCTTCCAACCTCAGCATAACCTTTGTCTGCACAGGAAAGAAACCCTGCAAATCCTGGATGTATGGCACCAGCTTACTTTTACATTACAGAATCTACCTGGGGGAGGACACTCGCCAGCATCAGGCATAGAAGAGGTCTGAGGGCAGATCTTTTACCTGAGATACCAGAAAACTCACAGCTCTGGGATGGTTCAACAAGGAAAAATCCTGCACGATTAGATTACCTTGGTCGTAAACCCTCCAAGGGGTGAGGGGAAGGGCTGACTACAAAGGGGGGTCTGTGGAGCAGAAGGACCCACCAGAGGATGACAGGATGACACGGGGCACGGAGGGGGAGTCACGGGTGAGGGGTGGGCTCTTTAGAATCCCAGGACCGGGGAGAGGATGCAGTCTCCCTGGGAGCTGGGCAGCCGGCACTGCCCTCCAGGGGCCAAGATAGCAAGGCTGAGGGGTGAATCTGATCTCAGGTGGCCTCAGCCTGGAGAGGCTAGGAGCAGGGTTTCAGCTCCTGAGGTCATGGAATGACAGAGCTGAATCCTGGCCACTAGACCAGTGGCTGGTGACAAGGCCCTGGCCCTTTGGCTTTGCAGGAAAGAATTCCCACAAAGAGGGAAAGCAGTGAAACAGTGTTTACTAGGAGGAAAGAGTACAGTACATGCGGATAGACACACAGTGGGCTCGGAGAGAGTCACACCCTTGTGGTAGTTTAAATCACTATTATGGGACATTTCTTCCAGTTTTCCTTTGGCCAATCATTTTGATTTGCCTGCTTCAGAGTCCTTATTTGGTGTATCTCAAGGTCTTCCCTCATATTCGCAGGCATCTCTCAGCCAAGATGGATTCCAGCAGAGAGGCCTATTGGTAGCTTGGCATCACTCCCCTTTTAACCTCCGAGGAACTTTCTAGTCAGGAAGTCTCCTTGACATCGAGAATGAGAAATATGTGGTCGCTTACCTTCTATCTGGGCAGGTCCCAGCCTCCTCTCTCTCGACTGTCCTGCTGTTCTCATCTTGGAGTACTGGTGCACGGGAAATGAATTTTCAACTGCTCACCTTGGGATGGGGGGGTGCCCATCTACCTACTGCCTCAAATCCACCCTTTGCAAGAGGGGAGGCAGAGGTAGTAAAGAATTTAAAGCAGGAAAATGAGAAAGGCAGTGTTTACACAGAATGAAGTCAGAAAATTGCAAGGGAACTTTGAAGTTTCTGAGCAATTTCAAACTCAAAGGAAAAGCTATCCGACCTGTAACAGGAGTGTCTGGATTTACTTGGGATAGGGGCCAATTTCTGAGATTTTAGGTCCGCAGTGATTCCCACACCATGATGATGGAGAGAGGAAGGTGGATGGTGCAGCACAGATTTACACTAGAAGGGAGTGTGATCCTAACTCTGAGCGCTTTGCTTCAGGTCCCTAAAGAAACTGCCCGTTCCTGCGGAGTTGGAGCGGGTTCTTCCAGGGAGGGGTGGGGCGAGGAAAGCCCTGGTCTGAACTGGGAGCTCTGGGCCGGGGCAAGGAAGGGTTCTTTCCTGTACGTCTAAAATGCTCATTTTAAGCTCCTGGCTTGAACAGGTTTAAGATAAAAGCATACAATTCTATGGGCCACTTATGTATAAAACTAAGGTTTTACTTTGCCAACAAAGGTCTGTCTAGTCAAGGCTATGGTTTTTCCAGTAGTCATGTATGCATGTGAGAGTTGGACTATAAAGAAAGCTGAGCACCAAAGAATTGTTGCTTTTGAACTGGGATGTTGGAGAAGACTCTTGAGAGTCCTTTGGACTGCAAGGAAATCCAACCAGTCCATCCTAAAGGAGATCAGCCCTGGGTGTTCATTGGAAGGTCTGATGCTGAAGCTGAAACTCCAATATTTTGGCCACCTGATGCAAAGAGCTGACTCATTTGAAAAGACCCTGATGCTGGGAAAGATTGAAGGCAGGAGAAGCGGACGACAGAGGATGAGATGGTTGGATGGCATCACCGACTCAGTGGACATGAGTTTGAGTAAACGCTGGGAGTTGGTGATGGGCAGGGAGGCCTGGTGTGCTGCAGTCCATGGGGTTGCAAAGAGTCGGACATGACTGAGTGACTGAACTGAACTGAACTGAAGGTGTTTCTGCCTATCATCTTGGAAACAGTCTGAATAAAAAGTTGTTTTTGCCAATAAATAAGCAACTACACCAGATGAAACAAGGAATCCACAACCCAAAGATGACTTGTCTTATGAATAAAATACCACATAAGCAAAGCTATCTATTGTTTTCCCTTAGCACAGGATGAACGGCATGGTGTTGGATAGACAGCTGAGGCACTAACATATAAGTGTGTCTTCTCATTTCCCATTTCCCACTCTACATTTCAGCCAGTGGGTTGGAGTTGGAGAGAAATACCGAGCAAGCATCAGAGGTGTTGAGATCAAAATCCATAACCTGGTACCCCAGGAGAAAAACATCCAAATACAATGTAGAGAGTTCACTTTAAAAAATGCAAATGGAATTTTAAAACTATACATATACATATGACCCAAAGGAAGACTTAAAGGGAAATTTCACACAATCCATATTTTTCTTCTTTATCAGGTATATGGAATCATCAGTTCTGTTGCTCAGTCGTGTCCAATTCCTTGCGACCCCAAAAGTCCGGACTCTTTGGACTGCAGCACACCAGGCTTCCCTATCACCAACTCCCAGAGCTTGCTCAAACTCATGTCCATCGAGTCGATGATGTCATCCAACCACCTCCTCCTCTGTCATTCCCTTCTCCTCCTGCCTTCAATCTTTTCCAGCATCAGGGTCTTTTCAAAGGAGTCAGTTTTTCCGCATCAGTTGGCCAAAGTATTGGAGTTTCAGCTTCAGTATCAGTCCTTCCAATGAATATTCAGGACTGATTTCTTTTAGGATTGATGGTTTGATCTCCTTGCAGTCCAAGAGACTCTCAAGAGTCTTCTCCAATACCACAGTTCAAAAGCATCAGTTCTTCAGTGCTCAGCTTTCTTTATAGTCCAACACTCATGTTGTAGCCACGCATTCCGGAAACAAACTCACTCAGAAGGACAATGCAGATAGTGGAGTGCAGTTTCTTATACCGGTAGGCCCAAGGCAGAGTCTCCTCTTAGCCAAGGACCCCGACCAGCATTTGTGAAAATCTTTTATACCCCGTGTGTATGTATCCGAACCCACCACCCCAAATTCCTTGAGACTTACATAAACTAAGGAAGGGTAAATACAATTCCAATAACCCCATCACTCATGTGCCATGTGCTCAGACAGTTAAACAATTAGCCAATAATCAATAAGCACAAGGTTACACTCCAACAGGTACAGAAAAATTTATGGCCTGTCTGGAGGAAGGGGTGATTAGTGCATGTGTTCTCTTAGGCGATGAGTAACCTGGATATGATCTTCAAGATTCCCCTGTCCGGAGGGAGTCTTATCCTTCTGTTGTCATTTCCATAGACACTAAACACAGAGTTCAGAGTCCATTGGAGAGGTGGCCGAGCATGGTCAGCATGGACAGGCCTGAGATGGAGTCCAGGCCTTATGAATTCCTTCTTCACTCACATCCATACATGACTACTGGAAAAACCATAGCTTTGACTAGACAGACCTTTGTTGGCAAAGTAGTGTCTCTGCGTTTTAATATGCTGTCTAGGTTGGTCATAGCTTTTCTTCCAAGGAGCAAGTATCTTTTAATCTCATGGCTGCAGACATCATTCGCAGTAATTTTGGAACCCAAGAAAATAAAGTCTGTCATTGTTTCCATTGTTTCCCCATCTATTTGCCATGAAGTGATGGGAACAGATACCATGGTCTTCCTTTTTTGAATGTTGAGTTTTAAGCCAGCTTTTTCACTCTCTTTCACTTTCATCAAGAGGCTCTTTAGTTCTTCCTCACTTTCTGCTGTAAGGGTGGTGTCATTTGCGTATCCAAGGTTATTGATATTTCTACTAGCAATCTTGATTCCAGCTTATGCTTCATCCAGTTCAGCACTTTGCATGATGTACTCTGCATATAAGTTAAATAAGCAGGGTGACAATATACAGCCTTGACATATTCCTTGTCCAATTTGGAACCAGTCTGTTGTTCCATATCTGGTTCTAACTGTTGCTTCTTGACCTATATGTAGATTTCTCAGGAGGCAGGTAAAGTGGTCTGGTATTCCCATCTCTTGAAGAATTTTCCAGGTTGTTGTGATCTACACAGTCAAAGGCTTTGGCATAATCAATATAAGAACTAGATGTTTTTCTGGAATTCTCTTGCCTTTTCTATGATCCAATGGATGTTGGCAATTTGACCTCTGGTTCTTCTGCCTTTTCTAAATCCAGCTTGAACATCTGAAAGTTCATGGTTCAGGTACTGTTGAAGGCTGACTTGGAGAATTTTGAGCATTAGTTTACTAGTGTGTGAGATGAGTGCAATTGTGCAGTAGTTTGAACATTCTTTGAACATCTGGAATCATAAAAAAGATTAATTAGTCCTATCAATTACAGTTAACTGCCACTAAGTCTTCTCTTTCTTTGAACAACAGCATTAAGTAGAAAAGTAAATTCTGGATAACATAATATCAGATGAATATTTGTATGCTAAATAGCATATGTGTGTATTATTCATTATATTCAATTTTTTATTTTTTATTTTTTTTGCCTAGTCCAGGGTCGGCTCTCTAAAAAGTCACTCTGGATTCCCAAAAGGAGGGTTTAAAAATACCCAGCTACACAAGGGTTCACTCCTAGAAATTTTGTTAACAATCAGTGGGAAAGGAAAGTACTTGGTGTAAGCATTTTTGAATCCCCTAGCCTATTCTTACAGGAGATTACCGACCTCCAGGGTGTGAGTGAACAGGTCGGGGCGGGACCTGGAAATCACGTAGACCACTCCATCTGCGGTGGTTCATTGGCTCCGACCAGGAGCGCACAGTGCGATGAGACATGAGTGCCCCGCCCCCTTACTCGCACACTCCCCCGCGACCCGCCCCATCGCTTTCCCCGACCAGAGAGTTGCGAATCCTCCGAGGTTCCTAGAAGGTACTCGGGCGGGGACGCTCTGCTCGGCCTGCGCTAGTGATCGGGCGACAGGCACAGGGATCTTCCGCATGGAGCCCTCAGGTGGAGGTTAGCCGAGGTTCCGACCTAATTCCGAGTCTGGCCTGGCACCTCCATAATGGAGGCCAGCTCCATGGCAGCCGCAGGTGCATCCTGAGGACTTCCTGGAGGAGGAGGCGCGGCGGGGGTCGGAGGCGCGGAGGTTTGGGGAGAAAAGAGCTAGTGTGATGGGCGGAGTGGGGTGCCAGGGGAAGCCACGGTGGCCCCGCCACAGATGTGAGGGCTGGAGAGACAACCCCCTTTCCCTCGAATCCCGTGCCCCCCACGCCTCCCCAAACCCCCGGTCTTCAGGGCATTTGCCGAGAGACTTCCTGAAGACGCCAGCCTCTGAGTATCGTGTCAGGTCTTTTGGCTTTAGAGAAGTACAGAGTCCGATGAACGAATGGCTGGCTAATACTATTGTTTGCTTTGGCTTTGTTAGTCGTTCAGCCCCGTCCGACTCTTCCCGACCCCCATGGACTGTGGCCCACCAGGCTTCTCTGTACTAGAATTCTCCAGGCAAGAATGCTGGAGTGTGGAACTTCCCTGATGGTCCAGTGGCTAAGACCCTGCGCTCCCAATGCAGGGGCCTGGGCTTGATCCCAGGTCAGGGCTTGATCCCAGATCACGCATGCTGCAACTAAGACCCTGTACGGCCAAATAAATACACATTTAAAAAAAAGAAGAAGAAGAATGGGTAGCTATTCCCTTCTCTAGGGGAATCATCCGCACCCAGGGATCCAACCCAGGTCTCCTGCATTGCAGATTTTGTTATAAATTGAATTATGGATTCTGACTTCCAAATACACGGTGCTCACAGCAGGTAATCTACTTTAGATAGTGAAAGGGTAGATGTCCCTTCCCCAGCCTTGGAGCTATTGATCACAAGTGCCTCCTTGTTTAAGAGGCAAGAGGGCTTATGAACATTGTTTTTAAGGAAGGAGAACAGCATGTGACAGACTTTCTTTAAAATGCACTTACAAAAAAAAAAAAAAAAGCACTTACATAAAAGAAGGTTTGCCAGTGGCCAGAAAGACAAGCGAAGAAAGTGGAAATCCTCTGTATCTCATCATTTGTGTGCTCCCTGAGAGAAACAACACTAGATTTATTATGTTAAAGAACCAAAGTGGAGGCCATAGTTTAAGTATACACCCAGGCCAACTGCCCAGAGCTGCAGAACCAAAACTTTAATTGTCCTAATTTCCCATGAAGAGCTGGCTCTGTCCTTAAAGGAAACTTAAGCTTTCTTCATGTCTGGGTAACCTTGCAGCTTCCTAGCAGCTACAAACAAGTAAGCTTGTATGCTGGTACTCTTCTGAAAGGACCATCAGTTCTAGTAACCAGTCCCAATAGAAAACAATGTACTTCCTCATTCCTGTGCACAGGAGGAAAATAATTTTCTCTCCCCCCTCTGAATACTTAGCTGAGATTCCTGCAACAAAAAATGAAAACAAACAAGTTTCTTAACATGTATACCTCATGTAAGAGGCTTCCCAGGTGGCACAGTGGTAAAGAATCCACATGCCAGTGAAGGAGATGCAAGAGATATGGGTTCAAACCTTGGGTCAGTATTCTTGCTTGGAAAATTCCATGGACAGAGGAGCTGGGCGGGCTACAGTCCATGGGGTCACAAGGAGTCAGAAATGCCTGCATATGCATGCAGGCTTACCTTGTATAAACATGGAGATTCCCAAGGAAAAAATGATTAACCCCTAAGATGGCTTAGAATTCAGGTCTAAATGCAATCTTCATAGGGAAGGGGGTTGTTTAGTTGCTAAGTTGTGTCTCTTAAGACTGTCTTGAAAGTCATGACTCTTTTGAGACCCTATGGACTGTAGCCCGCCAGGCTTCTCTGTCCATGAGATTTCTTTGGCAAGAATACTGGAGTGGTTTGCCACTTCCTTCTCCAAGGGATGTTCTTAACTTGGGGATTGAACCCACGTCTCCTGCATTGCAGGTAGATTCTTTACCGCTGAGCCACCGGGGAAGTCCTAGGGCAAGGGGAGGGAGGTTCTATACCTGGAAGAGGCTGAAACTGCAGTTAGGTTAAGTATTAGGTGTCAGTTTGCTGACATGGGGCTTAGCACAAGTGAGTCCACATGGCTTGTGATATCTTTGTTGCCCAACTAGGGAGTGAACCTGATCCCCAACAAGGAAAGCACTGAATCCTAACCACCAGACCACCAGGGAATTCTCCTTTTGCCCCCCACCTTTTTTTTTTTTTTAAAACAGCTGTTTTAAAGTGCCTGCAGCTCAAAATAATCAGTTTTCCAAAGTGGTATATTAGGGAGCGGCTTATTCTGCCACCTATTTACATGTTTTATAAACTGAAGGGTAAATGCGGAGAACTTAACTTCTTAAGACTTTCCATTTTGAAGCCTCCTTGTTTGCGGTTTGGTTTTCACTCCATAAACTGTTCATATCAAGTAAAGTCCTCTGAATTTTCTTTTGACAACAGCTGTGCCTGCTCAGTTGCTCAGTTGGTGTCCAACTCTTTGAGACACCATGGACCCTGCCAGGCTTCTCTGTCCATGGAATATTCCAGACAGGAATACTGGAGTGGGTTGCCATTTCCTCCTCCAGGGGATCTTCCCAACCCAGGGATCAAACCAGAGTCTCCTGCATCTCTTCCATTGCAGGTGGATTCTTTATCACTTGAGCCACCTGGGAAGCCCCTTTGACAACAGTTAGCTCTTTATATATCATATTTAGCCTAAAATCTCTGATAACCTCCCTAAAATCATTGTTACACTCTCTGAGCTGATTCTGTGTGACGTAGACATAACCTAAGACCGCCCAAATGAGAGCAGGCAAAGGCTCTTCATGCAGAGCTTGCTATACTAAGGGAACTGGCCACCATCAGGTGTTTGGCAGAGACTCAAAAGCAAGCAGGAGAAGCTTTAGAGTGGAAAAAAGGGAAAACTCAACTATGCTGAGTTTTGAGGAGATTGGCTTGGAAAAGCTGGAGGCAGGTTAAAAGAAGGATTCCCCTCCACCCGGCCTCGGGGAATGAGCAAGTAAGGGAACCTGTTCTTTGTTCTTGCTCCCGGCTGCTGCAGTAGGGGCCCAATAAAACCTTGCTTGGAAAAAAAAAAAAACAAACACGGCGGGACATCCTATGTGATTTGGTAGGGGAGCACAGCTGACTCTTTCTGCTGGTCCTGGATGGAAGAGGGGGATACATGTTAGGGACAAGTTCACACTTGCCACCCAAGTCCTGACTGGGGGCCTGTTGCCGAATTGCTTCTGGTTTGGGTTCCAGGCCGGAGCTACAGGTTGCAGGTTAGAGTTCTGTTTTTTCCTACAGTCTGGTCCCTTGATATATTGAGTCTCTCATTGAGGTGCTGAAGAATATATTCTAGAGAGAGGGAGAGGGCAGAGGCGAAGGTTTCCTAGGATAAAAATTGGAAATTGATCTAGCATCAGAAATTCCTAAGACCATTCTAGGGATTGCTTTCATTGTAATCCCACATTCCAACACCAAACACTGACTTTGTACTATCTGAGGTTTGTTGGCCCCATTGGCATTCCCTAAAGTCTGTCTAGTGAGAGAGCTTCGATTCGGGGCCGAACTTAATTGTTTTCTTTTTCTCTCCAGCTTAGCCTGGTGGCCAGGATCCAGCCCCATCTCGGAGACCAGGCCATGGAAGCCATGTTCCTGCCAGTCTCATGGAAGGTGAGCTGGGTTCCCCCTGCCTCTACTTCCTTGGTGTAGTCTCAGCAGCCAGGCAGTGGTTTTCACATGACCATTGGGGTTGAGCCATCTTTATCAGCTGGGAGGTGTTTCTTTCTTGGAGGATTTGATGTACAGAGCTTGAACTCTGGGGTCAGACAGGTTCAAAGCCAGGCTGTTTTAGACGTGTCACCTAATCTCTCTGGGGCACAGTTTCCTTAGTCTGTAAAATGGGGTCATGACAGTAGCTGTCATGTGAGGATTCAGTGAAGTGAGGCTCATGGAGTGCTCGGCAGAGGATCCAGCGATGTTCTGAGCGCCCTGTAGGTTTTAGCTGCCATCACTACAGTTGCTCCATGTTTGTATCAGTGAGCATTCTTGGGTACCTAGTGTACCAGGTAGTTCTGTCCTTTGTGCTGGGAGAGAGACTCTTACCCTAAGGAGTTTAGAAGCTGTTTAGGGAAGGGGATATGGAAACAAGCTCATATCATTCTGATCCGTTGCATTAAAAGGTACAGTAGAAATTTAGGTACTGAATTGGTAACAAGAGGGAAGGTAATCGTGAGAAGTCGAGATGAAAAATCAGTGAGAAGTCAGGAGACACATGAGGAAGCCATTGTGACAATTTGCAAAGACCAGTCTTGGACAGGAGGGAGTTCAAGGGGCAGCAGTTTGACCCCACTGGCCCAGCATGTCCACATTTGCTGCGGGAACACAGAGCTTTGCCTGCCTTTCTCGTGTCATCTCCCACCTTCCCTGAAACCAGAGGACCTGCACATGGGGATGTGAATGCTCTTCCCCACCCCCCAACCCACCCCCACCTTTGTGTATCCTGTTCTCCCCGCCCCCAGGGAAACTTACATCTGCATATGTTAACACTCAGCTCAAAAATCATCGTTTCTGTGAAATCTCTGATTTTCTGCGGTAACTGTATTGCTCTCCCCTGTGTTCGCACATGGGCAGAGGGCTGGCATGAGGCTCAGAAGGACACTCCAGGGGAGCTGTGAAGACTAAAGTCAGAGCGGGGTTTGTGGGGTGACTGCAGATGTCTGTGTAGGTTTTCTTTACACAACTGGCCCAGTTAGGGGCAGAGAGAGAGTGGGAACAAGAGGAAGGCAGACACGGGAGCATCTCTGTAAAGACAGGAACAGCGTGTGCATCCTTGCTGGCCTTGGGGAGGGAGGCAGGGGAGGAGTGCGTGCCTGGGAAGGACACAGCTGTTTCTCTGCTTCCTCACTTCACTTCTGCCCTCAGGCACGTGGGGTCTCTGCACATGGAGCAGTTCTGACACCAGCTGGGTGCCCCACGATTTGACTCAGTTCTGACACTATCTGAATGACCGCAGCAGAGACCAAACGGCCAGAGAAGCCTCACACACTGACCATGTGTCCCTCTAGAGAGAACATGTGTGACTCTAGTGCAGAAGAAAGAACATGCATGGCCTGAGGGTCAGAACTTGAGTTGAGCCCTGAGTCTACTAATTAACTGGATGAGCCTTGCCTGTAGGACAACAATAATACCGTAGCCCACAGAGCTGTGATTAGAGCTGCAGCTGTAATGAGTCTCTGTTTCCAGGGGTTGCTGTCCTTTGAGGACGTGGCTCTGTACTTCACCAGGGAAGAGTGGGACACGCTGGACTGGGCTCAGAAGGCCCTCTACAGGGACGTGATGCTAGACAACTACAGACACATCGTCTCCTTGGGTAATGAGTCGGCTTAAGATTTGACTTTGAGTGTCTACGCAAGTCCTCAGTTTCTTATGTGCAATGCCCAAAGCAGAAAAAGCTCTGAAAGCCAGTTTTTTCATAACTCATTTGGCTGTAAGACTCAACCTGAAGTCATCAGTTGGTTAAACCTGATTTTATCCTGTAGGAAGCTATTTATCATCCTTTTTCTCATTTGGTCTCCAAATATATATACATACACAGATACATATATATATATATATATATGGCATCATAAATATCAGAGTGTCTGTTTAAGGTTTCAGCTCAACCCCTGTTGAAGGTGGTACATAATAGAAACTATACCCACACTCAGTCACCTTTCTGAAATCTGGAAAAATTTTGAGTCCTGAAACAAATCAGGCCTCAAAGTTTTCAAGTAAGGGATTGTGGATAATGAGTAGTTTCCTTTTGTTTTAGAGTTTGAAGACATTCATCCCCCAGCCTGAATCCTCCACATCTGTAAGACCTCTAGGAGTTGGAAAGACTGTGGCCCATGCAGATTGCAAAGTCTACCCTCCTCCTCTCTTGAAAAGTCTTTTTCTTTCTTCTGTCTGAAAATGGTTTCCTTCTTTGCTTACACCATCACCGGGTGCCCAGGAGATGATTCTTCACTGACTTCACTTCTGTACCTCCTCGGCTTCCACCTTCCTGGGAGCCCACCCTCGTCTTATTCAATGCAGAGTCTCCTACAGAGGGAGGTTCCTTGATGGATTTTTCTTTCTGGGACATGTTTGACCCCGTGCTGACACTCTTGGCAGATTCTTGACCACCTTTGTGGTGATTGTCCACCCACCACTGGATGCTTTAATGCTTATTTTTGTTTTGAAAGCATTCAGGGGCTCCTAGACAGCCATGTGATCACGCGATCACAAGGGTCGCCAACCAGTTCACTTAAAACCATTCTGTTCTTCACTAGTACAGTATTGAGTAAGTTACATGAGATATTCATCATTTTTATTATGAAATAGGCTGTGTGTTAGACAATTTTGCCCAACTGCAGGCTAATGTAACCATTCTTGGCATTTTTAAGGTAGGTAAGGCTAAGCTATGATGTTCAGTAGTGTAGGTGTATTAAATGCATTTCTAACTTACAATATTTTCAACATATGATGGATTTATGAAGGATGGATTTATTGGGAAGTTACCCTGTTGTAAATGGGCTTCCCTTATAGCTCAGTTGGTAAAGAATCCGCCTGCAATGCAGGAGACCCCAGTGTGATTCCTGGGTCAGGAAGATCCGCTGGAGAAGGGATAGGCTACCCATTCCAGTATTCTTGGGCTTCCCTTGTGGCTCAGCTGGTAAAGAATCTGCCTGCAATGTGGGAGACCTGGGTTCAGTCCCTGGGTTGGGAAGATCCCCTGGAGAAGGGAAAGGCTAACCACTCCACTATTCTGACCTGGAGAATTCCATGGACTACACAGTCCGTGGGTTCACAAAGAGTCAGACACGACTGAGTGACTTTCACTTACCCTGTCCTAAGAAGGGGATGATCTGTGTATATACACACTCACACATGTAGTTTTTTGGGAGGGAGGTGCTCCAGGTCTTAGTTGCGGCATGAAAGATCTTTCGTTGCAGCACACAGACTCTCTAGTTATGGTTCACAGGCTTAGCTGCTCTGTGGCATGTGGGGTATTAGTTCCCTGACCAGGAATGGAAACCTGTGTGCCCTGAATTGCAAGGCAGATTCTTAACCACTGGACCACCAGGAAAGTTCCCAACACACATATCAGATCATAATTTACATGGACTTTGAATCATGCTACATGTGAGTTTTGTATTCTGCTTTAAAATACCTGGGGAAAAAATAAATAAATAAAATACCTGGGGAGCCTTTTCCTGTTTTAAGAAATGTCCTTTGAACTCATGGATTTTCAATATTAGCCTAATATTCTGCCTTCATCGTATCTGGCTACACTTTAATCCTTCCCCTGTTGACATTTGGTTTATTTCCAGTTTGCACTGTTAGGATTCTGCTGAACATCTGTGGTGCATTAACCTTTGCCCATTAACCTTTGCCCTCATTTCCCTTAGGCTCTGTTCCTAAGAGTGAAATGACCATATCCACCAGTGTGAATATTGTTCAGGCTTTCAAGCAAGATGCTGAACTTTCGCAAAGATGGTGCCAATTCCTCTCCTCAGATAATCCTTCTGATTATTGTCCTGATCTCTGCTTGTCGCTGCAGCCCTGCCACCCAGACCCCCAGGGGTAGACTGAGCTCTGGGACCTCTCCTGCCACTCGCTAACCACCACATCCCATTTACTTCCCCACGAGTAGGATTTCAGTTTCCCAAACCTGAGGTGATCTGTCAGCTGGAACAGTGGGAAGAGCCGTGGATCCTGGAAGTGCCGAGAGCGGGGACTAGGAAGGCTTCCGGTAGTGCCTGCCCAGGTGGGTGAGGAGCAGACCTGGCCCCTGGGGGTCACGCAGAGTTGGGGACACCATCCAGGAGGCCCCGCCTGCACCCGGATACCAAACCCAGAGTCTGGCGTGTGCTCTCCTGCTCATCCATCCCTACTGCCCCCTGCTGGTGGTGGCTATGATCATTGCCGCTGTTCCCCGGAGATAATCCCCAGCTGGGACTGGATTTCAAGTCTGCAAAGCTCATCCTCTTTCTCCTGCAATAACGCTCATCCTATTTCTACTCGAGGCAGGCTGGTGCTTTCGACAGCTCTCGGGCCATTCTAGAGACTCCTTTTCTCTACCCTCATCACTTACCGTTTTCCTGTACCTTCTCTTGTTCCCTCGCTCTCATTCTGTTTTCCACATCCCCTCGGTGTTTCTTGATGTTCCTGCCTTTTCCTACTTACTGTGTCCTGATGGCTGCTTCTTTCTACCCTTTACCACATCCCTCCGCTCCTTGGATTCTCAGCCTCAGCTCTGTTGATGTTTTGGGCTGTTCAATCCTGGGCCTCACAGGTGTCAAGCATCATTGGCCTCCACCTACTACATTCCGGCAGTACCACCCCTGGTGGAGAATCATTGCTCTGTTCCATTGCCTTTTGTGCTGTTTCTCAGGTTCCTTTTCTTTTCTCTCTGACACACTGCCTCCATTTTAAAGCAGTCGTTTCTCCCAGAATTGTGAAAAACATGCTTCTCTAGAAAGTACAAGATGCTCCCTCTCTCCTACAGCTATGTGACCCTGCTGGGTACCAACAGGAAGCTGTTTTCCCCACTAGTGGAGAAGGGTGTGTTCAGTTCTCACGTTCTCTGACACACATTCTTGTGGATATGTTAGTTGGTTAGCTCATGATGTCAAGAGCTCTTTCTGATATGAAAGCTGAGGGACCTATGAAAATCAGAGTACTGGCTCTTTAATATGGCGATGGAACCAGGTGAGCACCTCTTAGCCTCGTTTGAGTCTCTCATATCACAGTTGCTTCTTTCCTTTTCTTCTGTGGCAGTCAGGTAATTTGCATATTCTTTTGATTTGGCTAGATTTGGAAGCCAGATTCCAGATGAAAGAGCTCACTCCAAAGAACACTTCTGAAGATTTAATGTTATGGAAGATGTCCTCAGTAAAGCAGAAAACAGCCAAGGAGCCTTCAGAAGAGTTACATGAATATAATGAATTTGTGGACATTTATGGATTTTCACTCCCTGCTACTGGTGATGAGTGCTGTAAGGACTTCCTTCAAAGCCTTAACCTTATTCACAGTTGGAGAGCTCAGACAAGGACACAGCAGGGCAAATATGATGAGTACGGAAAACCCTACCATCAGAGATCACGGCTTTTGAGGCATAAGAGAACTCTGACAAACACAAAATCTTATGAATGCCATGAATGTGGAAGAGCCTTCCGGCGGCAGGCAAATTTTGTTCGACATCAAAGACTTCACAGTTCAGAGAATCCCTTTGAGTGTGACATATGTGGGCAGGCCTTCAAACAGAAGTCCACTCTGATCATCCACAAACAGTGTCACTCACAAAAAAAGCCATATAAATGTCTCGACTGTGGAAAGTGTTTCCGTCAGATGGCATATCTCGTGGAACATAAGAGGATCCATACCAAAGAAAAACCCTATAAGTGCAGCAAATGTGAAAGAACATTTAGTCAGAATTCAACGCTTATTCGACATCAGTTAATCCACAGTGGAGAGAAACCCCACAAGTGCACTAAATGTGGAAAAGCCTTTGGCCGGCACTCAACCCTTATAAGCCATCAACAGATTCACAGTAAACAGAATGCTCACAAATGCAGTGAATGTGGAGAATCCTTTGGTCGGAATGTCGATCTCATTCAGCATCAAAGGATCCACACAAAGGAGGAATTCTTTGAGTGTAGAGAATGTGGGAAAACCTTTAGCTTTAAGGCAAATCTTCATCGACATGAGGTCATTCATACTGGAGAGAGACCCTACAGATGTGACAAATGTGGAAAGTCTTTCAGTTGGCGCACAAGCTTTATTAAGCATCAGGGTACCCACAGAGAGCGGGTATCTGCATGATATTAACTGGAAAAGCTACCAATTTAAAGCCCAGAACTTAACCACTATGGCAAGTATGTATAACCTGATTGTTTCATGAAAATTAATAAACAAGAACTGGTTTTTCTATGGGGACCCTCTCTTCATAGCCAACCTTCTGGCTGCAGTAATTAATAGAGGACTTCTTGGTGGTCCAAGGGTTAAGACTCCATGCTTTCACTGCAGGAGGTACAGGTTTGATCCCTGGTCCCCCTGGTCAGGAAAGTTCCACATAGCACGCGGTGCTTCCTAGGTGGCTCAGAAGTAAATAATCCACCTGCCAATGCAGGAAATGCAGGTTTGATCCCTGGGTGGGGAAGATCCCCTGGAGAAGGAAATGGAAACCCACTCCAGTATTCTTGCCTGGGAAATCCCATGGATGGAGGAGTCTAGCAGGCTATAGTTCATAGGGTCGCAAACAGTTAGACATGATTTAGTGACTAAACAACAAAGGTATCTATTTATACATTTATATTTATATAAATTTCTAAGGCCTATTTGTGTATGTGTGTATATATATATATATATATCCACAATCCCCCTTTTTTTTTAAATTATGTTTTCTTATGATCCATTTGGTTACCAAACCTGAGATGACCTGAATTTCTTTGCTGGTGAAATAAAGACTGTGTATCCCCATTAGTGTACATATTCACACATTTTGTTCCAATGTGGTCGGTTATGGAGTGCTGGCTTCCCTGGTAGTTCATCTGGTAAAGAATTCACCTGCAATGCAGAAGACCCTGGTTCAATTCCTGGATCGGGAAGATCCCCTAGAGAAGGGTTAGGCTACCCACTCCAGTATCCTTGGTCTTCCCTGATGGCTCAGACTGTAAAGAATCCACCTGCAATGTGGAAGACTGTGTTCGGCCCCTGAGTTGGGAAGATTACTTGGAGGAGGGCATGGCAACCCACTCCAGGATTCTGGAGAATTCCCCATGGCCAGAGGAGCATGGTGGGCTACAGTCCATGGAGTTGCAAAAAGTCAGATACAACTGAGCAACTAACCACAGTGCAGCACATGGAGTATTAATGCAAACCCCTAAGCGGTTTTATGTAAAATACCTTACCTTTCTACAAACCAAAAAATTCTGATTTTTGAAACATTTATGCCCCAAGGATCAAGAATCTGGGGCTTTGAGAGAGGCACATGTCATATCAGTGAAGAGTAGCTTCAGTACAACTATTGGATTGATAATAAATAACATCCCCGCTTCAAGAACTTTCTTTCCGAATGCCAAGCAGAAGCCCTGATAAGACAAAAAGTAAAAGGCAGCTTGGTTTCCTGATGGCAGCTCTCCGCACAGATAAGAACCAATCTGGAAATCAGCAATCTACCCAGTTCAGTTCAGTCACTCAGACTTGTCCAACTCTTTGGACTGCAGCACGCTAGGCTTCCCTGTCCATCACCAACTCCCGGAGCTTGCTCAAACTCATGTCTATCGAGTCAGTGATGCCATCCAACCACCTCATACTCTGTTGTCCCCTTCTCCTCCTGCCTTCAATTCAGGGTCTTTTCCAAGGAGTAAGTTCTTTGCATCAGGTGGCCAAAGTATTGGAGTTTCAGCTTCAGCATCAGTTCATCCAATTAATATTCAGGACTGATTTCCTTTAGGATTGACTGGTTGAATCTCCTTTTCAGTCCAAGAGACTCTCAAGAGTCTTCTCCAACACCACAGTTCAAAAGCATCAATTCTTCAGCTCCATCAGTATGGATGTCCAACTCTCAGATGCATACATGACTACTGGAAAAACCATAGCCTTGACTAGATGGACCTTTGTTGGCAAAGTAATGTCTCTGCTTTTTAATATGCTGTCTAGGTTGGTCATAGCTTTTCTTCCAAGGAGCAAGTATCTTTTAATCTCATGGCTGCAGTCACCATCTGCAGTGATTTTGGAGCCCAAGAAAATAAAGTCTGTCACTGTTTCCATTGTTTCCCCACCTATTTGCCATGAAGTGATGGGACCAGATGCCATGGTCTTCCTTTTTTTTTTTTCCCCCTCCCCCCGGTCTTCCTTTTTTGAATGTTGAGTGTTTTTTTTTTTTTGAATGTTGAGTTTTAAGCCAGCTTTTTCACTCTCTTTCACTTTCATCAAGAGGCTCTTCAGTTCCTTTTCATTTTCTGCCAAGGATGGTGTCATCTGCATATCTGAGGTTATTGATATTTCTCCCGGCAATCTTGATTCCAGCTTGTGCTTCATCTAGCCCAGCACTTCACATGATATACTCGGCATGTAAGTTAAATAAGCAGGGTTACAATATACAGCCTTGACGTACTCCTTTCCCAATTTGGAACCAGTCTGTTGTTCCATGTCTGGTTCTAACTGATGCTTCTTGACATGCACACAGATTTCTCAAGAGGCAGGTAAGGTAGTCTCATATTCCCATCTCTATGGGAATCTACCCTGAGGAAGAGCCAATTACAGGCAACAGCCTTCACTATAGGAGACTAGCTACCTGCCCTTAAGGCTTTCCTTAGGCTGTGACCAAAAGCTAAGCCATACAGTCTGGCAAGTAGGCCTCGAAAATTAAAAATTATTAAAATAAACCCTTTGCTCACCAAAATGAATCCAGTGTGGGTTCTGAAGGGGGACAGGATGCCAAGACCGATGCTTTAGTCTGATCATTCAAAGTGGCAATGTGATCTCTGCTCACCAAGATGAATGGCCACGGAGGCCCCCCCAAGCCATGTTGTCATCATCTGCCAATGATGCCACATCCACTGTGACACCTGATGGGGCAATAATGGTTACCACAGACTGTTCAGAATCCTGCTGGAAGTTAAGCTTGTGAGAAGCAAGGGCTCACAGACTCCACCTCCCCAACCCCACCGCACTGCCTGGTAGACAGCCCCGGTCGGAAGTGAGGATGTAGTTAGGAGGTTAATGGGAAGGCACAAACCCTGTCCCTTCAGTCCCCACCCCCGAGGCCCCCAGTACAGGGCCTTCCCTTGTCCCTCTGTGCCACTGCCTTTGAGACCCTGAAGTTCTAAGCAGGGGATCTTCCAGAATAGGGCTCAGAAATGTATAAACAAAGATGGGCTAAGACAGTAGATGTTAATGACTTTATAACTCCTCCCCCAGCTCCAATCAGGTCTTCTATCACTTTGTTAACAAAAATCTAGATTTACCATCTTGCCGGACGCTGTGCTAGGGCCTACAGGAAAATACAAAGAGCTATGGCTGATTCATATCAATGTATGACAAAAAAATAAATACATTAAAAAAAAAAAAGAAAATACAAAGAGTAACAAGATCTCAACGGTTCTGAACTGTGTGCCCCGCACAAAATCCATGCACTGTACGCCCCACCCCCGTGTGACTGCTTATGGCAATAGAGCCCTTAAGGAGGTGATTAAGGTTAAATGAGGTCATGAGTTTAGGTTCCTCAAGGTTAAGACAAGTATCCTTTTAAGAAGAGGAAAGAGACACCGGGAGTGCAGGGGCATGGAAACAGGAACGGCCACAGTGAGAAGTCAGCCTCAGGCAAGCCCTGGGGTGAGATCTCTGAGAAACTCACCCCATGGACACCTCAGGACGTCTTGTCTTCAATGCCTTTCCTAATAGAACTCAAAATTCAGAGAAAGTCACTAAGTTGGGCTGGAAGTTGGGGAGGGACACGTGGAAGAGAAACACATCCTGCTGGGGGTACTAACTACACAGCTCCTCAGGGAGCCGAAGGCCAGCAGCTACCACACGCCTGTAGGACAAACAGGACTGGTTTTCCGGAAGGATTAGCGGAAGCGCGTCACAGTCCCCGCCCCCCCGCCTGCGCCCCAGCCCCGCCCGGAGCTCTACCCCCATAGGTGTTCTCTAGGAATCTAGGAGGTCTTGCGGTCTCTGTGGTTCCTCTATAAATTGAGAGAATTTAACAACCTCCTCCTCAGTCTAAGGAACAACTAGAAGCAGGTCCTCACTAGTGAGAAAGAAGTGAGGAATTGATGGGGTGGAAGGTGCAGCTCGTAAGTTTTGAGAACTGTTAATAGCACACGGTATCCGCTTCAGTGGCTCCTTCTACAGGGAAAGGACCGAAAGCTGGTGCCCCGGACCTGGTCACACTCAGGTGGCTCTGATACTTCTCTGCAGAAAAACGAAAAACCTTGGACAGAATCAGTCACAGTCTTCCTCCCTGCCCCAGCGCTGCGGCAAACATTTCTGTAGAATTCAACCTGTGTGCTCCATGCACTCATTTACTGATGTAGTTGGAATGCAGGTCCAGATTGTTCTAACTTGTCCCAAACTGACCAAACAAAATATGGTGGTCTGTTTCCCTTCACTTTTGGAGGTTTGCAAGGTAAGATGATGATGGATGTGATGATTGAGTAGCAGCAAAAAAAAAAAAAACTTCACCAACATTCAAGTCATAAAACTCTTAAGTTTTTTCTGCAACTAAGAGATGTACGACTGCAGATTGGCAGAGTTTTCAGCTCACTAAGGAGTTTCTGGCAATCAGAGGTGTTTTTAAAGGGAAGAGGCTGCCTCGGGATGCAATGAACCCATCAGTGGAAGGGTTTCATACAGAAAGGAAGCTGCCAGGAAGTGTTCTCTCCAGTTCAACACAGTTATTAAGCACTTGTTGCATGCACATGTCTACAACTGAACAGTGATTCCTCCATTGCGCAAAGGTTGAGTTTGACAGTCCCATCAAACCCTTTACAAGATTCTATTAATGTTTTTACCATTTGGATCAAAACCTTTTTCACATAAACTGACAAGAAGTTTCATCACTTTGTAATGTTTAATCATCTAAGACATAGTCTAGTTTGGTGCTTAAGAGCTTAGCTTTTGGAGGCAAAGTGACCGTGGTTCAAATACTCATTCTGCCACTTATTGGCTGTGTGACTTTGGGCAAGGGAATTAACTACTCTGAATGTCAAGTTTTTCCCAGCTGTAAAATGAGAGTGCTATTAAGTGAAACCACCGCATAATGTGAGGATTAAGTGAGGTGATCCACATAAAGCACTTAGCATGATGTTTAAAGCACGGTGGACATTAACACCAGGCTTTACTGAACTTGTTGTTCTCAATTGTCTTAAATCACCTTTAGTCTTATCACCTTTAGCTCTGTGATTCTGTTTGTAGGTGACAAGTCTCCTTAAATGCTTCCAAGGAGGCCCTCTGACATACATCAAGTTGGTGGATATTTGCCCCAAGTGTCATTTTCTCTCTTCAATCAGTGGCTTTCAGCCAGAGCCACTCAAATCCACAATCATTTTCATTTTGTTCCTCAAAACTTACCCAAATTGGTGTATCCCTTCCTATCTGTATTCCATCCCAGTTCACCAAAGTGAGTGTCTCCCAACTGAATGGCCGCCACATGACTGGGACTACCAGGGTTCCGCCCACCATTGGTGACGAGTCCTTGTTGCCTCGTGGTGAGTGGCCAGTCCATTCTTATAGGACAATTCATGGCACCATATGTCTCTGCCTAAAGCAGAGCCTGAGACAAGCATTCAGACCCACGTGATTTGCTGAGGACAGGAAGGGGAGGAGGGGATAAGACAGCACAGAGGACAAGAGAATGGATGGAGGCAATAACCAAAGTCTTGCCTGATCCACAAAGGGTGGGTCTGGAGCATACTGCATCTGCTCCCCACCTGGAGGCAAGTGAATCAGCCTTTGTAACCCTGTATCAACCAGTCATTGGCTGGGAGTGGGGCAGGCAGCTGACTCCTGGGTGGAGCAGCTCTCTTTACTTGAGCCTCCAGAGAACTGGGTGAGCTGTGAGCATCTGGCGGCCAAAACTCAAGAGCAGCTGGGAGACAGGTATGGCAGCCTGGCAAAGGGGGCCTGGCCTGGGCACCAGTGCATAACACACACAATCAACAGGTATTCATTAGGTGTTTATTGTAATTCAGGCCATCAGCAGAAGCAGGACTTCAGTGGTGCCCAAAAGCCTCTCACCGTCTCTCTAGCAAACAGGTTTGCGTTAACGTTCTTTTCCATGTCATCGTCTTTCCCCCATCACTCCTTCTAAGACCTTTCCAAAAGGCAGGGTGCACCAGACCCGGACCTCCCTCCTTCTATGAATGTTTACTCTCCAATCCAGTGGCAACCCAAGTAGAAATTCATTCTTTATCCACTATCCTATTGGGGAGATCCACTCCAGGGCAACTGGGAGTTGGCACACATATTGCTTGGACCACAACTCAATTCTCAATTCAATTTGGTCCAACTCCTTCTATGGACAAAGTTACCCTCATTTGTGTGGGTAACAGAATAAACACCAGTCCACAGCCTGGCCTGTCTGCTTTATTCCCTTAAGGTCCCACTCCCCTCTCCCTAAGACATGACAGACCAACACAGTTTCTCCTGAATTTAAAACGTAACTTTTTTTCTACTAGCTAACCATGGTGCCAGGAGAATCAAAGACAAAACAAAAAGGTAGAGTGTGTTTCATGAAGAAGTTGTTGACTGAATAAGGCAGCAAGAACACATACCATCCAGCCTCTGAACCTCATTTTCACCCAGATATAAATACTTTAAAAATCAATTTCTTTTCAAAGGGTTTAAAATACTCAAGATGGGAATGACCCCTGGAGCATTCCAGTGGCTGGCATTACCGCTGAGGTTCGTTGCTGAGATACCAACACCAAGATCATGCTGAAGTTTCTCTCTTTCACTGTGCTATTCCCTGAATAGATAAGCTGTCAAACAAGGCAGAAACTACAAATGAAGCTTATTTCTACCGAGTTCATGAGGCTTCTCCCAGTGTCAATGTTTTTAGACTCACGTGAAGAATGAGTGCCTTCTGAAGGCTTCCCCCCCGCCCACCGTATTTTTCTCTCCTGTCTAGACTCTTGCGAATGAAGATGGAAACGATAGCTTTCCCATTGGGAAAGCAGATCTGTACTTGCTGTGGATGCTCCGGTGTCCTAAGTTCTAAATAAAGGATCTCAACATATCTGTAGGTTTGATGGCTACGCTGAAGAAGATGCTTGAGGTTGTGACTACATTTGTTACAGGAATAGGGTTACTCTTCAGGAAGGCGTCTCTAAAATTGTGTAAGAGCCGTTCTATGATAGGAACCTCTAGACACCTCAGGTCTTTATGGGATCTGTCCTCTCATGACTTCTCAGATGTTTAAAGAGGCTACAACTCCAACCGAAACTCAGGCCGCATTCTTTACACTGAAAGGGTTTCTCACCAGTGTGGATCCTCTGATGCTGATTGAGATGTGACTTCAGAGCAAAACCTCTGCCACATTCATTACACTGATGGGCTTTCAGGCTGCAATAGCTTTTAGGATATTGGTTGATGTGGGGACACTGGCCAACGCTTTCTCCACACAGATTACATTTATAGGTTTTCTCTGCGGTATGAGTTCTGTAATGCTGAATGAGGTCTGAACTATAATGAAAGGCTTCGCCACACACGTCGCACTTATAAGGCTGCTCTTGCAACTCAATCTTCTTATCTTCGATCACCGTTAAGTTCCAGCTGTATGCTTCCTCGCAAACACCATTCTGTTCATTTTTCTGGCCCATGTGGAGCACCTGGTGTTCAATGAGGCTAACGTACTGAAAAAAGACTTCTCCGCATTCATGACACTGGTGGGACTTCTCTCTCGAGTGAAGCCTCAGATGCCCAGCAAGGTGTGACCGTCTCCCAAAGCCCTTCCCACACTCGTTACACTTAAAGGGCCTCTCCCCGCTGTGCACGCTCTGATGCTGGACCAGGTGAGACCTCACTCGGAAAGCTTTCCCGCACAAGGGGCAGGTGTAAGGCTTCTCCCCCGTGTGCACCCGCTGATGCTGAGTGAGGTGCACACGCTGATTGTAGCTTTTCCCACACTCGTCGCACCTAAACGGTTTCTCCCCAGTGTGTATCCGCTGATGCTGGATAAGATGTGCGCTCTGAATAAAGCTCTTCCCGCATTCATTACATTTATGGGGTCTCTCTCCAGTGGAGGGCTTTTTGTGGGCATAGGTGACTTCGCTGAAATTCATCCTCTTTGAAGAGGGCTGTCCTAGTATCTCTTTCATGGGCATTCCCTGCTTTCTCTCCAACTTGCCCTGGTGCTCGTGGCCTTCTCCAAAATCTTGAACTGGAGACACATTTCTTTGGAGTCTGCCTGTGGGTTCCATGTCCGCTTCTGAAAACTCTGAAATTTTCTTCTTGACATTCAGTTTTGTATTCTTACTTCTTCTACTGCCACCTGAAAAAGTCAAGAGAAAATGAAAATGTTATCAGTCCTTTTACGGAAGAAAAGGAAACTATCAGGAAAAAATGGATAATCAGATGAAACTATGATGTAACAGGAGTAACAAAGGAGGAGGGGAGCATGTAGGTGCTCTGGTGTCTGTTTGGTGAACAAGATAAATAGAGCGCTTACTTGGGAGGGTGATGAGAAAGACTGAGGACAGGCAGTCAAAGGGAAACGCCAAACACTGTTACTACACAGACAGAAAGGAATTCTGACATGGGAGAGGCGGTAGGAAAGGTGGAAGGGATCCTCACCCCAACATGAGTTAGGGAGAGAGAATGAGACAGAACAAAGATACACAGCTAGATGGTGAGAACTGACGAAGGCCTGAGGAATGGGAGGCAAAGGAATGTGAGGGGGATATGGAATTGGAAGAATATCCAGTTAGGAGCCAGGAAAAAGAGAAATGAGCCAGAAGAAATGTTGTTGGGAGTTCCCTGGTGGTCCAGTGGCTGAGACTCTGTGCTCCCAACACAGGGGGCCAGGGTTTGGTCCCTGGTCATGGAACTAAATCCCACATGCTGCAACTAAAGAGTTTAAATGCGCAACTAAGACCCAGAGCAGCCAAATAAATATTAAAAAAAAAAAAAAAAACATACAGTACAAATGATAATAAAACAGAGGGTAACTCTCCATCCCCGCCTACTACAGCTGCCACCATCCCCACCCATCTGTCCAATAGTTCTAAGCTGATAAAGCAATTCCTGCCTCGTTTACGCTCCGAAGACCAACTGCTCACACCTACATCTTTGGGATTTCTCTCTGAAGTGGCGCTTGAGGTGCTCGATCAGGTGTGAGTGGCGCCCGAAGCTCTTCCCGCACTCGGGGCAGCCGTAGGGCCGCTCGCCGCTGTGCACGCTGTGATGCTGGACGAGGTGGGAGCTGACGCGGAAGGCCTTGCCGCACACCTGGCAGGTGTAGGGCTTCTCGCCGGTGTGGACGCGCTGGTGCTGGGTGAGGTGCACGCGCTGGTTGTAGCTCTTCCCGCACTCGCCACACTTGAAGGGCTTCTCGCCCGTGTGGATTCGCCGGTGCTGGATGAAGTTGGAGGCCTGCAGGAAGAACTTCCCGCAGTCATTACACCTGTGCCCCCTCTCGCCGCTGGTGGGTGGCTTCCGGGTCACGTCGGTGATGGCCCCGAGCTCTCTCTTCTGGGGAGGGGTCTGCCTTGATCGCCCCCCTGGCGGGTGGACCTGCCACCTTTCTACCATGCCATGAAGGTCGCTAACTTCTCCAAACTCCTGACTCGAGGGAACAGTTCTCTCAGGGCCTCCTGAAGTCATCCAGGATGATTCAGCTTCATCAGAAATGTGCTTTATTGTGAGTTCCACGTTGTCATTCCTGGACTCATAATCTGAGAGGAAAGAGGGAAAATGGAAATGTTAAGTTTACTCCCTGATTCAGGAATAGAGAAAAATTACATGAAACCAACAAGTGCAAGCAAGGAATGACTTTGTAAAGCCATCTGCAAAATGACTTCACAATACAGGCATGGGATGAGGATCAGTGAAGCCGGAAACTGAGGCAGGAAAGGGAAGACAGAGCCGGCAGGAATGGATCAATGGGATGAGACTGGGAGAGCAGTCATTTCATTTAAGGACAATGACTTCCTCTTGACATGGGACTTCCGTCCAGTAGCTGTTTGTGAACACCTATGCTGTGTTAAATATTCTCAGTAAAATCTGATGCTGGGTGATGTTACTAACCCAGTCCTCACCTTCCCCTTCCTGTTCATTCACAGCCCTGAGAAGAAAGAGGATCTCTCAGCTTTTTCAGTCCCCAGAGAATCTCAGTTTGGTGTGAATCAGTCTCAAGGGAGAAAAGCATCCTTTCTACACCCGGAAAGGCCCTACGACTGTTGAGAGCTAAGTCACTGCTTGGTGGTTGTTGATGAATAGACACACTTAAGAGGCTGCAGTCCAAACAAAAAAAAGAGGCTGCAGTCCATTCCCCGTGTAACTGGATCAGCAACATGCATTTCACTCAAAACATGGAAATTTAATAGAGTGCAAAGATAAACTTTCAGTGGTTAACAAAAAACAGGAATGTTTCTTTAAAGGCTAGAGAGAAAGATCATAGTCCATTGAGAACTTTCCAAAAAGATTTTTTATAAAGAGAAAAATTGTTTTCAAACATTACATAAAACGCCCCTGGCACCGTCTGGCATCCCGTGTTTGATCCTGGTCCAGGAAGATCCCACGTGCCGCGGGGCAACTAAGCCTGTGCACCACAACTATTCAGCCTGTGACCCCGAGCCTGTGCTCTGCAACGAGAGAAGCTACTGCAGTGCGAAGCCCGCACACCACAACTGGAGAGCAGCAACTAGAGAAACGCCTACGCAGCAAGGAAGACCCAGCACAGCCAAACAATGAATAAATTAACTAGAAAAAAAAAAAAAAAGAATTCAAAACAGCTTGGAGAATAATATGCAGCAGAAGTGTGCCAAGTTCTGCAACTCTGTAACCCATTAAATACCTATAAAGTGATTGAAAAAGATAAAACAATACTGACTCAAATTAGACCAAGAAATTAGTTTTAAAAGAAGGGAATGAAAGAAATTTGCATTAAATATAATATTTATACTACATAAGCAATTCCTTGAGACTACCACTAAGATCCCAATAGACAAGTAAGCAGAGGGCATGTGCAAATAAAGAAAACACAAACATATATCAATAGTAATAAAGGAAATAGAAAATCTGAAAGAGCAGTAGAAAATGTTCCTTTTTAAATAAAAGCCTGTGAGTGCACTAAACACTTGGACACTGTGGGATAATGCTTTTCAAAAGAAATTTGGGCTTATAAGTGGATGGATTCCATCTAAAGTCCACCAGCGTGCCTGACAGTGACTCTTCCTAAAGAATTCATTCAAAAGAGGCTACAAGCCATAAGCTTCAAAATATCTGCCATAGTGCTGAGGTTTTCTATAATTGCTCCAGGCAGCATAGCCAAATATTACTTTCCAAGATCATTAGCTTAGAAATAGGTTCAAAAATCTCATCTGGGGTACAAAATTCAAGAAGGGATGAGATATGTGAAATGCAGATGCCAAGGCGAATATAAGGCCGGTACCAGTGGTCTGAGAATAGTAATGGAGTGAATTAGCCACCCATGCTTGTGCTATGCGGTGCTCAGTCGCTCAGTCATGTCAGACTCTGCGACCCCGTGGACTCTAGCCCGCCAGGCTGCTCTGTCCATGGGGATTCTCCAGGCAAGAATACTGGAGTGGGTTGCCGATTTCTACTCCAATCATACTCTTATTATGATGGAAATAATCAGAATAAGTAGAATAAGAGAAAAAAAAGAGAGACGGAGAAAGCTGATTTACTCTCACAGAAAAACAAAATAACCAGTCATAGCAATTACATGCATACATGTATAACAACCTCTGTGCCGTACACCTGAAACTAAGACAACACTGTTAACCAACTATATCCAATATACAATAAAAAACTTTAAATAAATAAATGTAACACGCATGCTTTCACTAGATATGCTAGAAATACTCTTTATGGATAACAAAATGAAGATGTCCTACACCACGCAAGCAAAATCATTCTTACCCAGGGAAGTCATACTCCCATAATTCTCCTTCCGGTCATCCCTATAGAGGGACTTCTGGGACTGGTCCAAATGTCCCCATTCTTCCAGGATGAAGGACACAGCCACGTCAGCCACATCTTCAATTTTCACCAACTTCTGAAACATGAGATCGCCACTAAATCCCCATTCCCTAGGCTCAGAAGGGAGGGACTGTGCTTCACGGAGGGTGGGGGAGTGGAACAGGAAAAGACAGTGAACACAAACCCAGACGAGCCCTGTCTCTGGTTAAAGAGATAGAACTCTGATACAGAATCAGCCTTAAAGCAGCTACGTGTCCAAGAGCCAACGAGGGTCCCTCGAAGTGGGCACAGGGACGCCGCTCACCTGGGACCCAGTGGAGAGGAGCGAGGCTGTCAGCTCCTGGCTGTCCTTCAGGGGAAGGGAGGAAACTTGGAGAGCAGGAAGCGCTGAGAGGGGAGAAAAAGAGGAGTCAGTGAGAATCTCTGCCTAGTTCCAAATGCCATCATGTTCTGCTTTTTCTCAAGAAACCACCATAGTGCCCTGTGGCGCTGAGGCCACATTCTTTTGCTTGGCCGTCAAGACGTTCTCCTCTGGGCCCCCACGCCTACCCCGTGCTCACCCTTCCCCTGAAAACACTAGGCTTCCTGCTGTGATCAGGCGGTCAGGCTGGTCCCGCTGCTGACCAGGGATGGGACCATTCCCCTAGAAAGGATGCTCTCTGCCCTGTCAAGGTCAGATCTTGTCACCTCGAAGCATCTCCACAGGCCCACATCCTTCATGAAGCTGAAGCACCGCCGAGAGCCCAGGCCTTCTCGAGCTTTAAGGTGCAAACAGATCACCTGGGGGTCTTGGTACAGGGTAGATTCTGCCTCAGGAGTACTGGGGTGGCCCCTGTATTGTACATTTCTAACAAGTCCGAAGGTGATGCTGGCACTGCCGCTCTTGGGACCACAGTTGGATCATCAGCAAGGCCTTAGTCCACACTCTCCCTCAAAACATGACCGTGGGCTGATTCATGTCAATGTATGACAAAACCCACTGCAGTGTTGTGAAGTAATTAGCCTCCGACTAATAAAGATAAATGAAAAAAAAAAAAAACCATGACCGTGGTTGGTTTATAGACAGCTGACTAGTTTGCGTCCTAGTTTGTCTACGAGTAAGTCTACTCTGTGTGTTATAAGAACAGGCTGATAAAGCAAATCTTGCCTTTCAAAACCTCACTGTCTGATGCCAGCATAGGGCAGAGAGCATTATCCTCAAGGTTCACCCGAGTTCCAGCAGGAACAGAGGTGGGGCATCTGTGGAGTTGACAGCAGGAGGTGGGAGCAGCAGGAAAGCCTTTCCACAGGAAGTGACTCTGGAAGGAGGGGTGGGATGGAACGAGGTGGGATCAAGGTGCCTTCGCAGTACAGTGACCCACACGTGCAACGCCTGGAGGGTCTGGTCTCCAGATGCTGGTGACCATCTGACATTCTGTTGTCACCTCCGCTGCTCCTTTGTCTGAGATTCATGGGGCATCCGGACCTGCCTCGTGCACCCTGACCTGGACAGATCCACGTGCTATCAACCCTTCACCTGACGACTCAGACCTTCCTGTGGCGTCCCGGGTCCTAGAGATGTATTAACATATGCATGTGGAGCCTGCATGTGTCCAAGGACTAGGAAGATGAGCAAAGACCCAAAACAGAGGAGACAATGGTTAGAGATGAAAGCCGGAAACAGAGACGGACCTGAACCCCGCAGTGTGGCTAGAGTCAAAACAAGGCATGAAAGAAAGGGATGAACACAGTCTATCCCGAAGCAATCATTATGAGTACAGACTACTTTCCAACATAACTGGAATAACTAGAATAACTACATCCTAAATAAGTCCATTCATTTTTTTAAAGTTCCTGTGAAACTCACTGTTTCTAGCTTTTAAGAAAATGACCTTGGCCCTCTCAAGCCCAGATGAGTCCCAGGGACAGAAAACTAGCCCGCGGTGCCATCAAAGGCGTGAGGGTGCAGCCTGCCCCAGAGCGTCAAACCAACCACCCAACCCAGTCTTCTCTGTCGGAATAAGCAAACTGGCTGGGCCTGGCCAACAGGGCAGAAAAGACAGCAACACAAGAGTTGGACACGACTTAGCAACTAAACAACAACAACAACAAATATGGGGTCCCACCTCTAATCCGGATGGTGTATAAATCAGATCATCTTACTAAATCTTAAAAATTCTAAATTCTAAAATAAATCCAGGGACTTCCCTGATGGTCCAGTGGTTAAGACTCTGTGTTTCCAATGCAGGGGCCATGGGTTCGATCCCTGGTTGGAGTACAAGGATCCCACAGGCAGCAGGGCTTGGCCAAATAAAAAAAGAAAATATACCCCATAGCAAGAGATTCTGATTAGAGATGACAGGCTTGTGGACATGTATCCTCCTAAATGAGATACTAGGTGTAAACTTTTCCTCCTTGACGTGTCTCATAGAGGTTAGTAACAGTGAGGTGAGGGTGACAGGGACTGAAGGAGAGAAAGAGAGGTCAGTTACTCTAAAGCTCCTTGTGAAACACAGCTTAAAATCAGACATCACATGAATGACTGAACAGCCAGAAGTGCAGTTAGGAACTGGAGAGCTTTGTCGACGTGAGCCTTAGGACAACAAAATGAATGAAGGAGAGTTGCAAAACCACAATGATACTTTCATAAAAGACTTCTAGATCTTTTAACAGTACTTGCACTTAGACTTGTCTTCATCCGCAATACAGGTTTCGCGTGGCGCTGGTTGTTAGTACAGCTCCCAGCCGGCCCCCAAGCTGACCGAGGACTCGACTCGCTGCCCTCCCCTTCCCAACCTCCAGATGATGCTAACTGTGAAGAGCCTGCCGAGACACAAGTCTCTCACTACAAGAACAGCTTACCCACACAGCCAGGGCACCCACACCCATCCCATGGAAGCCCAGATTCTAACCGTCTTCCTCCAGAAGATGAGGCCCCTGTGGCTCATGTTCGGCCTGGGGGTCCACAGGCAGGAGCTGGTGACTGAAGGACTCGGGCCCGGCTCCAGGTGGCACGCTCTTCGGAGGAAGCCCTTCAGGACACGCCACAATCTGCCAATCATAACCACATTAATCAGCAAGTTATAGGAAGGGCTAAGAGTCAGATATGCAGATGACACCACCCTTATGGCAGAAAGCAAAGAACTAAAGAGCCTCTTGATGAAAGTAAAAGAGGAGAGTGAAAAAGTTGGCTTAAGGCTCAACATTCAGAAAACGAAAATCATGGCATCTGGTCCCATCACTTCATGGAAAATAGATGGGGAAACAGTGGAAACAGTGACAGACTTAATTTTGGGGGGTCCAAAATCACTGCAGATGGTGACTGCAGCCATGAAATTAAAAGACATTTACTCTTTGGAAGAAAAGTTATGACGAACTTAGGACAGCATATTAAAAAGCAGAGACATTACTTTGCCAGCAAAGGTCTGTCTAGTCAAGGCTATGATTTTTCCAGTAGTCATGTATGGATGTGGCTATATCCATACATATAAAGAAAGCTGAACACCTAAGAATTGATGCTTTTGAACTGTGGTGTTGGAGAAGACTCTTGAGAGTCCCTCGGACTGCAAGCAGATCCAACCAGTCCTGAATATTCATTGGAAGGACTGATGTTGAAGCTGAAACTCCAATACTTTGGCCACCTGATGGGAAGAACTGATTCATTTTAAAAGACCCTGATGCTGAGAAAGATTGAAGGCGGGAGGAGAAGGGAACGACAGAGGATAAGATGGTTGCACAGCATCACTGACTCAGTAGACATGAGTTTGAGTAAACTCCGAGAGTTGGTGATGGACAGGGAGGCCTGGCGTGCTGCAGTCTATGGGGAGGCAAAGAGTCGGACACGACTGAGAGACTGAATTGAACTGAACTGAAGAAAGAGTCTAGCAAGTTCACATTATTCTTTCATTCATTCCTTGCCCAAGTATTACCTGTGTGTCTACAACCATCCAGGACTAATTACACAGTGGCTGAATAAACATGTCTATATTGAAGACGACTTGCATTAAATACACCAACACACAAATAAATACACAATTATAAACTATGTTACATGTAAGAAAGAAGAATGTGATGCCATGAGGCAGAAGAGATGAGATCAATGTTAGACTGGGTGGCCAACGAAGGCTTTTTTGAGGACGAGTCACTGAAGTCAACACCTGGAGGATGAAAGAAGTCAGCCAGGAGAAAAGTGAGGAGCGACCCAGGCAGACAGAGTGACATACTCAAAGACACTCAGGCAGAAAGCCAGAGTGGGCCAAGTTTAGCCAAGTGGGGAAAAATGAGAAATGAGCTTGGAAAGATCAATACAGAACTCAAGAAGTCACACTCAGACACCCAGAAGACCAGGTTCAAGTAGGACAGACCAATGCCAAGACTGAAGCTAGTGCATGACTATCTATCTCTATCTTTCTGCTCTTACACAACCTTAGGATATCCATAGCCAGTCTCTTTACAATCTGCCTCTTCTGGAAAGTACTAGCTCAATGGCATCAAAGCAGGTAATCAGATCCTGTTTTGAGATAGAATTGCTCTCCCCGTGTCTCACCCTCCCTTATGTTTCAAAGCACTTTCAATTTTAACCCTCCTGGCCCTGACAAAACACGGCACAAGAATTATATTAAGAGATGGCTGGGGACTTCCCTGGGGGTCCAGTGGTTAAGACTCTGCACTTCCGATGCAGGGGGTGAGGGTTCACCCTCTGGTCAGGGAACTAAAATCCTACATGCTGCAAAGCCAGAAAATTTAAAAAAAAACAAAAAAAACCCAAGCTGCTCCAAGACAGAGAGGACAAGCAGAGTTTAAAAAAACAAGAAAGGGAAAAAAAAGAGGCAGCTGCAACGCAGTTGTGGCAGACATGACTCTGCATGGAAGTGCGTGTCTCCTTACAGACTTGCTCAGGACAAGTGAAGAAAATGCCAAGTAGGTCAAAGGGCACCTGGGCCCCAGAGCAGCGAAGCAGCCCCAGAGGTCCCCTGAGAAGAGGACAGAGAAACCCAGGAGGAGGGACAGAGGATACAGCCTGGGAAAAGGCTTGCCAGAGACAAGAACTACCTGGAGATAAAGATGAGGAACAACGTTGGGGATACAGAGGGGAGGGAGGGAGAAAGGCAGACACAGCGAGCTGAGCAGGCCCTCAGGAAAACCCGCACCTCTGGGCCTCAAATCCCCGACTGATCCCCACCAGGAAATGATCCGAGTGTTCCTTTCACAGATGGGGTCATGTCGCAACGACAGAAGTCGATGTGGAATACCTGCTGTAAATTCTCCATTTAAAAACGCTCTGGGGGCACTTCGCTGGTGGTCCAGTGGTTACAATTCCGCACTCCCAGCATGCAGGGACCGGGTTTGAGCCCTGGCCAGGGAACTAGACCCCACATGCCACAATTAAAGATCTCACGCGCCGCAGCTAAGACCCAGCACAGCCAAATAAGTAAGTATTTTTAAAATAAATAAAAATGCTTTTTGCTTTAAACTAGGATTTTGAATATTTACTACTATAAAAGAGTAGGGTAAAGTCTGTCCGCAAGTCAGTTTTATAAAGTGTTAGTGTTACTTAGTCTTGTCTGACTCTTAAAGACCCCATGGACTGTAGCCTAACAGGATCCTCTGTCCATGCCATTCTCCAGGCAAGAATACTGGAGTGGGTAGCCATTCCCTTCTCCAGGGAATCTTCCCAACCCAGGGATTGAACCCAGGTTTCCTGCATTGCAGGCGGACTCTACCATTTCAGGCACCAAAGGAATAACCAAATGGCACCAGGAATCTTTACTTCCTGTCCTAGCAGAAGCAATAAAAAGATTCAAACACTCCTGTCTGCAAGACAAACATTCAGCCCAGCTGTAGGGTCTGGCGGAGGGTCTGCTGTAGCCCCCTTTGCTGCCCCCTTGCCTCGTGCAGTGAGCCAGCCCACGATCTTAAGAGTCTGAGGATGCTCTGAACACTGACACCTGAAGGTTCTGGAACACCCTGACCCAGAAGAGAAGAAGAATGAGGCTGGTCCCATACAATGAACGGCAATAGCTATGAAGAATGAGGCAGCTTCTCTAACTAGCTTCAAACTCTCATAGACCCAGGATCCCATAATTTTTGTTTCTTTGCTATCAAAAAACAAAAATTAAAGTTTCAGAGAATGTGGGAACAGGAGGGAAGTAGAAAGTCAGGTGATAAATGAGCAAGAATGGGTAAGAGAGGACAAAGGACGAGGAGGAGAAGAACAATGAAAAGATACAGATCCTCCCTTAAATTAACATCTGATTTCAGGCCATCCCAACACAAATATCAACAGGATTTTTGGGGTGGTAGAAGGTAAGTATTCTAAAGTTCACATGGAAAAAACAAAATATTGGGAAAAAAAATTTGGAAGAGAGAAACGCAGACCTATTGAATACCAAAACACTTTGCGGAGCTCAAATAATTAAAATACTGATATGTGAACAGACAGTAAGACAATAAAATAGAATTAAAAGAACAGAAATGGACCCAAATACATGGAAAAATTTGGTATTTAATAAAGATGACATTTTAATCAGACAAGGAAAAAAAGGGACTGCTGGGACAACTGGATAGACATCTGGAAAAAAACTGAGCTATAAACACCGCAAACACCTCATTGCAAAATGAATTCCAGACAGATCAATCATTTCAAAGGGTCAAACAAAAACAATAACAAACACACAATGGAGAAGAAACAATGAGAAAAGTTTCTTATAATACTGTAGTGGAGACAGCCTTTCTAACTATGATACAAAACCTGGAAATCATAAATTAAGATTTAAACTGACTGCATAAAAAGGAAAAAGAAAAACCAGCAAAGCAAAAAAATCTCCGTAAGCAAAGACAAACAACAAAAGAAGGAAATGACTCTTGCAAATCAGATGGCAGACCCAGTGCTTACTTTTTCTAATAGGTGAATATAAACAGAGCGTTCACAGAAAAGGGTATATGCACAGCCTTTTAAAAAATGTACAGTGATCAAGCTCACTCATAGTAAGAAAAAAATGCATGTTAAACTTGCAAAGAAATGGAATACTGCGTCTTTCAGACTGGCAACAATCTCAAAGTTTGATAACACTGTGATACCAGGCTTTGAGCAAAAAACTTCTCTGATACATGGCTGTCGGGGATATAAATTGGTATAACCTCTACAGAGGGCAATCTGTCAACAGCTATCCAAACTGCAAATGCTTATGGGCTCTGTGCCAACAACTGACTTCTCAGTTTTGATTCTACAACTAACGATGAATGGAAAGGATATTCGTGGCAGCAAAGTTTGTTAAAGATTCAGAGACAATCGAAAGGAACAACTTAAATAGCCTTAAATTATTGTACATCCATACAATGGAACACAATGCAGTTTCAAAGAGTGAGGCAGCACTCTATGCACTGACATGGAACAAGCCAGGATACACTATAAGAAAAAAAGCTGGGACTTCCCTGTGGTCCAGTGGTTAAAGAAAGTCGTGCAATGCAAGCGACATGGGTTCGATCCCTGGTCTGGGAACTAAGATCCCACATGCCAAGGAGCAACTAAGATGGGGCACAACTACTTAAACCCACACTATCTGGAGCCCACACCATACAACTAGAGAGTCCACACACCACAACTAAAAGATCCCATGTGCTCAACACGGGATTAAGACCCCACACAGCCAAATAAAAAAATTTTTAAAGAGCAGGAGATACATTTAAAAAAGAAAAAAAAGCAAGAGGCAGAAGTGCAAGGTGATGCAAAAAACATTTGTGTTTTTTTTTAAAACATCATACACATGGACACTAATACAGAATACAGTGTACCTCTGTAAGGACAGACAAGTATCATGGGACAATGGTTGCCTCTGGTGAGAACTCAGGCAGCTGGGGAATTAGGGGTGGGAGGGGCACTTACTTTTCATTACAACCTTATGCACTTTTTGCATTTTGTATCATGTCACTCAAAAAACAAACAGGGTAATTTAAAACAAACAAAATCGCAGACTCTCTTCTCCAGATTAACACATGGACACTGCTTCTCTTTGCTGGAGTGGCAGGAAATCTCCACAGTGGACCTAATCCCAGGAGAACAAAAGAATATGAATGAAGCACCAGGGCGCTCAAGACCTCACCCCTGCTCAGCTGCTCCTTAACTCTCTTCCTCTTCTTCCTCATTGTTCTAAGGCCTTCTCTTTCACTCACCTGTTGCTGACGTTCCTCTAGTTCTCTTTGTATATTTTCTACCACGGCCACAGCCTCCTCTCCGCTTTCAGGGTGATGCTCTCTCACCCAGGTCTGGAACTCTTCAGGCAGGATGGTCAGGAACTGCTCGAGCACCAGCAGCTCCAGGATCTGCTCCTTGGTGTGTAGCTCCGGCCGCAGCCACTCGCAGCAGAGCACTCGGAGTTGGCTGAGAGCCTCCCGGGGGCCTGACGCCTCGTGGTACTGGAAGTGCTTGAAGCGCTGGTAAAAAGTCTCGAACACCGGCGGACTGTACTCCTGCATCCAGGTGCAATCTTCTTCTTCCACCTTCACTATTAGAAGGTCTTCTTGCTCTGGTGAAGACTCCGAGGGAGGGTCTAGGTCTATAACTTCCCCAGATCCTGTCATTATCATTCCAACTCAGCGGGATCTCGCTCCACGTAAGCTGGGTTACACTGATCGAATCCGTTTCTCTGCTCTCTGAGATCTTCTCAAGGACACTTTCATTACTGTGCAACCTACTGATATATTGGAAATCGTTATTATCAAAGAGATGACAAAGAGGTCATCTATCCTAAAGATGACCATGCAGCAGAGTAACTGACTTTACAAGGTGTATTACAAAACAGCCATCACTCCACCCACAAAATGATCAACAAAGAATATTTCTAACATTTAAAAAGTGTAGAGACAGCAATAAAAATCTGACCTACGGCCTCAACAAATACAATTTTAGTGGTGAAGAACGCTGAATATCATATAAATAGTAGGACGACTTACTAACTAGTCCAGACGCAGCCGCTCCTCCTCTCTACCACAAGCCAAACTTAAGTCGGAACAGAGGTCAAAAACGTTACAGTGATCAAAGACGGTCTTGTCGTTCAAGCCATAAGAGCTTGACTGACCAACGGGAGATTTCATGGGTCCCGAAGAGAACCAGGGTTTTAGATACAGATTTTGCACCTGGATTGCGCACCATCGCCCCTGACCCCGAGCCACGGAAACCAGCCCTGTCAAGGTTAGGGACAGGACCTTCGTCTGGACACAAAGGCCATTCCTTTTGCTCAAGGCCCCCGTCCCTGGGAGCTCTCCTGGAAGAGCAAGCTCCCGCAGCGAAGGGTGGGGAAAGACGGGTTTCTTCTTACAAACGGAGATAAAAGCCGAAGCCGACACTTCGCAGCACTTCCTCGCCGGAAGTAAGCACGTCCAAGCGCTCCTGACCAGCGGGGTAGAGCCAGAAATCCCACCCCCGCCCCCCACGAGAGAGCACTTCCGAGTCCTCTCTAGGAATCCCGGAGGTCCTTGCCTCGCCACAGGAGGAAAGTGCCCGCCCCAGGCTCCGCCCTAAGGCCCGCCCCCGGAAGGGCTGTGGGCCAATCGGCTGGGAGATGGATCCCAGTCCAACCTCCAGCAACACGGCCGTTCCCCGCCCACCCACACGCAGATACTTCAACGCTAGAGCCGAGTTGAAAACACTGCCACTCTCTGCCCCCACTCAATGCCAGAGCCGTTTAAACAGTCCGAGTCCGCCCCTATCCTTGGGGTGGGGGCAGAGGCAGGAACTTAGGTGTCCAGAGCTCTTGCTTGGCCACAGTTGCTAGTGTCTGGCCGTGGAACTTGCGCTCCCTCACCCCCGGCGCTCTTCGCCGCAGTTCGAAATAGGTCTGTACCTTTGTGCGAGCCGGCAACCTTCACTTCTCTTTAATGGACCCTTCGGTTTCTCCACCCGAATCCACTCGCCACTCCCCTCACCCCGTCTCCAGACACACCCACCTCCTCCCGCAGTGGTCAGCTCACCCGGCGGAAACATCCAACGTCAGACCGGAGCCCACAGCGGCTCGGAGGACTACAACTCCCAAGAAGCACCGCGCGGGCCACTCCCTCCAGCCAATTCGGGCAGCGGCTCTCTTCGCAGCCTTAGTCTCACGGTGCGGGAAAACCAAAGAGGCGTTTCCTCAGAGGCGCCAGTGGAGGCCTGAGAGTGTAGGGAGAGACTCGTCTTCTGGCTGCGGAGAGAGAAGGCGGAAGGTCCGCGTTCTTGAGAAGTGGACGAAGTGGTATTTTCAGGGCTTCTCTAGCCGAGGGGGTCCCATCTTTAGTAGTCTCATTTTGTATCCATTTGCGAAGCTACTCGACAGACAGGACAAGAGTCTCTGTCTTACAAGTCACGAAGTGAATGATGCTCACCGACTCCACTCTGAGTTAATATATCCTCCTGAAGGCAGGAGGAGAAGGGGACGACGGAGGACGAGATGGTTGGATGGCATTACCGACTCAACGGACGTGAGTTTGAGCAAACTCCGGGAGACGTGAAGGATAAGAAAACCTGATTTGCTGCAGTCCCTGGGGTCGCAAAGAAACGGATACGACTTAAGCGACTGAACAACAGCAAATCCTTCGATACTCCCAGGAGTTATATTTTTATAGTACGTTGTGAATTTTCATTCAAATCAGGGATTTTGAGAATGCCTTGCTCGTGCCGTGGTCTACCTTATGAATGAAAAAATGCAAAAAATTCCTACTATCGCCAGAGACTAATAGCTGGAGAGGCTTAAATTGACACTGCGGTTTGTGCAATGTAGTATTTTTATGGTTTTACTTTTTATATTTAGAATCGTCAAAAGTTAAGGCCAAAAAAAAGAAAAAAAGACGTGAAACCACTGAATCGCTGAAGTAGTAATTAGTGAAAGCTTACTGTGCACACACTAAAAAGTTAGCAAACCGGGAGCCCTCAAACCAAAACGTGGAATGAGGGACAGAGGTATATTGTTTTAAAGCATCTTATATGGGGTGGAGGCGTGCTTGAGTACTATGTTGCTTCAGTCCTGTCCGACTCTTTGCGACCCTTATGACTATAAATTTCTCTTCCCTCTTGATACTAAGAATAGCTCGATTTCTCCTAAGCCATGATAATAGTTTGCTCATGTAACTGATCTTGTTTTCTTCTTGAACTGGCTGCTGAGGTTTCTCAGAGCAGAACTATGGGCTATCTTTTGTCAGTACACAGGAGTGTACAGTGGGTAAGTTCTAACCCCGGCCTATCCCTGGCTCTATCTTATTTATCCCTACTTTGTTTTCCTTTTCTCACTTTATTTACCTGCACTTCATTATTTTTTTTAAAAGATGAGACATTTCTTCAGTTAACTTCTATGAAAAAAGCACCAGACAAGGCATTGGGAACACAAAAATATATCATTCAGTGATATCAGTGGGAACAGATGAAAGCACTTGATGTTCTGCAAGTGAAGACAAAAGTTACATTACAGGAGAAAGGGAGAAAAGAGCTAAGCAAATCACTTAATCATGATCAGAATCCAGTCATACAGCCCAGACACTGGAACTAGTGGGGCCAAACTGGTAATCAGCAGGAAAGAAGACCTATGAATACATCTCCTCTCACTGGGAGAAGATGAAAAATGCTTGTACTGTCTTCATATATGTAATATTCTCTTCTGGATTCCATTACTAGTTACATAGATAGACATTTTCTGGAGCTAGATTTGCCTGTACCATAGAGTTTTGTGTTTTTTTTTTTTTGCCATAGAGTTTTATTTGTGAATTTGCATTCTGTCCTAATTCCCTTGCCATCCTTGATAACCTAATCCTAGTCAAAGCCTTGTCCTGCAATACTGGGAAAAGAACTTTTGACTTCCTGCCAGATCATGATAGCGTTCCCACACAGATGAAGAAGTAGACTTGTGCAAAGTTTCTGCCCTCCAGAGACTTTCAAACCGACTAGGGAGATGAGATGTAAACATTTGACAAGTTATCTCATTAAATTATCACATGTTGCTCCAGATTTGTAAAATGACAAAGATGAGCCTTGAGAGTAGTGAATTTGTTTCTCTTTAAGTGATTTTTAACATAAAAATTGGGCTTCCTTGGTGGTTCAGACGGTAAGGAATCTTCCTGCAATGCAGGAGACCCGAGTTCAATCCCTGGGTGGGGAAGATCCCCTGGAGAAGAAACTGGCAACTCATTCCAGTATTCTTGCCTGGAGGATTCTGTGGATGGAGGAGCCTGTCAGACTACAGTTCATGGGGTCACAGATTCAGACAGGACTGAAGTGACCTAGCACGCACACTGGTGTAGTATATATGCGTGTATGTGCATTATATAAGATATTTGATTATATTTACATGGACTGAGCGACTAACACTTTCATGTTCAACATAAAAAATAATCTTGAAAAATCTGCTCTTGCCTTTTCATGTCCTATTAATGTCCAATCAAAACAGATCACAACAGAATAGTACAGTCACTTCAACTGCTAGAACCCAAAGTAGGAATTGACTACCTGTGCTTTTGCACAAACTTTGGAAATAATTTTTAAAGTTTATAATTTAAACTTTAGTCCATAAATATGTTGTTTGAAATCTTGACCCTGCTTGGGAATTTGCATTCATAAATCAGGACATTAATTGTACTTAAACAAACGGTTTTTAAATGAATTTCCCTTAGTGTAACTTATATAGAGCTTCCCTGGTGGCTCAGTGGTAAAGAACTTGCCTGCCAAGCAGCAGACGCTGGTTCTATCCCTGGGTTGGGAAGATCCCCTAGAGAAGGAAATGGCAACCCACTCCAGTATTCTTGCCTGAAAATCCCACGGACAGAGGAGTCTGGCAGACTACAGTTCTTGGGATCACAAAGAGTCAGACACAGCTGAGCACGAACACACACATATGTAGCTCAGATAATTCTTCATTTCTTAAATAATGCAGATGATTTAATGTAAATTTTAAACTAAAGTATGCGTGTACTAAGTTGCTTTAGTTGTGTCTGACTATTGCCTATATATTTAACCCATTTTTTAATTAAAATATGTCTTCAGTCCACATGGACTTTTTTTTTTTTCACATGGACTTTTTAAACTTAATCTCTTCTGTGAAGCCTTTTACCGTACACTCCCCATCAGGCATGGTTGATTATTTACATCTCTGCTTATCCAAACAGATGCTACATACACCTCAAAGTATTGCATTTACCACACTGTCCTATAATTTAAGTGTCTGTCTCCATGAGGAGACTGTGAGCAACTTGAGGACAGGGAACATATCTTCCCAGTTTTGCATCTGTAGTGTCAACTATGATGCCTTCACATGTGGAAGACACTCTACAAACCTTTCTTGCCTAAGTGTGACCAATGGATCAATGACCACTTTATTGTACAATTGGAACTTTTAACTTTCCCTAAAACCAAATTTATACAATTTTCTTCACAGATAATTTGTTAAGAATGACATTCTTTCTTTTGGTTATTCTCAAATAAAAGTGATGTTTATTAAACGTAGAAACAATTGAATGGTACATATTTTTATCACCTATACAATTTTTCATATACAATTATATTTTAAATTTATTTTACGATCATATGAACCATACTTTTAAAACATAAGATATATAATTTGACAAATATATTCTCAAACTTAGTATAAATGTTTAACATGATAATGAGCCAACTTTGAGAAGAAAGTTGCTACAAAGCTAAGGCATGTGATTGCTTTTGAATGATTTTTTGCAAAATTTTGATTATTATTGCATACAAAGGAATGCAAGTGAAACACAGGTTTGATATTTTTCGTTTCTTTTTTTTCCCTCTTTGAAACAATGATAAGATTCCTTCTCATACTTAATCTAAAGATGAAAGATTTTCAAGAATTCAAAAGGAATGACATTTATTTTTAAAGGAAGAATATCCTTTAGTTCTGCAACCTTAAGGACTGTAAGCTCCACACTACACGGTGAAAGTGAAAGTCGCTCAGTCGTGTAAGACTCTTCGTGTCCTACTCTTTGCGACCCCCTGCACGGTAGTCGGCCAGGCTCCTCTGTCCATGGAATTCTCCAGGCCAGAATACTGAGCTGGGTAGCCGTTCCCTCCTCCAGGAGATCTTCCCAACCCAGGGACTGAACCCAGGCCTCCCTCATTGCAGGCGGATTCTTTACCGTGTGAGCCAAGAGTACTCTGGAAAAGGTAATGATAACAAACCACAGAGACGCAAGTCACTCCTCCGAGGAGCCTAGAGAGGCCCCAGAAATGCCCCGAGGGGAGGGCACCGCAGGGAGCCGGTGACGCACTTCCCACTCGGGCTGTTGGTAATTTTTTGTCGCGGGATTTGACAGCTTCTAGGTAGGGGAGCGATTTCTGGGTAGGAGGAGTCTGGGAGGGGGCCCGGGGAGGTGGGATCCTTTTAGGACCCGACAGTCGGCAGCCGCTTCTTTGGGGAGATCGGATGTGTTCTGCGGCTTTTTGCTGGGTTTGCTGTCACCTCAGCTGAAGGTGGAACTCCGGGAAAGTGCGCACGAGCGGGAGAAGGATGAGTTGGAGCTGGACCGCAAGTCAAATCAGGGGCGCCCCTCTGGCCCTAGGTGATGGACTTCGGACAGTGAAAGTGGAGGAAGACTCCCCCGGAAGTGGGGATTCCGACCGGCCCGGGGACTGTCCGGATCCCGAAACTTCCCGATGTCATTTTAGGCAGTTCCGTTATCAGGAGGTGGCCGGACCCGAAGAGGCGCTGAGCCGGCTCAGGGAACTTTGTTGTCGATGGCTGAGGCCCGAGGTGCACTCAAAAGAGCAGATCCTGGAACTGCTGGTGCTGGAGCAGTTCCTGACCATCCTGCCTCAGAAGCTCCAGGCCTGGGTGCGGAAGCACTGCCCGCAGAGCGGGGACGAGGCGGCCGCCTTGGTGCGGTCTTTTCAGAGAGAGCCTGCTGGGACCTCACGCCAGGTGAGAGGTAAAAGTGTTCTGGGAGTGGGGATGGAGGTGTGAGGGATGCTATGGGTTTCAGAAGTTCTTTACTTCCTTATTACATTTTGCGTGAACTTTAGGATGTGCATGAAAGAAACAGTCTTTCCTTTGTAGGAAGCGGTGACAAATAAATCCGTCCAGGAAGAGGTCCTTGAGTTGTAGACCTTTCCGCGCAAAACCGGCACAGAAGTATTGTTTACTCAGTGTAAAACACCCTCGTATCTAACTAGATTGTTTGGGAAAGAGAGATGTCAAGGTGGAAAGTGTCCTTAAAGGATGTATAAGGACAGAGTTCCCCACTACTTTGAATGTGAGCATCCTTTTACTTTTTAACGGTTTGAATGACTTTCTCCTTCCTCCCTCAATTGATAATGATACTGCAGAACAAGAAGAGAGGCCGGAAATGGAGTTAATAATTGACCCTGCCTACATGATGAAGCCTTCATAAAATCACAAGACTATGGGGTTCAGAGAGCTTCCCAGTTGGTAAGCTCATCTACTTAAGCGGGAGGGTAACACAGCCCTGCCCCCATCCCACCTCCAAAAGGAGAGAAGCTCCTGAGCTTAGGACACCCCCCTCCCCAGACCTTGCCCAATGCATCTCTTCCACCTGAGTGTTGCTGACATATATTCTTTTATAATAAACTGGTAATCTAGTATGTAAAATATTGTCTTGCCTTCTGGAGCCACTAGCAAATTAATCGAACTCAAAGAAGAGTCTTGGAAACCGCCAATCTATAGCTGGTTGGTCAAAAGCAGGTACATAGGTGACAGCGTGGACTTGGAATTGATGTATGGAGGAGGGCAGCAGTCTTGTAAGACAGCTCTTAACCTGTGGGATCTCACACCACCGCCAGGTCGGTGGGGTCAGAGTTGTTAAACTGTAGGAAGCCCACCAGCTGCTGCCGCATAACTGCTTGACCTGTGGAAATGCACACATCTGGTGTCAGACGTGATATTGTTGTAGTGAATATTCAGAGTACTGAGAGCAGAGGAGACACACAGGAAGGTGGTTTTCCTTTACAAGGAGAGGAGAGAGAGGCTCAGGGAAAACAAATAATTACTCCTGTTGGTGAGGTACCTTCCTCTGAAGATGGATCTTTGTATCCATGTCACACAAGAGGAAACAGTGTCTGAGAGCCAGCATTGGAACTGGGGACTTCGGTTAACCTGTGTATTTTGAATCCATATCAGGTTTCTGTTTTGATAAATCAGAGTGCGTGTATGTGTGCTCAGTTGTGTCTGACTCTTTGCGACCCCATGGACTGTAGCCCGCCACGCTCCTCTTGGCCATGGGATTTCCCAGGCAAGAATACTTGTGGGTTACCACTTCCTTCTCCAGGGGATCTTCCCAATCCAGGAATCAAACCCATGTCTATTGCATCTCCTTCATTGGCAGGCAGATTCTTTACCACTAGCGTCACCTGGGAAGCCCAATAAATCACAGCAATATAACTCAAAGGAGTATTTTGCTCTTCCCTCAAATGAGTGTAGACAGTCCACAGAAAGGCTTTTCAGGGTTGCAGGAGAATGCCCGCTTCTGTCTTTGGTCACTTTGCAACTCCCACATCAGTACAAGGCTCACTGATAAAGACTCCCTCAGTCATTACTTGGTTTCTCAGGGCCTGTGGTCTCTTCTCTGAATCCAGCCTCATGCCGGCACTGCTGGTGACACCATGCTGGGATGGCAGGTGCTGAGGGGAGGTCTCATGTTGTTACAGGGGTTGGTGACAGTCCAGGATGTGGCCGTGTCTCTAACCTGGGAGGAGTGGGAGCGTCTGGGGCCAGCACAGAAGCACTTCTTCAGGGAGAGTGCACCAAAGGATCATGGGAACTCAGTCTCACCAAGTAAGTGCTGGGCTCCGCCTGTCTCCAGCTGGGTATGACTGGTGGAGGGCTTGCTTCGGAAAATCCCTGGGCCGGGCTGCCATTCACAGAGATTGAGAGCCTTCAAGCCCCTTTTGTGACTGAGGCAAGACCTTTCTGTTCTATGTTGTCAGGTGACAGAGTCAGCTTTTCATATGGTGCATATATTAACAGCCATAGCACCAGCTGAAGCTCTGTGCACCCCCCTCGAAAGCTATCCCCTCACTCCTTCTCCAGAAGTGACCAATATCCTGATTTACCATTTCTATGCTTGTTTTATATTCTTTCTACATATACATGTAGCCACAGAGAGTATGTATTATAAATAAATATATATAAACATGTAAACATATATAGTATTTTGACATGTTTTAATGGTATATATACATTGTATTACTGTATGGTTCTTTTGCACCTTGCCTTTTTTCTCCACATCACATTTTTGGGATTTTTATCCATGTTGATACATGTAGCTCTAGTTTATTCCTTTTAACATCTCTATATATTTCATCCTAATATTCACTTATCCATTCTGTCAACAGATGTTAAGGCTTCTAGTTTTTCACCATTACACAGAGTATTATGCCAGTCATTCTTGTCTGTCTCTCCCTGTGTTCTTATGAAGTGGGGTTAGGGGAAGAGAGATGGGTTGGTGGGTGCAGGCACAAGTATAAAAGGAAAGAAACAGGACTTGTATAGGTAAGCACATTTGACGGGTTAATTAAAATAATTTAACTTCAAGAGTGGTTTCATAGAGAACATGAAAAGGGCTTTGGGGGGGTTGTTTCTCTGCTAGTACTTTCTTAATCACTCCTGCCAGGGGATGAAATGTCAGCAACTCACATTTTAATATTTCAGGTTCGGAAACCAGAATTGAGAGCAAAGAGTTGATTCCAAAGCAAGAAATTCTAGAAGAAGTGGAGCCTCCAGGGCAGCTACAAGGATTTCAGGAGAAGGCTCCCCTATCTTCTGAGTGTGGTGACACCCAGCAGGACAGGGGAGAGAAGCCCTTGGGAGACCCCTCATCGCTGAAACGTGAAGATTCTCCTGCAGATCAGGGAGTCACCCACATCTCAGATCTCAGGAACAGTCCCAGCGAAGAAGATGTCAAAAACAATGAATTCAGGACCAGCACCGAGAGTTCAGACTTTGTTCCTGGTCAGTACATCCCAACAGCAGGGAGACCCGTCACTGCGGATGAATATGGGAACAACTGCCCGCACAGGTTAGATGTGGTGAAACCTCACGAATCTCTCGACAGTGAGGAAAATCGCCATCATTCGGGCCTGTTTGAGACTCAGAGGTGGTTCCATGAAGAAAGGCCTTACACATGTGACACCTGTGAAAAGAGCTTCAAACAGCGTTCCGACCTCCTTAAACACCATCGAATCCACACCGGGGAGAGGCCCTACGGGTGTCCTGTGTGTGGGAGGCGCTTCAGTCAGAGCGCGACCCTCGTTAAACACCAGCGGACACACACTGGAGAGAAGCCCTACACCTGTCCCAAGTGTGGGGACAGCTTCCGACAGAGCTCACACCTCAGCCGGCATCAGAGAACCCACCTGAGGGAGAAGCGCTGCACGTGTAAGGAGTGCGGGGAGACCTGCCGCACCTCCGGTCGTTTTAGACACCAGAGGACACACGAGGGGGAGCGACCCTACACGTGTGAGGAGTGCAACAAGAGCTTCAAACGCTGCTCCGACCTCTCCAAACACCAGAAGATCCACACCGGGGAGAGGCCCTACGGGTGTTCTGTGTGCGGGAGGCGCTTCAGTCAGAGCGCGACCCTCGTTAAACACCAGAGAACTCACACCGGAGAGAAACCTTACAGATGTCTGGTCTGTGGGGACAGCTTCAGACAGAGCTCACACCTTGTCCGACACCAAAGAATCCACAGAAATAAAGTGCCATCATTTTGACCTGCTTCTTCATGAGTCGTTTTATTCCCTTCTCTCTTTCCCTCCTTCTCTTTCTCTCTCTTTCAGAAACTATGTTCTTTGGAGTATTTCAGTAATCATGGATTGTATTGCCCTTTGGCATCACACCCAAGACAGACTGAGTTCAACTATTCTCAGGGTGCCCTTTGAGAGCCTGTTGCCCTGAAGGAGGAGGGTCTGAGTCAGGAGCACCTCCCTCTCCCCAGAACACACTTTCAGCAAGAGCGAAGGTGACCCGTCAGAGTTCTGCCCTTGTCACTCTTCGGGGGCCTGCACTTTTGGACCAAACCTTTTTTTTTTTGCTTTTGAACTTTTTATTTTCTATTGGGGTATAGCTGATTAACGATGTGATAGTTTCAGATGAATAGTGAAGGGATTCAGCCATGCGTATACATGTACCCATTCTCCCCCGAACTCCCCTCCCATCCAGGCTGCCACACCATTGAACAGAGAGAGTTCCATGTGCTATACAATAGGTCCTTGTTGGTTACTCATTTTAAATATAGCAGTGTGTACATGACCTTCCCAAACTCCCTAACTATCCCTCTCTGCCAGTAACCATAAGTTTGTTTCATGTCTGTGAGTCTCTGTTTTATGAGTAGGTTCAAAATATTTTTCTACATGAAAGTGAGTCTTTTTTTTTTTTTTTTAAGTACCGATGTTCTCCATGGAATTTATTTACTTCTTTAGAAATGTGGTATCTCAGTGCCCTGACCAGAGACCGAACCCACAACCCCTGCATTGGAAGGTGAAGACATAACTGCTGGACCACCAGGGAAGTCCCTATTTATATACTTTTGAACTGTGATATTCTGCCAAAACACATGGACCAGTTTATTGTGAAATATTGCCAACATACAGGCAAGCGTAGAATAGAACAATTTTAAAGAACGTTCACAAATACCCCACACAGATGAATCAATTCTTGAGTAGGACATATTTGCTTCATATCATTTTTAAGGAAATAACACACTTGTAATAAATGCCATGTACACTCATGAGCCCTCCCTAAACCCATCCCCCTCACCTTCAAGCTGGCTCAATACCCAAGAAGATGACGTGTCTGTAGTTGTCAAGAATCACGGCCCTATAGAGGGCCTTCTGAGCCCAGTCCGACGTGTCCCACTCTTGCCTGGTGAAGTACAGAGCCACGTCCTCAAAGGACAGCAACCCCTGGGAACAGAGACTCATTACAGCTGCAGCTCCTACCACGGCTCTGCGGGCCGCAGTATTATTCCTGTCCTACAGCCGAGGCTCATCCAGTTCATCAGCAGACTCGGAGCTCAACTCGTCTCCAACCCTCAGGTCACGCGTGTTCTTTCTTCCATGCTAGAGTCACCCATGTTCTCTCTGGAAGGACACATGGTCAGTGTGTGAGGCTTCTCTGGCCGTTTGGTCTCTGCTATGTTCCCTCAACTCTACTCTGGCAGCACAGACAACAGGAGAGTGGACGGGTGTGGCTGTGACCCCATAAAACCGCTCCCGGGTCCAGGTGAGCTTGCCGACCCTGCTGTGTGCGCTCCCACCTTCCTCATCACGCGGTTCTTCTGCCCAGTTCTCATATGAAAGAGACGGCGCCCTCCCATGGGGACACTGAGAATGAGGCAGTGTGCGGGCTGCTCCCGCAGGGATGGACAGGCTACTGGGACTCACCAGGCAGGCAGAAGCTGCCAGGCTGGCTGTCATGGGCACCACTACCTGCCAGGCCTGAAGGGGGAGGAAGGGAGGGGTCACTGGGATCCAGAAAGTTGTTGGAGGAGCAAGACTGGAGCCGGGGCCTCAGGGGAGGCAGCCCAACAGGAGAGGCTGTGGATAAATGTCCAGAGACCTTCCCTGTGTGGTCCTCACCCCTCCTTTCCTCTCCCCCTGGGCCCTGAAGTCATTCTCATCTCCTCCAGGGTCTTAAGCAAATGAGTCTTTTTCCTTTTCCCCATTGTGATATTGTGATTTAAATAAGAAATATATATTTGGTCTTCCTGCCTGTTTCTGACAGAGTTCCTAAAGTGCTTGGAATTTCTTAGGGAATAAGTGCAGAGGAGCATCTTTTAATCCTTGGGCTTTTCTCTTTGGTTTTTTATTTATTTTTGGCTGTGTTGGCTCTTCATTGCTGCATGTGGGCTTTCTCTGAGGCAACAGTTACTCTTTATTGTGGTGTGCAGACTTCTCATTGCAATGGCTTCTCTAGTTGCGGAGCATAGGCTCTAGGTGTGCAGGCTCCGTAGTTGTGGTACACGGGATTAGTTGCTTCACAGCATGTGGGATCTTCCTGGACCACGGATCGAATCTGTGTCCTATGCATTGACAGGAGGATCCTTATCCACTGTGCCACCAGCCATCAGGGAAGTCCTCCTCGGTTTCTGAAGTAGCTGCACAGCCACACAGGTGAGAGAAGCGTCTTGTTATCATGATAAATCCCTCAACATCTGAGTTTTATGTTAATGAGGAAAACTCCTCAGGATACAGCTAGTTGCCAGGGCCAAGGCATGTGAGCAAGTTAGAACCTTCACCCCTAGCACCTGAGGGGAGGGGACAGGCTGGGGTGCAATCAGTCCCCAGAGGCCAATGACTCGGCCCATAACACCTATGCAACGAACCCCCATAAAAATGCAGACACTGGTTGCTGAACTGGTGGAGGTGCTGGGGGCGTGCCCGGAGAGGGTTGGAAGCGCTACTGCCCTGCCCCCTGCATCCTGAGCATCTCTTCCCTCTGGCTGATCCTGAGTGCTATCCTTTTACAATGAAACAGTAGTAAGTAAACTGTTTTTCTCAATATTTATTTCTTTGGCTGCTGTCAGATCTTAGTTGCAGCAGGCGGGATCTAGTTCCCTGACCAGGGATTGAACCCAGGTCCCCTGAACTGGGAGCTGGAGGTCTTAGCCACTGGACCATCAGGGAAGTCTCTAAACTGTTATTTCTGAGTTCTGTGAGCCACTCTAGCAGATCAGTGGAATCTGGTCAGGGAACTAAGATATACCACATGCCTCCGAGCAACTTAGCTCTGATGGGTGCCACATCAAAAGATCCTGCAAGCCACAACTAAGACCTGATGCAGCCAAATACATTTTTTTAAGTAGTATGCATTCTGAAGTTGTTGTATATTCTATATTTTATATATGTCAATCAATTCAAGATTGTAGACAATGTGGTTCAGATATTCTGTCTTTAATATTTTGTCTAGTTGTTCTATCAACTTCTGAGAATGGAGTGTTAAAATTTCCAATTATAAAATTGCCCACTTTTCTATTTTTATTTAGTTCTGTCAGTCTTTACTTTGTGACTTTGGAGGGTGTGATATTAAGCACATAATATATTAATAACCCAGAATTCTAAATTTTATGTGTAACACTAAAATTGCATTCATAATTGTGACCTAATTACACATTAAACAATTACTCACCTTGGTGAATTGATCCTTTCATCATCATAAAATCCTTCTATATCTAAGATAATATCCCTGTTCTTAAATTCTGTTTTATCTGATATTAATATATCCATTCCAGCTTTTTATGATTAGTGCTTTCATTGTATATCCTTTTTCATCTTTTGAATTTTCTGTATTTAAAGTATCTTTTACATAAATCAAACCAATGTTTTCTTAACTCAGTCTCCCAAATGACACCTAATCAAACTTACAAGCTTTAGCAAAGCAAACTATAAGGAAAATGAAAAGACTACTATATAGTTTTTGCAAATTATGCAACTAAGGGCTTACTTTGCAAAATATACAAACAGTTCAAACAACTCAATAACAAAATACCAGTCAACCCAATCAAACAAATGGGCAGATGATCTAAATAGACAGTTCTCCAAGGAAGACATCCAAATGGCCAACAGGCACATGAAAAGATGCTCAACACTGTTAGTTGCAGAAACATTTAAGCCAACACTACAATGAGGTACTACCTCACATCAGTCAGAATGGCCATCATTGACCAGCCTACAGAGAATTTCCTGGTGGTCCAATAGTTAGGGCCCTGCACTTCCACTGCAGGAGGCAGGGGTTAGATTCCTGGCCATAGAATTAAGATCCTACCTGCCTTGGGGCAACTAAGCCCATGTGCCACAATAGATTCTGTGTGCTGTGATGAAAGATCCCACACGTCTCAGTGAATACACTATGTGCAGCAGCTAAGACCCAGTGCAGTCTAATTAATTAATTTAGAAAAATGATGTTACTAGCAGGAGAAAGATAAAGCAGAAACAAGGACACGAAGAGCTCTTGCAAGCTAATGGACATTGTTAATATCCTTTTGGCTGCCTGTAACCCTCCTATCTCATTGAGTTGATCCTTGTGCAGAAAGAATCTCAATCAGTGGTACTTTTCATCTTGGTTGCACACTGATTAACCTAAGAATTTTTTTAATTAACTTACTTATTTTTATTGAAGTATAGTCAATTTATAATGTGTTAGTTTCTGGTAGGCAGCAAAGTGACTTGGTTATATATATATATATATATAAATTCTTTTTCAGATTCTTTTCTGTTATAGGTCATTATAAAATATTGAGCATAGCTCTCTGTGTGACACAGTAGGTCCTTTTTGTTTACCCATTATATATATAGTAGTTTAGATATGTTATTTCCAAATTCCTAACTTATCCCACTCCCGGACCTTTTCCCTTTGGTAAGAAGAAGTTTGAAAAAAAAAAAAAAGAAGAAGTTTGTTTTCTATGTCTGTGAGTCTGTTTGTTTTGTAAATAAGTTTATTGGTATCATTTTTTAGATTCCACATATAAATCATATTTGTCTTTCTCTGTTTGACTTACTTGCTGCTGCTAAGTCACTTCAATCGTGTCCGACTCTGTGCGGCCCCATAAACGGTAGCCCACCAGGCTCCGCCGTCCCTGGGATTCTCCAGGCAAGAACACTGGAGTGGGTTGCCATTTCCTTCTCCACTGACTTACTTAATTTAGTATGATAATCTCTAGGTCCATCTTATGCATGTATGCTAAGTCACTTCAGTCATGTCTGACTCTTAGTGACCCTTTGGACTGTAGCCCAACAGATTTTTCTGTCCAAGGGATTCTCCAGGCAAGAATACTGGAGTGGATTGCCATGCCCTCCTCTAGGGGATTTTCCCCATCCAAGGATCGAACCCCCATCTCTTATGTCTCCTGCATTGGCAGGCAGGTTCTTTACCACTAGTGCCACTTGGGAAGACCAATATTTGGAGGTCTGTACAATCAGGAGATAGTGCATAATTATTTCATCAATTCACTGCCTTATATTCCTCATGAATTTCTCCATGTTGATGAAAGGCTGAACATATACTGAAAGTTTTCTCACATTTCTTATATTTGTAGCATTTTTCTCCTGCATGAATTTTCTGGTGTTGAATAAGAGAAGAACTCTGGCTAAAGGCTTTGTCACAATCATTGCATTTATATGGTTTCTCTCCAGTGTGAGTTCTTAGATGCTTCGTCAGGGATGAGCTCTGGCTGAAGGCTTTCTCACATTCTTTACACTTGTAAGGTTTCTCTCCAGTATGAATTCTCTGATGTCTTATGAGAGCTGAGCGGTCACTGAAGGCTTTCCCACATTCATGACATTTGTAAGGTTTCTCCCCAGTGTGGGTTCCTTGATGTTGAATAAGAGCTGAACAGTAACTGAAAGCCTTCCCACATTCACTACATTCATAGGGCTTCTCCCCTGTATGAGTTCTCTGATGTTGAGTAAGGCCTGACCTGTCACTAAAGGCCTTCCCACACTCTTTACACCCATAGGGCTTTTCTCCAGTATGGACCCTTTGATGTTTAATAAGGGAGGAGGTGTCATTGAAAGCTTTCCCACACTCTTTACATTTATAGGGTTTCTCTCCAGTGTGTATTCTATGGTGCTGGATGAGGTACGTGCTTTGGTTGAAGGCCTTTCCACATTCATTGCACTCATAGGGCTTTTCTCCAGTATGAATGATATGATGTTGAATAAGGGCTGAACGGTGACTGAAAGCTTTCCCACATTCATTACACTCATAGGGTTTCTCTCCAGTATGGATTCTCTGATGCTGGATAAGGGATGAGCTCCGGGTGAAGGCCTTTCCACATTCAGTACATACATAGGGCTTCTCTCCTGTGTGAATCCTCTGATGTAGGATAAAAGCTGAGTAGTAGCTGAAGGACTTGCCACACTCACTGCACTTCCAAGGCTTTTTCACTGAGTAAATGTTCTGATGTTTAATTGGGTTTGAACTTTCCCCTATTTCAGTACAATCCTCGATAGGGTTTCTCTTGTGCTTAATTATGACTTGCCTTAAATCTTTCTTCTGATTTCCTTGCTGCCTTTCTAACATGCCTCCATATTCCCAGGTTTTTATCCATCCGGAGTCCCAGGAATCATCCTTTATAAGTCTTTCTATTATCAGCTCCCTTTCTGATGATATTCCTTCAGAAACTTCCTGCATTGAAAGGGACACTTTAGTTTCAGGTGTAGATTCAGAATCTGAAATAAATAAAGAGTACAAATATTTGTGTTCTCTGTGTGGAGAGAAAGAAAACTGCTGAGGTGGAAAGAAGTTAAAGAAAATTAAATTGATGTCCTTTAAAAATGTTTGCTTGAATGTTCTCAGAAAAAGCCTCATGGCAATGACAGGTGACAAAGTTTCAGTGAATAACAGAGATGGGAAAATGATGAAGATGAAGCACAATACAAGGTCAGACAATGATGATGCTACACCTGAAAGAATGGAAAACTGAACAGACTAGCCAGGGAAGAAGATAAGCAGGCAGGATGAAAATAAATGTCAACAAAATAACTGAGGAAGTGGGTGGGGTGGAGGGATGAAAACACAGGTCGACACTGGGCAGTTTTGAAAAAGTATTGAACAAAAAAATCACTTACATGAAGACATATATTAGAGACAACCATATTTGATTTTTAAAATCATTATCTTTAGTCCTTTTTTAAAAGCAGATTTTTTTGTTTGTTTAGCGTATGCTTACCCTATGATTTTGTGTCTCCACTAACCACTGCCCCCTCCCTCCCTTCCTTGTTTCCCTCTCTCTCTCTCACCTTTCTTTCTTCCTTCTTTTATTGCCAAAGTCAAATTTATCAGATTTTGGACATCATCTCCTCACTCCTTGTTTCCCTCTCTCTCTCTCACCTTTCTTTCTTCCTTCTTTTATTGCCAAAGTCAAATTTATCAGATTTTGGACATCATCTCCTCACACACCTGCTCCTGACTCACCACAGTCTGGCTTCTCCCCCCACCACTCAGTTGGAATTGGTCTCACTGAAGTCACTAACCATTTATATGTCACCTAAATCCAGTGGATCCTTTTCATCTGTAGATCACCCGGGCTCCTCAACGGCACTTGACACCATGTGCTCCTCCTTACAACATTTTCCTGGTGCTTTTCTCCCCATCTTTATTGAGATAGAATTAACATACATTCTCTCTTGACTTCTGTATTGCTAAGCTCTCCAGGGTTTTTCTCCTGATCCCTACTTATTTGGAAGTTTTCCTGCTGTTTCTTCTTCTGAAATGTTGATGCTTCTCAGTGTTCTGTCTTAGGCTCCCCTCTTTGGTCCCTGCCCCTTCCCACTGTCTCCTTTAAAGACATCATCCAAGACTTCCCGCTGGTCTAGTGGTTAAAATCCACCTGCCAAGGCAGGGGACATGGGTTTGATCCCTGCTCCAGGAAGATTCCACATGCTGCAGGGCAGCTAAGCTTGTGGGCCGCAACTAGTAAAGCCCGCACACCCTAGAGCCCATGCTCCACAGTGAGAGAAGCCACTGCAATGAGAAGCCCACGCACCACAAGTAGAAGGTAGACCTTGCTCTCTGAAACTAGAGAAAGCCCAAGCAGCAACAAAGACACACCACAGCCAGAAAAATAAAAATAATAAATAAACGAAATTAAATATATATATATGTAAAGGAGCTCTCCTTTTTCAGTTCCACAGATGGTGAACTTTTACATTCCCGGAGAGAAAATAAGCCCAATTCTGAGCTCAAAGTGATCAGGGATCCCCTACAGGATCAGAGCTCTCTGGATCATAAGCAAAACTATGGCATTTAGATGTCATTAGTCACAGTGGAAGTTTATGTCACAGTAAGCAGTATGCATTGAAATATAACTTCCTTACCCCAAAATACCAGGTTCCCACAATTCTCCACCTTCATATCCATGCCCATGTACCTTCGGGCAGAATTTATCTGTTCCTCCTCCACACAGGTAAAGTCCATTTCCTCATCCTTGACTGTGGTCAATTCCTGGAAGAATAAGTACATTCTTATAGGACTTGGTGATCCTTGAGGGAAGAGAACAATCTGGAATAGGAAGTTCTTTTTAATCTGAAGGTTAAACCTTTATTTTAACCATTTTAATGGAATATTCTAAATTTTCTAAGCATTAGTCAGAGTTAGGGAAAACAGTAATAATAGCTAACATTTATCATTTTTTTCTATGTATTAAGTCCTTTGAACAACCTCTTGTAATAACTATATTAGGTAAGTACCATGATTAACATTATCTACAGATGTAAGAACAGATCTGAGATTTGGACCCAGGCAGTCTGACATCAAAGTTAGACTCTTTTTTAAATTTATTTTTTATACAAGTTTTACAGGTTACTTTCCATTTATAGTTATTAGAAAATATTGGTTATACTCCCCCTGTTGCACAACACATTCTCTTTTCGAAAATACTCATTAGGCTGTGTCAGGTCTTAGTTGCGGGTTTTACTTGAGGTACACGAGATCTCAGTTCCTGGACTAGGGATTGAACTCACATCCTCTGCATGATAAGGCAGATCCTCAACCACTGGACCACCAGTGAAGTCCCTGCATGACACATTCTTGAGCCTCTTTTACACCCAATAGTTCATACCTCCCACTCCCCAACCGTGTATCTCCCCACCCCCACAGCTGGTAACCACTAATTTTACATCTGTGAGTCTGTAAAGCTACCAGAATGCCACACTTTTGGCCTCCCCTCCCTGCCTCACTGGCCACATCCTCTCAGTCTCCTTTGCTTCTTCCTCTTCATCTCCCTGACCTCAAAGTGTTAGAAGTTACAGTAATAAGATCTCATCTCTTTTCTACCTACATTTATTTCCTTAGTGATTACAGCTTCATAGTGTGAAATATCATTCATACAGATTCCTCCCAAATTTAAAGCTCCAGCCTGAGCTCCCCACAGAGCTTCAAGTCTCCAAGGAAAAATTACTTTGGTTCAGTTCTCCAGATGAGATTTCCATGAACCTCTGAAGTGAGATGAAAGAAAGAAATGAGGACACACTCTGAACAGCAGGCTGAGATTTCACAGGAGGGAAATGGAACACAAACTCACCTGGAACTCAACAGGAAGAGGCTCTCCAGGAGGCTCCATTCCTTCTGTGCTCTGTTCTGGGGACAAAGAAGCATCTTCTGTAGTCACAGCTGGAAGGAGCAGAAGTAAAGCCATGAAGCGGGTAAACTCTATCTTCCCACTTACAAATTCACAAGGACAAAAGCTATCACAAGCCAGAGGAATTATATACACAAGACCTACTCTACTTAACTCAAGATCAGATAAGGATAGAGGAAGATAATAACACAAGAGCACTTTGACCAAAAAGTCAAATGCACACATAGTATGTCAATACTTTGGTACACTCCTATGGGAGTGGAAAAGTGTGACCTGTTCTTTACCACAAAAGCAAGCACTATGGAATAGTCTCCCTTCCATGGCCTCAGAGGGAATGTGTATGACCACAGAAGCGCTGAAAGAGGAAGATGAGAGAGGGGAATGTATGACAAGGAGTCTACTTAGTGATTTCCAAACATGGTGGATTACAGTTTCTCTACTTTGGGCTCTTCTCCTGACATGTGTCTGTTTCCCTTTCCCACCATGCAGGGGCACCTAACCTTTTCATTCTTATCGAGGGTATTTCCTCCATTTGTCCCCACTTTCAACTCCATGTTTATTTGTGTAATTCTTACCATTTTCCTCAACTTCAATGGTCAGATAATCCATGATCAGCTTTTCCTTGTCCTCTTGTTATTGCTAGGACTTCCTCCTAATTCACTGTTTCAGACGAGATAAACATGGACTCTTCAGCAATATATAATCCACTTCTTTGTATAAATCATTCAACTCTACTCTGAAGCTTCAGGGAGAGATTTTGGGGTTAGCCTTGCCCCGCTCTGAAATTGATTACTACTCCCTGGGGCGTCTCCCTCTACCTCTTCTCCTAGGAGGCTTATTCCTACACATTTAAGTCCTAGGGCCTCAATAGTAACTCTGTTTTAGGTAGAACCTTCATAATTTAGCCGAGATTAAATTTCCCAGCTGGAAGACCCTCCTCTGGAGTCCCCAGGTCAGTCACTACATTCTACACCGAGGCGAAAGCAGGAGAGCGCCAGGGCAGTGACCGTGAGCCCTAGTCACACACTGGTTCTGTACGATCCACAAATTCTCCTAAGACCCTGAAGCACAGAAATGGCTATAAGCTGGGCTGTGATTAACGTCGCAATAACTAAAAGTAGGGCTCCCACAGTTACTCCATCCTTCCTACTCACAAAACACAGGGCAACTGATAGATGGGGTCCTTAAACACCTGATTCTTCGCTCGCTCTTTAAGACCCTGAAAATAAACAGGCCGGGATACCCCTTGCACGTTCACAGTCGAACCCCTTACCCTGGACCCCAAATATAGGCAGCCCCCAAAACTCTAATCCAGACACCCTCCCCCCCCCATCCCTCACCCCCGGTGGCTCAGTTGTTAAAGAGTTGGCTTGCAATACTCGGGTTCGATCCCTGGGAGAAGGAAATGGCAACCTACTCCAGTATTCTTGCCTGGGAAATCCCAAGGACAGAGGAGCCTGGTGGGCTACAGTCCACGGTCCATGGGGGTCACAAGAGTCGGACACGATTTAATGACTAAACCACCAAACTCTAATTGCGCAAGCACAGAGGGGAAATGAGTACGACATGGACTCCATTCTTTTCTTTCTGTTCAGAACCTGTAGTGTTTCAGTGCAGTGACAGGACCTAAAGCCAACACCAGCGGGAGGCGCTCTCGCTCTCCGAACCTCGGAAGCCGAGCCCTCCAACCCCCACTCTCCCCTTCCCCAACTCCCCCGTCGGCCACGCGCCCTTCAGGCTCCCGGACTCCATTTCCCAGAGTACGTAGCGGCAACCTCGCTTCCGGGGCGCCCCTTCGCTCAGGACAAGGGTAGCCGGCTCGCTACCCGGCCGGAAATACCCGGCGGAGCGCCCGGGGGATGGGGCCGGGAGGCAGGCAAGGCCTAGCCCTTTTCCCGCTGAGGCCGGAACCTGAGAGCCTGGCCCGCGCTGCCGCAGGTGGCGTTAGAGCGGCGCGCTTGACGGGCGGGTCGCGGAGACTCGCGCCTCTGACCCGCTTTCTGTTACCCACGGACTCGTTGCGGACCTGGTTCCGGCTACAGGGCTGGATCGCCTCCGGGCTGCGCTCTGGGAGGGGCGGGGGAGGCGGACACCGTCGCCTTCTGGACCCACCGAGCTGCGGGGAGACAAAAGGCTCGAGCCCGAGGCTCTGTCTGGAGTCGCATCTGCGCACTTGGAGACGACCGCGCCGGGTCGGGGGTCCCAGCGGAAGGACTCCACTTCCCAGAGGGCTCGGGGACAGCGGTGTCTGTCCTGGGGGCGTCTGCAGAGCGAGGGGAGAGAACTGCGGGCCTTCCCAGTCGGCCTCGAAGTGGAGATCATTCTCCACCTGATCTCTTTTCTGAATAAACTGAGAAGCTCTGAGCGATTTTAGCGTCTGATTATTCGCTGGGGGTGGGCGATGCGGCGCTATGACACAGTCTTTTTGCTATATTTCTCCTTTCTTATGATAGTCTCAATTCTGGAAACCTAATGCTAACGCTGATTTGGTTGAAAGCATTCTGGCTGATTTTAAAAGCATTGGAAGGGGTGAGAGAGAAGCCGTTCTGATAGATGAAAGAAGTCTGAGTTAGCAAGAAAAAGATGTGAGAAAGAAACAAACAGGGAGAATCGTGCGGACCTAGGAACATCACTACGGGGAGGGCCACTCCCTGGAACCAAAGATCAAACAAGACAAAAGATACTTATACCCTCAGGGTCAAGAACACTGGAGGCTCTACCTCTAGTTCTTCACAGAAATCCAGAGAAACCCATTGCATCTCAGTTGGCATTCTAGTCCAAATCGCCATAGTCACCTAAACACTCTCCACCTCTAATCTTGCCTTTCCTCAATCCGTGCTATTCAAAGCAGCCAAGATGATTTAAAAATTAAATCTATTTTTGTCACTCTTCTCAGAACTCTTCAGTAACTCCTTCTGCCCTGAAGTAAAATGTAAACTCCTTAATGAAATGAAAACTTGTGAGAGAAACCAGACACAGAAGATAACATATTGTTTCATTTCATTTATAGAAAGTATCCAGAATAGGTAAATCTATGGAAACAGAAAGTAGATAGATTAGTGGTTGCCTAGGGCTGGAGGGGACAGGGGCACAAGGGAGTGAAGGGTGAGTGCTAATGGGTAAAGGGTTGTTTTTGGTGATATTAAAAAAAATTGTTCTAAAGTTGACTGTGGTGAAGGCTGTACAAGTCTGTGAACATACCCAAAGCAGTTCTCTGTACTTCTTTTTTGTCCCACCCTTTTCCTTGGAAGAAAAACTATGACCAACCTAGACAGCATACTAAAAAGCAGAGACATTACTTTGCCAACAAAGATCCATCTAGTCAAAGCTATGGTTTTTCCAGTAGTCGTGTGGATGTAAGAGTTGGACTATAGAGAAAGCTGAGCGCCAAAGAATTGATGCTTTTGAACTATGGTGTTAGAGAAGACTCTTGAGAGTCCCTTGGACTGCAAGCAGATCCAACCAATCAATTCTAAAAAGAAATCAGTCCTGAATATTCATTGGAAGGACTGACGCAGAAGCTGAAACTCCAATACTTTAGCCACCTGATGGGAAGAACCGACTCATTTGAAAAGACCTTGATGCTGGGAAAGATTGAAGGCGGGAGGAGAAGGGGACGGCGGAGGATGAGATGATTGGATGGCATCACCGAATTGATGGACATGAGTTTGAGCAAGCTCTGGGAGATGGTGATGGACAGGGAGGCCTGGCATTCTGCAGTTCATGGGATCACAAAGAGTTGGACACGACTGAGCTACTGAACTGAACTGGGCATGTAAGATCTTAATTTCCAGACCAGGGATTTAACCTGAATCTCTTCCAGCGGAAACACTGGACCACCAGGGAAGTCCTGACCATATGCTTTAAAAGAGTGAATTATATCTCAGTTCAGAGATATTTTGAAACACATTAAATCTATAGTGTGGTAAAACCGGGGAAATTGTTTTACAGGAAGACTTTCATAAGATGTGTGAAGGAGTCTTTTGGGCCTAGAAAAGAGGACAACAGTTTCAAAGGCCCATTGCTGAATCATCTAACTTCAGAGAAAACAAAACAGAATTTTAGTTCCACCCTGATGCTCCAGGTCGGTTGCATCTATCTGGGACTAATCAACCCCTGTCCAGAAACCTTCCACCCCCTACACCTGCCCAGAAGACTTATCACCCCCTGCCCAACTACCAATGTCATCTCAACAAAAGAATATTCAAAATATCCCGCCTGATTAACGTTTCCCTTATCGCTTCCACAAACCTCCCTATAAGTATGACACCTCCCTGATCCCTCTTGGCGCTCAGCCTGGTCGTTAGGCCGACTGTTGCCCCTCCTTGCCTGAATAAAGGTAACCTACTTCTTTCTGTTGAGGTCGTCTTTCCTTTTCTACCTCGCCGGAACTATAACCTACAATGTGTAAGGATGTAGAGACAGAAAAATCCCAGCGAAGTTGTCCATCCACACAACAGCCTTGATTTTCTCTGAGATGTTTGAATTTGAATCATTTTAAGTTTTCTCATCAGAATGTCCTGTGTTTGACAAAATTTCTTTTAAAAAACATATTTTACTCTTAAAAACAACAACTAGTAATTGCATTCTTTACAAACTAGGGCAAAATAAAAACTCTTCCTCAGAGGTGTGACTCAAGTACATGAAGGTTTGGAGGGAGAGGGTCTCCATTCTGATCATATCATCTCTTCAGTCTCTGTTTTGTGTTTTACTTCTCACATGTCAAAATCTCTTCAGACTGATTAAGAGACAGGGAGCTCCCTGAGAGCCCAATTTATTTTATTCTCTTCACCACAGCTCCAAAGGGGCTTGGACATCCTAGAACATTATGTGGATGTGTGTGGGTGTGAGTGTAATCCTGTTATGATTTTGCAAATGCTTGGGAAATAAATGACAATAACCGCTTTTTAGAGTCACTCTGAAGAGGAGAAAACCTTCAGAAGCGAAGCAACCAGCGTAGATAGCGGACTCCCCCAGCAGCGCCCGTTTCTCGTCACAGAAGCCGGCGCATGGTCAGTGCTGCAGCAGTAAGTTTCAGGCATCTGGAGGTGCTGAAGGGATGGAGGAAACCTCGAGCATGACCGGCCCCAGGCAGGTAGCGTGGAGGCCTGCAGGAACACGGACCTAAGGAGCGGGGAGCACAGGTCTGGTCCCCAAACCACCTCCGTGCCCTCGCAGTAGGACTGGCTCCATCTAAAGCGCGAGGAAGGGAGCACAAGTGACCTCAGCCTTTCCTTCCACGAGTTGCCCTCCGGGAACTTCCCCCTGGCGCCTGCTGATCCTTAGGCAGCTACTGTGTCAGTGGGAACCCACCCACCCCCACCCGCACAGATACACACATTCCTCTGGCTTAGGCGCTATGGGAACCTCGGTCAGGGAGAAGGGGCCGGACCAGCAGCGCTGCTCGGAAGATGGGCGGATCCTCAGAAGTCCGGGGACCGCAGGTTCTTTCAGCAGGAGAGGCTCCTGTTGTCCGAGCCCCTTTCCCCTAACTCTGTCTACCTCTACTAGTTTCTCCACCTTTCCACCTTGCTTGTTCCTAATTCAGTCGCTCAGTCGTTTCCGACTCTTTGCCACCGCATGGACTGCAGCACGCCAAGCTTCCCTGTACTATTAATACATCCCAAACCCTCTGGACGCAATGGATAACAAATATTGAATTCTGCGACGGAGTAGTGAGGAAGTTAGCACATAAAATATGAAACAGACTAATACATAAAACACATTACTTTGTCATCCAGGTAACTCTTAAACCCTCAATCCTGAGATTTCACTATTACCCTTTTAAAGACCACATCCTGGAGTCTCTTCTGGTGGGCCAGTGGCTAAGGGTTTTGCCTTACAACGCAGGGGACACAAGTTCGATCCCTCGTTCAAAAACTAAGGTGTCTGTGACGCAGCCAAGTAAATATACATTCAAAAGCAAAAACCCACCCACAATTTGTAGGCAGGGTTTTCTTCTTTTTTTTTCTTCCTCCTCCTGCCCAGCGGCAAGGCTTATGACACTTTAATTCCCCCATCACTGAGGGCTTTCCCGGAGCTCAGAGGGTAAAGAATCTGCCTGCAATGCAGGAGACCCAGGTTCAATCCCTGGGGAACATCCCGTGGAGAAGGGAATGGTACCCACCCCAGTATTCTTGCCTGGAGAATCCCACTCCAGTATTCTTGCCTGCAGAATTGCATGGACAGAGGAAACTGGTGGGCTCCATAGGGGTCACAAACCGTCCGACACAACTGAGCGACTAACACTTTTTTTCACCATGGATGGAACTGTTGCAGGAAAGGGGACCCCTTCCAAGGCCCGAAACTGGGCTCTTGTCTAACACTCGGAAATGAATTGTCCGAGGAGACACATGTGCTGACAAAGTAAGAGATTTTATTGGGAAAGGGCGCCTGGGTGGAGAGCAGTGGGGTAAGGGAACCCAGGAGAACTGTTCTGTCTCATGGCTTGCAGTCTCGGTTTTATGGTGATGGGATTAGTTTCCGGGTTGTCCTTAGCCAATCATTCTGACTCAGAGTCCTTCCTGGTGGTGCACGCCTTGTTCAGCCAAGATGGATGCCAGAGAGAATGAGTCTGGGAGGTGGTTGGACAGGTGGTGTCTCCTTTTAACCTTTCCCGAACTCTTCTGATTGGTGGAGGCTTATTAGTTCCCTGTTCCTTACCAGGACCTCCTGTCCTAAAACAACTCATGCAAATAGTTACTATGGTGCCTGGCCAGGGTGGGCGGTTTCAATAAGTGTGCTTCCCCTAACAGAACCGGACCCTCAGCTCTGACAGCACAGAGCCCTAATCACTGTTTATGTATTTATTCATTTATTAAGCTCAGAAATGGACAGACTTTCAAACTGAAAGGAGATTGGGACCGGCTTAATTAATTCACTAAGTGAAAGCTAAATCCTGGTAAGTCTACAACAATCTCCATTTCCTTTAACTTGGGTTTTTCCTTGCTCAGGTCATGTATCTAGAACTTGATTGAATCATAACCCTCTGGGAGATATGTATTTAAATGAAATCTAAGTAACAGCATGGTAAATTCCAGAGTAATTTTTTTCCCACTCCCATAGAGTTCAAAAACTCCATCATCAACATAATAACTTTTTTTCCCATTAATTTTTATTAGTTGGAGGCTAATTACTTTACAATATTGTAGTGGTTTTTGCCATACATTGACATGAATCAGCCATGGATTTATTCCCATCCTGATCCCCCCTCCCACCCATAATAACTTTTTAATCAGCTTCACAGTATGTTGTCTTCAACCAAAATGTTCAGGGGGCTTTTGACAGAGGAAGCTCAAACCATGAAGTTTGTGGGGTGGTGGTGGTTGGGGTGGGGTGAGAGGGCAGAGATCCTGACTTCATCAAAGTGACACAAATATCAACCCAGGGAGACTATACCATACCTGTGTGGGGACCCAATAAAACTCTATTCACATCAGGGTGAATTCATCAGCAAAGTCTCCTCACACCCTGTTTTACTGTCCCATCTGAAGTCATCTGATGTCCCCTCTGAAGCTTAGTCCTGATAAGGGAAAGAACCACACAACTGACATTTTGGCTCACCTGGGTTTTTCTTCCCTTTTAAGGCATTCTTCCCTTTCAGTTAAAGCCTGTCTATTGCTGAATGGTTCACAAGAAATCTCTCTGGACTAAAGAAAAGATAGGAGAAAATCTTCTGCTGGGAGCCCGCGGACAGACAATTGTTTGGTTCACTACCGAATTTATCTCTTGGCGCAAGAGAAAAGAGTGCCTTGACCCCGACGTGATTTGAACACGCAACCTTCTGATCTGGAGTCAGACGCGCTACCGTTGCGCCACGAGGTCCCGGTGGCGGCTCTTCCCGTAATGCCTTAGGGGGACAATTTCAGAGGTTGTCGGGTGTCAGCTCTGTTCTGCTTTTGTTTGTTTTCTTTTACTGTTCTCACGACCGTTTAGGACTGACTATACGCTCTTTGTCCCTTTTATGATGAGTCTATTCAAAGTGAGATGTAAATGAAGCAGGGTCAGGAGCTTAGGGCTCAAGGAATATTCGACCCCCGTCATTTCGGGAAACCCACTCTCCCTACAGAGGTTTTTTTTTTTTTTTTGAGGGAGAGATGTTTGGGAAGAGATTGGAAAATGAGAAGTTCGGCTGTAAGGGAAGGCGGGGTTGGGTGATTGGCGCTCCGGGTGCTTTCTTTTTTCCCAGTCCTTCTGCAGGCGGAACGCCACGGGGATTTGCATGTTGCCGGGGCGGGGGTGGGGCGGCGTCTATCACACCTAGGGAGGAACACAAGTGCCCTTTAACAAAAAGGGGCTTAGAATTTATTTTTATTTTTATTTTTATTTTGCTTAAAAAAATAGCATATTCACACATGGGAGACGGGGTAAATTAGGAGTTTGGGATTAAAACATACACACTATATAAAAGAGATAAATAACAAGGACCTACTCTATAGCTGTGCTATATCTTGCAATATTCTTTAATGGAAAAGAATCTGAAAGAGAATGCATGCTCAGTCACGTCCGACTGTCTGCGACCCTATGAACTGTAGCCCACCAGTCTCCTGTGTCCATGGCATTTCCCAGGCAAGAATCCTGGAGCGGGTTGCCATTTCCTTCTCCAGGGGATCTTCCTGACCCAGGGATTGAACCCGTGTCTCTTGTGTCTCCTACATTGGCAGGAGGACTCTCTACCACTGAGCCATGGATGTATATATACCTGAACCACTTTGCTGCAACCTGAAATATTCTAAATCAATTATACTTCCATTAAAAACATTAAAAATTAGAAGTTTAATAACTCCGAAGTAACCCAGAGAAATAGCAGTTTTGAAGAGGGCAAAGTGGCATAGACTGTTTAAGGTGATAGATCAACGTATGTTCGCACGCTGAAGACAGGGTTAATTGAAAAGATAGAATTTGAAGATGCCGGAAAGAAAGATATAACCACATAACCAACGGAGCAAATCCCTTTCACAGTGAGACTGGCTCCTAGGTCCATGGGATTTTCCAGGGAAGAATACTGGAGCTGGTTGCCATCTCCTTTTCCAGGGGATCTTCCCAACCCAGGGATCGAACCCATGTCTCTTGTGTCTCCTGCATTGGCAGGTGGATTCTTTATCACTGAACCATAGAAGTATATATAGCGAGACTGAAGTAAAAAGTGAAAGTCGCTCTTTGCAACTCCATGGACTGAATTCTCCAGGCCAGAATACTGCAGTGGGTAGCCTTTCCCTTCTCCAGGGGATCTTCCCTACCCAGAGATCGAACCCAGGTCTCCCGCATTGCAGGCGGATTCTTTACCAGCTGAACCACAAGGGAGGCATCTTAAGTCTTTTATTTCAGATTTGTCTTTTCTAGCAAGAGAAGAGGGCACAGACGCTCTCCCATAATGCATTAAACAAGGATACTATGGATAATTTTATTTCACTTCTGGGTGGTTTGTGGCACTAGTGGTAAATTACACGTGCAGAGGAGCCTGGCGGGCTACCCAGTCCATGGGGAGGGCGACTGAGCACATCACGTGAAAGAAGGGGGAATAGAAGCCAGATGAACACAGAGCAGGTTGGTTACAGATGTCGGGGTTTCAGGGAAATAATGTTATTAGAGAAACATTCATTTATTGGTGTTCAGTGCCCAAATATACACTGGCTCTCACCCCAGCCTCTGTTACCCGGGAGGGGTAGGGGGTTGGGGGCGGGGTGGATGCCCCTCCCACGTCCCGCTTTCCTATCCCCATCCCGGGGGCGCCAGGCGGGACAGGAGGAGACTGTCACCTGTGGGCCGGAGAGGCCGGTGTGGACAGTAGGGAGTAGGTTTGGCGGCAACGTGGCCTCGGCACCGGCTGGTCTTGAAATGCTGACAGAAGTACGAAGACCGCGGAGGAGCCGCCAAGGAGAACGCCAGCACGCTTGCTGGCGGAGTTAAACTTCTAATTCCTAGTTAGACTGTCTTCCTTAAATACCAATATGCAAAATGTAAAAAAAAAAGAAAAAGAAGAAGGGGCATCTTGAGGCTCCTTTACCATCACCAAGGGTACCAAGTGCGGGGCGGAGCTTTCTGGGGCGGGGCTTCCGTGGCCCCGCCCAACGACTACCTGTCCGGAAGCAGCTTTCTGCTGGGCTTGTAAGACCTTTGCTGGGCGGTCCTGGGTTCAGCGGGCTTTTCATTTCCAGCTGGCGGTGTGATCCTGGAACAAACCACCGTCTCTGAGCTCCAAGAAATTCACCAACGAACTGTGGGACGTATACTGACTCACCTGGGCAGAGAGTAGGTGGGGTGACGGAAGGGAGAGACCCTCCGCGGCGGGGGGGCCCGCGGCACTGCTTCGGGGTGGCTTCCCCTGGGGAGTCAGGTGGGGGTGGGGACGGGGACAGGCACCACGCCCCATTGTGACACGTCCCGAGCCTCAGCGGGAATTGGCCGGGCGGACGTGGGGTGTAGGGTGGGTCTAAAGCCCTGGTCGCCAGGGCCAGCGCTGGACACACAATCTTGGTGCCCACAGGAGGCCCCTCAGCTCCTGCTCCTTCTGCTGGCCCCTTTCTTGCAGGCACCTTTTAAAGATGACGCTACCGAGGTGACCAGTCGGGGCAGCAGCTCCTCTTCCGAGCCTCGGGCATGGACTCTGGTCTTCCATTTCTTCACCCCTTGGGGAAGCTAAAAACGAAGGCAGAGAAACACAGAAGAGCTGAGACCCGTTGGGTTGGAAGGAAAAACTATTATTCTGATGCTGGTGGAATTGTGGAAACAGGATGCCACCCCAGGATGAACACCAGGAGCTCAGTGACCCTCAGGAGATTATGGGAAATCTCAACCAGCTTCAGGAACTCTGGCTGACAAGGGAAAGAGACATGAGGGTGTCAAAGTACCGTTGGCGGTGAGATCCACTCGCAGGACACCGGAGTGCAAAAGAGAACCTCAGAAGGGATAGATGTCAGGTACTTGTCACAGCGAGTCGTTTCCAATGTCGAAAAATCTGCAGACCTCTTTGACCAGGGAGATGGAAGAGGTCAGGTGGGCAGGTACTGGATGAACCTGGAGGAGGCTGAATCATGACAGGTGCTCACTGCTTGGAGCACCAGCCAGAGAGGAAGATGTGGTTAGAGACTTGGAACACATCAGAGCCTGAGTGAGCGCCATCGTCAGGTTCAGGGTTGGCAGGAGGAGAAAAGGAAAGGCGTGCCGAGCAGTCAGCCTCGTTTAGTGCGTTTTCTTTTCCACCTAAGCAGATGAGTGAGCATGAGAGTCCCCACTAACGACTTCTTCATGGGGGAGTTGCCAATGCAATGGTTGTCCCACCTGTGACATTAACACGCACTCCTAGCAGGCACACTTGGAGAGCAGTGTGTCCGTGGGGTGAGGTCTATGCTCCTTGTGCCCCGCGGCTCCCTTCTGAGCTGTGGGAGGCCTCCTTCCACCTGTCCAGGAACTGAGGGTAAGAGGTTTCTGGCAATCCCTCAAGGAATGTGGGTAATGGTTAATTATGGTCTTGTTTTGAACAGGCTCCACCCCTCCCCCACATTGTCTTAGCATCCCACCAGGTCCAACTACCTTAAAACTTCACATCATTTGCATGGGGACCTCCACAAAACATGAAAGGAGGGAGGACCTCATAAAGTTTTCCCCAGCATTTAAATATGAAAAATTTTAAATCTAATGGATGGCTAAAAGAATCTTACAGTTTATACCTGTATCCTGCAAATATTTATCATTAATATTTAGAGGCACTTACTTTAGCACATATCCATCCATCTCCCATTCACCGACCCATCTTATTTTTATCCACTTCAAAGAAAACTGCATACATCAGTAAGCCAGTACATCAGTAGTCCCGTACATGTGTTGGATTAGATCCAGGGAGCCCCTTCTGTGCTGGCTGCCTCCACCCTGTTCCTCACCTTCCTGGAGAAGCTGCAAGAAGCTCCCAGGTGAGGGAGACCCAGAGCACCCAGTGGCAGGCAGGTCGTGTTGCTGGACAGCAAGAAAAAAGATTATTTTAATTGCACCACAGGAATGGGATCAGAGAGCTGGGGACAGATTGAGATAACCTATTAGTCACTTGGCAGAGCTTGCTTTAGACTCTCATCTCTCTTCTCCCTTTCATTGGACTTCACTTCCAATTACAAAACTCAATGGGTTTTTATTCCCCCATTTAAAAAATTTGAAGTATAGTTGATTTACAGGCTTCCCTGGTGGCTCAAACCATAGAGAGTCTGCCTGCAATGTAGGCAATCCATGTTCGATACCTGGGTCGGGAAGATTCCCCTGGAGAAGGAAATGGCAACCCACTCCAGTATTCTTGCCTGGAGAATCTCATGGACAGAGAAGCCAGCTATAATCCATGGGATTGCAAAGAGTTGGACATGACTGAGCGACTAATGCATAGTTGATTTTCAATATTGGTTAATTTCAGGTGTTCAGCAAATTGATTCAGCTATATATTTTCAGGTTCCTTTCCAGTACTGGGTATTACAGCTATTGCATATAGTTCCCTGTACTATACAGTAGGTCATTGTTGTTGATACACAATTAACATGTGTATCTGTTATATATATAAGTGTGTATCTGTTAATTCCACAGTCATAATTTACTCCTCTTCCCTGCTTTCCCCTTTGGTAACCCTAAGATTTCTTTCTATGTCTGTGCAAAACTCAATGGTTTTGAGAGAGGATCTGCAGAGACCAATTTGAACTGTTTGCAACTTCCTAGAATTCAGTCACTTGATGAGACTGCTTTGGGGAGGGGGGTTTAGAGGGATTTGAGAAGGTGACACTGTTCTTCGAGACAAAAGCTGCCCTCCTGAGTGGATTCATCTCTGAACTGCTCCTCTTAGGCTGAGATGCTTCCGCTGTGAATGGCGCCTCTGATACTTGCCTCAGCTCTGCTGTGGGGTGCCATGTGTACATCTGGGCTCCATCTGCATTTTCTGGAGCCCAATTCCTGGTTCTCCCAGGAGCTGCTGCTCAGGTCTTCAGACCTCCCAGCAGAGCCCCAGGTCTCGATGCCTGCAACCCCAGGTCACCCATCCAAGGGCCTTGCCCCCACATGGACTTCCTTTCTTGAGGTCCCAGTCCCTCATCTGAGCATCCCCGTTGTCATTCTGGGTCACCTCATTTGTGCAAATGAAGGTGGGGGGACAGGACCGCGCTGAGGCTTGTTCACCATGGAAACTGCCAGTGGAGTCAGGGTCCTGGACCCAGATGGAAGAGGAGGTCTCCCAGGCCCGAAGGGTGACTCCAGGAAGCGTTTCTGCTTGGCTTCCCTACTCAGGCTCGACCATGTGTCCTGTTCTCCCTCAAAATCAGCCAGTGCTGGGAGGAAGCGTGGCCCTGGGGACCCTGGGTTTCCTGGGGGTGTTTCCCCTCTTCTACCAGACATCATGATAGCTGCCAGTCGCTGTCTCTGAGCTCCTGCAATTTCTCTGGTAACTGTGAGGCATCTCCCGGTTCTGCAAGAAATGACAGGACTGGAGAGAGAACAGGCAGGACCAGGAGACTGAGGCAGAAGCTGCAAGAAGCAGGATGCAGCAGAACAGGGCCCTGAGGGACAGGGACAAGGACGGGCAGTTCTGGAGGGCCTTCAACCCATGTCAAGATGGGAGACGGGGACCAGACTCCCACTGTGATGCTCCGGAAGCCCTGACCTCTGACTGGCCAGATTTGGGGAGGACAACGATAAAAGCCCAGGTGCAGGCCAGATACTGAACAGACAGAGTCTGAGCGCAGAGAGACGGGTCTCTGGCTCTGTGCCTTCTGCTGATCCCTTCCAGAAGCTCTGTAAAGGTGACCGCGCTGAGGAATCTGCCCTTACTGCAACTCCCAACTCGTCTTACAGGCACAAACTCAGGTCTTGGCTTTCCTGTGCCCACTGTCCCCTCCTCCACCTTGTTCCCCACCTCCAACTAGGGCTGGGGCTGCTGCATCCGGCGCTCACATCTCCCGGGTCCAGCCTGGCTCACCATCAGGCTTGAGGTAGTAATAACACCTGCAGCTCCTGGGCTCCTTGCATATCCGTCCGAGGCCACCAGAGGGAGCTGCTGAGTGCCGGAAACCGGGCTGGGAACGGGCTTCAGGGAGCCGGAACAGGTGTAGGGTTGAGAAATGAGGTGTGTCGGAGGCCTTGGTGTTCCCAAAAAGTACCCTTTTCAGGACAATAAGGTGTCCCAGTGAAGACTTCTGGACAACTGGAGAATAATGTTTGAGGTTAAATGAACAAAAGACAGCTTTAAAGTCATCCTGAATGTGACAGTCATTCTCTGTGTTTCTATAGTTTTGGCAAATGTGTATTGTTTCATGCAGTCATTTTAATCAAGTGATACTGTGCCATGTTAAAAAAAAAAAAAAGCACCATCAAATATTGTAGATAACTGTGACTGAAGGAAATGCGGGTCACAGAGGGAGATTAGAATAGAGAATGAAAAACTACATCTTATGAATGTCTAGAGACAGTTTTCACAGGCACAGAGAGGCAGTCTGTTGGGTCTAGTGTTGGCTAAGAATCATTAAAACTTCAGGGCATGGCTTAGAAAAGAGCCTGAGGTTTAGAGGTATGGAAAGTGAAGATGTTTCTGTTAAGGAAACATGGTAAGATGGACTCAAAGGCTAATGGCTATGGTAGGGTAGGGTGAGGGGTGATTCCGTTCTGTGCCAGAATTTGAACTTGAAATTTTCCAGGACTCTAGTTTATTCTTAGGAACTTACCACTCCATGAAGACTAGACACCAACTAAAACTGAACACTGGAACCAGCATTTAGTTCAAGATACCTCCATGAATTGCAAGAGGTCTTTACAATATTAACAGAATATTAATGGAAGTCAAAGAAGAAAAAAAATCATTTTTTTGAGAAAAACATGCAAAAGACTCCTTCCATAACAAAGAATGGGGTGAAAATGAGTAACGATGATCAAAGGAGATGGAGTTGTATAAAAAAATAACTCAAGTACCAGAAAATGAGTACTCCTGCAAACCCAGGAAAGTAACTCAGGAAGAAAACCACGGCTTCTATGTTGCAGCTCAAGTGCTCTCTAGAGAGATGATACAAGCTATAACCTGTGGCTGGCACTTGATGCATCCTTTTTTAATTAATTATTTTAATTGGAGGCTAATTACTTTACAATATTGTGGTTTTTTGCCATACATCAACATGAATCAGCCAGGGGTTTACATGTGTCCCCCCATCCTGGAGCCCCCACCCACCTCCCTCCTCACCCCATCCCTCTGGGTTGTCCCAGAGCACCGGCTATGAGTGATGCATCTTTTTAAAGCCGTTTTTTAGAGCAGCTTTAGGTTTGAGAGTGGAGTACAGAGAGTTTTCAAATACTTCCTGCCCACCCTACACGCATAGCCTCCCTGATTATCAACACCACTCATCGGACTATTATATTTTCTATGATGAATGCATCTACACTGACACATCATAATCACCTAAAGTACACAGTTTATCTTTGAGTTCACTCAATGTATCTTCTATGGGTTTGGGACAAACGTATACTGGCATATATCCATCATTATAACATCATAAAGAATATTTAAAACCCTTAAAATCTTCTGTGCTCTGCCCCCTGCATTGGGAGTTCCAAGTCTTAGCCACTGGACCACCGGAGAAGTCCCATGTCTGACTTCAATGTCTCTAGTGCTCAGTACATAGCAATGTGTATTTGGTGAATGAATAAGTGACTGATAAAAATGAGTTTGATAATTAACTCCTCCCAAGTCACTTTCCTGAGGAAGCCATCAGTTCACTGGTCCAATTCCTACTATACACTCAGTTCTTATTATTTTATTTTGACACACATTGTTTCCTTTAAATCCTACAACAATGATGCCACGTAAGCATTATATCCCTATTTTACAGAGAAGAAAACTAGGATTCGGGCCATTGAAGCATCTTGCCCAAGTCAGAATTGCTTAACCAGAAAGGGTTATCGCCACCTTTCCAGAAAGAACAAGATGGTGGTGAGGCATCATCATTGCTTCTGGAGAAGGGGCAAAAAGTTGTGTATCCCTAGGGTATTGCTTATTTCCGACCTTAGGGTGCAGTCCCAGAGCTTGGACACACAGTTACTCTGCAATCAAACCGAAGTAAAGTGAAAGTCACTCAGTCGAGTCCCACTCTTGCGACCACTCGGACTGTAGCCCACCAGGCTCCTCTGTCCATGGGATTCTCCTTCTCCAGGAGATCTTCCCGACCCAGGAATTGAACCCGAGTCTCCTTCATTGCAGGCAGATTCTTTACCGACTGAGCTATGAGGGAATCAAACGTATTTAGAATCTAAGCCTGGACACAGACTTTTCCTGGTGACCGGGGATTCCTTGAATCTCCCATCAAGCACAGTTGGGACAAAGATCTTAATATGCCCCTGTCATCCTTCACAACAAATTTAAGACGACAGAGTAAGAAAGCTAAGATGCTCTTCCCCTATATCCCCTCACCCCCCTTTTTTGGTCCCTTCCAATCTCCTCCTGGGGCTGGAAGCCCAAGGTGAGCCTTATCACTTCCACTCCCACCCCTTCACCCCCGCCCCTTTCCCGCCCGGCTTCCCCTGCGGGTTCGCTGGGCTTTGCCTTCTTTACTTCGCCCTTCAACGCATGGCGTACTTGCAAGCCCAGCCTCCTCCCAGTCTCGACCTGCTTCCCGTGAGCCTCTGCTTCTGGCCCCCAGAGGGCATGCTCCCTACCCAGCAGTCCTTGCGCGGCCCGGCCGAGCGGACAGCCAGGACTCCAAGATGGCGTCAGTCGGTGAGTCTCCGGGTCCATTTAGGGCTACTCGGGTGGAGGCAGGAGTTGGGGTTTGGGGCCCAGTGCCCAGAGTCACACTGGGAAGAGAGGGACAGAGTGCAGGAGCCGCCTCCCCTTCGCTCAGGACCTTCGCCGCGCCCTCACTTGAGGCCTACCGGACCCTCTGTTCAGGGTCCAGCGCCGCCCAATCCTCCTCCCCTCGCCCAGCGGTGCCTCCTAGCTGCCCAGAGCCGGCGCCGCTCGGCTGCGGCCGGGAGGGCGACGGCATCCCGGCGACGCGCCTCGGGGCCTGGGAATGCGCGCCAGGCCCCACCCTCCTCTCCCCGCTGAGGAATGGCACTCTCATCCATGCTCTGGCCGTTTCTTTGCACCTGAGCCCTCCGTGTTAAGCGTAAGCTCAAATTAAGTTCCCGGGGGAGCTATGCCTGGGACAGAGCCTGACACCACGGAAGGGCCGACGCTTGAGTGTGTTGAATAGGCTTGGAGAGGTGAAGTGACCTATTCAAGGTCACTAGTGGTGCGTGGGGTGAGCTGGGATTCAAACCTAGGCTTCTGGGGTCTTGTGGTAAACTGAGCTTTTAGTCACACAAGTGACCGTATGACCGTCAGCCTTTTCGATGATACGCGTGTATAAATCTCTACACTCACCAGACTGTCCACACTGATTTTTTAAGAAATACTGAAACCACCCTGTTTTAGCTCTGGATCCTCACAGTAACCTTGTCAGCGCCAGGAACGTTGATCCCATTTTAAAGGTGAGGAAAGTAACAGGTCAGAGATGTGGTATGGCTTGCCTGTGGTCACACTGCATGATAATGGCAGAATTCGACTCATGGGTCTGTGTGTTCCTGCAGTTTCTATATTCTTAAATCTCAGCCTGGAGAAATGAAAAGGGGGTCAAAAAAGATGATAACGATGCTTTTTTTTTTCGTCTGTAAGAACGGGCATGAGAATGTCTATCCAGGGTGGTTGTGTTGTGTAAACAGGACAGCATGTGAAAAGGAAGCCTTGAGTCTTGGTTTGTTATTGTAGCAGAGAGTTGTGGCGAGCACTGTGAACTAAGGGTTAAACACGCGATGTTTGTAAGGTGCTGGAACACCACCTGGCCCATTGCTGAGTGCGGTCATCCAGCTTTCCCTATGTGACCTTTGGGTAAGGTCATGTCACGTCTGGCCCATCAGTGTCACCCAGGTGAAGGGATTGGAGTCCATGTACTGATGAGCTTCTAGGTGATCTCTGTCACCAGAGCATAAAGCCACGAATTCATTATCAGATAAAGTGATGGAAGTACCAACAGGGATAGATGAGATCTGGGTTGACAGAGTGGCCAATCAGTTGGATTTCCTGTGGCCTATTTTTTTGTATGACCTGTGAACCAAGAATAGTTTTTATGTTTTTAAACTATTTGTTTTTAGTTTTAGTTTTAAACTATTGTTTAAACTATTTGTTCAGGGACCTCCCTGGTGGTCCAGTGGTTAAGGCTCTGTGCTTCCACTGTGGGGCAGGGGTGGGGGTGGGGGTTTGGGTTCCATTCCTGGTCAGGGAGCTAAGATCTTGCCTGACTTGCGATGTGGCATGTGTGCATAAATAGTTGTTTTTTCTTTTTTTAAGACTATGTTACAGAGACCTTGTGTGACCTGCAAAACTTAAAACCTTTCACTCTCTGGTTGGATTTAGCACACAGAAGACACTTGTGTCTCTCCATATAGGTGGACGGTATGCTTCTTGAAGTCATAAAATAAGTCAGGTAGTCACCTGCCCTCCCAAGAACCTGTGGTCCTTTCTTAACCTTCAGTGAAATTCTGTCATGACCAGGAACTGTGTGTGGGGAACTCCCACCTTCAGATAGCTCAGAGACAGGCAGGAAGACAGATAATAATAATTCCTATTTACATAGTACCTAGAGTTCAGTAGCAAGGTGGGTACTATTCCTGCTTTATTTTACGGAAGAGGAAACTGAGGCACAAAGAGGGCAGTAAGTTGGCTGAGGGCACACAGTGTCAAAGTGGCACTAAACCCAGAATACTTGGTGATAGAGTCTGCTCTGTTCATCACCACACTCCACTGGTATGAACCAGCCACTGCAGAGGAGTGTTGGGGGAGGGCCAGTATGCAGCCAAGGACTAAGGCCTTGTGTTCTGCTGAGAGAGAAACTCTTGGAGTGAGTGAGTGTGCATGCATCTCTGATGAATCTGATGGTCTCCTGGAGTTTTGTGATGGTGCTGTACTTGGCTCTCCTTAAGGCTGATGTGTGTGTGTGTGTTTTTGTTTTGTTTTTTTCCTGTGCTTATACATTTCTTGGTTTTGGTTACAGAAATGCTGTCTTCCTCATAGTACAGATATATAACTCTTGGAGCTACTCTCCATGGGGTTGCAAAGAGTCAGACACAACTGAGTGACTTAACCATCACCACAGATACATAAATATGAAGAAAAATAAATGGTTGACATTTTTTCTCCTGTGATGTGCCAAGGCACTTGTCAGCCCCTGAACAAGAATGCAGGATATATGAATGTTTTCATAGTTTGTGTGAATGTGCCATTAAGCCTGATGATGGCCCTTGCCCTTGATAAGAGTTCATGGTGGGATTTCCCCGCCAGTGAATTCTCAAGGTTAGTCCTTAAGGAGCCCAAGCCTTTCCTTAGATCCTGAAAATGGAGAAGAAACCTTGGAATGATTAAATCCGGCCCCTTCTGGTCATCTTTAAGAAGAAGCAGTACCCTTTGACTCCTTGCTCTGAAGAGTACACCTGCCAAACAACCTTTTAAAGTTAACGTCTGGGAAGAGGACAGCAGAGGAGAGACCATTCCCTCCTTTTATGAGCATATGAATCTGAGCGTTCACAGGGCCAACCCCTCCCTGGCCCCTTTCCTATTTTACTCTTAAGCCCAGAGATGAATACAGTATGACCTCAGATAAGAGCCCTTCCTGTGTCCATATTCTCATTGGGAAATGATCTGGGGCCCATGGGGCCTCTGAAATGGCTTTTACTAAGTCATTTGATGTCTGTGGTCTGAGGTGGGATGCTTGAAGTAGGAGTCAGATTGGCTTCAGGAGCATGGGAACCAGACCTGAGGTCGAGTTGTGCCTCCGCGGCCTGCAGGCTCTCTGCCTTTGTTCAGGATTCACCAACTTCTCTGAGTCAGTTTTCGCCACTCCTCCTTATAAAATAAAGGCATCCATCCTCTACTTTTATCTCTTCTTCATGGCCCTTAGTTCTCTTTTTACATAGTTATTCCTAGCAGGCTGTTATTCAGGATCTTGTTCTGCGATATATATACTCTGGCTTAAGATAATATATTTAGTGTGACATGTTTACCCATCATATTACTTACGTGCAGCCTCTGTTTAGTGATCTTATTGAATGCATCATTATTGAGCAGTTGACGTGACACAGACAGATGCTGTTTGTGTTACTGGGAGACCCTTTCAGTGGGTGTGTTTTTGCGTTGTCCTTTTCAGTACCACTGAAGGAGAAGAAGCTCCTGGAAGTCAAACTAGGGGAGCTGCCAAGCTGGATACTGATGCGGGATTTCACCCCTTCGGGCATCGCTGGAGCATTTCAAAGAGGTCAGAGCCTTATGGGCATGTGTAAATAAGAGCAAGCCTCTGGGTCTTCAGGTATTTTTTTTGCCCTGAATTAACTTCACCAGTTTTAGACCTGAAAGTTATGTAGAGGACAGAGTGAGATTATTAGGCCTCGAATTTCCATGTTTGATGAGTCCTGTGAAAGGCTAGCTTGAAAATATTTCAGATAAGGATATGTTTTCTCTTGTCTGGAATGTGTACCACTGCCTCTGTGTTAAAGAAATGTCCTAAGCCTACAAAAGAAGATGAGCTGGAAGCACAGGGGATACCAGTCTGCGATGCTCGTCTCCCTGCGAGCCCAGACTTCCAGGATGGACGTTTGAAATGGTCTTTCAGGCCTGTCCTTTTAAAGTGCATGACCAGGCAGATCAGTCCTGTGTCATCATGTCATGGGACCTGTGTGGTCGCCAGCCCCCCGAGGGGTGGGGCGGGGGGCTTATTCTGCTTTCCTTTCTAATTCTGACCAGCCTCTGCTGTCTTCTGCGATCCGTTTCCTCCTGCCCTGAGGCCTGTCCTCAGCTTTGCCCTTTCCCGTTAGAATGTGTCCTTAGAGGAGTGGCCTCCCCCCTGTTCGCAGGCTACTATCGGTATTACAACAAGTACGTGAACGTGAAGAAAGGGAGCATCGCGGGGCTCTCCATGGTGCTGGCGGCCTACGTGTTTTTCAACTACTGCCGCTCTTACAAGGAGCTCAGTGAGTCTCTTCTGGGTTGCTTTGCCTCTGGTGGGGTTTCCCCTGACAGGGCGGGATTGGTTCACCTTCTCATTTAGAAGTCATGCCACAGACAGCTGAAGAATTGGAGGGACCTACCAGAATATGGCATGTTTTAAGAGAGAAAACTGGGGCAAAGAGAAAGACAGGAAAAGTAAGATGAACATGAGGTGAAAAATTTAGGCAGCGTTTTGTCAGATACTGCAGGCTCTGCCAGAGGTTGGTGGGAAACTTGGCTTTATCTTCCTAGCAGCCAGTGTGAAGAGGGAAGTGGGTTGAGGGCTGCAGTCTGCTATTTGTGAGCTCTGGAAAAGTGTGGCGTCTCCCATTCTGAGATCTGAGAGGAGTCTGTCTGGAGGGAGAGGCCACTGTCTGGGCTTCGTGGACGGTGCGCGCCAGTGTCCAGCCCCCTGCCGGCCTGGGGCATCCCGAGCAGCGCTGGCCCTGAGGGTGGCCGCTTGGGTGGTTTTTCTGAGCGGGAGCGCCTTCAGGGAAGGCGGAGCTGGCCGGGGAGGGGGGCAGATGAGCTCCTGATTCCACAAGCAGGCTGTGGGGTGTCTCCTGAAAGGAGTTCTCAGGAGGGCTTCACGCGGTTTTGGCCTGCTGCCCTCCCTCTCCTCCTGTGCTTTCTCCACGCTGGTGAAGAAACTGCCATTTTGCCTTTCTGACTCCAGAACACGAGCGGCTACGCAAGTACCACTGAAGAGGGCGCGCTCTGCATTCCTGACCATCACCTTTGCCCAGCACCCCCAAATCCTCACATCCTAATGGAGAATGTAACATCCAATAAAAAATGGCTGGTACTTGGACTGCCTCACTGGCTCAAGCGATTGCCTGCCCTGTGGCTCCTCCTGCTGCACAAGCTGGGGTGGGGTGGTTCTACAGCTCCCAGAGGGAACTGTCAAGACAGCCCAGGACTTTGAACCTTGAGCTTCAGGATCTCGCCCCAGTGTCCTGGAGGTCACCTAGTGCCCCGTCAACAGTACTAAGGTGTTTATCTTCTCTCTGCCTCACTTTTGGTCTTTTGTCAGCTGACACTCACAGTATAAGGCAGATGCCCTAGTTCCTAAGAATGGTCTCCCGCCCCCATCTTTCTGCACCATCCTGGGCTATTGGGATCTCAGGGAACCAGGCGCATGCGCTCATCTGGTCCTGGTAAGCCTGCCTCACTTGCAGGAAGGCCAGCAGGATGACACAGGTGGGAAGGGAAAGCCCAAGTCCCGACAGGAGCTCAGACTGCTGTGTCCAGCACCCTCTTCTTACACTTCACCAGAGGCCTTTAGTGAAGTGACAGCAAGGTCAGAGTCAGTTTCTTACTAAGGGGTGTGTGGTGAGCATATACACGCGTGGAGTGTCCTGATTACCTCCTGTGTCTGAGATTGAGATGAGATGCTGTGTCTGATTACCTCCTGCACGATCTGAAGTTGAAACAACCCCAACCCCAAAGTCTCCCAACATCTGAGATGAGGGACGCCTGCCAGGTGACTGTCTCCGTGACCAGGCTTCCAGTACACCGCCCTGATGCCCCAGCGTCACTTCCTGTCGTGAGATTACATTTGCTCAGAGGGCAAGAGGGAGCGCCAGCGTCAGCCAGCAGCAAGGACCCTGTCCTTGTCATGGAGTCCCTGAAGTAACGAGACAGCGCTTACAAAACAAGCTTTAATCAGCTTCATAGAAATGGTTCCTGTAGTTGAACTCGAATAGGCCCATTTGCCCCGCAGGTTGCAGGTGCCAGTTTCACATTTCCAGGCTCAGAGGCAGGGGCCTCTCCTCTGGGCCGGTGGTGTCTGACAGTACAGATGCTCGATGGCACGGGAGGTAGGTGCACAGGTGGACTGCGTGTCTGTGGAAAGGCTGGCGGCAGCTCCAGCGTAAGGTGTACCTTAAACACCGTCAGGCAGGTGCCCCGGGAAGATACGCCCAGAGGAAAAAGGCCATCACACCTGACAGCCTTGGCCCTGCACCCTTCCTCAGCCGTGGCCACCGGGGAGCAGGACCCGGCTGAGGCAGCAAGCGCGTGAGCTTGCCCTGGGGGGCCGCCTCGTTCAAATCCCACCAACAGATGAGCCTCTGATTCGGCAGGACAGGGAGGAAGCGGGCACGACCCGGCTGCAGCTTTAAACACTCCACCAGCCCCCGGTGTTTAAGGAGGCCCGAGGGGAAGGGCTGCCCTCTCTACAGAACTGCCATAAGCACAAGCCCTTTCCCACAGCTCCCTCTCTCCTGAGAGGGTGGTGTGCGGAGTCCCAGACAGGAGGCCAACCTGAGGGGCCAGACTGGAATATGTTCCCCTTTTAAAGGAGATTACAGCAAAATGACGGGGATACTGACAAGACGGAGCCCCTAAGGGTAAAACCCAGGTGCCTGCCTGCCGGCTCCAGCCAGAGCTGCACCACCGCTGGTGTTAAACAGTTAGACGCACACTCCCAGGAATGGCCCAGAGCGCCGCCCGCACGGGGCCCCCAGGCTGCTCTGAGCCGGCTCCGGCTGCTGTCACTGTCCGCTGAGAAAGGCCAAGTGCCCTTTGGTGCATCTGTTGGCGTAGTGTCCTTTTTCACCACACTGGGAACAGCGGGGAGGGAGGAACAAACAGAAAACACTGTTTCAGATGCAGTTCTCAACTGAGGCAGCACCCCACCCAGTACCAGGCTGGGGACAGGGATGCTGGAATTCTGGGGTGTAGAGACTCATTCAGGTGGGAAGCGAGTTCCAGAAAGTCAAGGGGCCCAGGAACCACAGGCAGCAGCTAACTCAGCGGGCAGAAGCAAGCACGTGGCCACGGCAGCCTCTGGTGTTCGGGCTCAGAAGAAACGCCCAGGGCACCAGAGAGCCCCCTGAGCAGGGACCGCGCCCCGCTGCACCTGGCCGGCCGGTCACTTACCTCTGAGGCACAGCTCTGGGACTCCCCGGGGACAGGGAGGCGGCAACGCGGGAGAGCCCCAGGCTGCTCCCCCAACTCAGGGACTCTGTGCGTGGACAGAGGGTGGGCTGCACCCAAAGGGCTCTCCCTCCGGGCTCCTGCATACTTGTCTAAGCTACCCCTGGGCCAGGTTTGGTCACGGGATCAGAGAGACGGGAAAATTGATTAGACTTGGGTCAACAGATCTGGCAGAATCTCCTTAAAACATCTAGCACTGACCCTGGCTTCCTGTCCCTGCTGACGATCCAGACCCTCCCTTAGTTTCTCTTCATCCATTCTCCTTACTCCTCAGAGAGCACAAGGGGATTATAAGGAAGGAAAAGGCAGCCTCAGCCACTGAACAAGGGGTCAGGAGACAGACAGGGGCACCCATCCGACACCAGCCCCCAGCGCCCTCTCAGTCCTCTCTTCGTCGGTCTGGAACTTGGGGCTTTGGCCTGTTCTACCCCCTGACCCCAGTTCCCAAGCTCTCGAGCCCGTCTGACCTGCAGGTGTCAGCCGTGTGCACGAGTGGCCTGCACGGCCGCCAGCTGGGCCTTTGGTAACCAGAGGGGGGGACTGAGCGCCTCCGCTTACAGCACCTGGCATGTCTACTGGCCTCCCGGAGTCCCAAGGCGGCTTTAATATCAACTGTGCCCGTGGCATGAAGGGGTGGTCAGGTTCGTCCCCTAGCCCCGTCTTTCTACGGAAGCTGGCTCTTCAGAGGCCCTGCTGAGTCCTGGAGGGGCGAGGCGACAGCACAGCTGACCCAGGACGCCCGAGGCGCCTGGCTGCGCTTGGGCGCTGCCTGGTCGGAAGCCGCCTGACAACCTCCCCCTCACTCACCTGCTTCCACAGCCCCTTTCCACATTCTCCTCGCCGGTCAGGGCTCAGGCTCATAAATTTGTGAGGTCTTCCCTACACACATGGGCACTCCTAACTGGTGTCTGGGCACCTGCCTCCCCCTCCCTCAGAACACAGAGCCCCTCCTGGGAAGGAGCGACGGCAGAGGGTCTTCTCCGCAGAGGAGGTGCTCAGCGAGTGTCTGGCGGCCATAGTGGCTCAGCCCTTCCTGAAGGCAAGTTCTAGGGACAATATAAGCGTATAGTTTTTGACTCGGCCCTTCTATTTGTGGGTGCTCCAGACGCCAGACAAGAGCTCACCAATGTCTGTCAGGCTTAGCGCTGTTTTTAGCAGCAAAAACTAGAACTAATTACCAACAGAGAACTGGTAAAATGATGGAGCCACTGAAAGACCTTGGAGTAACTTATCCTGACACAGACCCAGAATCTAAGGTAAAAGGGACCCGAGGACACTACACCCGAGGGCCCTGTTCATGTTGAAGTTCATCTTGTCCTTGTGCTCGTGTGAGTAGGTTCGGAAGAGCACGTCTCCGAGTGGTGCCCCTGTAGGAGCTGTGAGTGCAGAGGGCACAGAAAACGGCGTGGTGGGTGGGTGGCCACGCGCAGCAGCTTCCCTCAGGAGAGGTGGGGATAAAGGACAGCACCCACGGTGCACCCCCAGCACTTTGCATCATTAGAAGTCTTCACAAGAAACAGACTCATTCTGTGTTCCGTCTGATCCCCCCAGATCTGAAGCCTCTGTGAACCTCGTTCTGCTGGTCGTTTCTGCTCACTCGCTGGTGTCTATTCCCGTCTACAGTGTTTAGTTCCAAGCTCTCTTCTGGGGAAACCTCATTGTGGGAATTCTGTGTGGACTGGGTTGAGAATATCTTGAAGCTACGTTGCCGGGGGCTGTTTCAGATTAGAAAATGCAGCCTGTGGCTTTTTGGCCCTCACCAAGGCTCAAACTCGAGGAAGGGCTTGCCCACCAGTGACGAACATCTCTGAAAGGACCTTCCTCACCCACTCTCCACCCAGAGCCAAGAGTTTTCCCTGAAGGCCCCATTTTGTGTGTATGTGTCCTGATTCCTCAGCACGCAGACCTAAACCTTTGTCCCTTCCCTCAAGTGTGCCGCACGGGGTGTGAGAACCCCGCGCCCGCAGAGGTTCAGGGCTCACTCCATTCCTGGGCTCTGGAAGATCCCCATCCCTTTCTTGCGTGTGCAATCCGTTCACGCAACAGCAGCTGTTTAGTTGTTAACCTGGCCTTAGTGTGTCGTGGAAGTGGCATGGTCTAGCTCACCGGAGTGGCCCCGTTTTGCTCTTCCAATTAGCAAAAATAAAGATGTCTTCATTCTTCAACATGAGCTAACTCTCTGGGGAAGGAGGGAATGGCCATGGACTGTGAAAGCGCCCCCGCCAGCCCCAGGACTCACCTTGTAGCAGGTGACCTGCTCCAGCGGCCGGGGTCCTCGGTTGCCTGCACTGCTGTTTTGACTCTGCATGACCCCGATGACCTGCGGGGTTCTCTGCTGGTTGGGAGAAGAGTTCTGACTCGTTAACTGGATCAAGGAGGACGACCTTTGTAATGGCGGATTGTTACTTTGCTGGAAAGAGTTACACAACACGGTTTTACTGCGGAAAACACGTGCAGGCAGACTACCAATGGGGAGAGGAAAAAAGAGGGCGGGCTTTCTCCCGCACGACCGTGACCGTGACCAGCAGGAAGAAGGGCTTCCGTGGCGGCCCCACTCGGGAGAGCAGGCGGAAAAGAAACGTCTGGTGATGATGGCAGGAGCCGCTGCCCGAAAAACACCATGCAGACACACAAAAACGAAAAAGAAAAGTGGAAAACAAAACACCAAAGAGACAGGCGGTCTCTGGGGCGGCAGGGCGAGGGCATGAGCAGGCCTTACTTTTGTTTGTGAGGTTCTAGCTTCAGGTCAGGATGAACGCTTGGTTCAGCCAGCTGTTTAGAGCCTACACGGCGGGCAACAGTCACAGAAACGAGTCGGAGGCTGACACGCTGACCTGCGGTCTAGGGGCTGAGAGGGCCCTCCGCTAGGGAGCAGGGGGGACGGGGCACCTCGGCGGGGCCCGACCCGGTGGGACCCTGCGTCTGGGCCCATCAGTGCAGGAGCCCGAGCTGGGGACTGGGAACGCCTGGCTCAGCTGACAGCAGTTCTCTTGGTTTATCCCACACACTCGGGGTGGTGGGGGTCAGGGTGGTGAGGGTGGCCGCATCCCCTCCCAGCTGCTTGACCTCCAACACAGACGGAGGGCCAGACTGGGCCCCGACAGCAGGCTCAGAGTCCAGCCAGGTGAGAGGTGAGGCTTCACGACCGGCGGGCAGCTCATCAGCCTGCTAAGACCCCACTGGGGACACCCGCCTGGCCTTCCTCCAGGACCTGCCCACCGCCCGTAACCAAACCCAAAGTGCCCTTCGTTTGGGGGGCACTGCTGCAGATTCCCATGTGTTCAGGGCAGTTCCCTCTCGTTACGCTCGAGGGGAACGGCCCACTGCGGGGTGGGTGTGGGGCCCCCTCACCTAGGAGACTGGAGCCAGCTGGTCCCTCAGCCTCTGTGCCCAGCATCCCTTCCCACAATTGGGCCGGGCCAGAGAAAGAGGCGACCTCGCCTCTGCTCCCAGGTCTGCTCCCGCCCTGCCGGGCCCCTCGGGAGAGTCCCGTTGTGGAGGGAGGGGTCTGCAGCTAGCACAGCAGACATGGGGCGCCCAGCTGCCTACAGGCCCACAGGCCAGACGGGAAGAGGAGCCTGGCGGGCGCCTGGCTGTAGCAGGCCGCCCTCCACCTCGAGCAGGTGCCGGCTGCTCTGCCCCCTTGGAGTTTCTCCAGAACTCGGGTGACTCCCCTCCGCTCCGGCCCCTGCCCCTACCCTCCTCTCACGGCCTCCCGCCGGCTCCCCGGCGGACTCCGCACCGAGGCGGGCACTGGGGGTGCTGTGGCCAGGGCGCTGCCGGGCCCCGCAGCACCGCGGGCCCGGGGCACGGTACCTTTGTGGGTGGCTGCGTCTGCTGCGGCAGCGGCGGCTGCTCGGTGGTTCCCATCGGCAGTTCAAATCGAGGGCTGGTCACGAGAGGAGAAGAGGAGGGGACAGAGGAGCTAGGCGGGCGGGGCTCCCACGTTCTGGCCCCAGGAAAATCCCAGCTGGCCTCTCGCCGAGCCCAGGGCCACACGAGCCACCTGGACAGAGGGCGGGGGCTGGTATTCACCTCCGCCAGGCTTCGGGACGGATCTGAGGCGTCTGGACTAGACCCAGCTCTGCCTACACCGAGCCGTGAGCCCCGGCGAGCAGTGCTCAGAGAGAGGAAGGAGACACGGTTGGAGGGCACAGAGACGCTCCCGGCACACACCCTTCGCTGCAGGGACGGTGTTAGACCTCTGCCCACAGAGTCCTGGTGGACATGCCCCCCCACCCCCCGCCCACACAGAGGAACCCCTGGGCCACCTGCAGGCTCCCGGGCTTGCATCTCGGGTGGGGGACCAAGCCAGCAGCACCAGCCACCTGCCCACCACGTGGCAGTGAGGACATGGCTGCCAGGCCGGTGTCAGCGGTGTGGACGGAGGAAGCGAGGGGTGGGGGCAGCTGACACTACTCTGGGCGCCGCCACCCACGACCACCCAAAGTGACAGACGGGCACGGAGGCCCAGGGGAGGAGCGCTGGGCCCTGCTGGCAGGAGGACTGGGCTCTAGAGGCCACAGACCTGCCTCTGACCAAGCGCCCCCACCTGTCCCCACCTGCCCCTGGCCAGGGGCGGGGCTCGGAGCCTCAGCATTCCCATGTGTGAAATGGGGACCTTCTTTCACACGAGGGTCTCTGAACCAGTGAAAAGGGAAGCCCAAGCTCAGTGCCTTCACGCAGGAGGCCCTGCCTGAGACAAGTTCCCTTCCATGAGGGCACAGGTTCTTAGCTTGAGGTCATGTGTGTCTGAGTTTTTCTGGAGTACAGGGACCAGAGTTTTTACCTGAAGCCAAGATGGACTGTGACCCAGTAAAGGTCAAACCCTGGTTTAGGCAGAACCACCTCTGGGCTCAGAGCAGTGGTGGCCCCTCCCTGCCTTCCACCCGTCCCCAGACCCAGTCATGACGCTGCCCAGTGATCAAAGCCCAGATGGGCCCAGGAGAGACACGGGGGCACGGGGCCTGGTACTCACTGCATGAATTTACAGGAGGGCCCCTCCGGGCAGAATCCCACAAGGTAATTGACACAGATGACTCTCCGCGTGTGCCGGTGCCTGCACAGGGGGCCTGCGGAGCCGAGCACAGGCCCACTCAGACCGTCTCCTCTCTGGGGGACGCCCTCATGCCCCTCTGCGACTCGAGCCCTGCCCACACCGGCACCCCGGGGTCAGAGCACAACAACAGGGCTTCAGATGCTGGCTCTGACTCGTGTTCAGCAGGGCGGTGGGCAAGACACACAGACTTTCAAACACTAGTCTCCTGGTCAGACATCTAGGTGAGGATGCGGT